>NC_069716.1:5140767-5858267 GCF_027358585.1 Pangasianodon hypophthalmus
CACTACTGGGTTCCTCTCCAGATTTCTGTCTCATGTCGTTGCAGGGAGATTTAAATTTTTTCCGAATTTCTGTAGATTAGGTTATAAACTGTAGAAGTAGGCGGAGTATCTTTCAATGGAATTGGAATGAAACCTTTAAATGCGACTTTTTTCACTTTTTCACTTTAAAATGCTAGATCTGTATTTGAGGTTAAGAGAAACATATTTCAGTTCATGAGAACGTGTCGTTTTCAGAACTGTATACAGTACAAAATTTGACCATCTGAAGGGTTTTCCCAGGCTGCCACACATTTCTTCTCGTATGTCATATATGAATATTTACTGCAAATCCATGACATTGTCTTGACAAAATCTTTATTTTTAAGTAGTGGCTTTAAATTTTACCATTTATAATATTTTTTAAGATAACGTATGGCACAATTATGACAATGCAATGACTTCATTTTGACTTTATTAGGTTTATTTTCTCTGTGGAGTAAATTTGGGTTTCATGTTTGATTTCGTCGCCATCATATGTCTCAGACAGACCAGAAATAACTGAGCTACAAAGTCAGTTGTCATCTCAATGGCCGTCTTCTCATCTCCTGCACTGATCATTCAGGATCTTTCTAGAAGATGGGGGGGAAGTGAACATCTTGGGGTGTTGGACTTGTCCCCATTATTTTCCTGAGTCGTAAGGAAGCATTCAGTAATTTATTAAATTAGCATTTACAGTAATAAGGGTGCTATGAAGAAAGTGGAAATTGCTGCATTTGCTTCTGTCGCCACTCATTTGTGTGTGCATATTTAATTGCACCCATTAAATTGATTAATTATTGCATGTACTTGGTAATGATACTGAGACAACAAAGTGCTATATGTTCTTGGGAGAAATATTATAATTGCAGTATGCACAGTATTATTGGCCTCTACAGGTGTCAGTCGTGTACTGAGGGGGGTGTGGCCTTTATGAATGTCTTTCATAATGAAGAGGGTGTGGCCTCTGTGACTGTCAGTGAAGGAGGTGTGGTCTCTATGCCTTTAAATTATTGTAAAATTGTGTATGTTTTGCAAAAGTATTGTATACACTATACATTTTGTTCCGTTGTTTATTCCCACACCTAAATTCCTGGTACCTTTGGCTAGTAAATTATTCTGATTTTCTGTGGCTGTCAGTCCTAGTGAAGGACGCCTGCTTTCCTGCTTGATGCAACATAATGCTATGCGATGTGACTTCTTGAGCAAATAAGTTCATTTAAAATAAAATTAAACTATATTAAACTAACACACTGGCTCGTTAATCATGCATCGAATTATATTGGAGAGAGAAATCCACACCACACCCCTTCACCATGTGTACATGTTGGCTCTAAATGTCTGGGGTTTTCTCTAGAAATATGTGTTAAATATGGATCAAAGGGAGCAATATTCGCTATTAATATATATATAGCTCCGTCTCCTCTTTGAGCTCTGCGTTACACGAATTTGCAAATTCCTATAAATTCTTAATCACATAATTGCAAATTTAAAAGAATTTATAAGAAGCTAACATGAATGGTTAATATTAGAGTGAGGCTCAGAGTTAGCACTTAAAAGTTTATGATGTTATTTGTATGAAATTCAATGAAATCATGATTCCTTATTAGCATCACCTTTGCTATGAGTGATGTTTTTTTTTGTGTTCAGCTTGTTTTTTTTTTTTAATTGTTTCCTCAGTTTTAGCTGTTAAATGGAATCTTGGACCTGTTCATCACGTCTGGTCATTACACGCCTCCAGGAGCAGAACTAATTCAGTTAGACCTTCCTGTCCAGCATTACTTTCGTTACGCTAAAGAGTACTCAGAGAGCGAGAAAGAGAGAGAGACAGAGAGAGAGAGAGAGAGAGAGAGAGAGAGAAAGACTGGTCGACAGTTAATGGTTTATACCACACACAGAGACATGACCCGTGTAGCTGTGTATGATGCATCACTGTCTTCATCTCCAGACACGACATGAGGTACAGAAATCCAGATGGAGTGTGTGTTTTTGTATCTGGGGTCTGTGTTGATTGATAATTGACTGTGGGTTCATTATTTCTGATTATAAGGAAACATTTCTACAATAGTTCAGTCGGAGACGAGGGTGGCGTCATGCCTAGGCAACTCAACAGCAACTAATTGAGCTACTGCTTGATTACTAAATGACATTAATTGAACATACACACAGAGAGAGCTAATTCATGGCTACACAAAACACGCTAATTATAAGCTAATTGCATTTTTAATGATAGAACAAGTTGTAATATGTTAGAAACTTGGAAGAAAATTCTATAACATTCATATCATGCCAAATGTAAAAGGTGTAGTGCTCAAAGTTTGTTTATCTAGACTTATGCTGGAGGTTCAAGGCTAATGTCACTATCAAATAAGGCTAACTATTAGCGAATATCACTAACACTCACCTCAAAAATTGATTGTACATGAAAAATAACATAAACCAACCAAATCTGATCTGTATTGTCATTCTTTTACAATTTTTACACTTGATTCTTGTGCGGAATGACACCAAATTACTGTATATGCTAACGACAAATGTGATTCACTGTTTAAGTCAGCTGCTACTACTGTTTTTAGATATTCAACATCCTTTTTGTCTAATTTTAAAGATATCTATGTCTGTTTGAGATCATTTAAGATGAGTATGTGATGATTTCTACATACACTTTGAAATGTACTCTCCTAGAGGCTAGAAATTTCCTTACTTGTTAGCAATATTAGCCTTACAGTTCTAGCAAACAAACATGTTTTGGCAGCTCGACTCCATCTGGTGTATACGTTTAAATTTTTGGCTTTGAGTACAGATCTGAGGCTGAAATGGAGATTCTCTTTTCTCAGACGTATATGAGCTGAGCCTCGCTGAGGAGCAGAAGCTGATCATCACCACAGTCACTGTGGGTCAGAGCGTCGTGCTGACATGCGCCATCACGGGCGAGAGGCGACCGCCAATCATCTGGAGACGCAATAACCACACGCTCAACACATTACAGCTGGAGGATATCAGTGTGAGTGACACCCCACTTCCAACACACACACACACACACACACACACACACACATACACTTTTTTCAATTTTATCCCAGAGCACATTGGGAATAAAACACTTAGCGGTTGTGCTGTTATAGGAAAATAATCAAGGATGGGGCGGTATGATGAAGCATAGCCGCTTTCCTGTAACAGCACGTGCAAAACAAAAGTAACAAAAGTGGTTGTTCCAAACATAGTAGAGCAATTTGCCAATGATTACAATGTTTTATTTATAAAGAACGACACGCCATATTTTTATCCTATTATAGTTACATTTAATGCTGTGGAACATGTTCCTGTCATCACTTACATTATAGTAGATATAAACAGTCATTCCCTTACCAGCATCTCTTTATTCTCTATGTTAAAATTAATAACACACAAAAAAAAACAAAAAAAACACTTGACATGTTTACAAAGCACGGACTCCTTTGTCCTGAAGACCTTCCCATGGTGGAAAACTTGCTGACAGTGGAGACTCCTTCCATAAATATTACATAAACGTGTCCGACCATATCAGCAATTATACACTTTTTCGTTGTGAAATAACATTTTTAATCTGTTTATTTTTTTGTATCAAATTGTGTGGTGTTTCTGTTGTATAAAACCAATAATGGAATAGAACGAGCACATTAATATGAACCTGTGATTTGCCTTGCAACCAGAACTTCTGTCAGAGCTGCTGTTATAGAAAATGAATCAACACCTTCTGGCCGATCCAAATCGATTATTCAACACTGCTGTGGTTTAGGATTGTGATAAAACATTTCAAACTGTAATAAATTAATAAATGTATTCCAAATAAACTAAAGGTCAGTGCTTTATAGGGAAAGCCGAAGAGAAAGGATTATAAAGTACACAGTAAATCAGCATTTCACGATGCCTCAGGCTCAACACACGCACCAACAGCAGCCAAAATGCACATAATGCCAGTGGGATGTGGACGTACCGTGAGTCAGAGATGTTCACAAGTCACTTTATACGAGTCAGAGTCACGTCTCAGGTCTCTGAGCTGCAATCCTACATTTTGATGCCAAATTTATCACATATAGCACCTCAGTTATATCCATCATGCTGGAAGTGAATGGTAAACTAAAGGCATATTATTTGAAGAAGGAGGAACATTTCTAGATTTTGAAAAAGTCCACAGCTCATCTTCTAACAGGCTCGGTCTCATTACCTGGGGTAAAAGTGACTCACGGTGTTTAAACACAAGCCTCATCGCCGTCTCTGTTCATGCTATTATCCGTGGAGAAATGATCTCTGATTCATTTAGTCGGTCCTGTTCTATTGACTACATTTTTTATTGTCTTTGAACCTTGTCTGTTGTTGTCTGTACACAGTGTGTAAGGGCTCTTCTCTGTTTTGATGATGATATAATGATGCAGGTGTATTGCAGACATTTGTACAAACTGAACCTGTCTGGGCTAAACATGATCTTTCTGGGAAAACAGCCAAGGCAAGGTTAGACTATAATCAAAATAAAACATTTCCATGTTATTTTGATAAATTAGTTAGCTAATAAGATTTTAGACATCTTTAGGCAGACTTTAGGAGTTCGATATACTGGCTCCTAACACAAGCTGATCTTAGTTAGCAGACAACCAAGGCAAGGTTAAAAGAGTATTCAAAATAAAAACATCAATTTCCACATTGTTTTGGTAAATCACACTTAGCTAGCATTATTTTATACATTGTCATTTATACATTGTTTTTTTATGTATTTGTTAAACTGGCTCCTTACACAACATGATCTTATTGGACTTAGAGCCAAGGCAAGCTTAGAAAGTAGCCAATATAAGAACATTTCTATGTTGTTTTGATAAATTACACGATTTTAGACATCTTTAGATAGGCTTTTGGCATTTGTTATAGTAGGTATTAACAGTTGTTCCCTCACGATCCTCTCCTTTTTCTCTCTCTTGAAGTAAATCTGACCCAAAAAAAAAGATTTGGTAAATATATTTAAGTTTTTTTTTAATGTATATTACTATCAGACAGACTAACTTTTGGTGAAACCTTTTAGTTCTTGACATTTTTTGAGCCAGCTGTTTTCCAGAATTTGGCCACTGACACATCTGAAGGGAATTTCTAGACCACACCCACCTCTACCACTACACAATTTGAATAAGATAGAGATTTAATAAATAAGTTTAGCACTTTAGGCTTAAAGTTTGTGCCTTTCAAAACATATCATTAGACTTACCAGGCTCAGGAAATACACCTAGTATTTCTCATAGCCTTTGCTGCATTTGATGGTAATACGGATATTTTCAAACATGAAAAGCCTTTAGGCGGTAAATTGATTAGGCACAAGTGACTACATAGACTTTTTGTGTTTTGAAAATACCCACTTTACCGTGCCGGGTTAGCACGTGATTTGCAAGCACAACTGTTTTGGCATAGAGGAGGAGACGTTACAATTATTTCATGAGCATGGTAAATCTAATCACGTCATTAAAAAGTACACTTATTCCTGTCAAGTAGGTTACGTTCAATATGTTTAAAATGTCAATATGTTCTTTGGATACACACAATGTATGCAAAGAATTCCAGTTGAGAAATTAATCAGATCCCAGATTTTACACTGTTATTCTTTTATTCCACAGATCATTAAACTAATTATCCAATCAAATTCGTTCAGCAAGTTCATTCACATAGGCCTCAATTGGTTTATATGTATATATGGGGAGTTTTTTTTCCAGTTCTATCAGTCATGTTATTCCCACATCATTAGGCTGCTAGTTTTGTGCTACTTTTGCTACTTTTTCTTTCTAACACTTCTGACTAGGATAGCCGTAGGAGCTACATCACTCATCATGGCTCTGACTCAAAAGTAACACTTTATTATGAGCCAAACAGGAAGTGCTTAAGGAGAGTAGAGTAGCTTTGAGCTCTGGCAGCCTTTCACTCTGTGCGAGTTAGACTGCCAAAGCAATCACGAGAACTGAGGAGGGTGCTTAGAGCAAATAAAAGGATAAGGAAAGTAAATAAGTAATGCTTGCTAGGAGCTATAAGGAACTGCAGTGAGGACTGAAAGGCACATCCGTCGTCAAATCCACTGCAAAGGGAATCGTTATGTGCTGTTTCTTTGCAGTTCTGGCTGATACGTGCTGTGCGTGTTCCTGGCTCACCTATGCATCTGGTCTGTAATTGAGTCAACAATACAATCAGAGTTAGCACTAGACAGATGCTGGTGCAGCTAAACCAACATTAAATGTTAATGAGTTTGTGAGAAGCTCCTGCAGGCTGAGATGATTAGCTGAACTTTCACACTTTCGCTCTCAACTTTTTAAGGCTAAAACACACTGAAGCACGTTTGCAGATCCATGTCATGACAGAAGAAGGGGATTATGGGTAACCATAGCATACAGAGGTGCAAAGATGTGCTGAAGTGCAAACCTCTAAAAACTTAACAGTGAATCATGCAAGGAATAAACCTTTTTGGGTGTGCTATTATAGGAAAATAATCAACAACAGGGTAGTGTGATGTGGCTCAGTTGATTATATTCCACTCATGTTACAGCAGTTTGCAAACACTTTTTTTATTAATTAAAGAACAACACAAATTTTATCCATTTATAGTCACATTTAATGTTGTGGAACATCCATGAAACAAGTTATTTCCTGTGATCGCTTATGTTATACCACAGAAGTATAAACCATTAGAGGATTATTACAGACTGCACCTTTAAAATATTTGCTGTTAATATGGAGACTCTGTGATTACACCATCATCTATTCACATACACTCCCAAAAAGAAAAGGTCAAATCTATCACTTTAAAGAGATCTTCGTTTGACCCACCGGGTTTGTCCTTCTGGAGAACAACATTGTGTTTCACTTACAGAAAACACACACACGCATGCACGCGCTCACGTTCCATATGCACACCTCTAACGATATGCAGTGTGATTTTCTTCTACCTTAAACTTTAAATAATCAGCATAATCCACACACTCAGCCTTCTTCAAGTTCAAGTTCAAGTTCAAGTGGCTTTATTGTCATCAGTCTTGTTAGTCTCCGAGGAGAAACTTTTCTTGAAAGTTTGCTCCTTTTTCCAGCACTTTATGTTATGCGGGCTTTATAGCAAACATGAAGGTCAGTCACTATGCATCCTGCTTCTGTACCAAACACACACTCATTTATCAGACATTCTTGCAAACTCTTTTTTTTTTCAGGCCATGGCCTGTTTTGGTTGCAATAAAATCTTCCCTTGAATGTATTTTTCTTGTTATTGTTATATTCTATTAAAGCGCCATATACAGGAAAATCACAAAGAAAAAAAAAAGGTTCCTCAAGGACTCTGGATGGTTGATGGTTCTAATGTTCCAGGATTCTGCTTCTATAGTATAAAACTTCGTTGTAGCATTTTACACAGAACATATAAGGATTTCTTCAGAAGAACAAAGTGGGACCCAGTGGGGCCAAAGATGAACCCTTTGTGGTGCTAGGTTCCACCTTTTTCTTTGGGAGTGTACTGGATGTCAGTGGCAATAGATGATGGATTAATCATTTTGTCTTAATATTAAATAGTTTTAAAGGTGCCATCTGTAATGTTTCAACATGTTTCCAGACCTGAAATATCAAATAACATATAATTTTGTACACCCTATCAGGCTTTCTGGCTGTCTGGATCTGTCCGAATAGTACACAGTAGATATCTAAGAAAAAAACAAACTGTTTGTGATACTGCTATATGATGGATCTGGTTAGTTTCCAAACCAGAATTTCTCATAGGCAACAGACACCTAAAAATGACAAACCACCGCTTTAATATCAAAGCATAATGAGATTATGCAACTAGAGAAATGTCATTTAATTGAGCTCATCCTGAGAGCGTTGGATTGGCTGTTTTTGTCCTTTATGAAGTATTAGTCCTTCACTTCCTGTACTGACTCTTGTCTTTCTGCCTTTTATTGTTTATCCAGTGCTCAGTAACGAAAGGCAGGAAAGCATTTGCAAGCCTCCAGCAAATTCAAAAGTTCAATAAATGAGTGGATTTCCAGATCAACCTGAGCAGGATTTGAAGCGAAAGCCGCTTAGGCACATTAAATGTGAAAATGAAATCTTGCCATGTGTTGCATCACTGGGTGCAACCTCAACTGTCAGGGGAAAAGTGTGAACTTGTGAAACTCTTCTGTGGCTTCCGCAGGACAACTTTTACACAAGAGCTGGATATCCAACAGCATAAATGATGAAATACACATCTTAATATCTCAGCTATGGTGATGGCAATTCATCTTTATGGAAAATGTTTTGAAATATTTCTAAGGATTTGTCTCTAGTTTGTACACATATATACAGGGTTATGTTCAGCTAATGACATTTTCAAGTGTTAAACAATAGAATTCAGGAGCTGAAAACCTGGATTTGATCAGTTAGCAACGATTACCGATGGTTACCAGTGTTATTACCAATGTGATTACCAGTGGTTCCTAATGATTACTAGTGATTACCAGTGAGATTGTCAGTGAACAATTACACAATTACCGATGGTTACCAGTGTTATTACCAATGATTACCAGCAATTACTAATGATTACCAGCTATTACAACTTTGAACAACACATAATAGTTTTTTATCCATTTATAGTTATGTTTAATGTTGTGGAACGCCCATAAAACAAGTTAATTCCTGTTACCACTTACATTATAACAGCTATAAACAGTCATTTGCTCACCATCCTCTCTCTTTCTCTCTCTTGAAATTAATCAGACAAAAAAAAATGCAGCTTGTCATCTTACCAAGGAATCATAAAAGCGTAAATTCTCAAATTTATCACAGCAAAAACGTACTGACCATGCTGAAACTGTAGACTGCTTCCCTAAATGTTAAATAAAATAAATAAATCTTCTTACTGAATGCATCATATCAATGATTATAAATTTTAATTTATTAAAATATTAGGTGTGATAGCATATTAGAATAAGTGCATTAATACAGAACAATCAGAATCAAGAATTCAAAAGCTTTGTGCTATAAATGATATTTACTAGATTTTCAAAAACTTTTGAGTTTTTAGTTTATTAAAAACACCAAATAGTAAGTGATAACTCAGTGTACTCTGAGCTATAACACTGAAGTGAATCTAATCTCTTTTCTCTGCTGCTTTTCTTCCCTCCAGATCCCTCCACAGGTAGGTTTCCTCACCCGTCTCGAGGTCTGCATGCCTTCAGTCCATCACAATCTCAAAGCCCTGAAGCTGATCTGACATTACATTAAGATTGTGGGATTTAACTGAGGTCTGGGTGATTGCGGGTCAGAGTAGATGCCTGTGTCAGGGGCTTTATTTTCGCCTATACGCTTGTGCTATATGGGAGTTAATAGAGTTTTATCTGAGCAGCGTATTGCTTTTTTCAGCACTGTTTAGGAGAACGGAGAGAGGAGAGAGGGCAGCCGGGGGCAAATTTGGGTCTTCAGAGAGATTATTGCCTATTAATATACAGTCAGCTTAACTTTTCTGTGGTTATATTCACTGCCTCCATAACTCCCCAGTGCAGCTCTGGGAAGGAAAGAGAGGAAACCAGGGCGTGCTTTTTCACCTTTCTGACATTTAAGATCAATTCCTATAATTCCTATAGTGTTCTGAGTGAACACAGTAAACATAAAAGTGGACTATATTTTATAAATACAGTTGGATATGAAAATATGACTTTCCTATGTAATTTTTGAACAAAAGTTTATCAAAAGAAAAAGAGAGAGAGAGAGGAGTTTTGGATGTATCTGCAAGAATCCAAGAAGAAGATAACAATCTAAAACATAACTCAAACATTACGAGTTACTCAAAAAACTGTTTAGTGGATATAAAAGATGTTAGAGCTTTGGGGGCCTACAGATCATTGCAGAATATCTATATCATATGCAAAAAAAGAGATGCTAATTTTTAAACTGAATTTTCTTTTTCTAGATCATCTATTAATGGATATTATTAATATCTATTAATAACATTTTGACCATTTTAGGTCAGAAACAGTAAATTTAGGAAAGCAATGTATTCAAAGGGCTGCTACAATAAAGACACACTTTCCATATTTGGTCATAGCTTCCTGTTAACATTAGCATAGTCTGACTGGTTCCTCTTGTTCCTCATTCCCCTAACTTTATTTAAGCCTTTTGTTTTAAGGTATTTTCAAGTCTTATATAACAATATTGCTTTTCCAGTCATTAGTTTTAAATAGACCTAATAATATATTGCTCTTCTGCACTTGGGTCCACATTACAGAACTATGGTCATTATTCTCTGCTTAGGTTTGTGTAAATATTACATTCTGCACATAAATCCTGCTTACATATGGGATGTTTGACTGTCCTGATACTTCTGGGACACTATTTTTTAGAAGTTGTTATAGGGAGCTTTTTTGTTAGCCACAACAGCAAAGAAAGTAAACATTAAGAGAAACAACTGAGAATGGAAAAACAGTTCTCAGAGAAATGGCTGAATGGCTGTCAATGGCCATGTGGAACTGTGATCTCAGAGACAGCCTGTCTTCTTGTTTTTGGGTTGTTACGCATGAAAATGAATTAGCTTCTGGGCTTTCGGTAGCATTTTGTCTGATTTGCTGTTTCATCCTGTTTGTTGTCACGGTCATGTTTCGGATTCTGTTGTGCTGCATGTGAGACTTCAGGGCCATGCTGTTACAGGAAAATAATCAAAGAAGGGTTGGTGTGATGCCAATCCCATGCAGAAGTTGATTATTTTCCAATAACAGCACAACCTGATGTATTTTAGTCATCATATACCACAGCAATATGCCCACAATTTGTGATCATACTTTTTATTTATTTATACAGTGTCTGAAAAGTAAGAAACCAATGAGAATACTGTATGCTGAGCAAATATGTCGATCTGAATATGTTGAGCAAAATCTGCAAAAATATCAAACAGCAGCTGAGAAAATGCATAGAGCATAAGAATGAACATATCGAGCATACACTGTAAATAATAAATGCAAAATTAAGTATGTAGTCCTACTCTCATTGGTTTTTGACTTTTCAGACACAGACACATCTATGAAACAAGTTAGTTCCTTTTTGTTTTTTAGTAGTTAGTAATTTGTTTTTATTAGATTATTATTGACAAACTTACAACCATTAAAAGAAGCTAAATATAAGCAAATAAGCAAAATTATCTGCCAGTGGAATAAGAAAGATTTAAAATTAGTAAATTAGTAGATTGAAATTAGTAAATATGTCAAGAAATAGGCTTATTGGTCTTATATTTGTTATATAATAATCTCACAATGAGAAATATTACATAACTTTTTCTTTATTCAAAAGATCTTGACTTGCTAAGATTTTTTTTGTCGTTGTTGCAGTTTTAGAAAAAAATTGTAAGTGCTGATACTGGAGACTCCTTCCATACATGTTAAATAAACATCTCTTTAGAGAACATGTCACCATTTCACCAATTACACATAGTTTTTTGAAATTCGTTTATATGGAGCATCCAGCATGCAAGCACACAATAAACGAGCGCATTAATATACAGATTGTGATTGGCATACTGTCAGAATGGCTGTTATAGAAAATGAATTGACACCTATCCAATCAGAATTGAGAATTCAACTGCGCTGAGGTATAATTTCTTTTAAATCACAGATGTAAAGCTAGCTTTCACTAGTCTTTGTTTCTTTTGTTTTGTGGAGGATTTTGGAACTATTTTTTGGGGGCCATTTAATTTCTTCTGAAAGCCTATCTGTTGGTTTTGTAATGCACTTTTGTTGCTGCTTCACTGTCAAACGCTTTGTTTTTCCTCACAAAAGAAACGGATTGTACAGCACCAAACCAAAGATATAATTCCTGCTCAGATGATGACAGCTGTCATCTTCTTATCAACACTGAACTTAGGCTTGCTCTCTCTCATACTGTGCAGAGACTAAAAGAAAAATCTTTAAAGTGGGCGTGATGCAAACACAATCCATTTCTATTGATTGAATGCTTTTTTTTTACATGGCTATATCCTCTCTCTCTCTCTCTCTCTCTCTCTCTCTCTCTCTCTCTCTCTCTAATCCAATACAACTCTTCTCCAACTCTTCTCAATATCAGCTTTGTAAAGCCTCATGCTCTTTTATTTGCTAATTTATCCAATGCCTGTTGCATTTTTTTTTTTTTTTTTTTTAATTCAGTCGATTAATTTAATTTGCCTTATTGTGATTCAAGTGTTGTGACAGTCTGCACTGCGAGCATGCTCATTCCATTCCTGAAAAGGAGTTTTTTTCTTTTATCGTCACATTGTGTGAATGTCAATTATATCTGTCTTTTTTATTTCACAGGATTTTGGCGATGATGGAAGTCTGTACATCACCAAGGTGACCACTACTCACATGGGGAACTACTCCTGCCATGCTGACGGATATGAGCAGCTTTTCCAGACACACACCTTGCAGGTGAATGGTACGTAAAACAAATCAGGAAATACAAAAAGCCAGATACTCGCATACACACTTATACTGA
Source organism: Pangasianodon hypophthalmus (assembly GCF_027358585.1). Lineage (NCBI taxonomy): Eukaryota > Metazoa > Chordata > Actinopteri > Siluriformes > Pangasiidae > Pangasianodon > Pangasianodon hypophthalmus. Next base: position 5,153,266 of record NC_069716.1, read on the forward strand.
AATACCCTAGGGGGAAATTATTATGATTAATACAATACTGCTATTGATTTCTCAATTCTGATTGGACAGAAGGTGTCGATTAATTTTCTATAACAGCAGTTCTGACAGTAGTGCCAGTTGTAAGGAAATTAACAACCTTATATTAATGTGCTGATTTTAATACATCGCTGTTTCTAGTAACAAGTTATAAAGAGACTTGTGTAGTAGTATACAAAAACATGTGTAATTGTTGATATATAGGAAAATAGTTCTAACAAGCTGACAATTATTTTCAAACAGCACTTCCCAAAGTGTTTTAGTCAACAACAATTGTTGTACAAAAAATCAGCTTGTCATGTTACCAGTAAACCACAGAGTGCAAATCTCTCAGTCCTGAAGACCTTCCTATGTTGGAAATTTAAAGTTACTGCTTTACCTCTGACTGGTACAGAGCACTGACACTGGAGACTCCTTCCAGACTATTGAGACACCACCACACACCATCCCTGTGTGCGCTGTTGCTATAGAAATGACAGCATACTATATGAGAACATGTGATTTGCCTTGCAGCTAGAACTACTGTCAGAGACACTGGTATAGAAAATTCATCAACATCATCTTCTGACCAATCAGAATCGAGAATTCTTGTGGCATTTTAACTTCCGGCACAGTGTTCCTCCATGTGGATGAAGGGTCACTTTTTGCCCACAGTGTAACCTCAACCAGGGCCTGGAATAATCTAAGAAAATAACAAAAACACTAGAAGTTTAGGATTGTGGCTATAGTCCATGGTGAATAGTATGAACAGACTGGATATCAAGACACAGCAGAGCTGACAAAGAATTTGTGGAGACATTTGTGTGAGTATTCTAGACCAGGAATGAGTTAAACAGGAAGTTAAAGACTTTGAGCAAAGACTTTTGGCAGCATTCTCCCCAATTTTAATAGTCAATTTGAAACTGCAAATCCAATATGCTTAGAAGCTGGTTATCATCAAAGTCACCAATTTTCCTTGAAATGGGAAATCCAGTGGAGCGAAGAAATTCTACAGCAGTTTAGGCAGACTACGTTGTGTTGTCACAGCTTCCTGTGACATCTAGCTGAAACCTAGTCGGATTCATTAAGCTGTGCTGTTAGACTTTTCAAAACACTGCACCTGACATCTAATTTAAAGTAACAGAGAGCTATCAAAACAAGGATGTGATAATGACTTCTGTCTGAAAAAAATGTCTTACGAAAAGTACCATTTGTGGCAGTGTAACATATGTGAATCAGACAGAGTTGGACGTATCAGCAAAAGCACTGAGGCTCTTCTAAGGATCAGCCAAGCTCCAGAGCTGGTCAAAATACAGGAAGAGAGATTCCTCACAGAAAAAAAAAATCATAGAAACAAGCTGACAGATGTCAAAACTAGGAAACATCAGAATACTATGTAACTGGGGATGCTAGAATGTACTACACACTATTGATTGATAACCTGGAAATGAGAACCATAGAAGCAACACAAACTCAATATTCAGAGCTGCAGTTGTTAAGGCAAGACACTACAGGTCAACAGGGTAATTAAAAAACATAGCTATCACAATCAATTTTTGCCAGTTCATTGATGATATTCTTGCACAAACTATTTTTGCATTGGAACTTTTTCAAAATGTACATTTTTTTAGAGAAATAAGTCTAATTTGCATTGAATTACAATACAATATATTTTCCTGCAAAGGCGCTCTCAAGAGAAAAACTTTTACAGGAAATCATTAGAATAATATCATGCTGAAATATCATTTGTTTTTTGTATAACCAAGAAAAAAACATTTTTATTGTTTAACTGAGAAAGCAACATAAAAATATGTTAGGCCATTTTTAGTTTCAAAGTAGTATCTAATGTAAATCCAACAATTATCAACAGTTTAGGAAATTCCTCTGTAATATCATTTTATGATCATTTGAAGGATATGATCATGTACAATTTCAGAAATGCAGCTCATAGGTAGGTAGGTAGGTTCAGTAGGTAGGTAGATAGATAGAAAACTGTATGGTTTTAAAAATATGATGTGGTTTAATGAGTTCCCATTCTAGGTAGTGAGGTTTATATAAGGTTTATAAAGGAAAATGACTTGTATATGTTAATGACACAAACTGATATATGGAAATTAGCTTTTCAAGGATATATGACATGATATGAATATGCCAAGTGGACAGAGCTTTAAAAAAAAGAAAGAAAGAAAGAAAAGAAAAACCATAAAAATTGCTTGAGTTTTGATATTTTTATTACTATAGTTATAGATTGATGTTACCAAAATTGTCATTTCTACCTGTAGTGTTTTTCCTTAAACCTCTTGTGCTTTTGCCCATGTGTCAATACAAGACATTAGTAATGGAAAGGATCAGAAATCAGTTAACATCAATTCTGTAAATAATCCATTTATAAAGAAGACTCAACAATATGAAAGCTGTTAGGATACCGATAACCCACTGAGTTAAGCAGAGAGATTTAAATTCAGTGCTTAGGTTTATGGTGTTTACAATTCTCACAAGCGCAGACTGCTACTTCCAAGCTGTGCTCTTAAAATATGATCTCAAAGTCATCTAAAAATCCGGTAATACCTCAGCAAATTTCTGCTGATGGATTTGGTGTGAACATATTAGCTGATTAAAGCTCTCAGACACAGTACTAATTCTGCTGGGATTTAAAGCATTTTATTTTAAAAAAAATGAAAGAAAAGAAAAGAAAAAAAAGGAAAGATACTCTTTTTTCAACTCCCTATATGAACATGTTGCTGTGTAATGTGATCAGCCATAATTAGTACACATAGTGAGCCATTAGCGTTCAGTTCTAATACTGAAAACACAAAAAACCTGCGTTCGAATGACAGGTCAGTATTTACATGGGGAAACAGTCAGGTTGACACAGGTGCTAAACTTCATTTCCTGGGCAGATTATTAAAATTACCTGTGACAGATTCTCCGAGGTTGCCAGATTTTAATTTAGTAACAGAGTGAGACAAAGGGTTTTCAGATGTGTCTAGACCACCACTGCTAAAGACAGGCACTTGTGTTTAAGCCCCAGGGGATAAAAATGCAGACTGCTATAGAAGATCATGCTTTTTCTTGTCCCTGTTTTGTTTTAATACATCTCAGGTCCGAGTCCTCAGGTCTGGAAATGTGTGCAATTTTAGTATCAACTCTTCACTACAGGCACAAAACTTGAACCAAAGTGAGAATTTGGCATGTTTTGGAAACACACTAGAGACTCATTTTTGAGAACTGGTGTGAATACTGATTGTGCTTCAAAACAAAAAAAAACCATGAGTTTATTTTGTCTCAACTGAAAAGTTTTCTGAAGCATTGTTTTGTCTGATAAATTCCTCGAGTAGTGATCAACATATGTTCGGCGTGTGGGCATCTCACACCATGCTCTCAGCCTGTCATTATTAACAACCTGAACACTCGGGCAAACCAATGTGGCTTTAACAATAAGATCATTTTAATTGGCTGAAAAACAAATTAGCCATGCTCAGGAGGCTGTTATCAGGCCATTGTTTTTGCATGCGGGGAAGGAAAAGTAAATTAGGATGACATGTGTTGCCCCTTTTGTGCAGAGAGCCAGGAAGAGTGCCGAGACCTCCCGCCAGCATGGCGCTAAATAATGCACCATGACAACCAGGAGCTGTGGAATATTGTGAATATGTGCTTATTTTCTGTGCCATCAGAGCACCGGAGAGGCTGAGAGCACTGTGTAGAGAATCTGATTTTTTTTTAATTAGGCATAACAACTGGTGTATTCACTAGTTTCTTAAATAATTGACCCAATGACCCTTTTTATTTCATTTGAGGGACTTACAATCATAACCTTTAAGCCTCTGTTAGAGGTTCATAACAGTGGAGTTATCACAGCACCAGGAAGCTGAAGAAAAACCAAGATTGTAATAATATAGACTGTCCTAAGTTCATCCCAGGACTCCTATTCATCATATACAGAGCTGAGTTAAACACACATAATGCAAATACCAAAAATTGTGCACATCAGTATTCAGACCCGAATGGAGCTCACAGGAAATTGACTTAAGCAGGTGCATAACCCGATTCTGAATACACGTAACTTTCCCCATGTAAACATGTAAATATTGACATAACTTTAGAGTTTTCTTTAGAGTGGCCAATCTGCTCATACCAAACATCCTTTCAGCAAACATAGTACTGTTTATCCTTATAATATACAGTTTTAGAAGAGTAATGATTTATAATCCAGCAATCTGGTGTCATCTAGAAGAGGACTGGTTCCATTATGAGTCTGATTCCTCTTAAGGTTCCTTCCTCAGGTCATGTCATCTAAATCTACATTTGGATTTCTGTAATTTCTGTGATATCTGCTGCTTTGTGACAATGTCTATTATTTAAAAAGTGCTATACTCATAATATTTAACTGAACTGAACTTAATTAGCCACAGCACGATATGAGAGACTGGTCAATGAGCAGTTTATTCAAATGAAAGAAATGATTCAGTCCTACACCACAAAGCCTCTTCAGACTTATCATATATGGCTGGCAGTCTAATCCCACACTTCCTACCTAACTTTTTGAAGAGTGAGAATTAGCACAGCTCAGTACATTAACAGTAATAAGCTTATGTAATGAACTTCTGAAAAAGATTATTAATGCCTTTATTAAAACCTACATTGCTTGTTCTTCCACAAGCAATTCAAACAATTCTGACGTCAGCAATGACAACTTTATTGAATCACTAGCATGTTTGGTCGTTATATATTTTAATTTAAGCTCCAAGGGGTGTATTAGCTGTGCAAGAAAAATCAATTGCTTTATTCAGGAAAAGGAAAACAAAAACTTTCATAACACTTAATGTTCTCCTGAGGAATATTTAAAGCAGGAAGTTTGACAGTGATTGTTGATTGTAGTCTGCATGGTTAATACTCATAAATAAAATCACCATTTATGGGGTCTTAAAAAGAATATTAGATAAATAATAAAACAAGAATGTTGCATTATAGCTCCAGGGTCTGGGGTGCGATCCTGAGATCTTGTTACAGACTGTGTGAAGTTTAAAGTCTCACATGAATTACATCCTGACTATTGTAAATTGCCCTTAGGTATGAATAGGGCATTTTCCTGCTTTGTGCCTGCAGTAGGCTCTGGATCCGCTGTGACGTTTTCAGGATAAAGCAAACACAGAAGATGAATAAATGAAACTATTGTTTATTGCATATATAAAAAAACAAAATGTAAATCTTTATTTGTCAATTGTGTTCAGCTACATGTCAGCTGATATGTGGCACATCCCTGAATTAATTATAGGATAGTATTTAATTTACATTTAATTAGAGTATCGACTTAAACAGCTTTCTAATTAGAGATAGACTACTTTATATTCTAGAGGGACCAAGGCTTTGTAGTTGGTGAACAACTAATGGATAAATACTCTCATGATTGAGCTTGTTGTCATTAATTTCAAACACACAGTTACTATTGTTTGTGATTTGATCTTAACAACAAATGAGTTAATTACTTTGTCATAGTTTTTGAGGCTGCTTTTGAGCAAATTTGCTTATGACTGATTCATATAAAATAGAAAGATCAGACTCTTTTAACAACCACATTAAAGGCTTGTAGTTTGTGTGTAAGTTGTCATGAAAAGAGCAAGATCCTGCCAGTCAAAAGACACGGTTTTACTGTAGTGCCAAGTCAGACAAAAAAAAATTCAGAATGTGTCTAAAACATCACTCAATATTTTTCCAACAAAGAAAGTGGATGAAAATTGAGTGGCGTACCAAAAAAGAAAAAAATTCTTTAAAGTACTGTGCTTTACAGCCCTCCTGGAGAATAAAATTCAACTTTATCTTAATAGTTGCAGGTCAAGTTGAATAAAATTCAACTTGACCTGCAACTATTAAGATAAAGATTCCATTACAAGGAATTTTTTAAAAATGAGCCAAACAAACAAACAAAACAAAGAAGCCAACAAGCAAACAAATAAATAATCTAATTAAATAATAAATAAATAAATAATCTAATTAAAAATGAATAAAAAGGGCCAAAAAACAAAGATGCCCATAAACAAAAATAATTGCATTAAATACATACATACATACATATACTATTGTATCAGAATTAAATAGTATTGTATCCTGAGTGCCCCATATAGTTCCACGTTAAGACTTTCTTCCTAAAAACTCTGCATGAAACTGCTCAATCTTTACGAAAGAATCAGAAGAACTTTCAAGAGTAAGAGTAAGTAGAGCTTGGCTCAGACATTTTAGAAATGAATACTGACAATTAATAAACTCATAAATTATGTGAGTTTGCACAATTTAAAAGTAAAACAATCCCTTATATCTATCTTAAAGCTTTATGAAACATGACACAGTAATGATTTTTTTTTTTTTTTATAGTTAGTAGGTCTGAGAGAAAGGACGATCTGTAGTCATATCCCAAAATTTGCATATGCCATGATCTATTATGACATCAAACATTATGACAACTATAATAATCGTATCATAATAATGTTATGTTATGACAGCATATGACATCAGGCGTGAAATGTTTTGACATGTTTACGTCTGTTCAAATAAAATGTTAATTTAGAAGGATACAATAACATCGTAAAGTGAAAATGAAAGTGCAGATGATTTCATAGATGAAAACAAAATCTATACGCTTACTAATAATTCGTATTTGGCAATTTGTCAGACTTAACAAGCAGTACATGCAAATTGAATAAAGCATCATATACAATGAAATTTAAACAGCATCTTAATCAGAAATAGGCTACTCTATATCTAAGAGTAACCATGACTTTCTAACTGAACTTCTAGAGGAAACCAGATGAACTGTTTGATCGGAAAGAACCTTACTCCAAAAAGGATGGAGAATTCAGAACTTAAATAATTTAATAATTAATCTCCCATGGTATTACATTGCTTGTTAGATGAGGTGACATTAACTCTTTAGCAATTACTGCAATATGCTCTTCGTCATTAAATCTTTCGAACACATTAACACAAGTGTGATGAGGCTCCCAGGCAGCAGCCATTTAGGGCTCATTTGGTGTTAGTGGCACACCAAAAAACAAACAAAATATATAAATATAGAAAGTAAATTCAGGAGTTTTCATGCACTTTCAGAGGAAAGTGTACATGTAATTTAACTGATATCATTTCCTACAATGAAAGAATCGAAATAATTTATTAAATCGGTAAAATCTTTACACGAAAATAGCAGAAAAAGATTAAAAGTGATCTATTAAGTAGTTTGTTTAAGTTAAAAGATATATGATGAAACATATGTATGTATATATATATATATATATATATATATATATATATATATATATATATATATATATATATATATATATACATATATATATACATATATATACACAAATGGGTGACTGCTGCTGCTTAATATTTTAATCCAAAATGAAAAATAATCTATTTCTTTTATGTCATAGTTTAAATTCGATTAGATTATTTCAGTTGTATGCTTCAGTTTTTGGGAGAATGTGAGATAATAGCTTTCCTTTCAATGTTCATATTAATATTTATGTAGAGAATTAATTCTAATAAAATATGAATTTCCTGTAGGTTATTAATAGTTGTAAAGTATGGTTTCCATGAAGTGTTTATTGCACATTGAGTGCAATTATTATTCATTTTCACATAATGGATCATCAGTTTTCTATACAGATGTTTATGAATAAAGATTAATACATGGTATTCCCACTTATATATAAAGACACATAAAGACCAGTATGTGGTCTTTAAAACATAGTGTCACCCAATTTTGGAATATATGTTTTTTCCTGAATTAGATTTTAAAATATTGTATATAGTTTCATGACAGAAGGAAAGAACATCGCTGAAAATAAATCCATCTCTCTCATACAGTAAATTCATTTTTGAAGTGTATGAGAAATGAATGTGTGTTTTAGACTTCACAGTTTCCTCACTAGTGGATTCCTCAGACTCTTCCATCCTGCTTCTTCCTTCTCCTTCCAAATAAAGTCATACCACACCTTTCTCATCTGTCTATCTCTCTTTATTTCTGTCTATCTCTCCATCTATCTTTCTCTCACATCCACACACTCACCTATGGGAGACAGGAAGCCAGAGCAGATGGTAAAAGATGTACTAACACCCCCCCCCCCCCCCCCCAACCTCCCCCGCAACCCCCGTCACTGCCACTCTCTCACTCTAACACACATGCATTAAAAAAGAGATACACACTCAGTCCCCTCCAAATGTCCTCAGTCTAATGCACCAATCTGTCATGCTCTCCTCCTGCCTGGCCTCAATTAGAGCTGACACCAATACATCTGTCCGCGCCAAGCTAACATTACACGTCACATTCAATATCAGACGTCTTAGCCTGGCTCTTCAGTTTCTTTCCGAATGTACCTGTGCGCTTTTGTGCAGCGAATACACAAGCTCATCTAAATATACTTGATACTTTCCAGAGACACAGGCTCTATAGAAAGGTCCTGCTTCCTGCTCTCGATCCCAGGTGTACGTCTCTTCCCGAAATCAATGGTGCTCATTTTAAAAATCAATGGCTCCTCCACAGCAGTCTTCTTCTCTATTTATCTAGCTCATTTGTTTGCCAGGGCGCTGCAAGGCTTTCGCCATGTCAATGAGATCATTTTCTTTCCAGACAGGAAATGAAATTGGCATCCGTTCCAATAAAGAGGCGTTCTTTCTTTAATCCTCAACGAGCAGGAAGCCATGAGATGGCAAATGCACGAAGGCTTAATTTAATTAATTTCCCACGCTCATGAACTCACTCTTTCAGGCTTTTATCATCTCTGTCTCTGTCCTCTTCCTCAGTTCCTCCTGTTATCCGGGTGTATCCAGAGAGTCAGGCACGTGAACCCGGAGTCACGGCCAGCCTGAGGTGTCACGCAGAAGGGATTCCTGATCCACAGCTGTCCTGGCTGAAGAACGGCATGGACATTTCTACTAAACTGTCCAAACAGCTCACACTACAAGGTGACACGATGATCAAGTTACTCACTACACTCTGAATGTTAGAGTACGATAGAATAGAATAGAATCTTTTCTTTTATTCCTTTCTTTATACTTTTTATGCCTGTTTATTTCTCTTTCTTTCTTTCTTTCTTTTTTCACTATATTCTTTCTCTTATTTTATTTATTTTTTCCTTTTTCTTCTCTTCTGTCTCACTCTTTTTCTTGCATTTCTCTTTCACTAATCTCTTTTATTTTTTCATTCATAATGTTTTTCTCTTCCTTCCTTTCTTCCCTCCTTTTCCTTCCTCTTCCCTCCTTTTCCTTCCTCTTTTTCCCTCTATTTTCACTCTCTATGTTTCTCAGACAATCTGTCTGCCTTTCCTTATTGTCTTTCTGTTTCTCTCACTTTCTTTTCGTTCTTTCTTCCTTTCTTTCTTTCTCTCTTTCTTTTTCTTTCTTTATTTTTTTCTTTCTGTTTCTTCTCAAAGTTTTCTTTGTCTCACTATTTTATTGCATTTTTTCTCTAATCTCTTTTATTTTTCTCATTTCTTGGTTTCCTATGTTTTGTTTTCATTTCTTTCTGTCTTTCTTTCTTTCTTGCTTGCTTGCTTGCTCACTTTCTTTCTTTCTTTCTTTCCTTCCATAACAGAAATATGTCCAGAAAGCGTACTCTATCTGAATAATACTGTATGGTCTGTTTCGTATTGACTGGACACATGAGGTTTTACACTGTCTACAAATGATTTGAAACCTAATATCCCAACAGAATCATGGAGTTTATATTACTGAAAATAGTAAACTTTTGATTAGAGAAGGAATACACAGTCATACTTCACCTGACTGTGCATGAGCAAACGGAAGCACAGTGTCTGTCTTTCTGCTCTGATGCTTTGTGTGCTGACGCTGGAAATGCACCCATCACATCCTATTGTGTGTCAGGTCATTTATAGTGCTCCAGGGCCTGATGGGTGTAGATAACTCACTTTTTTTTAAGGATTTAGAGCTTTTGTATTCTCAAGCCTTTCCCAGTAGGCCTGTAATCACTCCATAAAGCTAGCTATTCAAACAAAACATAAAACTTATCATGACAACCTAGAAGCAGCATGAATTTCTCAACTGCTGTCAAAAACGCACTAACTGTCCCATTAGAGGAGTTTTCTGAAGTGGAATTGCTTCAACTCTGTGAGCGTGAAAGTCGTTCAAAAGAGGAGCTCATGGATTTTATATAGAGAGAGCTTTATATTTTAACACATTTTTGATTTCTGCACTTTTTTCCCATTTTTTTGTCTTCTTGCAGCTAATGGGAGCGAAGTGCACATCAGTAATGTTCACTTCGAGGACACCGGAGCGTACACCTGCATCGCCCGTAACGAAGCCGGTGTGGATGAGGACATCTCGTCTCTGTTTGTAGAGGATTCTGCACGCAAGTCATGTATGTTTAAGACTTCTTAACTCTCTGTTTTTGGTGTCATTTTTTGCCATAGTGGTCCATATGTTATGTAAATAAGGGGTTAGTGGGCGGGACTTGCTCGATTCCTCAGCAGTGCTCAAATCATCACTAGTTTTGATGCTATACAGCCAGGGCCAATTCTAAACACCAAATTATATATTTTTGTATGTGAGAATGAACAATATTAATACTTTATTATCATTGGATGAGGGGGAAAACTGTATAACAAACAATAAAATAAAAACAACTGAATACAAATAATATATACAAGGAACTAAAAGTGGCTTAAAAATCATCATTTACCTGCATGCTGGTTCTAATGACACCCCAAAATATTTCCTTATAACACCTGAAAATTGACCATTAGACCATTAGGCTAACTTAGCATAGGAAAAGTTTCGATTTCAGGAAAAACGTTTCTTCAATGATCATCATCTTCTGGATTACTAAAGTTTGGAAAACAACTGTATGTTATTGACGTTTCGACCACCTGAGTGGTATCTTTAGAGTCAACAGGCTGTTGTTGTCATAGCTAGTAGTAACGAGCTAGCAGCTTAACATGTGTTAGCCTAACATTTCTTACTCTACATACTAGCTAGCTTGTATAAGCTGATAATTATTTAGCATCCATTTCTTTACTACCAGTGATTTCTGCTTTCTTCTAATTGCATTTTTTTTCTTGCCAGATAGATATGTAGACTTCATCATTGTTGCTTCTTCGCAATTTTCTGACGTTTATTCAATTTATTTACGTAAATTGCAGTTTCCATTCTCTTAGCACCACAAGGGGGCCCAATGATAGTGAAGGTTATGTCAACTTTTTCACCAAATGATAGTAAAGCATGCTTTTTTGTATACCTGTTTAAAAATTATGGGGTCCCCTGGTGGTCTGGGGCCCAAATTGACAGCATATATTGCTTATAGCAAGAAACTAGCTTGTAAACAACAGTGTCACAAATTAGACACAGAGTCATTTATATGTCATTCTGTGCACTCAAATCTGTGCTCTTTTCTATGAAACTTAGTTTAATAAAAGCTAATAAAAAATAACAGATAAGCTCTGTACAATCCTCAGTATTAACGGCAGGCCTGCTTCAGTGGAGCCGAGTGCTTGGGATGGGGTATACTACTTCAGGAGATCAGTAAGATGCACCAGAGCTAAACCATTCAAAGCATTAAATGATATAAACAGGACTTTTGTCTGTTTGTGCTGAAAGTGTAATGTGGCTGGTGTGGGTGAGGGCATCTATGTTTAAGTCAGAATCTGACTTGCCTTAATAGCTGATAAACTGAAAAAAGTGCCAGTGATATTCTCAGAAAATATTTTCTTTTATGTGATTAGTGCCACATACCAAGAGGTAGTCACTGTAAGAAGTATGGTAATGGTTATTAAATATTAATGCCACAAATGTGATGGTTATTAAGGAATATGACCATAATAAATGATTTTGTATATTGTGATAATATACAAAGCTTTGCTTTAGCTAGGAGTGCTGGTTATGATGTGTTTGATTGATAGCCCTGGGTTAGCAATAACCATTTTTTGACGTGATCTCATCCCAAAGGTGATGGGAGGTGCTTCAGTTCTTCAAAGCACTGGACACTTTCATATCAGCTCCTAAAGCCTGGGATTACTTTCCTCTTCCCTGTTTGCTAATTAGCTAATGAACAATGCAGGTTATTGCAAAGGCCAATTAGCATTTGAATATTTAATATTCAAATGAATCCTGAAATAGATCACATTAGCTTATCATTTTTGCTAATACATTTGGATATACTATTAGATATAATTAGGTATAATTATTGCTTAATTATTAACTTGGTTCCATTTACAGTAACAACCCAGGGGCAAAATTAGAAGAAGATGTAATATGAGTATTATTTACTCTGGATTAAAAAAAGGGCTTGATTAAACCAATTCCTAATGTGGGAATGTGCCATGCCTTACAATCACCCACGCCTTTAATATAATCCCAGTTTGGCAAAACAAGTGTATGCAAATTCCACTATTAGTTTGCTTATTTTTCAATTTTATATTTGATGTATTGATTAAATGTATGATTGTCAATGTGTGTCAACTTGAATGTTTGATTTTAACACCTTGAAAAATGCTTTATGTGAAGTAAAATATTCAAAATCCATATCATGTATAGTAAGTGTAGTATGTAGAGTAATAGCATATACAGTAAGTGATAACAATACAAATAGTCAAAAACACTAACAGCCATGACATACACATGAGTATCCCAAAGATAAATGTTTGTAATGTAAAAATCCCAGTTTAATTACTTATTTTTCTGAAAATGAGGAATATATCCAAGAGAGCACAATAACTGTAAATACACAATGAAGCAGGAATTTTTACAGTAGCACTGCTTGGGAGACGGCACTACAATTATGAATGCAATACATCATTTTTACTCGGTTCAGTACATAGTTTATGGACAATAAGTATAGATATCTTTCTCAATTGAGCCAAAAAAAAGCTTAAATATACTGTTGGTAACTTAAGTTACATCAATATTTACACAAGGAGATGGGCTACAGTATGGCTTCCATCCTCATAATTCGGCATCTTATAAAATAGCACGAGATCCAGCCCTTATTTTGCATTTCATTTTTTTTCATATAGAGTTAATTTTCATGAATAAATGAAAGAATCCAATGTTATAAAAATTTGGTCCTCAGAATGAGTAATGTCCTTGGTTCAGACACGTCTCCTCCGTGGGCTTTTTGTGGACATTTAAGGTACAATACTATTACTTAATTAATAGTGTCATAGGTATGTGTTGATATTGTCTTAAATGACATTCCATAGTGTTTTGTGTGTGTATTTAAGCACAAATCATAAATTTCAGAATGACATGTTGTGTTTACAACAAACTATAAGACAATGGCACTGAAGCTCCCAAGTGGCACAACAGAAAATTGTTCAATCTATCATTGGATAATTACAAGTTCGAATCCTGATGATGCTACAACCATCCATGGCCAGGAGCCAAGAGAGCAAAATTGGCTGTGCTTTCTGTGTGGGAGGGATGGCATACTCTCTCTCCTCTGTCAATCACAGAAACACTAGCCAATCATAAGCATCTGTGATGTCATGTATGCAAAAGAGGGCAGAAATCTCTTTCCTGAGAAATCTCTTTCCTTCTTTTTCTGAGTATGTTGAGCTGCTTCTGATGCAGCATTACCAGTGTTTTGAAAAGATGTGGTTGGCTGGTTTCATGCACACGTTTGCTCCACCCAGTTGGTAGCTGTTGTCTGAGCTAGTGGGTAGGAATTGGCAAGACCAAAATGGGGGGAAAAAACAGTGGCACTGGACTTCTGATACTGTTCTTCGCTTGAAGCTATATCATGCAAGAAAAATGTCCAAGCTTAAGTATCACATGTAACTGAGACACGCCTCTATTTTCCTCAAACTCCGCCCAGTGCATGTAACGTCTAAGTAGCACTTAAGTGCAGAGTTTCCTCGAAGGTCTGAATATCGACATATGAAATTTTGGCATTACATCCTTGTAACCCAACATTGAATACAGCCCTCAGTTATTACTGTTAGAATGAGTTCCATCACATCTTATAAGCATACACTTTTCCCTAAATTATAAGAGCAATCCTGCATCCAGGGCTCAGAAGGATTGGAAATGAGGTTGCTTTTACCATCTGACTGGTTCTACATGCAGTTTGTTGTTCTTGAGACATCCAAAGAAGAGATTAAAATGTGTTCCAGAGTGTGTGCTTTGAGATATTTAGTCATGCCGGCTATGGGCTTCACAGTGTACACTACAGTTGAAGGGGTTGTCATGTCAGACTTTTGGGAGATGTAGTGTGTAGACAGAGTTCAGGAGGTTGGGTGTAGAGTAACCTGGCACTGCCCGGTACAAAAAAAAGGAGGGTTTTAACACGGGTCACCAGCTTGAGACACGACGGCTGTTTCGCCTGCATGAATAATCCATGAGGGAGTGTTTTTCCTTCCTCCTAGCTCTGCTATTAACCCTACTACAACACCAGCATTTCATGATTAGTTTAAGATATTGCGATGATTAAAATGTGCCTGTGGACGTTGTGCTTAAGGATATCAAGTTAGCAGTTTTAATGCCTTGATGAAAGGATATTAGTGTTGGATTTGGCAGATAGTGGTACAACTGTCATTCTTGATGAAGGGAGAGATAGAACACAGTCTGAGTGTCTAAGATCTTAGCACTATTTCCATAACTGCAGAGCCACACTTAGAAGTCTGAGATAAAACAAAGATATTTTGATCACTTTATACCACAGAAGTGTTGAATGCTCAGTTCAGATCGGGTCAGAAGTTGTTAATTATTTTACTATAACAGCAGCTCAAATAATAGTTTCGGCTACAAGGTTGTTTTGATTGTAACAACTTACACAGAGGCTTGTATGGTAACAGTTGTAATGGTTTAAAGAAAGTGTGTAATTGTAAATACAGTGAAGTCTTTTGTTTATGTTACATTTTATGGAAGGAGTCTCCAGTGTAAACCATTTGCAACAGTCAAAGTCAGGTAAAGCTGTAAAAGTTTACCGAGCCAGAAAAAGTCTTCAGGATGGAGTGCTTTCTCGTTTCTTGGTACACAATTACTACATTATGATTCACTTGGGAGCAGCCTCTAGTAAGCGACCCTAATGAAAATGTTTAGTTCTTTTCACTCATACCGGAAAACGATTACTGTATTATTTTCTTCTCAAATAAATCACAGTATAGAGATAAATGAATCATTTAATTAATAGATTATAGCATTCCCTAGTATGTAATTGTTAAAGGAAAATAAAATGCAGGTATCAAAATGGGTTGAACAGAAACTAATAATAATAATAATAATAAACAACTTTATTTTATATAGCGCCTTTAAAAAGGCCTCTCAAGGCACTTTACATCAGAAACTGGCATATTGTTATGAATAGTGCCCATCCATTACCCTGTACAATCTTTGAATCTTTATAATCTTGAACTAGAATCATGTGTTTTTATATTTCCACCTCTAATCTTTAATCTTTTACACATATTCGTTGCTCATTGAAAAATTACTCTGATAAACAGGCTAATTTAACATAAAAAGCACAGATGATATGTTTATGAGAAATGTGAATAATAAGTGACGTGACTGAAATAATGCACGTTTCTCGGCTGTAATTATACTCATAAATTCAAAAGAATGATGTGTTATTGCCATGACTCAGAGAGAAAATATCACGGCTTCAATGCAGAGAGTCGAACATCACTTATTCAAAAGCTGCACACAACAACAACAACACTTCCCAGCTGTTGGTGGATGAGTAATAGGATGTCATGGGGAGCTAGAATCCACAGAGTCCAAAAGAACATATGCAAAAAAAAAAAAAAAAAAAAAAAAAAAAAAAACCTGAAATATATATAATGTATAATCGACTGACCTCAAGTGCACATTTTATTCACATTTATTTATACTGACATTCCTGCATCCTGAGAAAATTCCTAATTTAGCCAGACATTAGGCAACATCTCACACTCCAGATATCTACAGTTGTTGTTTATCCAGCTCTCACTATCGATCTCCTCCCTCGCTCTAGGTTTGCTGTCAGGATTATCCCTTCACACGCTATAATTTGGCATTTCACACTGTCAGACATTGAACACAGCACAGCAACAGTGTTGTTCCCCCGCCATGGCCTGCTGGATGTGGCCATCTTGTCCACTGACCCATTGTTACAGTCCAGATAACTCTGGAAGAGTTATAAAAATAGTTTGGCTGACAACACACCGTCAACACAATTCCTTTCTATGAAGCTACAGGTGAAACACTGTAAATATACTCCATCTCTGTTTTTTCTTCAGGAACTCTTCTGCGTAACATACCAGAATGCTTGTAATTAATTTTTTATGGGTTCAAGTGCCTGAAAAAAATTGAGTCTCCAGAGTGTTTGGTTAGGTCGCATGCTGTAATTGTAGGCTAAGAAAACCAATATTTGCTTGCAGTCATTCTCTTCACCTGACAGAGCTCCTGCTGAGGCGAGACATCCAGTGGGACTCTGCGTTTCAGTCAGTGTTTTACTGTAATTATAATCACTTTTCAGAGATTTTCCCGTCTCCAGCTTCCGGCTCACAGTACAATTGGGCGAGATGCCAATTTCAGTTTCAGTCTAGAATTTTTTCCTTTGCATTTTAAGGGGCGGTTCATGTCAGTATTACAAACATACATTATATATCAGCATATTTCATCTCCGTGCATTATACTTTGGAATAACAGAGCTTACCTTATTTCCAAGTGATAATAGTGATAATAGTGTAATAGTAAATCTCTCACTAATGGATCCAGGACCCAGGGGGTGATTATGTGCCAAATGTTTAAAAGCTTAATATTCTTTTCTATTCGATGCTTCTTTAACATTTGAGGCCATTCTGATAGATAGTGATTCATATCAAACAACAGTTGTATGTCTGAGGGCAAAATTTTAATATACATACTGTTAAAAATGATCACACATTAAAAATGAGGTAAATAAATGTAAATATTCGATGTAAATGTTAAATGTAAAAGCTGCATATGTCATTCATATACTAATTGGAGTTATATAAACCTTTCAGAGTTTTGCTTTATTGTCAAGCAATAACGCCTACAACTGGGTTGCCAGTGTTACAGCTTTTACCCTAAATGGTGCTAGTTTTCTAACGGGTGTAAATGGCAAGTCTGCTGTTGATGGTTTTTGGGCTGGTTTAAAAACAGACAAATAATTGGAATTAAATCAAAGTAACTGCTGCAAACTTATGCTATGGCAAACAAAAGGGAAATACAAATGCAGAGAATGTAAGGCTAAATGTATTTAAATGACTCAGGATGCTTGTTTGGGACTGTGATATAATCACTACAACTGTTAAATCCTGAAATTAGTCTCTGCTATGAAATTACAGATGTACAGGGGTACAGAAATAGGCATAGAGCATATGTAGAGTATTAAACATTTGGCTAAATGCTTGCAAGGTTGGATATCTAGACTGAATCTAAACGCTGAATCCCAAATGGCATCCTATGGTGCACTATGGCTGTGGAAGCGAATACTCTTACTAAGTGTATTGCTCTTATGTATATAGGGACTAGGGAGCCATTTGGAATACAGCTTTTTGGTTTAGTTCATTTAGCTGCTGTAATAATTACTGTGCACATGGTATAACACTGCACCCCATGACTATTATTTATTTTTCTAAAACTGGGAACAGTTTGACTTGTCAGGATAAATCAAATTTCTATTTGCTTGGAGAGAAACGTTGTTCTAGATATCCAGACAGCTGAGTCACTGGCTGTCTTCAAATGACGACTAAAGACCTACCTCTTCATGAAGTACTTAAATTAGCACTTCATGCCTTAAATGCCATAAATGTAATGTAAGGCTTGCAGTGTTGGTGTGTCATTACATGGTCACAGATTATTATATTGTGGCCGTGAATTGTGTATGTTGTGAATCATCATATTTAAGACATGGTCTCTAGTTCATTATTCGGCACGGATTGGTGAAAATGCATGTCACATAGGCTAATGGTATAACCATGATGCACTTCCAGTGACTCCAATATGTCTTTATGCATCATTACAAGATATATAAATATTATCAATCATGTCCATGCTCCATGGCCATAACGATCGAATTCTCTTGATTTCTGTGAAATTCTCTTGATAGCTGCTGTGAATTAGTGTTTCATAGCTGCAAAATAGTCTCGAGAAACTCATGGCATCAAAATATCCATTTATTAAAAAATAACCATGTCACCTAAGCAGCTCTGAAAGAATTGCATTGTCTCATAAATCCAATGTACTACTGAGTGTGAGAAGGACAAAACAAAGACATGCCCGAGGCACTTGCCATGATTAGTTTTCTATTTGTGCTGCTGAGCTAATTAGAGTTTGACTCTTGGTTCGCTTTTACCGGATATATAGTCGTGACACGCCTTGCTCCTCTCGCTTTCCCCTCGACCACTGGCGCTTTTGGCAAAGTGACACATAAACAAATGTTCGCTGTAGTGTTGCTATTATCAATACCTCTGCCTGAGAGAGCTGGAGCTGAGTTGTGTGGCTTTGCTTTCGAAAAAAACGATCTTCTCACTCTAGGACAGATGATCAGACCGAAGTGACGCCCTTGTCGTTGCCCCCACACATGGCTGAGTAGCGCTCTGATATACGAGGTGTGTGTATATGAGCAGAACTCTCCCAATCTCCCTGCCTGGTGATGAATAGCATCAATAGTGTGTGTGTTATTGGAGAAGACTGGGCTTGCACAGATCTTATCTTTTCAAACCTACCTCCCTGGTGCAACATTTTCCCTCACCCATTTTTTAGTCTTTGCCATAGCTGTAATATTTCCTGTTCTATCTCCTGTGCTCCCAAACAACAGCTAATGATCATCTTTTTCCCCCAAATGTCCCAAATGTACATGAAGGAAATGCAAAGATACTGTCGAGAGCACCATACCAGACAAGTACCATACATCAGCAGAACTCTGTTTAATGATATAGACTCTATTTTGTATATTTTGTATTGACTTTGCTAGCTAACTTGTTTTCATTTTGGGTTACTGATAGTGGATGTTAACATTTTAGTAATAAAATAATTCATAAAAACATGGAATTATCTGTTCAGTTAGGGCTTATAATAATAATGAGTAATAACTGTCGGTAATTTCTGAACTTGCTAGGGAAGTGTTTTGTTACTCTTATACAACAGTGACTTTCCAATGATTTCAATTTTGTATTTATTAACATTAACAACATGTTGTACTCTTTATCCATTTGTAGTTACATTTAACATTGTGGAACATCCATTAAACAAGTTCCTGTTATCACTTACATTTTAGCAGCTATAAACAGGCCTTTACTCAGCAGCCTCTCTTTTTTCTTTCTCTTGAATAAGACAAAAAATGCATTGTTTTATTGCTAACTTAATATTGCGGCTCCATTTATTGCTGCTACATTACACAATAGTTTACAGACAATTGTTGCAATAATTTTCCCACACAATAATCCCACAATAATTTTTGTTCTGTTATCCTGCATAGTCAATGTGCATTGTCTTGTGTATTTATTGTCCAGTGTGTTTATTGTCCTGCACTCATCTCACACAGTTTTGTATAGTCTTGTGTACTGTGCCAGTGTATTGTTGTGGAGAAGTGACATTTCATTTCACCGTATACAAGCTATATAGAGGAATGACAATAAAATCACTTGAACTTCAACTTATTGAGAAATCACGCTCTGTCCAGAAGACTTTCCTGTGGCAGCAAACGTGTTACAGCTTTACCTCTTACTCCTTTCCTCTGACACTGGAGACTCCTTACAAGAATGAGAACAAAACATGTCCTTATAGAAATATTCACCATATCAACCTTTACAGACGAGTCAGAGCTGCTGTTATTCAGCAGTCTGACCAATCAGAATCAAGAATTCAACAGTGCTGTGGTTTAAACTTCAAATATGAATTTACCACATTATAGAAATTAATTCTGACAGCATTACATGTTACTGTCTCAATTGCTGTAAATGTCGCTAGTTAAGGCAGCTAACAAATCAAACTAGAAGTCTTGCCCAATTAAAAAAAAGTTGATATTGTTCATATACAAATGTAATGTATTAGCATTTAAGTTGGTTTAACAATTGACTGACAGAGAGGGCAGAATTTTTAATTGGTGACTGAAGCATAGAATTAGGTATCGAATAGATTCAGAGGGGAATTGTGGGAGATTGCTTTGCAGACTGCTGGGAAACAAAGGCAGAACCAGAATTAGAGAGAATGAGAGAGATGAGATACTGTTTAAGGTCGCATCCCTTCAGTCTGGGTGCATGCCATTACAAATAAAGAAAACAGAAGTCACACATTATGTTGGTGTTAATGCACTGGTGCTTTGTTGATAACGAGGTCTATTCAGTAATACAACATTGGCTTGACAAATAAAATATAATAGCTGTCAGACTTTAGAGAAATTGCTTCACTTTTCTGTGATAAAGCCCTAAAGGATGAAGAAATGTTCAATGAGAATGAATTATGCAGTATTTCATTCCTCTACATATTTATTGTATAGTAACAATGTAGCGTTTAATAGGTAAAAATGTTGTAATTAAAAATATATCTAGTACATCTCCTCAGATTCAGCCCCCGATTCCTGTTCCTGGTTGACATGAGTAGAAGCTGATCTGCCTCATTTGCCTCAAGGTTTGGTGTGTGGTGCAATTTGAGATGCTTTTCTCCTCACCACAGTTGTAAAGAATGGTTATTTGAGTTACTGTAGCCTTCCTGTCAGCTCAGTAATGGCAGTCCTACCATTATTCTCTGACCTCTCTCATCAGCAGGGTTTTTTTTCTGCCTGCAGAACTCCTGCTCACTCTAAGTATTTATTTTTTGTTTGTTTTTTTGCACTATTCTGTGTAAATTCAGTGATGATTAGACTGTACGACCTGTCCCATTTCTGCAGTGAGGAGCACTCAAGCACCTAAATGCTGCTAACGTCAGTTTAAACATGTTTTAAAGAATATTTCTCTTTTTATTACACATTATCTGTTTATATCTATATTGTTTTTTACTAAATCTATTGTTAGTTCTACATTGTTATTTGTATTGTCTTGAGCATGTTGGCACAAAAAAATTCATTATCATTAATCATTATCTTATCTTATCTTATCTTAACACATGTATGTATATTCCATGCTATTCTTTTACTATGTGATGTTACTATGCACTTACACACCTAACTCACAAAGTATACACCAAGTATTACCTACAGTATAAGCAATACTTCAAACTCTATTAAACTCTCATTGCATTATGGCACTGAGTACTTCTTCTGTACAGACTTGCTAGTTCCAGGCTAAGTACTTGTAATTACTACATACCTACTTATTAAATACTAAGCACTTATTGTACTGTAAGTGAACATGATAGCTATTAGTATTTTAGTCTAAGACAGTGGTTCTTAAAGCAAACATCTTAATTTGATGCTGTAAAATGCAAAAATTTTTCATATATTATAGAATACATGTATTACCTCTGCACATTTTGAGCAACCCTGGGCTAAGCATCACTGTGTTACTGTGTGTGTGTGTGTTTTAACACAGGGAAGCAGATGTAGCATATGATGACTCATAATGAGTTTGTTTGTGTGTCTGTGTATTCGCGTGTGGTTAAATGTGCGTCAGGTCCCAGGTAGCTGACCTCGAGGTAACATTGCACATTAGAGCTCATTGAGATAATTGATTGAATACACCTCTTCAGTTGGCGGTATGATGAACTCAGCAGTATCAAAACCTTGTCTCTTGTAGGCAAAGGTTAAAAAAAGAATACGAATTAGACAGGATGTGAAGTCTGTCATGTACAAGTCATCATCGAAGCCCTGAGGGATCATGAATAACTTCTTTTTTTCCCATCTATTTTCTCTTGTAGTGGCAAACATTCTGTGGAGAGAGGAAGGTATAATATATCATTTTCTCTTTCGTTACCATTCAGTCACATATCCAACCTACAGTATCTCTGTTTATTGGTTTTATTCCACATAACACTGAGATGCCAGTTTATTAGGTATACCAATATGATCTAATATTCAGTTGTCAAATCGTAAAATAAATATAAATGTATAATGTATTATATTATAAATTATAAATGTAAAATAATTTCGAAGGTGAGTTCAAACAACGTCAGGGGATTTGGAAGGAATATAGGTACAAAAAATTCTAGCAGGGATAGCTAATTAATTGAATAACATTATTTTATGGAAATCATAATGCTTGTTATATTATTATTATTATTATTATTATTATTGTTATTATTATTATTATTATTATTACAAAGTCTACAGAACTTTTCGTAATGCTCATTAAACCCTCCAATGGATTAAAAAAACTTAACCATCTGTGAAGGTGCAAGCTTTACACAGATACTATCTATCTATCTATCTATCTATCTTATTCAGATTCTTCCACAGCAGCATGCTATTTAAGTCTGACATGCAATAGATTAAAATGTCCATAATAGAGACATTACATAACAGTATTACCCACACAGCATGAACACTGTGAATTACAGTTTTACAAGCAAGATCATTTAAATTTTTTTACCCTGTGAGACAGCGTCCTCTCCCAAATCCCTCTTAAATCATGTCCTTTGATTATCTAATCAAATAAATCTTATCTAATAAACTGGAAACTCAGTGTATTTTCTAGTTCTTAAAAAAACCCTGCTGTTGTTTGCTAACCGGAGCATATCTCTCCTGCTCCAGGTCTGGGGATTGGGAATATGTTTTATGTTTTTTATGAGGACGGCATCAAAGTGATCCAGCCAGTGGCCTGTGAGATCCAGAGACACATCAAACCCAGCGAGAAGCTCCTGAGCCTGCAGGTGAGTGCTCCCATTAAAGAGGACACGTTAGTTCAATCACCTCTATGCACTAAAGAAGCCACGGGTTTCACTTCCTGTTGAGATTCTCTCTGAAACACCAGTCAACAGTATTGTTAAATATAGAAATATTATTAAATAAATGTGCGTGAATAGAAAAGAAACTATTTTTCTCCTGCTAATAGTGGACCCTTGAGAAGACCTATCTTCATCACTATATTTCTGTCAAGGACAGAATTTTTATGGCATGTTGATTCTTAAAATATTGCTACAACCTTAGCATATCAGTGTAAACTAAGCGGACAAAATACGCTTGTTTTATTGTGCAAAAACAGGATGATGATGATCAAGTGCTATTTTTTGGCACTATATTGTATAAACCTATATTGTTTAACTAAAACAAAGGCCTAGTCCTGATAAATTGATTATCACCTTTAGGACTATTCTTGATAAGCAGCCACAATATATTCACAATGTATTAGCTATTGTTAGATACTTATTTGAAGTTCTATAAGTCAGATTCAAATAATTTTGTTTTTATTTTTTCTCGTTTTTATGCTATACGTCATTGCAATTTACAGCAAAAAAATGAACTCAGACCATGAATTTCTGTCTAAGCCACCAGGAAATTCATCTTAAGCACCTGCATAAGATGAATCTGAATGCAGAGAACTTTCCCTACATATATATTAAAGTAACCTTTGAACCTAAGTTTCCTATTAAAGTCACAGACTTTGAATATGGCCGCTTATTAATGAAAACATAACTTTAAAGACAAAATGAGAGACTAATGGTACCTAGTAGTACAACTAATCACAATTAAAAGCTAATATTTGTAAAATTAATGATAAAACAGGCACAGTACATGGTAACAGTTATGTCTATAAACTTGTGGAGAATGGAAACAATAAAATAGCTTTAAAAAAGATATGGTTTGGTTCATCTGGTACATCTGGGCCTCTATCTTTTCAGAATAGTATGAGCACCTACTGACATTTGTGGTTTATCTACTCTAGATCAACATTTTTATGCCACTGCATCCCTGTTTGTGATATTTGCTGTATAAAATTATAGAGTAACAGTATTGTGCTTGTCAACATCATTAAGTGTTTTTGTTTGTTTGTTTGCTTTTCAATATCTGATTAAATTAATTGTATTAGGAGTAATTCTGCACTAATGCATTAATATGGTGGACAAATTCATATTGGGCTGCATTTAGATTTGGTGCAAAAAAAAAAAGAAAGAAAGAAAAACGTTTAGTGGACTTTAAAGGTACGATACTATTTATTCATTAATAGTGTCATATTTATGTATTTTAAATTGGCCTCAAATATCAATCCATAGTTTCTTGAGTATATTCACAGCCCAAAACATAACTTTCAGCATAAAATCAGACTATCAGACAGTGGCAATGGACTTAATACTGCTCTTTTCTTGAGCTGATATTGAGCAGGAAAAATGGGCTTAAGTCCAAGGTCAGAATTAAGTGGAACTGAGAGACACCAAAAGTCAGACAATAGTCTGAGCTCAAATCCCTAGTTATGTCATGTATACAATTTCAGTCTTAACTTCCTCACTACGAGCACTTAACTCTGAATATGATCCATCATTTACTGGTCTTTGGCTTGTGTTAGAATTTTTTTAGAGTTTGAACTAACCAACTCATACGAAAGGCTATGAAGTGTTAAGGTTAGCCTCAGGGGTGGGTTTAGTAATTGGATATTTTCTTTACCCATACTGTATGAAATCCAACTAAATCTCTCTCACTCATTATAATTCCTATGAATTTTGCATGAGATCCAGTTGTGCTCATGAAGAAGTGCTCAGAACTGAAATAATTTATGATTTTCTTTCCCATTTTTCCAATCATTTTATCTAGTTAAAACATGAATCATTCATCACCAGCTGCTGGATCTCGACTTAGGAATTTTGAAACCCTGAGTGTGTGAGTTCAAGGTTAAGACTGAGAACAGAAGACACAATGAGAGTTTTTGAGTTATGTGACCTGAAATATTTTCAGCAATGGTAGCCAACCTTCTGCATTGTAGATTCATGTAGAGGAACTTTCTACAACTTTACACAACACAGAAACGATGTGAAATTCCCTACTCCCATGCACAATATTTCAACTTGAACTGTTTAGCTCAGGACTCATTCTGAACTGTGATGCTACATCCGTGGTTCAAGAGACAAGTTCTTTTCCTGTCTCTCAGATTTTGGTGCAGTTGATAGATGACAGCGAGATTTACACAAGTTCCTAAAGGAACATTTTGATCCTTCTTTGCAGTTTTGATCAGAGCCTCTGTGTTAGCGTCGAGCCCGTCTGTGCACTGAATCCCAAAGCTTCGAGCCTTTATTAAGACATCAGTCACACGTCAGGCCGTATTGGCAGAGCTTAACACAAATGCTGTCTGGGGGGAAATGTTGGGGAATTATCCAAACAGCGTATTTTAGCTTTGTGTTTCCATTTTGCAAATATGTCCAAAAATGTACTAAACGCTAATAAAAAATTTCTCAGTTGACACTTATTGTTCAAGAACATAGTAGTGAGTTCTTTTACTGCATGAAAAATCTTCAATAAAACTTAAATATCCCAATATGTTCTTCACATTCATTCACATTTGCTGTAGTACTAAAAGCGAGGCCAGCTAGGCACACACAGAGACTGTGATTTTTTTTTTTTTTTGGTGAAATGTCCTTTGCTATGTTCATGAAAAAGTCCAGTGTTATGTTTGGGGGAAAAAAAAAAAGATGCAGTGGAAATGTAGCCTTGGTAATCATATTAAGAAGGATCTCCAAGTTACCAGCTGCAAATCACAATCTTAAGAACAGTGAAATTCCTCTTAGCGTAAGCTTATTGCAAAGCATTAGTCGTACCTATCAGAGCTTAATTTGCTGAAATTGATAGCCTTATTGCAATTTTAGCTCAGTTCAGCATACAAAATGTGCACATACAGCCTCTTCTGAGCTTCTGAGTAAACACCAATCTTATCACGCACTTCAGATAAACCCACAGGACTCATGAAGGACTAGAAATATACCACACCATATGTTTTACGTTCCTTTTTAAAGCTACTTCTTCTTTACAACAGAGCTTGTACCTGTGGAATTTAATAAAGCCCAAGATTTATTTATTGTGTATATTTTGCTGATGTGGTCTATTGTTGTTCTTTCTAAAGGAGGAAGTTTGCCCAAAAATAGAGGGAGAAGAGGAGCAGAAGTGTGTCTGGGCTTCAGCTGTGAACGTGAAGGATAAGTTTATATACGTCACCCAGCCAATGCTGAACAGAGTGCTCATCGTGGATATTCAAACCCAGAAGGCTGTTCAGGTAAGCTAGCACATCAATTATCATGTCTACACCTGCATTCTGCGAGTTCTCCGATATATTTAATGATTCTGGAAAGAAGTCCGCTGACACCACCAGAACAACACTTCCTTGCATAATTCATAAGCAGAGATTTCTAAAAGTGTATAGTTGTTGCTCTGTATCATTTTGTACAACTCTCCTAGACATGTCGTAATGTCTGATGAGCTCCATTTAAGCTATAACACCATTCCTCATGCTACAAGTAAAAAAGCAGAGCTTTTAGTCGATTCTCGCAAGTAATCATGTTGTATCCTGTCCTCAATGATAATGGAAACTTAAAAAAACATCTTTCAGCCAGACTAAGAGGCTTGTTTGCATAAAGTGAAAAGCAGTACACCCTTCACATCTTTTCCCCCAAAACTTTGCTTTATTCCTTTGGGGGAATGCTTTCTATGTAAAAATTTCTACATTTTCTACATAGATCTCAGATTTTGCTCAGCGCTGTCAAATTTTACGTTGTTCAAGCCAAGAGCACAATACACTCATCTCATTATGTACACTACATAGCCAAAAGTTTGCGGACACCTGACCATCACACCCATATGTGGTTCTTCCCCAAACTGGTGCCACAAATTTGGAATCACACAGTGGTATGTCTTTGTAGGCTGTAGCATTACAATTTCCCTTCACTGGAACTAAGGGGCACAAACCTGTGTGTGTGTGTGTGTGTGTGTGTGTGTGTGTGTGTGCGCGTGTGTGTGGTTTGTAGCATGGTCTCAGACTCTATACTTACTGATGCTTTACTTCCTTTCGTTTGATACTTAAACACGTGCTTGTTTTGTCGGCTAACAATTTAGATTTATGACCTGAAAGTTTTTCAGACCTTCAAAAACCATTCAACCTTATATTTCTCTTAATAGTGT
Organism: Pangasianodon hypophthalmus; assembly: GCF_027358585.1. NCBI lineage: Eukaryota > Metazoa > Chordata > Actinopteri > Siluriformes > Pangasiidae > Pangasianodon > Pangasianodon hypophthalmus. Next base: position 5,180,270 of record NC_069716.1, read on the forward strand.
TAATTTTGGTCCAGCTGTGACCACTGGACCTCATTTATCAATATTTAGTAAGATTGTGTGTAAGTGTGTTCATAGGCCAAGCCAAACTAGTTCCTGCCAGGTTTACAAAAAAGTTTCATAAAAACTATAGCTGAAAACAACAAAATGACCAACTAAAGAACAAGCACTAACTCTTCCTCCTTTTATAGGGTGCCATTATTTTTGTCCTAATTGAATGGCTTGTTCATGTTCAATTTTGGATTGCTTTCTTTCAGTTTACTAGTGCGCAACAATTGAATTGCACTTTCTTTTCATTAATTCATGGCTTGTTTAATTGAACTAACAGTTTGCATCCACACCCATTATTACCTATTTGGAGTGGGTGGTTTGTATAGTGGGTGGTTTGTATAAATAGTAAAACTTTGTCCACATGGTTTCATCTGGGTTCTCTGGTTTCCTCCCGCATCCCAAAAACATGATAGTAGGTGGATTAGGGACTCTAAATTACCCCTAGGTGCAAATGATTGCTTGTATGGTGCCCTTGGATCCACCAGGTCCACCTTGATCCTGATCAGGATAAAGCGGTTACTAAAGATAAATCCTTGTATTAATTTTTCCTTATGCTTGAAGAACATACATAGTTTCTTAAATTGCTTGGTCAGGTTCTACAAATTCATCTTCGGTAAGAGCTTTGTCCTGGTCAGGGTTGCAGTGGATGAGTGTGAGTTGGGAATACACCCTGGATGGATGGAATGGAACACCAGTCCATCAAATGAAAAATTTCATGAAGAAGCTCACTGTTCACCCAATAGCAAACATTTTCTGGAGTTTAAATGCCCAAGTAAGTCTTGATATAAGGCCAGACGGAATCACAAATTATCTGAGAATTATAATTACTGGCCACAACGGCATTAGGACAGAGACAGAATGACGATCAAGGCTGTAGATTTCGAGATTCATTGCCGTCAGGGTCTCGACCGTGTGCAAGTCCTGCTTGGCAGGAAGCTGGAAAGAAGCTGGCGGGTGTGTCAAATGGATAAATCTTCCTTTCTGTCTTTGCTAATGCCCCGATTGGCGCCAGCAGGCGTCTCTTTTCCTGCCAGGCCTCCCCTGGAGACTTCAGGAAGCCTCTTGTTGGGGTCATATGCTTGTTATTTGGTCACCTGGAGATTTGGCTTCATTATCTCAGATTAGCAAGTGCTAATTAGCCACCTGAGCCAGCAGAGACTGAGAAGCTTTTCAAATATTTGTTCAAAACAGCAAAAGAATGAAGTTATACATTTGACTTCTGAATATATCCAGAATTTTTCATAAAAGAAAGCAAGAAAAAAAAAGATTTCCAAGCAGCAGTGTCACCTGGCCAAAGTTTAGAATCAGTGTGCCAGTCTAATCCTCTGAAGATGGAGAGAGGAACTGAAACACAGCATGCACATCTGTTCTCCCTGATGACGGCATGCACAGGGACTCGAGTCTGTGTCAACAAAGCCTCATGCTCCTTCAGCCCACATAAACATCCACTCTTCCTCCAGTCTCCTATCCAGACTGCAATCTTGTATGTTGTCAAATTATCCTGCGTCAAGTACCTTTAATATTTCACCCATCTGAAATATGATCATTTCAGATCCGTTCACTTCAAGTGTGTAGTGTGTGAAATTGGCACAAAAACCATTTCCCAGCGAAGGACACATATATATCACTGGGTGACCAGGAAAAGGGAACAGCGAGCAGTCACTTTCAGGGTGCCATTACAAAACGTGTGATTGTATTCATAAAAAAACTTCCATATACATGTTCTTTTGGAAATGAATTGCTTTCTAGCTGTAGAGTGTGTTAGTGCATTTACATTAGTGAAAGTGTGAAGTGTTTTCAATCATAGTCCTGGAATACCCTCGCCCTGTACATTTCGTTGCTTTTTCCCTACGATAACACACCCATTTTGACTCAGTTCAAGTGTATTTTAATGAGCCCTTTTCACAAAAAACAGAATACGTAGTAGATGCAGGTTTTCTGCTGTGCCTTGCGGATGATTTTTTTCAAATATTCAAGAGTAAAAGTAAATAACTGATAAAATTGTAACTGATTAAAATTTAACACTTTGGACAAGATTTGTTTGTTTGTTTATTGAATATTCTGCTCTGACGAAACTTGATTTTTGGCTTGTTGGTCAGCTAATATTTAATAAACCTGTTGGAATGAATTCTAAAGGTGGCATTAGCAATAAAACGAAACTAGCAAATTTACCACACTTAAAGCTAATTGTGTTGTCAAAGCTAACTGGATGTCTTAAAGAAGGAAATACATTTCTTAAAAAAAAACAAAAAAAAAAAAAAAAAAAAAACATAAGCACAGGAAAATTGGGAGAAAAAAAATCTTATGAATTTGTGTATCATCCATTTTGAAATAATAATAATAAAAAAAAAAACAGAAAACGGCTTGTTTTCTATTTAGCCAATTGTTGCCCAATGCATTCACAAAAAAAAAAAAACTTTTCCTATTTTAGCAGACAATTTAGACTATATATTGAATTTTAAGAGGATATTTGGCAAGTTTATCTGTTTTGACCCAGATGAAAGGAGGACAAGTGAATGACAACTTGCCAGAAATGGCAGAGGTCAGGTTGAAAAACGAGGATATATGATATTGCATGCTCAACAGATTTACCTCATTTATCGACCTGGCCATTTCCATTTCTAGCAGAATATCATCCACTTTTTCTTTCCTTCTCAAATTGTGTTCTTGGTAAAATCTGTGGACGCTCATGGTTGAGCATTCCTCTACACTGATTTGAGACAGATTACCAGACATGTTGGTGTACATAATTCCATCAGCAACTCCATATACGATGATGCCATCTTTCTAACATCTTTTAGCTACTTTCTCAGGGTCTTCCCTATTCAAAGCCTTCCACTTTTGGTGACCTTGAAATGGGTTTTTGTAGAGTTTCATTTTTTATATTTCGCAATTTACTGTTAAGGATTGAAAATAGGAAATGGAAAATGTTGGTTTGCAGAAATAAAATGGAAAAAGCAATAAATGTTTTTTTCGTTTTCTGGGTTTTTTTTAGCTTTCAAAACAGATATGGCTTGAAAGGATGATACACAGATTCTCGTGGCATGAGATATTTTGAGTACTTTGAAGGTTTAAATGAAAGTGTAAGAAGTATAAAGTGGGTTTTTTTTGGTAAATTTACTTGGGTAAGAGTACTAATATTTGATTTAATCTTTAAATCATACTTCATTACATTAACAAAGTACATTTCCTCAGATATTTTCCACCCATGGTTCTGAGGATGTTCATATCCTATAATAAGTGTAAGATTAGAGTGAAATTGTGACACGAGTCATGTTCAAATTCAGATTCATTCCTATTCATTCCATTCTTTCAGACTTTATTATGAAGTTTGTTAGCAAAGCATGCTAAAAAAGAAAGAAAAAACTAACTAATGCGGTTGATTTGCATGTAATGATTTGACCTTGTTTTCTTGTTCGCAGACTGTGAGCACAGACCGAGTCCCAGTGAAGCTCCATTATGATAAGTCACATGACCAAGTGTGGGTTCTAAGCTGGGGGGATCTGGAGAAGAACTTTCCGACACTCCAGGTAAAAAAAAAAAAACAAAACACATCTTTCACATGACACTGCTCTCACTATTAAAGATACAAATCAAATTTATGAGTTCGCTAATCCCAAGATCTTCTGCCGCCGCCCACATCTGTCACTCAGCCCCTCTTAAGTGAATATCATGCCTTATTAACGATAGCTCTCAAACTAGAGTGGAGGAACGTTCTCACACACAGCTCCCAACCTCCTCCCCTAGTCCCTGAACGATTTCTGCTGACATTTTCAGGCCATCCACAAACGATGTAACATGATTGAATCAGTATACAAGGAAACCCCTGTGGAGATACATTTCAAATTACAGCTCCAAATAAAGCTGTAAGCGATGAGCTTCCCAATGCAGAAAGATCTTTGTGTGATAGATGATATCTTAAAGCTGCCATGCCAGTGAGAAGTACTAGTCCAGTACAAATATGTCACATGGTTCTCTTATTGTGTGATAGGTGATCAAGCAGGCTAGTGGTGGTACGTCCCACCACACCATCCACACCCCACCAGTGGGCCACCGCTTTGACCGTGTGGAAGACTTCTTCATCCCTCCATCAAGCCTCATCATTAACCATATCAGGTATGGCGGAATGATGGACCGACAGATGGGTCACGTGTCCATGGTCTTTCGCACAGCAAGTCTTATTCTTGCTTCAGTGGATATTCTCACCTTGATACAGTAGATTTGTACCTAAGAACTACTGCTGTAATCATAAACACTTGTTCTCATCCCAGGACTCTTTAACATACTACTCTACTCATATTTACAACACACTCAGTACTGTTTGTGTTTTAGTATACAATTGTAGAGTAATGATTTATAATCCCACTCTCCAGGGTCACCCAGAAACTCAACTCAAGGAATAACATTTAAGATATACTAGATGGCATAAGTATGTAAAGATAAGCAGACAGCCGGTAAAAATTAGGGGTGTAATGATTGGACGGTTTGGAACAATGGAACAATTTGGAAGGCAATGATTAACATGAATCAAGGGAACAATCATAAATCAATTATAATTGATTATACTTGATGAAACTAGTGTGTAAAACATTCATATTTTTAAACTGATGTGGTAATAGGCTAGCAAGGTGATTTGCCTATAAATTCAGTGGTATTATTACACCATTTGATGATACCTCTGAATCTGCCATGGTATCATTATATTAGTATATATATTATATAGTATATTATATTAGTATATATATTATTATACCATGGCAGATTCAGAGGTATCATCAAATGTCGAATCATGGCCTCAAGAATCGAAAGTGCATCATAGCAGATTGTATCAGCAAATATTGAATCATTGCCTTATGAATGAAAATCATATTGTAGCAGATTCAGTGACATTGTTAAATATCAAATTGTTGCCTTAAGAATTTAAATCATATTGAAGGAGATTTAGTCGTATCGTCAATTATGGAATCGTTGCCTTATGAATCAAAATCGAAATCGTATCAGATTGTATCATAGCAGATTCAGGGCAGAATCACAGCTTTAATCGAAATTATATATTGTTGAAGCTTGATATTTACACCCCTAGTAAAAATTGCTGAAAAACCAAATAAAAATACATTATTTGGAATGAACAGATGATTTTTTTAAACAAATAGAAATACAGATAAGAATAGGAGGAGCACTATTTTTTTTTTTTTTTTTTTTTAGCAAGCTTGCCAGAAAGCTTCACAGGGCAGCACATGAGGTTTTTACTTTACTTTTGCATGTGAGTGGTCAGAAACACATTTCTTCACATTTCTTCACAATGCATTTACAGCGATGCATTTACAGCATTCATTCGTTCATTCTTACTAACTTCCTGGTCACAGAGATTTCCCTGAAAATTAAAGCATAACAAATTATACTAAGTAATTATAATTATAGCAACAATCTTGTCTGTATTTTGGGAAAAGAACCAAATAGATTTGTTGGAAAATGTAGCAGGCAGGTACAAAAAAAATAGTAACTGCAGACAACAAGGGGGAAAAAAGATCCTTTGGGTTTAAACCTGAAGTGGCCACACCCACTTTGGGTTTAAATTTGAAAATAGATACAGATACAAATATATTTGGAGCACTAAACAGATAAAGATACATATAGTGGCATTGTGGTACACTCTTAATATAAAGCATAGAACAGTTGAACAGTCCAGAGTAGTAAATAAGGACAGGCCATAGAGAGAAATGTTCAGTTGTGCTAATTTACCATATCCAGACACGCTAGCTCACATCACACTGATGGATTGACATTTGGCCCATATTATCCAATATAATGCATTCATAGTCACTTGCATTTGGATAAATCTTAGATAGTCAGAGACAAGAGTGCAGAGATTAAACCCTGAATAAACAGTGCTTGGGAAAGAAATATCTCATTTGATTTGATTGAATCCAGGATGAAGATTACTGAGCATGTACCTCTGAGCCTCTTCTTCTGTTCTGCCTACAGATGGATGTTTGTCTATGATCCGATGCCATGCTAATGATAATGATTCTATGGCAAACTGGTGTAAGCTAAAAAAAAATAAATAAAAAAACACACTGAGGGTTTTTTTTTTTTAACTGTGAATACAATATTGCTATACAGATACATAAATTATGCATTAAACCTTCTCTAATTGGGTAAAAAATTGCTATGACCACTGTAATCTCATCAATACAAATCAAGTGTTAAAAGATTTCCCTGAAAATTAAAGCATAACAAATTATACTAAGTACTTATAATTATAGTGTTAAAGATACATTCTGTGTCTTTAGAGGGTAACAAATATGAGCTGGTGGCAGTACATGCCATGTTTATTTAGTTTTTTTAAGCACTGACAAATCCATTATAACAGTCCAGACAAGCTAAGATTAGAACTAGAAAATACAATGAACTTGGGTAAGCAAAACACAGTTAAGACTTCGAAAAAACGACAAGTACACTCATTATATTGACTATAATAAATGCTGTCTAGGTCCAATCAGAGCTTGCTGAGATAGGACATCCATCTATAATTTTGTGTATTTATCCTCCATTGTCATACATTTGTTTCCCATAATTCTGTGCAGCAGCCACAACTTTCCCTATGGAAGTAATTTTCAGGAGTTGCACAGGCATACGTTAATGGCATTAGATGGCAGTGATTGGTCAAGGCATGTTGCTCCAGGAAAAAAAAAAAAAAAAAAAATAGGATGTTGATTTTAGAAGTATGTCCTAATTGAAAAGGTTACAGATTATTCACTGTTATTTCCAACGGTTATTCATTCATTCTTATCTTCTGTAAGAGCTTCATCCTGGTCAGGTTCGTAGTAGATCCGGAGCCTATCCCAGGAGGTGGGAATACAGCCTGGATGGGATGCTAATCCATTGCAGAACACCATTCAGATACTCATTAACTCCTAGGGACAATTTCACACAGCCAGTCCACCTACTGGCATGTTTTGTGAGGTAGGAGGAAACCGGAGAACCCAGAAGAAACCCACACAGACACAAGGAGAACATATGAAAACAAAAGAGGTGGGAGGCAGCAATGCTAAATACTAAATGTACTATGTGGAACCAAACAACAGAAGTTTACCAGTCAGATCAGACTCCAGTTGGAACCTTTTAGGAAGCCAAAAGCTTTTTTCTACACTCTTAGGGGAAAAAATCTATATCTTTGATTTGTCTGTCTGAGGGAACTTTCAGAGGAGGTTCCAGCTGAACGCTCATACTTATCCAAAGAACCCTTAAGGAACCTTTCCTTATCCTCTTGTTTCAGTAAATGATTCATATACCACTATTTGTTCTCACAATAACTTCAGAGGTCCACAAAATAGTGCTTTAGATTCATTTGTAAGTCTGAGCAAGGAGCACGGCTTTTATCACTCATAATGATAACACACACAAGGCTTAGTGCTATCAAGGCCTCTAATGAAGCCTCACACACAGACACACACGTTCATTTACATGGTTAAGTCCATCGACACAGGAGCCTGGTGAAAGGTCTTGTATTTACAAAAATTACAAAGTTACAAATGGTTAAGACCTTGCATGTTATAATTCGATGAATACTTTGTGGAGCAGGTTGTCCTGATGATTATTCCACAATATGTTCCTTCTTTGAGCTTTCTCTTTACCAGAACTGCAAACTCAATCTCCTGTCAGCCTCTGGCTACCAGACTGTCTACGCCTGAGCTTTCTACCTTCAAAGTGTGATGACATTTAGCAGGGTTGTCCTCTTCCTGACTCTCCTCACTGCATAATGTGTCTCAAAGCTTTAGGTTAGCAGCATGTTAAATGAGGACAGTGTACAGGAATGGAGATTTCCTCCAGTGAGCTTCACCCGGTGGCCTAGGCTGAATTAAACACACAGCATCACAGCGCTTGGAAGCTGGAGAATGCATTTAAAATCTATTACGTGGTGGTAATCAAAATAAAATGAGAAAATACGAAAGAAAATAACCATCTGTGCTGTTTATGAATGTTTCAATGTCTAGACGATCATCTAGTAGAAAATAGAAGGCAACTAATTGACCTAAATGTCTCCTCTGATTGACTTCGATGATTTCCTGAGCGCATCTCGTACTTAATAATGTACTAGAGAATGAATGCGTAAAATTTTATAAGCTATTACTTTCCAGATGTATAGGTACTTGACCAAGATTACATGCAGCCTAATAACAGCCCTGATTCATAATATGCTCGTGCTGAACAGCATAATATTCATAAATTTCATATTTAACAATCAGTCCAAAAACCCTTTGCAAATAGGAGTGGATCCTGTTTTAATATAAAATTCTCTAATGCTGGGCTTTGCGCACATTGGTATTCAGACGTAGGTATAGTGGAGTTTGCCTGAAGCATAGGTATGGCTCAGTTGCACATGATTTTGACTTTGGACTTTGAACTGTTTCATTTTTCTCATACAATTAACTGTCAGCGCACAATAAAAATACTTAAATGCAAAATAATAGGATGTGCTGGATCAAGTGCTATTTTATAAGCAGCCATATAATGAGAGTGGAAGCCAAGAGACCATGATGGCTGTTTCTTCATATTTCTTGAAGAAGAAATATTTCTGATTCACGTTTTACCATGACGCAATGTAAAAAGGGATAATTATCAGATTTTTTAAAAATTAAACTGTTATAACAAAAATAATAATAAAAAGCACAGTGAAACATAAGGACTGTACAATTAGAATGCTCTTTCAGAAAATATTTTGATATTTCAGCTCACATGAATAGTTCATTCAGAAGACTCATACAAGTTCCTTAAAAATGAAAGCCATGGTGCAATTTCAAACAACTTGCCAGATTCATTTACAACCTTCAGACCTTCTCAATAATAAAAAAAAACAACCTTCGCTACTCTTATTCATCAAATCCACAGACTTTCTATCAGGCTTTTATGAGTAAAGTATTATTTTTTTCAATTTCATTTCTTTATTGCTGGAAATAGCAAATGCTCTAAATAGAAGTTTGGCAATAAACTTCTTTCCCTTATTAGTTTTAGTTTATAAAGAATGCACTGAGGAGCCTGTTGTGAAAATCAAAGAGGAATATTCATTTAAAAACCAGTTCCATTAAACAATCTACACTGGGGGTGAATAAGTCATGGAAAGTTGAAAAATATACATAACAGCATAATTGTTCATGTTGGGATAGAAGCACAGCCAGGCAAGATTTCTTCTTATTATTTTTGTTACAGGGTTGGACATCATAACCCATCATCATCGAAGTTGTTATATTTATTATTGAATATGTATAAGTATTGGTCTATTTGTTTGGTCACTTAAATTGAATAGGTTTAATACCAAACCTCAATAAATAAAAAAAACAAGCTGCCTATAAAAAATGTCAACTTGGAACTTCAACCTTGTTTAGTCCAACTGGTAGACCTGTTTCATGTGAGCTCGAGCTATACTGGTGCAGGGATTCACATTATTCTGTGGTTCCTATGCTGGAAAAGTTACTTCTTGGGTAAAAAGTAATCAAAAAGGACGATACTCATGCATGATAAAAGTCCAAGACAGCATAAATAGCTGATCTCTGAGTACATATGACTCTATGAGCAATGGCATTACTTTGTCCCCTGTCAATGAGAGCGACGCTATACAGTCATGGATGTGTGTGAGCTCATGTATGTGGAAGAGGGTTGACAGCATTTTCCTTCAATCGTGTGACTTGAGGCATGAGCAGCATTACTGAAAGATGTGGAAGCATGTGCTGGTAGCTGATGTGTCATTGCAGAGAGCTAGCTAGTGATTGAAACTTGGCAAATGACCAATTAGGGGGAAAAAGAACAGCACAGTAAAACTTTCATGGTGAAACTGTGGAATATGTCTATGAAGAATTGATACACTTTGGACTTCTGGGTTGGATGATGTCCTAAAATATTTTCATTTGCCATTTAGCAATGGCTGCTCCAGGGGTTTAAGCTTGTATAAACTAGAAACCTAAAAGATAAAAATATTGGAGTCTCCCATACGCACAGATTCAGTAAGTAGAATTCTAGCATGCAGGCTTTTTGGCTTAAGGTCATAACAGACAGATTGCATCAGCCAATCAATGGAGCAGATTCTCCTTGTCAGTCTGACCAATTCAGCAGGCACATTTTAAAGAACAGTATATCAGCTGGAAGACAGCAGGTCTGAAGTGCTTGGCAAGATTGATCAAAGGCCATTCAGATTTAATTGTGTCTTTTCAGCTGCTGATATACTGCCAATGTTTTTCCTTTCTTTTAATATTTGCCTGACATGGCAAGTAGTTTTAGTAGCCTTGCTGGATTTTTGAAAAATGTACCAAGTCCATTACAATGCCAGACACTAGCAAGAAAAAAACCCCTCAAAGATATGGCAGTAAAACTAATTGGTGAGTTCCTCTTTCACCCTAAAGGTTTAGACTCTGCTTATTAGACTTGGTATGTCTCAGTTCATGATCTGATTAGTGCGATTCGCTCCGGAACTGGCCACAGTTATTGGAAAGCACACTGCAGTCTGCTAAGCCTGAGGGTAGATCTATGTCTCTGCAGGTGTCTTCCACAGAGCTTTATCCACTTTGGACACTTGTTAAAATTTATTCTCCACAAATTGTAGCTGACTTAATGTTTATAAAAATGGTTGCAAGGTATTCCATTCGATTCAGATTTATTTGTGCAGCACTAGGTATCGTCATAAAGTTTCTTCAGAGAAATTTGGATCCGTAAAGAGCAAGCCAGAAGCAACAGAGGAAATTGGTTAAGTTGATATGAGGAAGGAATCTGGAGATGAACCAGGCTCAAAAGGGAACCCATCCTCTTCCAGGTGATCCTCTCCTGGGTGTCTTCTATACTATAAAGTCAAACAGTAGTAAGTGTGCTGAAAGGATGCCCACTATGAATATATTGTCCTGGGATTTGCAAAGGACAGTCTTTATGATTACAGCAGCAGTTCTTATGTACAAATCTACAGTATCCAGGTGAGCTTATCCACTGAATCAAGGGTAGGACTCGGGTATTAACTGTTTTTTGGGAAGTGTACGTTTTTAAGGTGTTCATGTGGGACCATCAACTCCAGCTCAAGGTGAGTCACAATTTCAGAAAGCTCCAAGAAAGTCATCTAAGGAATGTCTCCTTTGTTGTAGGTTCGGAATGGTCCTCCATAAGAAGGAGCCAGCACTGCATAAGATAGACCTGGAGACCACCTCTTATGTGAAGAACATCAGCTTGCATGAGTATGACTGCATTCCACAGTCCCTGGCCTACACCCACTTGGGGGGTTACTACTTCATCAACTGCCTTCCAGATTCAACCGGTGCTGTGCGTCCTCAGCTTATCGTTGATAGTGTAACAGACAATGTAATTGGGCCTAATGGTGATGTTAGCGGTACTCCTTATGTCTCACCTGATGGCCACTACCTAGTGAGTGTGGATGATCAGAATGGCATGATGCGCCTGCAGTCCATTTCAGTGCGTGCCGAAATCGGACGACCCTTCGACATCCACACCAACCTGCATCTCTCAGACCTGGCCTTTATGCCCTCGTTCACTGAGATCCACCAGTACAACGTGTTCGGTAGCTCGGGCCAGCAGACAGATGCCCTGTACGTAGAGCTCAGCACTGGCAATGTCAAAATGATCAAGAGCCTGAAGCTGCCCACACCATGGAGTCAGTGGCGCTGGAACCGCAAGAACCGTGTTATGACATCGAGCGGCCTCTTCGGACAGTACCTCATGAGCCCCTCACAGAGTTCGCTGTTCATTCTGGACGGATGGCTAGACAAGCTCAACTGCGAAATCACTGATGTACCAAAGGGGAACACTGTGGTGTGGGTTGGGGAGGCCTAGGCTATCGAAAGAGGCTTTTGTGTCAAAACCAACAAATACAATTGCACTGAATTTGGTCTGTGTTTAATTTATTGAGAGAGAAACTCAAGTAATATGAAAAAAATACAAATTGACTGTTCTAAAACACTGTATCGGGTAAGGGAACTTTATTCAAAAGTAGAGTGGCATATGCTTGTTTTTGTATGCACTGGGTATGTGAAATAGCTCACTATTAGTTACGCCTTAATTAGATCAAATTAGCCCTAGCATCTAAAGGAATTTATTACAAGAGCGTTTCATTTTCAGGCACAATGATAGCTATAAATATATTCACCCAATCAATTTGAATTATAGCATAATCATTATATTTCCTGGAAAAATTTACATCGAGGCAAATATATGTTTATTTTAAACACTTGATACTATTTTCTCTTCCTATCCCCTCTAGTCCTGTCCTTAAAACACAATCACATGCATGTTTGGGCCCACGATATTGCCTGTGCCTTGTACTCATGCAAATAGAAAAATAAAAAAAAAATCAAAGTAACAGCTCCCTTTCAGACAGTGGATAACAACCTCCGTGAATTTCCTGCACAGAGAGAAAAAGGCCAATAACATTAAATTCCATTTCAAACCTTTAAACCCCTCAGCCCTTAATTAAAATGGCCACTCACTGCGAGACGTCAAACCTGAGACATCCGTTCTAAAATCAGCATGACAGATTTAAATCTCTAAATTAAGATTTTAGACATCATAGGGGCTCGGTGAAGAATGTGCAATTTCAGGTTTTAAGCTACATCACGGGCCATTTTGGATTTAAAAAGGCGCAAGAAAGAAAATCCCTTAATACTGGTTAGGCTAGTGAATCATTTATTTATATCACTGGCTCATAGAAAAGATAGATGATTATTTCTTGGCAGAATGTAATGTGTTTGCCAAGTTTAGGGACAAGCAACGAAAATAACAGCTGTTTTGCAAACTGGAGCTTTGGAGTTGGTTTTCAATAAATTCTACAGTGTGTAATTTGGTGTAGTGTGTTTGGTTAGATGAGCTTTGGGTGCATTTAAGTGGAGATTTGACAGATTTAACAGATCCTTAAGATGAGCAGATAAACATCCTTAGTGTAGTGAAGAGGAAGCACAAAGATGTGTGCACATGATGTTGAATTTTCTCCTCGATGGCCAGAGTCTATGCATTTTCACTGACACTCAAACCAGGAGGCTGTGCTTGGCTTGAGCTTTCGTCACATTATTGCGTTTATTCTACGTGTTCTTGAGTAATTGGACTTTTTTTCTCCCTGTGTATTTAAGCTTAAATCTTTTTTCTCAGATTTGGTTTAAGGGCGTTTTCACACTTGGTTTTGGGCTTGTTTGGGGAAGGTGCTTTTCACACAGAATTCCTTCCTAACTGTGGATCGATTGCGCAGTTCCATCCATCACTTTTGTGCACGCAGGTTTGCAAAATGGTAGGCACTAGGTTCATCTGGTTGCTGTTTTGTTTTTAGTATTTTCCTTTGGTATCTACATTTAAGCAGCAAAGAACAGCACTTTTTGGCTGCATGGTTTGTTGTCATGCTGGAATACCTGCAAACATGGAGCCATTTCTATAACAACCACAACAACCCTTTCCCCTTCCATCACCAAACTTGAAACAGGAAGTAACATGACAAGTTGACCCAGGTTACTCGGCGTGCGGATTCGAGAGCGGTTAGCTTCCGTACCTGATGTGGACCACACCACAGTTTGGTGGAAGCGAAGCCCAGACTACCATTTTCAACAGGACCAGGGATCAGTTCTCCATCTCGAAAACAGCTTTCACACTCCACCAAAAATGCAAGCGTGAAAACGACCTAAAAGAATATCAGGCCACTCTGTTAACCTCATTTTTTTAATTTTACACCAACAGATTCCTCTCTGTGGCTTAGTTTTTGCGTTCTGTACATAGCAGAAAGGTGTATGTGCCGTAGTTTCGCTAAAATCATCCTCATACGCTTCAGATAACTGAACTCCCCACTCCTCTTTTTTAAAACAAGATAACACTTACTGCATTGTTCTTTGTTCCACAAATAAGCGAGTACATTTTCTGATGTCCTATCCAGACGTTTCAGCTCCATGTAGCCATGTATATTGATTTGTGTGCTTGTTATTTATGTAGATAAATCATGCTTGACACTTTACCAGCTAAATAAAGCCTATAACTTTAAAACCTTTTTCCAACTCTCTTTTTCCCCTCTATGACTTCAAATAATAAAGAATTCAAATGGAACAATCGAGTGAGACCGCATTCATCTTTAAAATCACAATTTTGTCCAGAATGTGTGTCGAACACTGTGGTGAAATTTAATGAATGCGCTTGCTTCTTTTCAAGGGAATTACCTCAGTTCAGTGGTTTAATTATGCTTTCATTATTTAACACAATGGGAATGGAGTTTAAAGAAGTACACTGAAAAGTAGAGAGTAAAATAGCATGTGCAGTGCCAGGAGAGAACAAAGTGGACAGCTGTAACACTAATACCTTTTATACCACACCGCTGCTGAATTCTTGATTCTGATTGGTCAGATTAGTTTTCTATAACAGCAGCTTTGAGAGTAGAGATGGCTGTAATTCAACTCACAGGTTTATATTAATGCACTTGTTCGAATTCATTATTATTTCATTATACTCTCAGAGATAAAGGTACCAAACTGTACTTGTCTTTGTTGCTGTGGTCAAAGGTCCAATAATGTCTCTTAATAAGTATGCTATATTCACATTTCCAGGTGAAATATACATATTAATGTGACACGGAAAAGGTTGATGTACTTATAACCAGACAGGGACTTGTATGGCAAACCTCGACATAAAAAGATTTTTTATTATTATTATTTTTTTTTTAAATCTATAATTGTTGAGATGACGTTTTCTGTAAGGAGACATTTATTTAACAGTTATGGAAGGAGTCTCCAGTGTCAGAGCTTTGTAACAGTCAGAGGTAAAGCTGTAACTTCAGGTTATCCAATATGGGATACCATTCTTGTTAACGCGACCAGCTGCATTTATTATTTTAGCTTATTAACTTCATAAGGGAGAAAAAAAAGAGAGACTGCTGAAGAACTAGCTGTTATAATGTAAGTGATAATCAGAACTTATTCCACAACAATAAATGTAACTATAATTGGATGAAACTTATTTTAAAAAAATGGTAACTGTAGGTTTGCGGACATTCCACAACATTGTGTAAAACTATAAATGAATAAAAACTATGATGAGTTGTTTAATAAATTAAAATTGGAATCATTGGCACATTACTGTGGTATAAAAGAAATCAAAGACTCGGAGATGTCCTGTGGAAAATAATCAACTTTGTGGTGGTAAAAGTAACTCTGCTTTGTGTCTGACCACATCACACCACTCAGTCATTGATTACTTTCCTATATCAGCACACCTCTAACTAATTCAGGAGGAGTGCATAAAATATATTTCAATTCTGACTCTGTCCCAGGATCCAGTAAAGCATTCAAATATTCCTTAAGAACTTAGTTTGAAATATAATTTAATATCTATTGCTCAGTGAAACCCAACAAATCCCAGTATTTTTTCGTGCCATTTAATCCACCAAGGTGCTCTGCCTTTAATAAAACATGGGTGTGCTGCTCCCATAGGGTCCATCCTCATAAATGAGTGTTACATCTCATTACTGTTAAAGCCTGATGAATTCTGTATGAAGATTTTCTTCGCACGGCTAACCTTCGGAGATTCACACAAAATGTCAGAAATTCATCCAGCCGTGCTAGCGTTAGCGGCTCCATGTGGCACAGTCCATTATTTAGCAGCTCTGTGGGGAAGAAAGTAAAGAAGCTGTAGAGCTTATTTAACATGGAGACCTCCTAATATGCTCATTTGCATTTATGTTAGCTGCAGCGAGATATTTTATGAAATACTTTTCAACGGAGTGTGAGAGGTGTTTGATTAGCACTCAGAACATGTCATAAGTCTGAGACGATCGTGTCCTACACACATAATGACTGATGTCATATTGTCATTAGCTGTGCAAATATATAACAGTGTCATATTCCTGTTAATGATCAGTAATTACCACGACAGCTTCCACAATGGGTGATGACATGATAGCATATGTTATGTGCTCATTTTCGCTAAGCGCTCATTTAATGTTAACTCATTTTGCTAACTGGAACGCCATTAGTGATGTTTTAAATGTTAAGCATTATATAAAAAAAAAAACATAAATTCTAAAACGTATATCCTAAAACATACACTAACTTAGCAAATATTAGAAAAGCAAATCCACTGCAAAATTTTACAGTGGATACGTTATGTAATTTTCAATCAACTATGAGAAAGTTATTATTCTGAAGGAGGAAAACATCAAAATTTTGACATAATAATCAGAATTTAAAGATAATAATGTGAGAGAAAAATTGAGATTTAAAAAGGTTATTAAAAATGGCAAGTGAGAAAAATTTTTCAAAAGATAAATGTAGACAAAATTGTAAAGATATTTTTAAAGCTTAAAAAAGTTTGAATTTTTGGAAATAAAAGTAAACATTACAGTAAGTCACAATTTCGACATGAGATACTGTGTCAGAAACAGCAAAATCTATGCAAATGTGTTCTTAGTGTTAGTTTATTTTGATTGATTATTTTGATCTTTTTTTCTGGCAGAAGTGCACCTTCATGGTAATTTAAAAATCAATGCAACTTCTAAAAAATAGCAAAAACAACAATGACACAGAGAACCATAAAACACACACAAAAAAAAAACAAGACAAGGGCTTACAACCAGACTTTTACCAACTGTCTGAAGATTCATATTTTCGCAGTTGCAAATTCACCCTGAATGACTTGATTATCAATATTTCTAATCTGTGATCTTCAGTGGCAGAAAAGATATATTTTATGATGAAATTCTTTAAACTTCTTTCACTGACATGTTGGTCTGTTTTCACTTTGATTAATGGTTTCTTACATTACCTACCATGCTGTATGACTACCTGCTGATCCTTCTGCCAGTGGGATTTACCCGTTGCTTCATCTCTGCCTGAAGAGAGCGATGCAGCGGCGCTTTAGTCTTTTAGTCTGTCCACGCTCTGCTCAAACAGATCAGCTTCTGAAGTTACAACTTTCATGCTAATATCGCTGTCAGTGTCATCGCCGTCAGTGTAGATCTCTAACTAGCCGAGCCTGGTCTCTGTGGTAACTTAGATGAGGCAGTAGAGGAACAACTGTGAGAGAGTGTGTAGAATATTTATTTTATTCTGCTTATAAAAATGCATGAGAAATGCAAGAGTGATAGAACCTGTGAGACTAAAGCAACATGGTGTTTCTCTGGTGTCATCGTGTTATTTTTCTCTCTTCACCCTCCTAACTTCTCTAACACTTCTCTACAATCTTCATAGCCCTCAGACCACGGGGCTTGTTTTATACCAGCATTTGGCATTTTAGAGTCATAAATAATGGTGAAGAAGGGTCTGAACTGTACTTGTTTGTTTGAGTGAGTATTTGTTATGTTATGTGCAGTCATGTCTCACTTTCATTACGCCTCAGCAAGATCCTGTCAAAGCTCCTGAAATTAGCTGAGAGGAACCCTGGGGCACTCACCTTTGCTTTTACAAAATTCAAGACAGAGAGTGCTGAGAAGGATGGCATACACTCGCAGTGCCTGCTGTGTGTATACATGGTTGGCCATGTGTGTGCGTGCGTGTGTGTGTGTGTGTGTGCGTGTGTGTGTTTGGAAATCTAATTTCCTCTGCAGTCTCCCTCTTCATGTTGTGCTGAGTGTGATTGGTGTGCTTGAGGCTTCTCTGGCGAGCAGCAGCAGCAGTGGAGCAGAGCATCTTCTAGCAACACACACACACACACACACACACACACACACACACACACACACACACACACACACAAAAGCTCTAGAAGATACAGGAAGACAGGATGTCAAAGTCAGCCAGGAACAAATGCAAAGTGTCTGCAGGCCCATGGGAATGAGTGACAAATCAGCTAGCAACCGTTACGAGTGTGACCTAGCAAAAAAGCTAATGGCAAATTTATGACTAGCATACAGTCATCTATAATGTAATGGTACTTGTAATACAAAGGTTTTATCTAGAAACAAGGCCCAAAAATAATAATAATAATAATAATAATAATAATAATAATTATTATTATTATTATTATTATTATTGTTGTTGTTGTTGTTGTTGTTGTTCATGTTATTCACAGATTTACACATAAGTACTTCCTTGACTGGTAGCAACATTGTGGGAATATGTATTCTGTTATATGGAATTTTCAACACTGAGATCATGAACATGTGATTAAAAAGTTTCTGTGTCATAACTAACAACTAGCCAGACTTTATTTTGTCAGCCTTTCCTTATTTGTCAGTTTTAGCACCAAAATGATAAACTGTTTTTTTTCCCATGTAGTAATTATAAAGTATGTGATACAGTAAAACTTTTAAACTAGCTAAACACACAGCAGTGTTGAATTCTCTATTCTAATTTGTCAGGTGTTGATTAATTTTCTTTACAGTAGCTCTGACAGTAGTTACGTCTCTGCCACATAGTACAAGTCTAATAATAAATGAAAAAAGATATCTTTAACAAGGAAAAAATGTCTGTGTGTCAATATGATAACCTTTTCTGTTAGGCGATTTAACATTTATGGAAGGAGTCTCCAGTGTCAGTGCATTGAAACAGTCAGTAAGGTTTCTGCCAAGGGAATTTCTCTAACATTAGAAGTATTTTTTTTTTTTTGTCTTATTAATTTCAAGAGAAAGGAAAAAAGAGAGGCTGGTGATGGAATGACTGTTTATAGACGTTTTAACAGAAGTGATAATGGGAACTAACATGTTTCTTGGACACTCCACAACATTAAATGTAACAATA
This sequence comes from Pangasianodon hypophthalmus, assembly GCF_027358585.1. Classification (NCBI taxonomy): domain Eukaryota; kingdom Metazoa; phylum Chordata; class Actinopteri; order Siluriformes; family Pangasiidae; genus Pangasianodon; species Pangasianodon hypophthalmus. Next base: position 5,199,007 of record NC_069716.1, read on the forward strand.
TTCAGATAAAAAGTATGATATGATGTTCATTAATAGCTAAATCATTTAAATTGATGTCAAATTGCTGTTGTACAGGAGAAATAACACACTTCAGAATGTGATGTTACTAGAAAATAGTCCACTTTGTGGTTGGAACAGTGACTCCACGTCACACAAGCCTGTTGTTGATTATTTTCCTATCACAGCATGCTCTTTCAAGTGTATTATTCCTTATTAAAAATGACCTAAACTCTAGAACTGTACATTGACTTCTTCCCTTTTTAACTGTCGTGCGGTCATGTGTGATTAAATGTTAAATTGTGTTTGGTGCAAAATGTGGTGATACCAATAACACAACACAATGCAGTGTGTTTGTGTGATTAGGCAAACAATGCCCCTTAATCCTTAAAAATCAATATCAGTTCAAAGTTAACATTAGTGTTCATTTAATGATAAGAAACTATTAAACGTCTGTCAGATACTTAAATATTCCCAGAGTACGGAGAAAAAAAAAAAAGAAAAAAAAAACACCTGCTTTAGTAGCTAGCAACCTTGACAAGTCAAACAGATGTTCACAGGGACTTTTAGTTTCTATGACAACCAACAAATCTTTTTCTTCCTACATCCGTTTCCTTTCCGTTCCATTGCAGAGGTTTGCCATGATTACAAATTCGGTGTTCATTCGTTTTCCAGATAGAGGTCGAGAAGATGGATACGAGCCTACACATGACCATCACTCTGCTTTTGTTATTTTTTTACATGGCTGTGAATAGAAACGAGAGAGAGAAAGAGAAAAAGAGAGAGAGAGAGAGAGTGTGTTTGTGTGTGTGTGTGTGAGAGAGAGAGAGAGAGAGAGAGAGAGAGAGAGAGAGATTCATCCAAAGCAGTCCTGGATTGAAAGTTGGGACTCATTAGGGGAATCTTTCTCCTTCTACCAACCAACATGTGGAGCACACACTCTCTCTCTCTCTCTCTCTCTCAGCCCTTGTGAAGAGTTGCTTGTCTGCTCTGGGGAAATGTATCTATAGGGAATTTCTGTGAACTGAGAGCCCGTTCTTTTTCTTTCAGCTGAACAGCCTAGCTCACAAAGATGCAGTATACCAAATTTCAGCTCTGTTGGACTTATGGACTGGAATATAAAAGACCCCAGCCACCCGAACCACAACCTGTTCACGCTGCTCACTTCTGGCAGACACTACTACAGTTTCAGGACACATCCGAACAGACTCCGAGACAGTTTCTTCTCACAGGTCATACATAAGACTGCTGAACAACAGAGGACTGGACACTCACTGCTTTGCACATTATATTTTGTATTGTATTTTACAGAATTCTTGCTACTATGCACATATTTATATTACTGTTTGTCTTCCATGTCGCCACTCAGTGCAATATACACTTTATACAACTTTTTTTTTTTAGGAACACCTATATACCTGCTTATTCATACAGTTATCCAATCCGCCGATCATGTGGCAGCAGCAGAATGCACGGAATCATCCAGATACAGGTCAAGAGCTTCAGTTAACATCAGAAACTCAGTGACTTTGGCTGTGGCATGGCTGTTGTTGCCAGATGGGCTGGACTGAGAATTTCAGAAACTGCTGATTTCCTGGGATTTTCACACACACACACACAAAACAGTCCCTAGAGTTTAAACAGAATGGTGTGGAAAAACTAAAACATCCAGTGCGCAGCAGTTCTGCAGACAGACCCCGCCTTGCTGATGACAGAGATCAGACTTGTTTGAGCTGACAGGAAGGCTACAGGAACTCAAATAGCCACTCTTTACAACCATGGTGAGCAGAAAAGCATCTCAGCACTCACACACATCAGGTTCCACTTCAAGAATAAGAATCTGAGGCTTCAATGGGAACAGGCTCACCAAAACTGCGCAGTTGAAGATTGGAGAAAGACCACATAATGGGTTTTTTTTTTCAACCTTCAACTGTAGTTATTTTTAATATACCTTGTTCCCCTAGATCAGGAGATCCTCATGTGGTCCCCTGGTGGTTCCTTGTGAGAGTAGGGCTAAAAAAGTTGATGGGTGTATGAAGCTCTTCCTAATTGCACCGCCTCTAGGCCACAGAAGATACACTAATGGTGAGTATGTCAATTAACAGCCAATCATTATCAGCTGTTGGACCACAGCGAAGTACAACAGCTCTCCAGGGGTAACATACTGAGCTGCCTTTACGAAAGGGTGAGGGGTACTAGCTTTTGACCAACGATCTCATATGTACAATCTACGAGTTGGTCTGCACAACTCATTTTACCAGAGAAAAACTCCTAATGAAAACAAGTGATGAATCCTCTCTCTTGCCTGAGTAATGGGAAGGAGTACTATATTTTGACCAAGATTCATGTAGGTACTATGTATGGGTTTATCATCTCATTTTACCAGCGAAAGAGAAGAAGAACGCTCCTAATGAAAATAAAATAAAATCCAAACAAGACTAAGAGGTTTCCAAATGCCTGGGTCCCTAAAACCCTAGCAAAAGCAATAGGGTTCCAACACCTCCAGTGCTTGGAGCCCGAATAATATTAACATCAAGTAAAGTACAGTTTGCTTCTTTGCATGCTCTTAATAATATCTATCTTTTCTAAACCAACAGTGTTGGTTTGTCTTCTCAAGGAGTTGCACGAAGCTCTATAAATGAACAAGCTCATATCCACTTACAGGCTTGTATCTAAAAAGAGGAACATAGTTCACTGAAATATGAACATAGTGGCTGGCTTGTGTTCATGATGCATTCATGTTTAATAGGTGATTATGGTGCAGGTAGGGCATTTGGACAATTTACACTATACCAAAATTATAGCGAAACTGCCCTCACAAGTACTTGTCCGATTCCCTGAAATCCTGGTGCTCTTAAATCTCAGCACTACACCCACTTCCTTTCAAATGGCAGATTGATTTTGAGCACATTGATTAACTGGGGATCATCAGTAAGAAAACCTGCTGATATTCAGGCCAAGAAGACTTGGCATGGTGATATTTTTGTGCAAACAAAGACAACAGTGTCAGAAAATTACCCTGAAAATCTACACCTTCACAGCAGTGGCCTTTCCTGTAGCATCTACTCCAACACATCATGCTGAGAATCATAGAGCAAAAAATGTTAAGGTTGTGTGTGTATTTACAGTCTCATACTGTTTGTATCTTCTAGCAGATCTCCGTTCATTTTCGAACCACGAGCATCAAGGATATTACACACGCAGCAGTGCATGTAGGTTTACACGAACAAGCCTTTGTTTCTCCATGAGTCCAAATGCAATCTGACAGAAAGCAGCCCAGACATAAATACAGTGGAGGCAGCCAATCTACAGAAGGCTTATAAAAGCAATTTCAATGCTGTTTTTTTTTTAAATCCAGTAACAGAAACAAAGTGTCTGGCTGACGGTGCACAGATTCCTAGACTGCAAGGTCAAATTTTCTCTTGTCCAGTCTCTTTTCATCCAGTTCTCCTTTTTTCTGCTGAAAACAAGCCACTTGCTAGAAAACTCAGTTACAATGGTATTAAAAATTTCTGTCAGTTGTTACTGTTAGCTTCTAAACACAAAAACAATCTTTTCTCACTCACCTTTTTCCAGCGACGATCAATGTCATAATAATGAGAAATCCAACAAAGAAGTAGTGGACACGTTGGTGCAGACGTTGGAGTCAAAATCCCAGAATGCAGCTATACAACATATTCGAGCTGAATTACAGCTAAGAATCACCTGGGCTAGTTAACGATCTGTGAAATAATGATAATTGACGGAGAAATTTAAACCATTAGAAGCTGATCTGTTTAAGCAGAGTGTACAGATAAAGAGGTGAGAGAGCTGAACAGATAAAGGACTAAAGCACTACTATATCTCTCTGTCTTTAGGTAAGGCTAAATCCCTCTGGCGTCACTACCAGTAGGACGTCGAACAGCATTGTGTGGAATGTGAAAATAGACTGACATTGAAAGTGAGAAAGTTAATTCTCTTGATTATAAAATAAATCTCGATGCCCTGAAGATCAGAGGTAAAGCTGTTCCTTTTTTCTAACACCTTCATACTTTCTTACCACAGTCCTTCATTTAGAATCTTCCAATAAATATACACCAAACTACAACGAAGTTCATAACAGAACATCTGCAACTTTAAAAAGACAGAGAGAGATCTTTTCAAACTACTCACACTTACAGCCAATTTGCTTTCAGATGAAGCTTGCTACACTGTGCATAAACTTCCTTCATTAACTTCTATAACAAGTGTGTGTGCTGGCAAACAAAGAGATGATGCTCTGCTTGTATAAAAAAAAAAAACAAAAAAAAAACGCAGTAATTGGCACGCTTTGGCGTTAGGAATCGTTTCTCAGCAGGGAAAATCTCGATACTTCACAGTGACTTTAATGCCTCGTATGTGAAAAAAATACAAGCAAAAGTTCTTTCACGAAGTGTTTAAAGGTTTTTCAGTGTTTTTTTTTTCTTGAGTCAGTGATAATAGAATATCACACACATACACACACTTAACCACTCATACATATATATATATATACAGTTTACCATTATTCATTTAGCAGACACTTTTATCTACAGTGACCAGTGACCTACAGCTTCTCAATCCACACGCCATTAATCACACCAGCATCAACAAATTATTCTATTAAATCTCTTTTTCTTCAGAAAAATAATTAAAGGACGACTCAAAGGTGTATCTCCAATGACGCATCTACATTACCCACAAGAAAAACTAGAATTTACAAGTAAATCCATAACTTCTAGAGTGTGGAGGGAAAATCAACCGGTGCTGAGTAAAATGGCTGCTCTTTCTTCTGAACTTTGACCCTGGAAGCACTTATCCTTTTATTAACTTTTTGTGGTTTCAACATAGAAATTTTTTAAATAGCTAACTGATGACATGAAATAAAGGGACAAGAGTTTTTTTTATGAATATTATTAAAAACTCATTTTGCTAATTTACATATATGATAGACGCATGTTCACATGCATGTTTAGCCTGTAATATTAAAATTAATTAATTAAAAGTCAAGGGGGAAAAAAGTCTCTAAAGAAGTACAACTGGCTTTCAGGACAAGCTTTTTTTACAGGACTTTTACAGTTTCAAAGAAAAATTGAAAAAAAAACAAAGTACACAGTAATAAAGTGTCAAACCATTTTGGGTATTGCTTAAGAACCTTTAAATTTATACAGTGACATTACATTTATAGCATTTGGCAGACAGCCTTATCCAGAGAGACTTACAGAAGTGCTTTAAAGTCTCTATCAATAAATACATCCTCATGATGGTTCACTAGGCCACAGACTAAGAATACCATCAGTCTAAAAAAACTTTGTTGGGGAGGTAATATGGTAAGAAAAGCACACAGACAATACAATATTTTAAAAATAAAGTGCTAATTTAAGTACTTCAGGAAGAGTTAAGTCTTTAGACATCATTTGAAGACTGCTAGTTGTTCGGACGTCTAGGGAAAGTTCATTCCACCACCTACTGTAGGTGCCAGAACAGAAAAGAGTCCTGATGCATGCCTTTCTTGTACCCTGAGAGATGGTGGGACCAGTCAGGCAGTGCTAGAGGATTGGAGGGAGCATGGTGCAGTGCACAGTGTGATAAGTGCTTCGAGAAAAGTGGATGCTGGTCCGTTTTTGGCAGTGTTTTAAATCTGATGCCGGAAGCTACAGGAAGCCAGTGGAGGGAGCATAGCAATAGGGTGGTGTGGGAGAAATTTGTAAGGTTGAAAACAAGTTGTGGAGCTGCATTTTGGATCAGTTGCAGAGGTTGAATGGCGCTCAGAGGCAGACCTGCCAGGAGCAAGTTGTAGTAGACCATGGCAAGTAAACATGACAAGGGACTAAATAAACAAATGAGTGGCCTGTGGGGATAGAAATGGACAAATACTTCTGATGTTGTAAAGGAGAAATCGGCATGAGGGCAGAGGTAGTTCAGTGCTTAAGACATTCAACTACAGTGTAAGAAGACCATGAACCACAACTGTTTTGCAAAATTGCTTGGTCAAGCCCAGCTCTTCTGGGGCTGAAATGTAGTCCTGCAGTGTTAAATAGCAGCTGTAATTGAAAAAGAATAAGTCTCAGGTGGTGTGCGAGTGTGTGTGTGTGTGTGTGTGTGTGTGTTTGTGCACTGATTAATGTTGGTGCTGACCAAAAAAACCAATTGGCACAGATGTATGTCATTTCATTCAACATTTTGGTACTGATGTGAATTTTACTGGATGCTTTAAAAGAAACCCAAAACAAATTAAACTACACAGTAACACTTTTTTTTTAAATGCTTCAAAAAATGGGGTCTCATGGTGCTTTGTAAAGAGCACTTTGTCGGTCAACGTGACATTTATTATTATTTAGTACGATTATTAGACAGTACAATTATTCAGTTTTAATAATACTCAAGTAAAGTGCAGATCTCCAAAATTAGTACTTAAATACAGTAATGAAGCACAATTACTCAAGTATTTCCTGATTTACTTCCTGAAGTATTTCATGATTATCGACTAAATGACTGGATGCTACAAAATATCACCATTATATACATGTGGAGGTCGGAGAAAGCCCATCGGATGTCACTGGGATTGAATTCTGGCAAACAGCCAAAAAAAAAGATGAAAAATCTGGTTTTGACCAAAGAAGGTTTTGTTATTTTTTGTTTATTAGATAATTTAAGAGATTAACATAAAGAAGCCATATATATATATATATATATATATATATATATATATATATATATATATATATCATTAAAATGATTTGGGAATTATTTTTAGTTACTTTCTGCCCTTGCCTTAGCTTTCTTCCTGTCACGGTTGTGTTGCGTAAGGAAGCAGGTTAACCAACACGGCTGTAAAACCAATCAGTCTGCCTAAAGACGTTTAAAACTACTGTTGGGGAAAGTACTGAGAAATGAGTCAGAATCATAATCAAATATCTAATCAAATATAATATACAGAATGTTAGCTACTGCAAGCAATGATAGTCTAACCTGGCATTAGCAATAAATAAAAACAGGCATCTTAGTTTAATATAGCCAATTAACTTTAGCAAATTAGCTAAACGTACCTCAACATGATTTTTCAAATTAGATGGAGTTCATGCCTTCTAGGGAGGCAAAGGAGACACGTCATTTTTTACAAGTCTTTGAAACATTGTAATGAGGTAGGGCCAGGGGCGTTCATCATCAAGTTCCATACTGCACTCCGGTGTCTTATCTTCAGGCACATGTGGATAGCTACAGTATAGTGCTAACTACCCTGTGTAGCATGACAAGGTCAGAGCAAATCATGAATTGAATTGATTCATGATTCTTGATAGTTTTTTCTGCTTTAATGAACATGATTGGATGCTTTAAACTGGAATTTAAATAAAATATAGCATACAGTTATTGGCTAGATGAAAGAAGAAGAATATTCAATTCCAATAATACTCAAGTATAGTATAAATACCCTAAAATAATACTTTAGTAGAGTAACTTAAGTACAGTTACTTGAGTATTTTCCACTTCTGTTTAAAATCTTGTTATCTAAGTGTGAAATCCTCCAGAAATTGGCTTTCTTGAGTTATTTGGCTGTATGTTTCGGGTCATTGTCTTTGTTGAATTGTCCAGTCTACTTCTCAGATTCAGTTTTTTTGGATGACTAGATTAAATTCTCCTCTGATGTCCTGGTACATCGCTCCATTCTTGTTTCCTTCGATGATGTATAATGCCCCAGTACAATTTGCATCAAAGCAGCTCCATATCATGATGCTCCCACCCCCATGCTTCACTGTATCTATGATGGTGTTCTTGGGATCATGCATACAACCCTTCTTTCTCGAAAGATGATGAGCTGAATTATTGCCAAAGGGTTCTTTTTTGCTTCATTTGACCAGAGTATATTCTTCCAAAAGAGTTCTGAGGTCTAAATGCTATTGGACATGGATCTCTGTGCTTTTTAGCAGAGGAGTTTTGAGATAATTGCGGTACAGTTCTTTGCTTATTGTTCTCTGTGTAACTGTTGTTCCTGCTGCTTTCGGGTCGTGCTGCATCCCTTTTCAAGTGACTGCTGGCTTCTCTCTTAGCTTCTTTATCATTAATCTTAGAGTGCATTGTGAAATCTTGCGTGGTGCACCTGTCTGGGGATGATTAGTTATGGTTCCATAAACTTTCCAGTTGCATATTATCAAATCAATTGTCCTGACAGAGATATATAAGGGCTTTGCTATGGCTCTGGAGCTTTTTTTCCATTGTTTAATAACATTGTCCCTGAGAACTGTAGGAAGTTTCTTCACTTTTACCATGATTGATGCTTGTTGTCTAAAATCTTCCCAACCAATGGCAACGTTTTTTATAATGACACCAGGTGCAATTTTTGTGAGAACATATTATATCATTGCATGAGAACATTTTATACTATGTATACATTTTACCACCTCTTCTCTAATAGAAAATATTGGAATTTCACCATACAGAGGGTCTCTCCAGGCTGCCACACATATATTCTGGATGGGCTTCTGCATACTTGCTTTTCTCAGAGCACGTATGTAATCTGTTGAACTGGCCAAGTTCATCACCATTTAGCTCTCTCATACACTTTCTTTCTCTCTCACACACACACACTCTCCTGAATGCTAATTTGACCATCCTCTAGAGGAGCATGAATCATCATCAAAATCAGTCACACTGAACCTGATATCTTAACCTCCTGACTAACTGCCTCATTCTCAATGATCTCCTCCCTTTTTACTCCGTAATGGCCTCCATAGCTGAAGTGATGCAGTATATCACTGAACAACGGAGACGTCAGCTAATTCAGCAGACTCGGAACTCTATATCAAGCATGTTTGACTAACAGTAATTAATAAAAATATGATGGACATATGATGATACTACAGTATATGTCAGTTTGCGAATGGACAATATTACAATGGATTTTGTTTTTTTGATGTGCTCTTATAGGAAAATGATCAATGATTAGGTCATGTGATGTGATCTGATGCGATTATTTGCCATTACAAGTGTTTTATTCCTCTTATACCACAGCAATTAGTCAGTAATGGCAGTTTTTTGTTTATGTATTAAAGATTGACAGTGTTCTTTTTATCCATTTATAGTTTCTTTTAATGTTGTAGAACATTTGCAAAACAAGTTTCTCTTATAACAAGATCTCTTAAGTTATAGCAGTTATAAACAGTTGTTCCATCAGTAGCCTCTTTATCGCTCCCTTGAAGAGAGATAAAGACAAAAAAATCACCTTGCCATGTTACCGTGAAATCATAAAGCCCTCTGTAATGAAGACAATGTATACACTTACCAGCCACTTTATTAGGAACACATGTACACCTGCTCATGTATACAATTATCCGATCAGCTAATCATGTGGCAGTGCAATAAATAACATCCTGCATAGTCAAGTCAAGAGCATCAGTTAAATATAAGTATAGGAAAAATGTGATCTCAGTGACTTTGACCAGTTGAGTATTTCCAAAACTGTTGATCTACTGGGATTTTCACACACAACAGTCTACAGAGTTTACACAGAATGGTGTGAAAATGCCTTGTTGATAAGAAAGGTTATATTTATATATATACATATGTATAGAATAATAGCCAGACTGGTTCGAGCTGACAGGAAGGCTATGGTAACTCAAATAAGCACTCTTTACCACTGTGTTGAGCAGTAAAGCATCTCAGAATGCACAAAACATCATATCTTGAGGTGGATGGGCTACAACCACAGAAGACCATATCATCCAAGAACAGGAAAACTGGAGAGATAAATACTGGGTAAAATATCGCCTGGTCATTTTCCGAACTCCAGCTGTCCAGTTTCATTGAACCTGTGCCCACTGCAACCTCAGAGTGGAACCCGATGTGGCCTTCTGCTGCTAGAGCCCATCTATCATCAGGTTTGACCAGAATATAGTTCAACATATTCATTAAATATGAAAAAATTAATTAAGTTTGCAGATACACAGCTTTGCCACATTTATTTCACAGCACATGAGGAACAATGTAGTAGTTGTTATTTCCCACACCTGCTTAATTGGCTTAGAATGTTCTCACACTCCAAATAGTAGGCTTTATATCATGTCTGCATTATTTCACACAGAAAGCACAGGAAGCCAATGAATAAACCATGACTGTGTAAAATGTGCATGATTTAAGAGCTCAGAATGAGACTAAAATCTCTTCCATGATGAATGCATTTGCATCCAGGTGCTCCTCAAGGATTTCATTTCCACTTAGCAAAAGGATGAAAAACTCTTGAAGAAGCAGTTAGTCTCCCGCATGGGGACGTGGAACTGCACAAGACTGGAACTGCGGTGATGCATTTCTACAAATGGCATTTAATTGAATCTGAGAGCACTGAACTTAAAAAAAAAAAACATATATGCATATCGCATATATGATTTATAATTCTAACAGCTTGCTTATAAAGATCTTGTTTTCCAGGCCACACATTAAGCTTTTGAGCCTGTAATGTCTTGAAGAAAACTGTGGTGTCATGGTGAATTACTGTAACACAATCCTACTGAGAAACTCTAGTGAATAAAGCCAAAAATATCATTAATTATGAATTACGATATGCATAAAATGGATTTGTAATCTCATATAAAAATAAACATGAAGTTGCCAGAGACATTTAAATTTAAAAATGTGCAAAAATGTTTTAATTTTTTATTTATTTATATAAAAAGATACTGATAATATCAGTGTTAATAAATTAAATCAAATGCTTAAGCACATACAGTCAATGCTAGAATTATTGGCACCCTTCCACAGAATGGACATAATGATTCAACTTTTTGATTTAAATAACCTGAGAAATTGATGAACTTTTCTTCAAAATTAAATCTAAAGAATTGATTTTTTTAAATAAAATGTATATTTAAATATTTTAAATAAATGCAAACAAAAATGCAAACAAAATATTTAGAATATTTTAAATAAATGCAAACTAATTGCCATCCTTATCCATCATTTAATTGAATTTATTTTACACAATAATGTACATCAACTCACAAACTCATTTTTCTTTAAAAGCAAAAAATAAAGAGTTCCTTGAGAATATAAAATAAAATCCAAATATTTTATTGAATACAAATGGATATAAAAACTGAAAAATGACATTAGTGCTCTCCACAAAATGCAGCACCTGAACTTCATCAAAAGTCTTAAGATCTGTAGTTAGAAGCGTATGATGTTGTCAGACATCAGCATGCTCGGCAATAAAAGCAGACTGTATACAAGCCCCCAAAACCACTGTAGACCTAGTCATGGATCAGTCACGCTTTGGGGCCGGGTTTCTGTTGAAGATTGATGGCATTATGACATTAAGTGCCAGAATATTTCAGAGCAAAATCTAGTTGCTTGTGTCAGGAGGTTAAAACCTGGCTGTAGATCCATCATTCAGAAAGATGATCAGTATAAACACATCAAAATTCATCCTGGAAAAGGCAGCCAGAACAAAAAATCAGTGGTTTGAATTGACACAGCTAGTCTGGGATATGTCCAAGATCATTTATGCTGGATGTTAGAGCCAGAATTCACTTTTAATTTTGTATTAATATTGTGGTTGTAGTGTGTATGCTGTACATCTAGCTGTATGACTAAATGCACACCTTCATACTCACCTGTAATGGGCATACTGCTCACTGCACACTTCGTAGCTCTATGGTACTTAAAGGGGAGGCTGGGGTTAATGGGGTAGTGGGCTGGTGAGCACAGTTTTCCAACCAAGATGTTGGATATTTAGTTGGTTGCAGAAGTCTAAGTTTGTTAAGAACACCAGAATTGGGTTTAATCAATGTGAGTTATTATTAAATATTATTTTTTTGAATAGTTTCCTAAGAATCTATGGTTTCTTCGATTCTTAATCTACTCATTGTGTGTGAGGTGAGTTGGATGTACCTGGCCTAGCAGGTGTCTCTAGACAATGCAACACTGGAGTTTTGATGCTCTGATATTCATATTGTTTTGTGGAGATGTCTTTTTTTGATGAGTTTGCTGACAGGGAACACACACGGTGCTGTTTACATCCCGGCTCTATTAGTTACTGCAGGTGAGGCCCTGAGCTTGAAAATTTCAATTTGCTTAGAAGACTGTTCCAATTTCCTTATACACTGTTATGGATCCCTGCCTTAGACTTATTCTGATTACTTTAAAACTAGTGAAATACACTGTGGTGCTTTACAGCACATTTCAATTTAAACCCAGTCAAGCCTTATCAATACAAAGAATGGTCACAAAGAAGAAGGATTAATTAAAATAATTTTACTCATTCAAATAACTAATTAAAATATAAGAACAATAAAGTAGAAAATTACATCCCAAATAGCTACTAACATTTCAACACAAATCACCTTTTGTTTGTTCTATTACTGTTATCAGTGCTTCCTTATATGCGATACTATATAAGTTCGAGTGGTGGCTAATGTACAACCTTTTTCTATACACATTAACGTTCAACACATTATCCACATTCTGTTATTTGATCTTTTCTCACTCGCTCTTCTCTTCCCGCTATCGTATGACTAGCTCCTCCCCTTCCAACCGTGGCTTTGAGGAATAAAAGTAACATATAAAATGGTGTTATTGCCCTGGCATAAAGAAACCCAAACATATACTAGATATAATAACAGAACAATTGTTATTATAACAGAAACTGAGAAAATCATACTCGAAATATAACTATATTATACATTATTTCTCCCACTGGGCAAATGTATGTAATGGCAGTCACTCAGAATGCCTTGGCCATGTTGCCCAGTGTGTGCTTGAAATAGCGAGTAGAAATCCAATGGAGGAAATATCCTAATTCTCAGGATTTTATAGTAATATTTCCTTCTTCTTTGAAACATATTCTATACTTCGGTTCAGCAATAATAATTCCGATACTGTGCACCCAGGGCAAATCCATCCATATGTTTTTGAAGCACTAAACAGATGGCGCATTGCTGTTCATATTTGGCTGATTTTTGACTCTGCTAAATATGTGGGTGTCATATTTTTGGAGCAAATTCCCTGCTGCATGTCAGAGACTTTATTCACAGAGGGTGAACTGCGTCCCTGCATCTTTATCACCAGCGGCATCTCGGCATCTCGGCACTCACTGAGAAGAACAAGAAGCTCTTGACTCTGCAATATGACCGTGCAGATGTCCAAGTGATTTTGGAATGGGAAAAGAACCCATTTCAAGTGGGTTATTTATTTCTTATTGAGTACAGGATTGTACATTATTCCGTGCTGTTCTGTAGTCCTGCTTACTGAATAATGCAACAATAATGTCCAGATGTCCTTTTTTTCTTAATACGTAGTTTGGTTTTCCATCAGTGTGTTGTCCAAGTATTATCAAATGTAGTAGTTCCATCCTTGATAAAGTTTCTCCATTCTTGCATTTCTCCTGTTTCTTGGGCATACATGTTTTTTTCCCCTTGGGTATGAAAAAAACTCTTTGTGATTTGCATTTTCCATAATAGAGTTTTTAAAAAGTCAAATCTCAGGTCAGTGCATTTGGAGAGCAGAGAAAAGAAAAACTGATAGAATAGGAAAGGGGGAGAAGGACTTTTTATTTGTCTCAGATAAAAAAGCGTATTGATCAAATGTTGCCGACTGCAAAGACATATTTATTTTCCTTTTGCAAGTGTTCAGCAATTCCATTTCTCTGGAGAAACCCAGAGGGATTATGCCAGACCTTGACCAAATTATCCATCTTCCTCTCAACACCTGGCAGATCAAGAGTGTGGTGTAAGAACTCTCTCTCTCTCTCTCTCTCTCTGTCTCTCTGTAGCAAGGTGTTCATCCAGCAGCAACAGAGCAGAACACTTCAGATGTGCTGCTTCATTTTTCATTATGCACAGCATCAGTCCATCAGCCTCCCTCTGCCTCTTATTGCATTTCCCTTCTGTCAAACTCTTCTGATATGATGAGATAACTTTACCTTGGTAAATCTAGGGAGCTGGAAAAAGGGGTCACAATACAGACGTGTGCTAGGTATGCTAATAGGAAGCATTTCCACAAAGTGGAATTTAATCACTTTACATTTGAGCTTGGACCCTGATAATGTTCGTTAATTGAATTTTAGCGTAGTGTTTGCAGATGGAGCGTTCCTCAGGAAGTGCCTGTAGAGTAGAAAGTAGATATGATCAGGTAACTGGCAGTGTAATTTAGTGCATGAGTGATCTTCTGCAGGCTTCTTTTTGATATCAAGATTTCAAAGCACCACGGGCGGTGTGGTGTCTCGCAGGCTGCCTACTCTTATCTAGCAGATTTACACAGGTCAGTGCAGAACAAGAGCCGACTGGGAGACATGGTATAATTGACCTGTAGCAAACAACAGATTGGGATTAATTATGGGAGCAAGGAACACAGCCGAGATCTGTGGGCAGCCTGGTGGATCAACACCTGTAAGCACACACTCATACTGCTATATAACAACTATATAACTCATACAAGTATCATATATATATATATATATATATATATATATATATATATATATATATATATAACTTACATTTAGCATAAAACATTGCAAAGAATGTGATACACTGTCAATGCAATGTGTATGTATATTAATCCTGCAAAGCCTTCAGTGTTTGTTTGCTATGTAAGTGCCACTCATCCACCTAAGGCTCCACCTTGCACACAGCAGTCAGGAAGTGTTCATAAAACAAACTCTCTCATATCATTTTTCCACCAAAATGCATGGCATGGCTCGGTAACTAATCCAAACCCAAGATTATCAGTATCCTGGTTGGGTATGTGTTCCTTTCCCATCTCATTATGCTATGTGAAATTAGGAGTTTTAGTTTCTCTGGGGCTTATCCCGGATAAAATTGGGGAGAGTTGCATCAGGAAGGGCATCCGGCATAAAAACTGTGCCAAATCAAATACGCAGACCAATGATCCACTGTGGCAACCCCTAACGGGAGCAGCCGAAAGAGTAAAAACAACAGTTTCTCAGGGGATTTATCATAAAATAAATGTTTCTCACATGAGAACTTTCGAGCACAAGATACGCCGTGTTAGTTTTAATCAGTCGTGGGTGCCGATACTTTATCTTAAGTGAAAATATAGAGAAACAAATTTTCACTTAACAGCAAGACACACACCCACACTCAAAGTTGCCAAAAATTGTCTTATGTGAAAATACAGAGAAGTAGCACTTGCACCCAAACATAATCAAGGATACCAAGACTTTCATCTTTAGAGAATACAGATGAGTCTGAGTGCATGCTTTATCAGATGGTGTTAAATGCTAGAAATTATTAGGAATTCAAGGCTATGAAACTTTTTAAATCTAATTTGAAGTTTGTGTGGTAAATGCGTACGTTTGGGTAAAATATGCTTAGCTAAATTTAGAGCAGCATCAATTTGTAATGGGATTATATCAAAAAATGTGTTTGTTTTTTATTGTTTGCTGTGCATTATTGTAGAATCACCCAAAAATCCACCATCCAGCTGAGTTGCTGCAATTGTTCATACCCGCTCAGCTGATAAAATTATTATGCCCTCCCCAACTCTGCTCAAACCTAAAATGGTGGAAATGCTCATTTTCCTGTCTCTTTTTACATCATTACATCATTTATCATGATATTTTCAAATGGAAAATCATGAGTGGGGAAAAATCAATATTGCACAAGCCTACTCTACGTCCTCAATCCATCAGCTTGTTAATGAAACCAATCAGATAACAATGACCTAAAAGATGATTATCCCTTTTCCTAAACAGCCACAGATGAAATGTCAGCATAGCCCATGTGCATGGTAAGTGAGGACCACACCAGCTGGCATTCTCGGTGCCATTTAGAAAAAAAATCAGATCAATTCTCTCTTTGTCTGTTTTGTCAGATGCCAGAGGTCAGCATAAAGTCACATTCTAATTAGCTAAAGATTTTGCACAAACGCTGCACAAATTGTTGAAACAGAAAGAGTTTCTAGTCTATCAGTTTGTTTCTTTAAACAAGTGTCAATTCAGAATACATCGGAAACTTACACTAAGTTGCAAACTTGTTAATAGATGATATATTTAGTATAACGTACTGTACATGCAGTTTTGAATGCAAAAGTATACGTACCCTAAGGTCAAAATTGTTATGTCCCTGGACATATACAGTATTTGGCTCTCGCTCTGTCCCTTCTTCTTTCTACGACGTGTTTAAATATCCCTAAAGAGTACCCAAGTACACAGGGAATGGCAGATCAGGAATGACGTCTGACCCCATCACATCAGTCCAGTTTACTGTCTACAACCACTGACTTATATTCGCTGTTCTATTTTTGAAGGGTGCCAATAATTCTGAAGTTAACAATAAGATAAAAGGCCTTGAGTCTAGGTTGTTTTGGACTTTTGTGGAACCAAGCACAACAGAACCACCAACTATTATAAGAAAAATATCCAGAATAGTATGAAGAAATGAGGCTGAGGTTGATTTCTTTCTAGCCCAGGCTGTAGATTCATGCAGCCTATCAGTGACAGTCGATTAGGTCAGGTGATTACACTGAGTGATACACCCCCTAGATTTGGTTTCCATCCAAATCTAGATAATTATATTTCATTATACATCCATAACATAGTATTGTTATCAGCAGTGATTGAGAAGGTGCATGTGAAGTACAGTGAATGCAAACGAGGTGGATTATTCACTCTATCACTCTTTTTTCCCAAAAATATCTCTGGAGGAGAAAGGAAAAGTAGATATAGTAAGCTTTTCTGTTTTTGGAGGAAAAAAACACATAAAGCCAGTTGGACATTAAGTACTTGAAGCACTTAAAAAAAATAGAAATCATGAATTCAGGTGTCAAAGTATCTGCAGACATGTGTGTGTGTGTGTGTGTGTGTGTGTATGTGTGTAACATCATTCTTATTATGCCATTGAGCCCTTGTGATCTAATGCATTCCTCATCCCTAATAGTTTTGATAGATATTCAATTTTAGCCCTCTCATCTAATATCACAACACCTTCAAGTAGAATCATATGAAACTCTACGTATTCAATTATCAAAATGAAATGCTGCAATTATTCTATAAACACAGACCCGTGAACTTTGAGTTTTAGCCCTCCCCTACATTCCTGACTATGTCCTGGCCCTCGTACACTGAAGAGATGCACTCGTACGAGTATCAGGTCCTGGATTGCTCTTGCTCTTGGTGTAATTGTTTGCCCTTTCTCAGCTAATTGCCTCTCAGGCTGTTCCAAAAGCATGTTCTGTGATGAGTCATCGCTCTTCACAAATCTGCCATCTACTTGCCAAAGGTCTGTACGCTCTCACAGCACACGAGAGAGGATCTAACTTAAGGACGTACTTTTTTTTTTTTTTAAATCTTTTTTAAGTATTTCAGAGAGCTGGCTGTGATGTGCATTTCACACATGAATGTTAAAATGAAAATGAAATAAAACAGTTCTCTGTTTTTTTTTATAGCATAATTGGTACCTTTTGCCTTGTCGCATATAACTAAACAGATATGAATGCAACCACATTTACTGAGGCCTAAGGGAACAAAGAGCCACAGAGGTGTTGTCAGAGAATTGTCTGTAATGGCCTTTTATCGACAGGATAATTCCCAGCTGTAATTAGATGTGACAGAGTAGAAAACAAATGGACGAAGGCTGCTTCCGGACGGCCACGCTTTTCTTCCCTGACTCACTCACATCTGCATTCTGGTCAAGCTGCGCTGGCATTTTTCCTAACACAGTGAAGCACAAAAAAATGTCACAAAACTTAGAGGGAGATTTAGATTTATTGGCATGTCAGTTTACACTGTTTATAAGGGTTTATAAAAAGTGAGCGAAATTTCTAGATGCAGTGCAACAACAGCAAAGCAGTCACTTACAATAAAAATAAGAATTAAAGGTATAAAGCAGGAATAAAAATTCATAAAAAAGAAATTCATAAAAATCCATGTGATGTGCTGTGTTACACAAGTAAGGAATAAAACACAACGAGGTGTGTGTGGTTATTGGAAAATAATTAATGACAGATTGGTGTAATGTGGCCTGAGGATTTTATTCCTCGTGTACTACAGCAATTTGCCAATGATTACAAATTTTTCTATATTAATCACTGGCATTGTTTTTAAACTATTATTTACATTTAATGTTGTGGAACATCACTTACATTACAGTATCTATAAACAGTCATTCCTTCACAAGCCTCTCTTTTTCTCTTTCTTGAAGTTAATAAAACAAAATGTCCTGAAGACTTTACCATGGTGGAAAACTGACTGTTACAAAGCACTGACACTGGAGACTCCTTCCATAAATATTAAATAAATATCCTTACAGAAAGCTTCACCATATCAACAATTATATGTTTTACGTTGTTAAATAACAGCATTTTTTTTATCCAATTATTATTAGCCTTCGATTATTTGGAGCGGCCACCATACAAGTCCGCGTGTAAGTTGTTAGTATTAAACAAGCACATTAATATTAACCTGATTTGCGTTGCTGCAGGAGCTACTGTCAGACCTGCTGTTATAGAAAAATTCATTAAAGCTTTCTGAACAGTCGGATTCTAGAATTCAACATAACTTTAAAACTATAAAAGAAACTATTGTGCTTCAGATGCTTTTTGCTGATGTTTCTTCATCATATTTTCTTTTGATCTTATGGTTTTCAGTTTGTAAAAAGTGTTAAATAAATCGAGAGTTGTTGATGGTGAGTTTAGCATGCTACTGAAACCCACAGTACACAATACTTGGAATGAATTGGCTTGGGCACATTTTGTCCAACAACATGAAAGGTACCTCTCTCTCTCTCTCTCTCTCTCTCTCTCTCTCACTCTCTCTCTCTCTTTCTGTCTCTGTATCTGTCTGTCTCTCTGTGTCACACGTCCGCAGGTTGTTCACTGAGCTGTTCAGTTGTGAAATGGGAACAAGCTCCAGTTCTAATCAATAGCAAACAACAATACATCTGAATCCTGATCATAAAACAACCGCCCACTTGGGAGTGATTTAAAAAAGATGCCCTGGAAGATACAAGCAGTCTGCTGACAAACAACCCTCTGAGCATGTTTATTCCCTGCTTCAGGAGACAGGACAAATCAGAGAAATCACACAGGAACACACACACACACACACGTCTGAATGACCCAGGGCTGAAATAAGAGCTGCAGGGTTGAATTAACACCGACACCTTATAAGGTGTTCATCTGTATCCATCACTGATATCACATACACACATGCTGCATTGCATGCTGGGTGGAGTATTGTAGCTTTCATATTGATCGTCATTTAAGAACTAGTAACAGAGGCTTGAGCCATTGATATGCAGATATTGGAGAGAGAGAGAGAGAAAGAGAGAGAGAGAGAGTATCTAAAGCATTTGTCCCCCATACACACACACCTCTGCCACAGAAGTATTTTGGCTTTAAGCCAATCGTTAAACACATTTACTGCCCAAGCTGTTGTTTTTTTGTGAATTCTTTATGTTTTTCACCCTCAAGCCTGTCTAGCTGTTCATCACTGATTGTTTTATGTCATCTGCTGTTGCCATCTGCCTTTGATGTTCGCTTTCGTTTGTATTGTTTTTCATCTGGACTGTCCAATACAGATGTTGCCCAATTGTTGAAATTTTCATGTTATTTCTGGAAAATTGAAATTGTCTGTCATTTTGTTTGTTGTTAGATCTGTGTGCTATGGTGGACAGCAGGCTAACTTTTCCGTTATTTCAGTTAACTTGGCGAAATGATATGGAACTACTTTAGCTGTGCATTAACTGAAAAATAATTGGACACCTTAGAACATCTATCAACCAATCAGAATCAAGTACAGTGCTGTGGTATAAATGGTCATCCTCATCTAACAAACTAACTCGAGGCTAGCTACAACAGTGCAATGAAATCATCATTCTGAAAGACTTTGTATAATAAAAAAATGGTTTTATTTTTAATACCTGCCCTTCAGTTGTATTAACTTACAGACACAATCACTTTTCCCAAAGTGATAAATCACACTGCAGGTGTGAAATTCATCCGTTATACCTTATTTATATTGTATTTTTAATTTTTTTTCAAATTTAGATAGAAATGATCTATGCAAAACAGGTAAGATATGCCATTTGAAAGACACAAGAAAAAGACACCTTCAAACATCCAGTTAGTAAAGTTTTTTTTTTCTGTCTGTTTGTTCATTAGTGTTGATTTTTGTTTATTGTCAGTTTATTAGTGACTAGATTGGTATACCTAAAACCTGCCATTGGAGTATAATTATATACACATACACAGTGAGTTCATTATTGGGTATATTGATCTAGTAACAAATAAATTGCCAATTCAGTGTATATTAATATTATTAAGGTTTATCTGATATGACAGGGGAATTTTCTGAGAAGAAGGTTTTCATCTGGGAGCACATTTAGTCAGCACTTTTTCCAGTTTTAAATGCTGAAGTAGCCCAAATTGAAAACACTATTTAATTTATCACACTAATAAGATCATTTAAAATCTATTGAATGTTGCAGAGGTAATCTACACAACCAAGTGTGTGTCCATTCGCTCAGTTAAACACTAATAAAGGAGGAAAAGTGGAGCAGGGCTTCCCAAAGCCATTCAATTTAACTGATTCATCTTAAGTACTCGCTGAGATTTTAAGAAGTTCTTAAGATTAGGGATTTTTTACCCCGAATGAATGAGCTAGTAATTCACATTTAACTTTCACTGTTTCATTAGTTTTATTTTTACTTATACGGCTTTTAGAATTGATTATTTCCAGCACAAATAGGGCTATGGCACATTAAGCATGTCAGGTGATTGTTTAAAACCCTGAACCAATGTAAATGGTTGCGTCAATGGGGTCTGTCAGGAGGTCATGACTTCAAATCGTGATGATGGCACAGTCATCTGTGGTGGAGAATGAATGGAGCAAAATTGGGCGTGCTCTCTTGGTGAGAGGGATGGCATACTCTCCCTGCCCTGTCAATCACAGCAACACTAGACAATCACAAGAGTATGAGGAAGCATGTATTGAGGAAGAGGACGAATAGTGGTTTTGTCCAAGAGTGTTATGAAACACATGTTAGCCTTCACCCTGCCCTGTTGGTAGATAGGGGAGTTGTTGTTGTTTGACAGGGGAGAGCTGGCTGGTGGGTGGGAATTGGCAGGTGACCAAATTTGGGAGAAAATTGGGTCCCCTTCTATATGTGATTAGTATAGTTAAACTACATCTTGAAAGAGAAACTGTGAAACCTCTGTAGCATGCTTATTTATAATCCCGACATAAAGAAAAAAATCTGTGAGTGTATTTGCAGTCGCTGTCTCTGACAAGACACAAGTCTCTATGCATAATAATTTGTCAATTATTGTGTACTCTGCAAATTATTACAAATTATTGAGCAATATTTGAGATATTTCATATCATAAGAAACATCACAGACCTCAGCAAGTTAATGGGACATTGACATTTCCATCACAGTCTCACAAACCCCCTGCAATTCCACCACAAACCCATAGTTGCAGAGGACCAGAGATACATGTGTGTGTGTGTGTGTGTTTGTGTGTGTGTGTATGTGTGGGGGGGGGTCACACTCATTTATTGCATCACACAGCCAAGTGAAATGAAGTGCTTTGAGGTTCAGACACCTGGCGCCTCGGTGTTGTCCAGGGTGTTGTTCTTCCCTGAAGCCGTCCTGCTGAGCCGAACCTCCAAACCAATCTGCACTTCACACGCTCCACAGGAGGACTGTGTGATGCCTCATCCGTCTCTGTCTGTTCAGCAGACTCTTCCAGCGCCCCACTACACATAACATTGACCCCATCTCGACACCCTCACAAACTGACTTCACATATTGCCTCGGCCCTGTTTGACAGAGCCGCTGCGGGGGAAGCTGCAAAGCCGTGGCGTTCGAGAGAAAACAAGAAGGAGGCAAAGGAGGCGGAGGTGAGAGACCTTGTGCTCTGTGTGTACAAAAATTCAATTCAACACAATGTGTACAAACCGTTACATGAGTAGCAGGAGTAATTGGTCAGGGAAAACGTGTCCTTGAGGTCTGGTAGACATCAAAGAGAATGAGAAAAGGGAATTGTGTAAAAGAATAAAAAAAAGGGTGTGCAGTGAACAATGGTGTTATGTGTGCTGTTATCAAAGCAGGAGGAGAGAAATACTAAACACATTCAGAAAGACAGAATAATGAGACATGCCAAATCCTTGACATCATAAGATACAAGAGATAAGACACACATTTTGCAGCATTGCAGAGCAGTCAAGTGTGTTAACCCGTTAAACCAGAGGTGGGCAATTTGAAAACAATATCATACCATGTTTCTCGAAGGCATTTCTACGATACACAATATGTATCATGATGTATTGGTTTGTGTATTTCCTGGCAATACACTACTGTTGTGTTTGTTTTTTTAAAGGCTGTTTAATAATACTTTCCCCCCCTCTTTCAGCCACTCCCGTTCAGGGTTGCCGCAGCAGATCACCTGTCCGCATATTTTGATTCTGGCAGAAGTGTTCAAGCTGGATGCCCTTCCTCATGCATACCTCCCTATTTTCCAGGCTTGGGACCAGCACTGAGAGTGCACTGGCTCGTGCAATTCTCCAGTGGCTGGGGTCGGGTCCCTGACCGGGAATCGAACCCGCACCGCAGCAGTGAGAGCACCGCATGCTAGCCACTACTTCTCCAGATAACAAAAGATAAGATAAAATAACCTGGGCTCTGAAAAGTCACATCACATCAGCTGCTTCCAGTCAATTTATAATTATTAAAAAAAACAGTAAAAAATGTAATAAAAATATAAAACATCCACGATATCTCCAAAAAGTACACTAGAACATAATTTATCAAGATGTCAATTTTACGCATATCATCATATCCCCCAGCATTAGTGCTGAACTCAAATTCTGCCTGGGCCACATCAGCATTTTTCAAGGGTCATAAATAAGGCTTTTTTTTTATAATGTATTCTATTATTATCTATTTTACTGATTAACATGAGTAACCTAGGCTATGAAAGTAAAGCAGGAAAAAGAAGTATTCACAGAAATGATGTGGTTTATACAGTATGTAGCTGCCATAATGTAAGTGATAACAGGAACTAATTTATCTTGTGGATGTTCCATGACATTAAATGTAACTATAAATGGATAAAAACTATGACATGCCATGGATTAATCAATTAAAAACTGTAATATTTCACAGATTTTTGCTGTAAAAGATGAATAAAACACTTCATGATGTCCTGTTTTTGGAAAACCCCACCATATCCTTGATGATTTTCCTATAACAGCATGCCCTGAAGTGTTTTATTCCTTACTAAACACACAGGATCTTCTCTCTTATAGCTACATACCTTTCCAATTAGTTTGACTGAAGTTACAGGATAATTCATAGTCATTACTAAGTAATATTCTTTAAGATAAATAACTAAACATGTGATTTTAGTCGAGAATTTAATCAAAAGTACAACATATTTCAAATGAATTTCAAATGAGCTTAAGAGCGTCCTAGTGTACAGAGCAATAAACTAGCCAAGCGCTTCCACCCTGCACTGTCAGTTCTCTGTCTGTGCATGTGTGAATTTCTGTCAGTGTGTGTGTATCTGCCCTGAGGACCGTTACTGCAAACATAATTTTGCATGCAATGTGCACAGCTGAAGTCTTCAAATATGTAGTTCTTGAAAACTTAATACGTGGTGCTTGGTTTGATGTGAAATGTGTATAATTAAAAGGACAACTCTGACAGTTCTGCAAAGTTTCGCTAACTTCTTCTGTAAGTCTTTAGTCCTACTTCTGTAAGTAGGGAGCTGTCAACAAGTGACAACTGAGCATTCGATACAAAGCAAAACTGTCCTTGCAACTCTCAACTGCTCAAACAATTAAATCTGTGGTAGGTTGCATCTTTCTTTCTGAGGAGGTTGCATCTTTCTGTATTTGTTCATCTCAAACACGATCAACTTATTTTGTTGGAATTCTTCATCTTCTAATTACTTCTTATAGACTATTTTTTGCACCTGCAATGTGATTTACTAAGCATTCATTTAAACACATAAATTTGTATGACAAAAGGGCAGGTATTACATTTGCAGAAGCCTGCTTTCAGTGGTTGAAGACAGGATTATTACATACCATAGTCTAAATAATGAGAAAGCATACACAGTATGCAAAAGTTTGCACTCAGAGAATTTATAATTCTTGACCTGCATAATAAATCCAAATGAGTCAATTAACATGTGAATTAAGTTCTGAGGCTTTACATCAAGAAGGGTGCCCAAACTTTTGCACATGCCACAATTACTATTTTATATTTTTATATATTTTTTTTTTTAAGTTAATCAAATATGATGTAAGGAAAATGTTGGTTTATTTGAATAGTTTGCAGCAGAGTTTGTTTTTACTTCTTAAGGTTTTTTAATGTTGTAATTTATAATTTGTCCAAGGGTGCACAAACTTTTGCATACAATTGTCAATGTCTCCAAAACAAGCAAAATGTTTTTTTGAAATTATGACCTATTATTGCCATGGTAAAGCTGGTTTCATATCAGATACTCCCTGTATAGTCTAGATTGGTATTTGGAGCTATCCATGGTTCCCTCTAGCTTGACTAGCACTCCAGTCCCAGCGGAAGAGAAGAAGCTCCATAGCATGATGCTGACACCACCATGCTTCACCATGGGTATGATGTTCTTTGAGTGATAAGCCTTCTTGTTTTTGCGCCAAACATATCTTTTAGAATTATGACCAAAACGTTCTACCTTGGTCTCATCAGACCATAACACATCTCACCACATGGTTTGAGGTGATTTAGGGGGACTTGGATTTTTTTTTTTTTTTTTTTTAAGAAAGGGCTTCAGTCTAGCCACCCTACCCCACAGCCAGCATGAAGGGATTGTTGTCACATGCAGGGAGTGACCGGTACTTGCCCAGCTCTTTGGCCCATGTTCTGCATGCTGAGAAGCTCCAGCCAATAGTGAGGTGTTACGCAGATCAGGACTAAGCAGGGATCAGCGTCAGCCAATTGGTTCTGCAGGGAACAGGATGGTGAAGAGGAGCAGGGGAGCTGAGATTTAGGAGGCAGATGGTGGGGTGAAACAGGAGTCAGTGTGTGACAGACTTTATTCTCTCTGTGTCTCATCAAACACACACACACACTCTCTCTCTCTCTCTCTCTCTCTCTCCTATATCAGTGCAATCTCTTCACTATTCCTGAATTAACTCGGATTGTCTTGGGTTGTATAAACACATTTTATACTGATTGGAGTAAGCAAAGATACAGCCAGGGTTCAGGCTGATGAGCCTTTCAAGTATTAAATACTCAAGATGTTCACGCTCATTGCACATCATAAAGCTGATATAAAGAGACGGCATTCAATTATAATTATGGCACTGTGTGTGTAAATTAGCATATGAATGATACATTTATCTTCTAATATTTAACATTTATTTAACATTTAGCACTGATGTATAAATGTACCTGTACAGTTGGATATATTTACATTTACATTTACATTTAAATTTCATGTTTAATATTAGAATTTTTATTTAAATATCCAACACTGAAAAAGTACTGTGTTATAGCTGACATTTTTAACCATTTAGATGTCATTCCCATAAAGATAGAAATGTATTTACAAATTAATATTAATAATATTGATATTGATATTATTGATATTAATATGTAGATGTAACAGTTAGATTTCTATTTACCATTTATAGTTAATATTTACATTTAACATTTATGTTTATTAAAATTTACAGTAAAGATTTAAATTCAATATTCATGTTTATATTTAACATTTACAGATAATACTTGCATTTAACATTTAGGTTTATTCTTAATGTTTACATTTAAGATTTTACATTTTATATTTATATTTATATTTATCATTTACATTGAATATTTACATTTAACATTTTAGGTTTTATTTTTAAAATATAGAGTTTATATTTATATTTAACACTTACCGTTAATATTTGCATTTAACACTTAGGTTTATTCTTAATGTTTACATTTAAAAGTTACATATAACATTTAGATTTATATTTAATATTTATAGTTAATATTTACCTTTAATGTTTAGGTTTATTTTCACCATTTACATTTAATATTTCATTATTTAACATTTATGTTTATCTTTAACTGAAACTTATAAATGTTATTTTACAAGAATCATTACCTAAAAGTATAAAAATGGCTTCAAAAAAGTTAGACAGAAAAGAGTAGCAAACTTTTTTTACATTTGGTTCCCCATATGTGTGTTTGTAAGAGAGAGACACAGAGAGAGAGAGAGACAGAGAAAGAGAGAGAGAGAGAATGTATCACTTATTTAAATATATGGATATCCAGTGCAATCCCACTGTAATCCCTAGACATTTACATTCTTGCAACAAGAACCACATGGTGTCTGCCAAATACATACGGAAATCCGCAGTAAACAAATCAGCTAATGCAATCGTTTACTTTAAAGGAGGCCTGCCACACCAATCCATCCCATTAGTATTTACTTTGTCTATGTGTCTTTATGCATTCGATCTTTAAATGTCACACACTAAACAAATGCAGCAGTCAAAGAATTGCAGAGATGTCATTACAGAAAATGTTTTCAGGAGAGTATTACAAAGAGAGTGGCATTGCAAAACACTTCCTGGTTTCCATTACAGGTTGCACTTTAATTCTACATCTAGTCACATAAATATAACAGAGCACTGTCACATGCAAACAAAACACTTACACATAATGTGCTTGTGCTCGAAAAAACAAGCATAAAACAGGCAGGGAGTTATCTTTTGCTTCCTATTATTTATTCATATGGAATTCAGGCAAAGGCTTTAACCAGAAATGGCAGGAGAAACCTTGTTCTTTGAGCTGAATGTGAATTTGCTGTTGTTTTGAATCTGCTAGGTTCTATGTACATAGAAAAATGATAGTGTAGTGAATTATAGTGAAGGTATGAGTCAATATCCCTTTTTTAAAATTAATTAAATTAATTAAAATGGCAAACAAGTGGCATGGTGGTACAGTGATAGAATAGTCACCTCATAGGGTCCGTGGTTTGATCCTGAGCTCAGGTTACTGTTTGTGTGGAGTTTCATATGTTCTTCCCGTGTCCGTATGGGTTTCCTCTGGGTTTCTGGTTTCCTCCCACCTCCCAAAAACTTGCCAGTAGGGGGATCGAGAAGTCTAAGTGTGAATGAGTGTGTGAATGTGAATGTGAATGTGAGTGTGTGCACCACAGGTGTTTGCTTAAAATGTGGCAATGAAATACTAATGTCTATATTATTCATCAATCCTGGTGGAATTCAATATTTTATCAAATCAAATGATCAAATATCTCACTGCATTATTGCACTGTTCATTCATTAAACTCAAACTCTTGCTGGTAAACAGCACAGCCTGCATGAAAATCCCCTTTGAAGCTTCTTCACAAAGCTAATACACAGCTATTGAAGCCTGTGTGTTGATTAGCGTCTGTTAGGTTTAGAAAGATTAATGCTCACTGAACAACAGGCTTTTAACGCATCAGTTTGAGTCCCACCCGGACGCACGGCTTCACTGGGAGTGAATGGAGTGTGGGCAGGTGCATTTTGCACAGAAAAAAACCAACTTGATAATTATTGGACAGCATGCTCTTAATTTGTCCCGCCTGGACGCACTGGTTTTCCTTATGATGATTGGTAGAACTCTCAAAGGGGTGGAACCCCATAACCAGCTGCCTGTCAATAAACCAGCAATGAAAATAACTTATATCTCCAACTTAAACAAATCAGCACCAGGTGGAATCGCTGTCATTTGTACATATCTTAAGTAAACTGTACTGTAAGTATAAAGCTCTGTTTGATTATTCGCATTCATTTCTGAAATTTGTTGTTTATGAATCTAACTAGCTAGCTGTACTTCCTTCAGCTAGCTTTTTGGGACAAAATGGCCGACAGTGTTAATGTTGGCCTGATTTTCGAAAAGTCTTTTGATGCTCATACTTATGAGGAGAGACTCAAAATTTTAATTTGATAGTCAGGGAGCAAAAAAGGTCATTTCAGGT
The DNA here is from genome assembly GCF_027358585.1 of Pangasianodon hypophthalmus. Classification (NCBI taxonomy): domain Eukaryota; kingdom Metazoa; phylum Chordata; class Actinopteri; order Siluriformes; family Pangasiidae; genus Pangasianodon; species Pangasianodon hypophthalmus. The sequence goes on from NC_069716.1 coordinate 5,226,952, forward strand.
CTTGGTAAAATCAGTTGGCTATGTTTATTATTAATCTTAGATTCCAAATATTAATATAAGCATTAATATAAACCTATCGTTCATACACACATGTTTATATATATATATACATTCTCAGGTGTATTCTCAAATCACATCCAGGGTGTTTTCCTGATCCAATTCCCTGGATAGGCTTTGAATTAATACAAAAACCATAATAATAACTCATGATCATCATCTGCCAGTGGTTTAGGCTCACTGCTGTCTTTAGAGCATCATTCCCATGCTGTTCTTTCAGTGCAACTGATGAGACATCGGGGTAATGAGCAAGCGACAGTTTGTCAGTGTAGATCGTTTCTATCTGTCAGCAAACTGCTGCGTAAATTAATAAAACAAACAGATGGTCTGTCCTGCTGCCTGGTGCACTGCACACTGCCATTTGGTATATACATCAGTTTTGACAATCCAGAATGACAAATTAAGCCCTATTCGGACAGAATTAGTTTGGGTAACGTAATTATTACAGAAGTTTCTGGGAATTTAATCTCGTCAGAATCTGTCATGTCAGGAATCTGTCATGTCAGGAATCTTTTTCAGACTGCACTTGCTTGTGTCTGGAAAGATTACACCATTTTCCCTTTTATAAACTGACCAATAGAAATAGCCCCAGGTAATATGTATATATATACATCCTATCCAAATTGGCATATTGGTAAATGATTTCATTATACCCTGTTGGATTTAAAGACAGAAAAAAAGCTCACTCTTTTTTGGTTTTGTTGAAAACAAACCAAGAATTTAAAATTCAGATCAATACAACATTTAAAAGGTAAGTTACTGATGTCCTAGCACAGGTTTAGCCTACATACTGCATGTAGTGATCACATGACATACCAATGATCAATACAAATGGTGTGACCACACATCCTTTGCCCTAATAAGCATCAAAACGATCAGTTTCCTTACAGTGAGGTGTATGACTGGCACTACAGCCAATCTCAGGGTTTTAATTAGAAGCGTGAAAAGTAGATCTGTTCTTTATAAGCTCTGGAAGAGGCAAAACAGTGAATCTAAGTGTTTTATGACTGACAGGACAAACATAGACTGGTTGGTTTTATGATTATATGGTCTGTCTGAGAATGACATAAAAAGTACAAAGCCATAATCGCTAGGAAAATCCTTAATTTTAAGAACCCCTAAACCCCTGTAATTCATATTCTTATTACTCTGACAATCACAGCTTCTCTTGAAACCTGTGAAACCTAGCAAGGAGTAACGGCTCCTACATTAAACCTAACACTGATTTGGCTAATTATACTAATTATATCAATTATTACTAATTACACCTTAGTTATTGTTATGTAACTTGCCCGGATCCTTGACAACCTTTCAATTTTCATTTTTCTGATCAGAGTCTGCATTCAGGATCTTATTTTCATCTTATTATATGAAAGGACAATATAGAGTATTTCAAAGGAGAAAAGGTATATCTTTCAAGAATTAATCATGATACACTCACTATCCACTGTATTAGGAATCAGTCAATCATGTGGCCGCAATGCACAAAATCATATACATATAGATGACACCAACAGAAGAGCACATCGGTTTCCATGCCTGTTAGCCAAGAACAGGAAAAACTTTGTCTGGTCTTCTTCAAATCTTCATCTGTCCACTTCTGGTGAGCCCAGTGTTGTCTTCTGCTCTTGTAGGCAATCTCCCCCTCCAAGGATTGATATATGATGCATTCTGAGATGCATTTCTGCTCACCACGGTTGTAAAGAGTGATTATTTGAGTTACCATAACCTTCCTGTCAGCTTAAACCAGTCTAGCCATTCTGCTCTGACTTCTCTCATCAACAAGCCACTTCTGTCTGCAGGTGTTCCTAAGTATATTTAAAAAAATCTTTGTTACCGATTTTGCATTTATTTACATATATACAGTAGCATGTACAAAAGATAGATAAGGTCCTCTTAATTCGGCTTCCAATATACAGTATACTGTATTGTGTGACTATCATTGATATAACACCCTCTTGTGGCGTGCCACTGCTAAGTCGCCAGCATTCCTGCATGAAAAAAATAGAAAAGGTCAGACCAACGAAGTCTTTGACCGTGACTATGTGCCCTTTGAAATAAAGAGAACTCATATTTCTTGTAGCAGAGATTTATTTAAATTTTCATTTAAAGGTCAAACATTTACAAAGTCTTATCAGTTTCTTACTTAATTTAAAAATGAACTTTTGAAAATTGAAAGAAAAAAAAAAAACATCTCCACAGCAGTTTGAGACACATAGAGATAGTGAATAAGGCACAAATCCAGTGTGTCTCAGAGTTAATCCTGCATTCTTAGACACATACACCCATCACAATGTTTATTAACTGCTAATGAAGGCTTGCTATGGCTTTAATGACCTCTATTGATCTGATCCATACACTCGGAGGGGTGTTGTTTTTGTTTAACAAAGCCATGCAGGGTGGTTTATTTATTCCCACGAAGCCCCAAATTGCCAAAAAAGGAAGTCTAGAGGAGCTGTAGTTTTTGTAGTTAATGCCTTGGACTGCTCTGTGTATTCTCACTACACAATCACCCTTTTCACTTTGAAAACTTCATATTTACACTGCGTGATTACTGCAGGCTTTTAAGATTATTACTTATCTCACTGTATGAGATGACCCCAATAAAAACCTTGGCCAAATTCTACAAGAGACTGCCCGATAATTTGTTCTCCATATCAGCTTATACGAGAAGATCCTCTAGCACAAGATCTGCAAATAAAGAAAATTACTACGTTCTGTTTATGTCAACAGTAAGCGTGAACCGAGCTTGCTCAGAAAATGTTGCATATTGAGCTTGAGGTAATAAGGACATGTTTTCTGTCCAATAGCGTGTTTCGTTTACGTTTCTCCATTGCCAATACAGTATTTGTAGTTCTGTGTCATTGTACGCCGTCCTCCTACTGGTGGCTTTTAGACACTCTAAGATTTGAATCCAAAATTTATGACACCGATCTCAACTCACAACCAAAGAATTCTTTTATAAATTATTTCATTTTACAAAAATGTGCGATTTTTGTTTGCGACAACAAAATCGGTCTGAGAATCAAAAAGGGTAAAGCCAGGTTTATCTGAGCCATTAAGAGTCAAGTGTCCAGCAGTGGTTCACAGACAGTCCTATAATTTCAAATCAAAACCTTCCAGAACTGCTGAGTCACAATTATTTAAAAGTGCTGGACCAAAAGCATGAAACACATCTGTATTTGACTCCCATCATCCACTGATACACAAGGTTGGAGTGAACTAAACGCACACTTCTGAGAAAAGCCTTAAAAGCTTGTTGTTACTAAAATGGGGGATCAAAACTGCACTAGAGCTCGACAGTAATCCCAGACCACGAAGCAAAAATGACAAACAAAGCCAGAGGAACATTTCAGTTATCCCTTGTGTAGCAAAAGTGTCAGGATGATCTTCAGTAAACATTGTGTTCGGGAGTATTTCAAACCCAATAATACACTCAAACAGAGAGATCCAGAAGACTATACACTAAATCCAAGTGAAGCAACTTAATATACACTATATTGAAACAAGACAGCCACTATGTACTCTCATTGGCCACTGCTCATTCATGCAATCAGCCAATCATGTGGAAGAAGTGCAATGCATAAATTCATGCAGATACAGGTCAAGAGCTTCAATTAATGTTCACATCAAACATAAGAATGAGGAAAAAATGTGATCTTTCAGTGACTTTGGCCGTGGCATGGTTGTTAGTGCCAGTTGGCCTGGTTTGAAAATTTTAGAAATTGCTGATCTCTTGGGATTTTCACACATAAACAGTTTCTAGATTACACAAATTGGTGCGAAAAACCAAAAACATCCATTGAGCGGGAGCTAAAAAAACATTTTGTTGATCAGAGAGGTCAGTGGAGAATAGACAGACTGGGTTGAGCTGAAAGGAAGGCTACAGTAACCACTCTTTACAACCGTGGTGAGCAGAAAAGCATCTCAGAACACACAACACATCAAAAACCTCCTGAGCTACAACAGCAGAAGCCCACATCGGGGTCCAGTCCTGTCAGGTAAGAACAGGAATCTGAGACTACAGTGGGCACAGACTCATCGGAATTGGAAAGGTGAAGATTGGAAAAAGACCAAAGCTTCAAAAATATTTACACAACACAATGTTTTTGATTTGCCATTGCTTTGCTTTGCTTTTACAACCCTACTCTCAGTCTTACTTCTTTCATTTAATTTTTTTTTACATTTCCATGGAGAATTCACAGCCAATCAGCATGCAGTTTGACACATCATCACTGTTCTGATCAGGTGGAAAGATTTTAGTATTGATTAAATATAATCAATAGTAGTGAAGGATATAGGATGTAGATATTCAATCACTTTACTTTTGGTAAATGTTTATTAATGATAGTAGCAGAAGAAAGTTTTATCATTAGAACCCCCCCAATCAAACATTTTTGATGATGTCATGAAACATGAGACCAAGATGAGAAATAACACCACACTGAACAAATGAGTTTCTGTACGTCAGAATCGTTCAGATTTCTTCAGGGGTCCAAGCACCAGTTTTAGTATCCCAACATTTCATTACCTACTGTGTTCTCGGAATGCTCACCAATGTGAAAGGGGCCAAGCAAATGAAACTCATTTATTTTTTTCAGAACACAATTTTCACCACAGGACATTCAGTGCCTCCTCGACTACTACGTTAATGAGAGTGCAGCGTTTACCCGTGATGATTCCAGCTATGACCTAATCAATATCCAAGAATGTTCATGAGAGAAATTTTATTTTAATATTGAATATTACCCCCTTACAAATAAATATGAGGAATATGTAATTGGAATGTGCAAGGCTCCTTTCTTTTTAATTTCTTTTGCCGATTAGAGTGAGCAAGGGTCCTGTCTCAGGCCATGATTATTAGTGCAGAGTGTCTTTGGAGAGGTTGTTTTATGGAGCTATTATGGCAGCCCGGGTGGCTCATACACACACACACACACACACACACACACACACACACACACACACACACACTTTCAGAGTCAGATCCAGTGGGGCTCCTGCCATTATTCAGAGTGATTGTTTTCACATCTCATTTGTCAAGAGTGCGGCCCTGTTATGCCAAACAATTCCCAGTCTCGGCATTGATTTATTACAGGCTACAAATCCGATCTCTCGTACAGTAATGTGCCTCAGCCACACGTCCTTCGAAAATCTGAGTTCATCTTTATGTCCAGGCCTGTGACTAAGAGGCAAATGACATACGGCTTTACCACTCACCCTCAGCAAAAATAGATCGATCATAATTCTAAGTAACTCATGCTATATGCTTGGCATGCTACAGTAAAACATTGGCCAGAATCCATGAAACAATTCTGAGTCGACATTACTGATATATAAGCTATAGTTTTGTAATGGAAACCATACAAAATGGCACCCAAAAAAATAAATGAATATTACCTTAAGGATTTCAAGGAATATAAATCACATTTTGGATAACATTTAACTCATTCGAAGAAGATAAATGACTTTATACCACAGCACTGTTGAATTCTTGAATCTGATTGCTCAGAAGGTTAAATATTAAATAGGTTAAATATAAATCTGATTAATATTCATGTTGTTGTTTAACACAGAAAAACATATAATCACTAATATGGTGAGGGTTTCTGTAAGGAGATGTTTATTAAGCATTTACGGAAGGAGTCTCCAGTGTCGGCACTTTGTGTGTCTTATTAACATCAAGAGAGAGAAAAAGCTGCTATAACATAAATGATAATGGGAACTAACTATATAACTATATATAAAACTATAAACGCATAAAAAGTATCTGCTAGCTAAAATGAGTGGCCTCCAAGCTAACTAAGATGAACTTCCACTTGGTTTAACAGTTTCCATGTCAGCAAATGTTAATTATCACCTGCAAAAGTCCTGTTTTCCACACTTGCCATTTAAAAAAAGCTTTTTTGCCATCTGTGTGTAATGTATAATTCCGAGATTTCTCACAGAGCTAAATTAGCTGGAAACATGACACATGTACACTGTACACCTATATTTAAAAAACATGGGTTAGAATGACAAGTTCAAACAAAGATGTGTTTATTAAATGCTTTTTAATTATTGTAAATTATTGTAAAGTTGTTTCACATTTTGAATGTTTTATTCATAACCCTAACCCTAGGTGATAAGTCCATCTGTGTTTAAAATAAAAACCAAGCTCTTTTAGGAATTCTACAAGTAGCCAATGTGGCAAAAAATTATTATTTATTGTATGTATATAATATCATAGATTAAAACCTGTCTTATGCTAATATTAAAACTCCTTTCCACAATAGGCTCATGTATGCTCATATTTTTAAACATTACCGCTGTTCGCCTTTCCTCTATATGGCTGTATACTGCACTGATCAAAATCTCTCAATCTTCTGTCATTCACTTGAGGATGGGTTTCATTTTGACTTAAATTGCGCTCGAAGGGTTTTTTTCCATTATCTCGTCTCAGGGAAGACCACTGTCTCTGCTGGCTTGCTCATCATCTAAAATCATCTAGAATTAGACACAGAATTAGCTTTCCGTGAAGCAGCTTTGTTACAATGTCTACTGTTAAAACCATTAAATTCTCTCTTGTTCTCTCTCACTCTCTATCTCTCTCTCTCTCACTCTCTCTCTCTCTCTATATATATATATATATATATATATATATATATATATACACACTATATATAGTTGTATAAGCATATAGTATCGATTAATGTTAGAATAGAATGTCCACAAAACAAGTTCCTATGATTTACATTATAGTGGCTATAAACAGTCGTTCCCTCACCAACCTTTTCTTTCCTTTAAGTTAAAAACCAAAAAAGACGCATGTTGTCATGTTACTGAGAAACCAAAAAGCCCTCCCTATGAACATGAGGGAAAAAAATTCTAATCTAATCCTAACTCTAGCCTTAACCTTAGCCTTCATGTCTTTTAATATGAATTGATTCATGCTTTTTTTTTTTTTTATTCACATCCATGACACTCACAAGAAGCATGTAATGGTTTATGGGTTGTGATCTGTGGTATAACACACTTCATACTCACTGCAGCTCCGTCTTTATCTGAAGCAAGAGAAATGTAGGCTCTATCGGGAAAGCGCAAATAGCTTGTGTCAAAGAGGACACTGAACACAGGTTACAAAACAAGACAATTACCCCAATAGCTGAACAAAATAACCTCATCCTGCTGTAAAAATGGCACTCTGAAATGAGCAAAGAGCTCGGCCTGTGGCTAAGTGCTGCAATTTGCTTCTTTATTCACAATACGGGGATGGTGAGGGAAGGAGTAGCATGATGTTCTCGTACTTATTACTTAAATGCTAGAACTTTACACTGAGATACATGCAAAAGAGAATTGACAATCAAATGTGCAGACCCCCTGCTTTTTTTAAATGATTATTTAGCCTTGATATATTTGTAGATGTTCAGCAATCAAAAAATTGTAAGAATATCATATTTTACCAAATGCATGTTAGATCAAATGATAGATTCTGACTTAAACTGTAAAAGAACCTCTGTTGGGGACTAATATCGTGCCATACAGCCCCTTATGTGCTTTGCAGCAGATGTTCACAGAAGCACAGCAGTGAATGTGTGAATGATTGAGCTGTGTGAACCAGCAGGTGCGATGGGGCGTCAGGCACACTCATCTCCCTGGAGAGACGTTCACAGCTCGAGCTTCAAAGTGGCAGTATTGAAAAGCTAGAAATGGGCACTGCGTGTTTCCACTGTAGCTCATCCACCTGCATAAGAAAAGCAGGAGACCCAGCATGAAAGGGTTTCGTAACATCAGAGAGCCCCACGAGTCAGCGAGGTCAGAGAAAGCAGTGCACCACCGTCCATCAGAGACGATACATGAGAGGAGACCAAAATGGTAGACTTGAAGAATAGAGCAGTGACAAAACACGGAGGTTTCGGTGCGTTTTTGGTTGACTGCAGGTGCAGCGACGGAAGCAGAGTGTATTTGGAGCTGGCTTCATTTCACTCGCCAATAATGGAGGGCTAAAGATGGAGCAAGGGCTTTGTTTTCATTTAGTGGCACATTCAATATTGTGATACAGATTATTCAGTATTATTACTGTTCAGTAGTAGCTGTCAACTGTGGCATATAAATGTAATACACTGACTCAGAACTTAAATTACAGCATTTAGCATATAAATATTATATGTTATCATGTTATATGTCACTGCGCTGTATCAGTTAAAGACTCACATGCATTCGGTTTTCTCCTGACAGCACAATAAAACCTTTGTAAGAGTATAAGCTAGAATTACTTTTTTACTATATTGCTCCAGTTTTGGAAGGTTTTTCAAAAACACTGCACTGGAGTCTTCATGTACGGTTAAAAGACTGCATCCAGCTGCATCTCAAGAAATGTTAACAAGCAGCACTGGATTTCATATAAACTCATAATAATAATAATTTCAAGTTTCAGTGAAACTGTGTCCAGTGAAAATGGCTTGAATATAGTCAAAGCTATCTAATATTTCTTATTATAAGAGTACAATAAACCATATATAAAATGATTAAACCTATTTCTAGACATTTTAACTTTAAATTTTAATTTTAAACTTATTCTACTGGCAGAAAATTTTGCTTCTTTCCAGAAATAAATTCTTAAAATTAATAAAAATTATCTGCCAATAGAACAAGACTATTTCAAGTTTGAAATGAGTAAAACTGTCTAGAAATAATTATTATTAATAATAATAATAATAATAATAATTCTAGAAATTTCATAATCTTTGATTTAGTGTCATTTTATAATGGGAAATTCTAGATACATTTGACTATATTCAAGATTTTTTCCACTTGCTAGAATGTCTTTTTTTTGCAGTGTGGACCCCGACGTGGTCTTCTACTGTTGTAGCACATCCACCTCAAGGTCTTAGTAAGAATTTAAGGATAAAGTAACAGAGATGAGAAATTAGCAATTGATAGTATACATTCATAATTTGACATATCAACTATGACACATTTTTGCAAGAATGATGAACTGAGAGTTAAAGCAATAATTTGTCATTGGTAGATATTGTCATTGAGAGAGGTTAGGCTCAGATTCACGCTGTAGCAGGTACACCGTCATAACTGTGTTTTAGCTCACGGCAATAGTGCGATATAAATGATCCTTAAGGTTTTATGACCCCAAATGATATAATGGTGTATATCGTTAACTTTTATAATCGCAAGTAAAACTGACATCATGCAGTTAACAAACATAAAGTGTCGCAAATGCTGATCACACAACTACTCATTTTTTGAATGCTTAAACATACATACTCATTTGCAAAGCATCGATGCACTAATGCAGAGGTAAAGAATTACTTTTGCATTTATGATACTGTCATAATGAACTTTTATAAAATAAAAAATAGCACTTTATAGCATTACAGACATATGGACATCCATATGGTACATGCTGTGTTATGAAATGTTTCTGTTCTGCTATCATGAGGTCTTGGTTTTTCTTGATTTAGAGATTCTGGAGAAAAATCTTAATGTATAAATTACTCAGTCATGTTTTTTTTACTGTTAGTCAAGCACTAATGGTGTAAATAAAGTTTTAATTAATTTATTTGTTCATTTGTTCTCTCATTCATTCGTTCTTCCATTCATCTATCTGTCTGTATATCTATCTATCTATTTATTTATTTATTTATTTATTTAGATTTACTATAGGCCCACATTCCCAAATGGGTTTTTCTAATGTCTGGAAAAACAGCTGGAAGTCTAAAGAATTTTCTGAGGTTACAGCTGTTCTTTCTCTCTTTAGTCTTATAGAGGCTTTAACCTCACATCAGATTTACTAATGCCATGTTCCCACAGGCTGTTTTAATTGTCTCATATGACAAGCCACAGACAGTCCGTAATGAGACAGTCTAGGACACATAAATAATTCTGACATTTAGCAAGACTGAATTTTTCTCTTAGCAGCATAGTAAAGCTGTGGTTCCTGTCTACAGGTCAGATGTGCTGTTGAATACATGGACAATCATTTCCATTTACTATATATATGATTGAATTACTGAATATGCATACAGAGTCTGAGATTGAAAGAACTCTTTGTTCTTGTCAAAATTACACGTTTAAAAGGGAAAACAATCTGTTCATAATTCAGGCGACACAAATTGAAATTCGGCGGTCAGGACATAACCAGCTGCTTATCACCTGCTGAGTGTAAAAGTACATTTTTTAGAGTCACGCTTTCTCACTCATCTCTAAATTTCTCTTTTTTCCTTTACACAACATGACACAAAATGATACCATATTCACTCACAGACGATTATCTGATGAATACTGTCTAGACTTGGAATTATTGACCCCTTGCTTAAAGCAATATCTAGCTTCTTTCCTCCAATTTCACTGATTAATAACTAATACGGACATAAATACCACCATAAAGTGGCCAATTACCTGAACAATGTTCTTACAAAGTCTACATCAAATTTTACCTAACCTCCAGGTTCACATCATCACCATGATAATTATTATGCCTTTAGATCGTTAGAAATGTAAATTGTCCTGAGGACATGATAATTACTTTCTTACCTGAAGTACACAAAAGAGACAGAGATATTCAGTGTGTATAATTATCGAGTGTGTGTATGTGTGTGTGTGTGTGTGTGTGTGTGTGTCACTAAGCGCATCAATCATCTCTTTCTTATCTCTGGCATTGTATCTAATATCAGTCTTAACCTCTAGAAATGACTTATTGATTTTTTTTTCCTTTTATTTCAGCAGACTGATGCATCTTTATACGCTTTATACAACTCAGAGAGAAGTACAATAATGCCCTGTTATACTACAGCTTATTCCAGCAAGTGTTAGCCTCCATGAAGACTAAATTTGGATGTCAGCTTGACACAAGACATGGCAGAAGTGACAAATGGTTGCGTTATGACATTTTCCAGGCTGATTCATGTTAGAATGTCTTGACAACTGACTTTGTAGCTCAGAGTACTTTTTTTTTTTCACCAAAACAGTTATTAAAGAGTCGCGTTTATCATTCTTTTGGTAAAGTTTTGCGTAAGTGTTTTTCAGTGACAGCTGGTGGTTTTTAAATTAAGGGAAAAGCTTCAAAAGACTTTTCTAAAATCAAGTCGACAAAATTAGTAGTGTATGCCATGTCGCGCTAAAAAGCATACAAGCTGCTAAATAGCTAGCACCATTTCAGTGAAGAAGGTGGTGAGGTAGTGACAGCTAGCTAGACCTACACTATATGGCCAAAAGTTTGAGGACACCTGACCATCACACCCATACGTGGGCCTTCCCTAAACTTTTACCAAAAAGTTGGAAGCACACAATTGTATAGAATGTCTTTGTGTACTGTAGCATTAAAATTTCCCTTCACTCAAACTAAGAGGCCCAAACCTGTTCCAGCATGACAATGCTCCTGTGCACAAAGCGAGAAACCATGAAGACATGGTGTGTTAAGGTTGGAGTGGAAGAACTCAAGTGTCCTGCACAGAGCCCTGACCTCAACCCCACTGAACACCTTTGGGATGAACTGGAACGATGACTGCACACCAGGACTTCTCACCCAACATAATTTCCTGACCTCACTGATGATCTTGCGGCTAAATGAGCACAAATCCCCACAGCCACATTGCAAAATCTAGTGGAAAGCCTTCCCAGAAGAGTGGAAGTTATTAACAGCAAATGGGGACTAAATCTGGAATGGGATGTTCAAAAAGCATAGGTGTGATGATTAGGTGTCCACAAACCTTTGGCCATATAGTATATATATAACCAAGAATCCAAATGATTAAACATAATGTTATTTTTAATCATTTATTTACAATATTTATCAATTACAAAGATAAAAAAACAAGCTATACTAAAAAAAACAGCTATATAAGATTGTTATGGATTCAGTTACTGTCCACTACTGCAGCTATAAAGCGCTGATATGTTTAAGATGTCAGTCATGGTCATTAGTATTTTAATGACTGGCAGTTGGTTATAAGGTTCCACCCCTTTAAGAGATCTCCCAATCATCATATGGAGAAGCTGTGCATCTGGGCAGGACAAGTGAAGAGTGCACTGTCCAATAAACATTGAGATTTTTTTTAACTCAACACTGAGGCACCCAAAATGACATACTGAAATCCTGTTGTCCAACGAGAGGAAATCTCTCTTTTCCCATTAAAACACAGTACTTGAATCTGCCATAGAAGTCGATAGAAGCCGGGATTCCTATCAGAGGTATGCCAAGGGCTTCAACGGAGATCTGCACGCAGGTTGCACTGTCCACTGAAAGAAGTTTGCGTGAAATGAACAAACATGGCAATAGTACTATGATATATTTGTTGATTTGATTCACTAAGATATTGAATTTCACCAAATGAATAATATATAGACATTCTGCTACACATTTCATTGCTGCATTTTAATAAAAAAAAAAATTTGATTCGGTTTTAAAGCATTCTATAATGTGCTGTTTTCATAGGCTGAACCGAACTAGAAATTCATATTTACAAAATATTCGGTAGCACTGATTTTCTTGATAAATGTCAATCATCCATAAATGACCAAGCATGTTCACAGCATAGCCGATTTGCATTTAGTGACGCTCATAAAGTTTCATAAAAGGCAAAGCTCACAGAGAGCTGAAAATGACGAGTAAACAGTGAATTAAGCCACAGGCAGAAGTGCATGGTTTTTTCACTAAGCCACGCCTAGCGCCCGTAGCACACACCGCTCAAAGCCATGAGATCAATGCTCAGTTCTAGGCAGAACGGAAATAGAGATGTAACACTTGTCTCAGGATGAAAGCTCTGAAGAGTGGGAGCTTGAACCCCTTGATCTGCCAAATACAACAAAGAAACCGAGAGTGGCATATGAAATACCGTAAGTCTGCAGAAGAGAAGGAGGAGAAGAAAGAACCACACATCTGATAAGAAGAAAGTGGGCTTGACAGCCAGGACCTTTAAAAGGTCTACAGACATAATAGACTTCTTTCGTTCTCTCTGACTGACCTCAGAGGCATCTTGAGACTTTAAAGCTACAATATTAAATCCATAGTTCTTTTCTTTTCGTCCATCATCTCTATCAGTAACAAATCACACCTCTGTGTTGAGCGCTTTAGCAGTGCCGAAGGATGGAGCAGAGAGGAGAGAACCTGAAGGGGAAAGGAGATGGAAATGGGCACTGACACTTACACTAAAGCGTGATGGGAAAAAAATACGTCATGATGCAGCAATTATAGCTACGTACTATCCTAACAAGGTGTGTACACTGAGTTGCCAGTTTATTATATATAGAGGTCTTATATCTAATAAACTGACAGTTTAGTAGACCTTTACATCCAAAGTGATACAATGTACGGTTCAGAAATATTGGCACCCTTCAAGAACCATTCAATTAAAAAACCTAAGAAACTATTTTCCCTTTCTGTGACTAAATCATTTCCCATAAACAATTTTAAATAGTATTTTTGTTTGGAAAAAAACATTGACAAAAATATTTACACTCTATTTACAGTATTTTAAATGAACCCAAATGGTCATGCTTTCATTTTTAAAATTAATCTGTTAATTTAAAAAAATTGCTTGTGAATTTTACACATCGTTTTTAACCACTTTCACATGTAGTGCATTTTGTTTTCTCCATGCGATTTTCTCAAATGGTTCATTTATTTTCACACGTTTTTCACATCTACACGTCTGCACGTTCACATTCTTCACATCTAATGCATGTGGATTTAATTTTCATGTGAGCACATATTATTAAAGATGCCACACGTGTACATGATATGGTGAAATGTACCTTCACATGAAATATATCTGATTTTTTTCATAAGGCTACACAGACATCTAAAACATCTAAAATCCTTTTGTTAAAAAACTAAAACACAAAAGAGACAGATGGTTGATGACAAGCACAAGTTACAGAATGAATGATAAAGAAAAAAGTGGAAAAAAAAACCCATCTAGAAAAGCACCACACTTCAGTTGAGCTGATGTCTCTCGGATGAACGGTAAAATGTTTTCATTAACTGAAAAAAACGACTTACTCACATGAAAACCTTCACAGACAGATGGTCTATACCTCAATGCATCATAAACTTTAAAACGTCCTATTTAATAAGACAGTTGCTAACACGTGTTGGAGGAGGAGAGATAAACAACACACAGCCAAATATGGTGTCCACCATGTGGCAGTCCAATTTGTCAGTTTACTAACTTCTAGTTGTGTACACTTAATAAACCAGTAACACAGTGTATATATGTATATCAGCATACACAATGTTGCCAGTTTATGAGGTGTACTGCTTTAGCAACCTATAAACTGGCAGCTCTGTGTAACTGCCCATTAAAATGAGTGAGTGGGTGCTGAATGAATCATTTCAGCCTTTCGCTCTCCCTCATCTAGCCATTAGCCAGCACACTCATTAAATCTGTCAAATACGTGGTGTCGCCTGGCAGACTTCCTGTTCGGCGCTTAGGACCTTAATGAATACCTCGGCTAGTGCTGAATGAGAGCCTTATAACGAGTCCTGAGCTAGGTGCTTGGTATTGTCAAAGCTGGGGAGGAAAAATGTTCACTCATTATGGTTATGAGTTTTGGTAGGAAGTGACGCGAGTTGCATGAGTCAAGTAGTAGTCATTCAGATAGATAGATAGATAGATAGATAGGTAGATAGATAGTTAGATAGATAGATAGATACTGTTACCACCCTGAAGTTTTTATTTACTATTTTCCTATAACAGCACATTCCGAAGTGTTTTATTCCTCTTATACCACAGCAGTTTGTGAACACTGACATTAAAGAATGCTGTCACTCTTTTTATTCGTTTATAGTTACACTTAATGTCATGTAATGCAAAATAAGCTCCATCATTTATGTTATAGCAGTTATAAAGAGTCGTTCCCTTAGCGGGCTCTCAAAAATTCTTTTACCGCAAAGAAGAAACCTCAAGTCACCTCTATCCTGAAGAGTCTGGTGGAAAACTTAAAGTTACAGCTTTACCTCTGACTGTTGCAATGCACTGACACTGGAGACTCCTTCCAAAATGCTAATAAATAACCATCTTGTCACAGACTTCAACATATCAACAATCACTCTACTTATGTGGCGCATCTACCATACAAGTCCCGGTGTAAGCTGTTACTATAGAAATGATCAATTATTAATATAAACATTGCAGCTAGAACTACTGTCAGAGTGACTGTTACAGGAAATTAATCAACACCGAACATTAAATAATGTGGTACATTGAGTACTTTGGACTGGAGCAGTATGCAGTAGTCAGATTCAGATCCAAAATTGCTGGATTTCTGTCACAACTCTCTAAAAGACAATTTTCTTTCTTTTTAATCCCCCTTCCTCTTCTTTCATGCCCCATTAAGAGCGTGTACCCAGCTTTTTCTCTCAATGAATGATTCTCTTCTCCCAGCCTGCGAGCAGAGGTGAGGATTTGCATCCACAATGTAATCTGGCAACTGCAAGTAAGCTTATTAAAAAATCTTCCTCAGTGAGGCTGCCAAGCACAGCTACTCCATGGAAGTTCCAACAAATATTTTGGTCGCTTAAATCCTTGTCGCTTCCTTGTTCGTCTCACTTCGAGGAACCTATTAACGCAGTCGCACAGATGCAGGATAGAAAACAGTCATGTGCTTGCTCGGCCAACAAAAATGGTAAATTAAAATGAAATAAAAATTAAAAGTATTGCTTTAAAAATAACCTCACAGATCAAGCCCTTCCCTCAGGACAACCCAATCAAAATGTTTAAGAAATGTTTAAGTTGTAAGAATGAATTCAAAACTCTGCTCAATCAGTCAAAATCATTATCATTAGAAATTTTCTCTTAATAGTATAATTTTCTCTCTCCCTCAAAATCATATGTAGCAAAATTACTGACCCCTTTAAAAACATTAACATTTTTAATAAAATTTTCATGCTTTATTGTTGCAGCTTAGTGGGTTTCTTGTGAAGACTGATGCCATCATGAATTTCTTTTAAGTACCAGAATATTTTAACCAAAAGCCTGGCTGTCTCTGCCCAGAGCTTAAGACTTGGCCATAGATGTGTTCAAGAAAATGAGCCCAAACACACTTCCAAATCAACACAGAAATGGCTGTAGGATATAAAATAAATGTTTTGCAACAGTATGATTTAAACTCTATTAAAAGCCATGGTCTAAATTGAAGAAAAATGTCCATGTGGAAATATTTTACATGAAGGAGGGTCCAAAATTGGCAGGTTGTGAGACATCACAGGAAGTGCTGTTATTCTCAGCAAGGAAGGATTCACCAAATATGAAATGTCGGGGTGCAAATAAATTTGAAATCAGTGTTTTCCATTAAAAAATATATGTATTATATTGTATTAAAATAAAATTGAACAGAATCCTTTATGTTAAAAAAAAAAAAAAAACACTCATTACCGTACAGTATACTGGTAGATATCAGTTACCTATAGAAAGCATGTTACTGTCACTTCCCACTGCTCACATATTTATATCTTAGTGAAGTATTTAGTTAACCGTCTTCTCTGTGTAGATTTTTCTGGAGGGGATTCTTTGCCAGATAGGAAAAACACTTGAGGGAACTACCTGGAAAACATTACACAGACAGTATAGCTTTTCATTTGTGACATGAAGACAACATGCTACACTGAAAAGCAAAACTTTCATTGCGTTGTCACTCAATAAACAATCACAATATTGCTTTTTGAAGAATTAGACACTATGTCATTTAATTCCATCCATTAAATTCCCATGAATGTATTTCTCACTTCCATTACATATGATTTTCATCAGTATGTTGCAGAAGTGCCACACTGAAATGCAATCACGGTCTAACCAGAGCTCTAAGCTGGTGTGGTTGTAATCAGATGAAGAGGAAAATACCGTGAAAATTTTTGTCTATGAAAAGAAACACTCTTTATTGTCCTCATTGCACAAACGAAAAGCAATATTGTCTGTGACTTCAAAAAAATGCTAAGAAATGAAATTATTTAGTTCCCAAAATGTGAATATAATATGCAGAATACTGTTCATGAATATTAATGATACTTCAGACACTTCAGAGCAGCTTTATGTTTAAGCATATGCTTAAGGAAGGCCTTAAATAGACATGGGTTTCAATTTAAAAATCTCCCATGTGACATTTAGGCTTTGCCATTCAGTCTGTTTCCTGCCAAGGAGCTGAATGGAATTCATTATAATCCATAAACATGAGGTCCTCAGAGGCATATCTATCAGCCATGAGATCTTATTATTAGCCATGACAGCATAAGACAAGCTGACAAATACAATATGACTAATGAACCAGGCCACCAATATGGCAAAGACAAGCAGGTCCAAGCCTGTGACATTTCCCAATATAAATTCATATCCACTAATAAAACCTTGATTTGTGAGTTTCATGAGTTTTATGCTGACATCACAGGTAAAAATAAATAAATAAATAAATTTAAAAATGAGGTTTGGTTTGCAGGGTTGAACAAATGATAAATTTATTAGCTAGTCCACTGGTCAAGTAAGAGCTCCAGTGCGCTGCCAGAAACCTAACAGACTCGGCTAAAATGGTAGCTAGAATAATGTAATTAACTGGGTTGAGCTAGGTAGCTAGTTAACTGTAGACACAATGAGTATCATAATTCATAGGGATGATTCAGCCATGGTCATTATCCTTTACTACGAAAGTGTCTGAAGCAGCAGAACATTTTTGCGCCCTCGACAAAAAAATCTGATATTATAGATATTATAAAAGATATTATCTAAGTCTTGCTAGAATCTTAATTTTTTTTTAATGTGAGGTGTCTGCATGCTGAGCTAGCAAGGGAGTTATATTATTGCTTTACTGAACTTTATTTTGCTCAGTTCTGTCAGTGTTTCCAGAATTGTGAGTTCCTGATACTGAAAAGGTCATATGTCATCCATATTCACTGATTAATCTGACTAGTACAATCCAATGTGTGTAGTGGGGCAGGTGATGGGATTCAGAACAAACAGCGCACTCTATAGCTACCACATACCAAATAAAAACTTTTGTTTTCGCAAAACTTAATAGTGAGTAGGATTTTTCTTTCCCTGGTTCCCCTACTAAGTCTATGTCATGAATTTCCCATTCCCTGTGTGCCCCTGTTTGTTTTGGTTTCTGTTATAGTTCTGTCTCCACCCCTGTCCTGTTATTCGTTTGTTATCTGATTGTGTTCACCTGTTCTGTGTTAGTGCTAGATTACTTTGTCTGTGTATACATTGCTGTTTCTTTGTTTGTTGCAAGTTGTTAGTTGCCTGTTGTTAGTTCCCTAGCCTGTTTCTTGTTTGTTGATTATAGATTGTGTTATTAATAACTGCATTATTCTGCCTGCCTGTGTTTTGACCCCTATGGACACTGACTACAATTCCTGGATTGCCCACAATAAATATTAGGTCGAGTGCCCACACTTGTGTCCTGCATCATTTCCCCGCACATTACAGCCTAATTGTACAATGAAAAACAATGAAAAAAAAGAATCTAATTACTAACTAGTAAAAAAAAATAGCCCAGACACATAATGTTCTTGTCCCATGCACCTGGGCTACAGATTTGTCCACCCCTGAAATAGTAAGGTAGTTTGTCTAATAAGATCTAATAAGGTTTAGTCTTTAAATATTAACTACAACATTAGTCTTAGACTTCATTTAGACTTTTTTTTAATTATTATTTCAGCCAGAGCAGGTTAGCGGTTGTCACTTTTCTTTTGGACCATATTTGTCTGAAATCTAATTAAATTTTTCTCACTTGGAAGAATTTCTACAAATTTTGTTGGAGTTCAGTTTCTTAGTTCAGTGCCTGTTCTGCCCAGCTACATCTGCCATCAGAAAGCTCTCCAGCCTGCCAGCAGTAGCAGTGCCACTTGCCTGCTTGGAGAAAATTCATAGCCGATAGGACGCATTAGCAAAAATGTGCAGACAGTTCAATGGTTTCATGTCTGCATACATTTAACATCTTGACACGTTAATTTCAGTAAGGTGCATCAGTGGACCAATGAGAGCGCAATGGAGGGTAATGATGGATGTGCATTAGCGTAAGGATTTGTGGGCTTGCGTGTGTGCCTGAGCTACACAATTTACAAAGACTAATGGATGCACTTATCACTGTAAACAAAGCACTAATGTGCAACCAGTCCTTGAAAGCTCTAGCTCATTTGTGAAACACCATCTCACACAATTTATTCAAAAATTCAGCTATTCTTATGCATGGAAAAAATTACATACTCACCATAATATTTATCACTTCACCAGCTTTCTGTTTAGTCCAGCATGTTCTTTTTGACCTTTGGAGCCTTGCCCCATCCTTGGCCTACAATTTTTCCATCAGGTCCTCAGAAACTCAAATTCAGATTCAGTCCCAAAATCTGGAACTCTCCACCTTATTTATGCCCTGTCACTGTTCACCTTTAAAGCCCAACTTAAATCTTACCTGTTTAAAAGTGCCAGCCTTTTTTGTATTATTTTAGTGCCTATTCATGTCCTGGAATTAATTTGCATCAATTTGCCAAATCTAAAGGTCAATCAACATGAAATCTGACATTTTGTGATAACCGTCTCCCAAATTCACCTGGTGGACTATAAGCGCATTAACAAACCAAAAACGCAACAGCAAATCAGAAAACTCGACAACAAAGCCAAAAACACTACAGCAAACTCAGAAACACAACAGCATTAACTCTAAAGACAAAGGGGAGGTCCTTATTGAACATCACATGCTTGTTGCTGATTGGACATGGCATATGATTCTCACAAGGAAGAATAATTGCCCTTTTTCAGTCTGCTGTCTAGTTAGCCTAGCGAAAACGATCTTGTGGTGGCTTTTCAGCATTCACATACGCATTTTAATGGTGTGCAATGATGACAGCATATCTAAAATCCCATCATATGAATGCCATCATATGAATAACATAAATGAATAGAAGCATCAGTAGATCAGTAGATTCATTTAGGCCAATCAGCAACAAGCATGTGATGTTCAGTCAAGGATAAGTGTGTCAAGGACACAAATTGTGTTTTAAGTTCATGTTCTGTTTTTGGTTTTGCTGTTGTGTTTTTGGTTTTGTTGTTATGTCTTCTGAATTTGTTGTTGTGTTTGTTGCTTTGCTGTCATGTATCTGTATTTGCTGCTGTTTTAGATTTCGCTGTCATCTGTATGAATTTGCTGTTGTGATTTTGGTTTTGCTGTCATGTTCCTGTATTTATAATTGTGATTTTTGCTTTGCTGTCATGTTTCTGAATTTATTTTTATGATTTCGGCTTTGCTTTCATGTCTCTGAATTTGTTGTTGTGTTTTTGGTTATGCTGTCGTGTCTTTTGAACTTGCTGTTGTGTTTTTGGTTTTGCTGTCATGTTTCTAAATCTTTTGCTGTGATTTTGGTTTTGCTGTTGTGTCTTCTGAATTTGCTGTTGTGTTTTTGGTCTTGTTGTCATGTTTCTGAATTTGCTGTTGTGTTTTTGGTCTTGTTGTCATGTTTCTGAATTTGCTGTTGTGTTTTTTTGGTTTTGCTGTGATTTGCTATTTGATTTGCTGTTGTGTTTTCTGAATTTGCTATTGTGTTTTTAGTTTTGTTGTCATGTTTCTGAATTTGTTGAGTTTTTTGGTTTTGCTGTGATTTGCTATTTGATTTGCTGTGGCTTGTTATTATGTTTTGCACTTACAGGCCACCATACAGAAGTCATCAAAAGCTACTCAACAGCATAAATTCAACAGACGGCTGGGTTTGTTATTTAAAACAAGATCAGAGCAAGCTGAGATGTGCAGCTGAACGTGCAGCTGATGTGCAGCCTTAACAATGAACAACAACCAGCACTGACAGCCTCGATGTCCATCTTATTAGATCTACCAAAGTTACAGAACATGGAAAATAGTTGGCTGGGCTACTGTGAACCTTAATTCTTCTTAGCACATGAACCAAATCTAGAGTCTAATAATGCTAGGTTGCTTTTAATTTCTACCGATGTTAGCCAACAACTCATATATCACATGTCCAGTGCTCTGTATTTTTTGATCCACAATTACATTAAATTACTGGTTAAATTAACGTGTGTCTCATATACATCATATGTAAATAAGTCTAGTTTCCAATATTATGTGATACCAATACGAGCTTAAGTAGCAGTGAACGATGACTAAATCAATTTCCACCAGTGCAATTAATTACTGACACTAAAATGCACGGAAATCATTTAGCTAAAACACAGAGAAATGTGCAGCTTTATAATTTATTACTTTACTTTGATCCAGCAGCCAAAATGCAGCAGCTGCCATACCCAAAATGATGCCTGATGAACATCTGTCTTGCACTGCATTATTCATTTCTGTAATTATTCATTGCAAAGTGCCCATGGGTTTCATAAATGTGGTATAAAAATTCAATTTGTAATTGTGAGACAGTGTTATGAGGGATCATAGATATTTGAAATCCTAGTTAACCTGGTTGAGGCACTCTCTGAACACTTTCAAACTCTGAAATCAGTATTCCAGTATTTATTATGCCACAAATCCACAGGAAGTCGGTGACATTGACCATAAAAGAGATAATTCATTTCCAATAACATTAGTGACTTTGTCGCTAGATTTGGTGGCCATTTTAGAGCGACTTTATTTTTGAAAAAAGAGATTAGCAAGAAATCTAGTGACTTCTTAAGCCAGAGAGCTCATGAGTTCACATCACAGCTGCCGGTTATATGAATTGAGAGAGCAGGTTCATTTGAATTCATGAAATTCAAAATTTCAAATTTTTCATTTTAACCAACCCCACCACAATGTGTGCTGCTATAAGGCTACAAATAAAGACCTGACATTCAGTAAAGCTGAAAAGTTTTTGCTGTGTTTAATATTTACATTCATTTACATTATTTCTCTATATTGTGGAGTCGGCAAGGAAGAAGCTTGACCAGGAAGCATAGGGAAAACAATGTGTTTCCTCTTTTACTGGCAAACTCACACCTACAGAATGAACGCAGGCACTGAACTGACTGAATGAGGGGAAAAACCAGCAGGAGGTAACAAAACCCACTGGGCTTAATAAAAAAACATAACATGCCAATAGAACACATGTCGGCACGGACAGCACACAACCACTTTACTAAAGTAAACACTTAGTCTAACAAAACAAGGACAATAAATATCACATTAATGGACAGCTCTTGGGTGCAAATGCAAATTAGAGCCCACGCTACAGAAGCGCAGCAACGCTACACTATTAATGTATCAAACACAAACACGTGTCCTGCCACCAGTAATACATGATTACACACATGAAAGATTTTTTTTTTTTGCTCCTCGGTTGCTAAAGGTTAGCCAAATATTGTTAATGTTCGTTAACTCATACAGATATTTAAATGTTAGCTGAAATTAGGCCGAAGGTAAGTCTCTATATCACTATATCATTCAAACCTTGAGCAAGTCAGCATTTACTGGAGATGAAGATGGATGGAAAGATTGTGTTATGATTGGATACAGAATTGAAGCTCGAGAATGTAATAGAGTAATGTAAACAATATTTGCAGCAGCAGTACACATGGGCGATGTGACAAAAATGGTAATAATATTGTGACGAATTACACCATCATACACAAAACCAAATATTGAAAATTTCATCTATTTAGCAAATGCATTTTTCCACAGTGGCTAACTTTATTGCCACTATATCTGATTTAAAATAAGAGTTTTTGATTTTTTTCTCTCACTCTTTGTGCTTTTTTCTTTTTTTATAATTTGCTTTATCCTGGTCAGGATAAACCCACTCAGACACAGGGAGAACATACAAAAACCCACACACATACTAATCCAAGCATAGGATCAGGAAGGACCGGAGATCAAATTTGTGTTGCGAGTTTTTTCTTTAAGTAACATGACTCTATTTTAATCACTGATTTAATTTCAGACATTTAAGAAGCCATTTCACATTCAGAGCAGTGCTGGCAAAAATGAAGCGTTGCCTTACACTTAATTACTCCTAATTCCATTCCATTAAAATGCCTCTAAACTTGTATACAACATCTATGCGCACAGGGTTGTAGATGTAAATTAACACTAATCTATACTTCATTAATAAATCAGATTTAAAGATCATTTTTAAATGTTGCATCCCTCTCCTCAGCTCTCTCTCACACTTTCCTAATTCTCAATGACAGGTAGATTTCTGTGATCGCCCGATATGCACATGCAATCTTCGAGGAAATTGCCAGGATAATTAAGTAAAAAGCTAAACCGCAGCTTAGTGGCGTGTGTGATGACTGATTTTTTTAATTCAACTGGCTACACCATGATGCTTTATCTGCAATCATAAATAAACAGATCCATCAGAGGCTTGCATCTGTCTCTCGCTCTTGATTGGACGCGTGAGTAAATTTTAACGCAGCTCAATGCTACCCTCTAATGTTCAGGTGAAATCCTTACAGTCTCTCGATGAAGTGTGAGGAAGAGAGAGAGAGTGTGTTAACAGTTTGTATTTGGAGTAAGAGAAAAACAATTAAGTAATTAAATAATTAAAAAGTATAACAATCCTGACTTAATTTCTTGACATTCTAAAATCAGGTTTTGAAAACATATAATGATTAGTGATTAGTGACCAGAACACCTCATTGTGCTCATTGTCTCCCAGCGTAAAATATTGTAATGTGAGTAATTCTACAAAATATGCAATATTAATAAAATGTAAATTACAGGTAATTTTTTACCTTAATTTAATTTAGATAATTACAGGAAAATGTGCTTTAAAAATGTAGATGAGGTTCAGTTCAACAAGATTTATTTAGTGAAGGGCAATTTATGAACTAATGAGCTAATGATTCTTTTTGAGCAAATGTTAAGAGTAGTAATTGTTTTTCAAGCACAAACAGGGATTTTTTTTCCCCCAACACTTGTTGTTGTTCCTCTTTCGGCTCCTCCCGTTAGGGATCGCCACAGCGGATCAATGGTCCGAGTATTTGATTTGGCACAGTTTTTTTTTTTTTTTTTAATCTCTCCAACAGTCTCTGATGCAACTGCATTGATTTACAAACCTAGATTTGGTTTGAAACGGAAAAGAAAATTGTAATGCATATGTGTGTGTGTGTGTGTGTGTGAGAGAGAGAGAGAGAGAGAGAGAGAGTCCTTGCAATACACCACCAAGTCAAGTTCAAAAATTCTTTGACAAAAGCATTGCTATATGCAAAACTTAAGTTTCCTGAACTGAATCATATTGTTTCGAGACTAAATCGACTCGTTTCGGTGCTGAATCGACTCGTATCAGGTCAGTAGTGAACCGAAGTGTATCGAATCGTATACTACATATCGAGATGTGTCGACATGTGTGTATCATCTGACAGAGCTCTCTCTCTCTCTCTCTCTCTCTCTAATTATAACTGTAGTCTCTCTCTCTCTCTCTCTCTAATTATAACTGTAGTCTCTCTCTATCTCTCTCTCTCTCTCTCTAATTATAACTGTAGTCTCTCTCTCTCTCTCTCTAATTATAACTGTAGTCTCTCTCTCTCTCTCTCTCTCTCTAATTATAACTGTAGTCTCTCTCTATCTCTCTCTCTCTCTCTCTAATTATAACTGTAGTCTCTCTCTCTCTCTCTCTCTCTCTCTCTAATTATAACTGTAGTCTCTCTCTCTCTCTCTCTCTCTCTCTCTCTAATTATAACTGTAGTCTCTCTCTATCTATCTCTCTCTCTCTCTAATTATAACTGTAGTCTCTCTCTCTCTCTCTCTCTCTCTCTCTCTCTAATTATAACTGTAGTCTCTCTCTCTCTCTCTCTCTCTCTCTAATTATAACTGTAGTCTCTCTCTCTCTCTCTCTCTCTCTAATTATAACTGTAGTCTCTCTCTCTCTCTCTCTCTCTCTCTAATTATAACTGTAGTCTCTCTCTCTCTCTCTCTCTCTATATATATATATATATATATATATATATATATATATATATGTGTGTGTGTGTGTGTGTGTATTAAAAATGTAAAAATTTTAAAAAATATATAAAAAAATTTCTCTCTCTCTAATTAACTGTAGGCTATAGAGAGAGAGAGAGAGAGAGAGAAAGCCTACAGTTAATTATATATATATATATATTGTAAATAATGTAATATATATACATATATAATGTAAAACCCTTCTAACCTGTAATTTCACTGCTGTCCCTCTCACGTGCACCAATCATAACGCGCTACAGCACCAATTACTGATCCGCCCCTCAGAGTGAACCTCTCCCCCTGTCTCTCTCTCTCTCTCTCTCTCTCTGTCTTTCTCTCTCTCTGTCTTTCTCTCTCCCTTCCTCGTCACACCTTCATTGCCCAGCCGGTGTGCAGCGCGCGTGCAGCTGATGGCGGCGGTGAGTGCTAAGCGAGTGCTGGTGTATGGAGGAAGAGGAGCGCTCGGCTCGAGCTGCGTCCACCATTTTAAATCCAGAGGCTGGGTGAGTGGATGCCGTTCAGCACCACACACCTTCTCCATCGCTTCCTTTAGGAGTATACGTGCTGCTTCAGTGGTATTTTAAGCCTGGTGCTGTTTATTCAGGGTGATATTGTGTCTTGTGTGTTATATTAATTGGAACAGAGGCTAATGTTTACTGAGAGTTATTCAGAGAAACAGCACTGAATGACTGCCACTTGTTGAACAGATGGAAAACTCCAAGTTTGTCTTTTCAGGCTCTTAATATTGGACCTGACAAATCTGTTTTGACCCAAAATCTATTACCAACATGCTGTATTTTACAATATTGTAGAATATTAATCCTCAGAACTCGGTGGAACATTGAAACAGGTGCTGTAGATTGCATTTCCGGTTGCCTTCATTACAGATAGAGGAGTTACGGTGTGATACTGTAACGGTATGATAGCCTAGGCTAAAAATATCACGGTTTCACGATATCACCGTGGCACAGTATGTAACTGACTTGCAGATCCAGGGTCCCTGGTACGATCGTGAGTTCAGGTTGCTGACTGTTGTCTCGGAGTTTGCATGGGTCTCATCCAGGTTCTCCGGTTTCCTCTCACTTCCCAAAATCATGCCAATAGGTGCATTGGCTATGCTAAATTACCTCAAGATGTGAATGTACATGCGGGATAAGCTCTGGATCCACCGCAGCCCTGACCAAGATAAAGTGGTTGCTGAAGATGAATTAATGTTTAAAAAAAGAAACACAAGCTGGTAGTAAAATTAAAGGGAAAATGTATTACAGAATCTTAAAAGTGCCTGTGCTCATCCTAGTATACTGTATATAACAAAAAAGGAATCAAAAAGATCCAATCTTCTAATTGTTATTCTTTCTTCTGAAGATATTTTTGAGAATGACTTTTTTATACAGTCTTGTACACTGTAAGTATTTATCATGTTGTTATAAGCTGAAAGAGAGCATGGCTGTGAGGAAAGGTGGCGTAGAAGTGTGCAGCGCTGCTCTGACAAATAATAGATTGTCATTTGGTGTAGTTCTGGTCTGCAAAGTGGTGTACGGCTGCCATTGAATTTTGAAAAAGTCAGCGGGGAGGTAAGCCTGCGACAGCCCTAATCAAAAACATGCGATGTAAATAATAAGTGAATTTTCTTTGTGTTGTGTTGTAGTGGGTGGCCAGCATTGACATTGTCGCTAATGAAGAAGCAGATGCGAATGTGCTCGCAAAGATCTGCGACGGTTTCTGTGAGCACGCGGAGCAGGTAAGCATTGAGGAATTTGATGAGATATTTCATAGGCAAAAAAATTGTGTCCATAAAAGGTATAGGTTTATTCTCAGAAGAGAGAAAGAAGCCATGAATATGGACTGAACGGCTGATCAGCTGGCCACGCTACACACCACCTCCACACCCAGTGGAGCCATTCTGCATTTTTTTAATTAAATGCCATTTTATTTTCATTGAATAAGACCATGTAAACCATATAGTTTCTGTAGTAACAGTTAATCCACAGGGACTGATACGATGGACACTCCATATAATAAAAATGTGCAAAGAAAAATAAAATATATAATCCTTGAAATGGTTAAGGAGATGTTTATCTAACACGTAAGCTGGTGGAAGGAGTCTGCAGTGTCTTCATTCTGGTAGACTTGGGTACCACTTCCTACTATGAGTGAAGCTGTAATTGACATGAACCAATTTCAGTGGACTGTCTGTGGTTTCCTGTTTTCGACTGATGAAAAATGGTCAATATGTGAATGTAACAAGTCTCTTGTGTACAAAATATGGAGATGGTGAATGTAATTTAGTTTGAAAGTAGTCTTGTTGAAGGTAGTCGACAATGTTGTTAAACACTGCTTTATTGTGTACAGTTTCTATAAAGTAACTGTAATAAAACTTAAATAATTACAGAAAAAGTCTTAACTTACATTCTACTACATTCACCCAAAACAAAAGAACTTTGTTTTAAATTCTAAGATTTTTCAACCTCTCAAATTAATTCCTGGCCTTAGCCTCAGTAGGAGGAGAGCATCATCTGCCTTTATCCCATCTGTTCCAACGTAAATAGCTTATTACACAACCGCTACCAAGGAAACGCCATTTGTTTTCCATATCCGTACAGCCGAAGCAATTTCCTCACACAGCTGCATATTGACATCCAATGAGCCCTATCCTTTTTCATCATCCCATCTATTGTGTCTGCCATGGACATCATTCACATCCTTATATAATGAGTCTGGATGGCGAACACACAATGACGTCCTTGTAAACCCATGCAAACAGATTTGCCTCTCTTGTTTGCCTGGTAAACGGATATGACATTGTTTATACCCAAGACAGCGAATCAAGCCTGTTGGTTGGAACAGACTGTAATAAGCATGTGCTGATATTAAAATATTAATACCTTGATAACTCCCCAAATCAACGTCATGGTTAAAGCTATTATCAGAATGTCATATCAGAATACATTTATATTGTGTTATTATCAAGCAGAATTTTCAATGAAATGGAACTTGGCAGGGCTCACAGTTGGATTTTCTCTCAGACTTCAGACCACTATATGGCCAAACGTATGTGGACACCTGATCATCAAACCCATATGTGGTTCTTCCCCAAACTGTTTCCACAAAGCTGGAAGCGCACAATTGTATAGAATGTCTTTGTATGCTGTAGCATTACAATTTCCCTCTAGTGGAACTAAGAGGCCCAAACCTGTTCCAGCATGACAATGCCCCGGGGCACCATGAAGACATGGTGTGTTAAGGTTGGAGTGGAAGACCTCGAGTGTCCTGCACAGAGCCCTGTACTCAACCCCACTGAACACGTTCGGTATGAACTGGAACACCGACTGCACCCCAGGTCTCCTTACCAACATCAGTGCCTGCCTATGGTGTTTTAATGGAGCTATGGTTACACTCCTGACTATGACTTTACCATGTTTTTATGTTATTTTAATAAATGTAAAAATGACCAACATCCAGTAAACATGATATATTTAATTGTTTTGTGCCAAAATGTCCATGATATGAGTATTGTGTGTAGAATATTGTGATGTATCATATAATTGATCGTTATTGAACACACAGATTCTGACTGGTTTTGAGCAGATGTTTATATGCCGTGTTTTATGTAGGTGACATCAGATGTGGCTCGGCTGCTGGGAGACCAGAAAGTGGATGCCATCGTGTGTGTGGCCGGAGGATGGGCTGGGGGAAACTGTGCCTCCAAAGGTCTAGAATTAGTATTATAACTATTTGAATGAGTGTACATAGCTACGCACACACGAAAATTATCGCACATACACTATGCTGCATTTCAGCTTTTCAGCCCTCAAGTTCTGTAGACTAGCAAAGCATCTCATCACAACATAATTGTAAAATGTATATAAAATACCAAAATATTAATTATTAATTTATGGATATTGGATTAGATTTACACTATAGATGGCACGATTTCTTTTTTTTTTTCTTTTTGTTTCTTTACTCCTATGTTTTTAAATTGCCAGATTTTAATTGAAGCACTTCACTTGAGATGGCCATTTAAAATGATCATACTCAAACATTTGATTTCTCTACAGGAAAAAAATACATAAGCATCAACACGACTTACACATAACCACAGCTTTTTTTATTCCAGTAATTCCAATGTAATATTTACTCACCCTACATTAACATTACAAATCTAATAAAATGTCCCTCTATATAATAAATAGCATATTATAATAGCATGTTAGTTTGTTAAAGAAATGGATAACATTTGTCCTTTTTCTCTCTCTGATATCCAATCCAACATTTTCTGCTGATTTCAGCCTGATAATGATATTTGATATAGGATTGTATCATCTCTAATTTAGACATAAATTTTCACATAAAGTACCCGCTAGACTAACTTAGACAAGCACATAATATTTCATGTTGATAAAACCTGTTTAGTATTGATCTGCTTTTCATCTCTTACTCCGTCTCACTCGCTCTCATTTTCTATCTTTGCAGACTTGTTTAAGAACAGCGATTTGATGTGGAAACAAAGTGTGTGGACGTCCACCATCTCCACGTATCTGGCCTCTCAGCACCTCAAGCCTGGAGGTTTGCTCACTCTGACCGGAGCCAAGGCTTCACTCAGCGGAACTCCAGGTGCTTATATATCGAAAATCATACCTGATTAAATCAAAGTTATATCTTTTTTATTAAATCCTAATACAAGGCCAGTAGAGGTTTTCATAAATCGCTTGTTCTTTGAAGACATTGCTTCGTTTCCACAGCTATCAGGTCTGACTACTTAGAAATAGCAAGCACTTAAAGATGCAGTATGTAACTTTGTAAAGATTTTGGCATTTAGAGACCTCTTTGGTAGAAATGTCTGGTAGTCATTGCAAGCAACTTGTGGAAGAACACTTTGCAAAATGTTTGTAAAAGCTCAGTTTCCTATATGATTATTACAGGTATAGAATCAATTTTAAAACTTACAGACTGAACTCTTTAAAATAAACAAGATTAAAATATGACTTAATTGAGACTGATATCTGAGAGACCTTGGCTTATACTCATGTGACCCTCACAACTCAAATAGAGCGACACGTATATACAGTGTACTTTAAACTGAAATGAACAGACCAGAGGACTCCTGATCTGTACCGGTGTGATATTATTTTATTGTACTACTTTGGAATCACAGGCAGCCGTGGACTTAATTGGGATTTACTAAATGCTTTAGCAGTTACAGTCAGCAAAAGCCCTCTTAAAGTTTTATTTGTAGTGTTTGTGTGTGCACACACTCAAGGTGAGCCAATACTTTTGTCTCATCTTGGCTAAAGTGACAGCATGGTATTTGTCATTGCGTTTATCATTTATTCATATAATTAATGCATGTGGTATATTACAAAAGCTCAAATTTAGTATGCTAGATGCTTATTTTACTCTGTGCCTTTAAATCTCACCCATATGACCTTAAATCTCTTAAAGACCCAGATTAAAGCAGATGTCATCTGATTGGCTGAGCACAATAGGCCTTACTGCCTGCCCACTGCAAATCCCAACATCAGCACGTTAGCCTAAAACCTGCACCCCACCCAAAATCCCAACATCAGCATAACCAACATAACCTGAAACATGCACCCTAGCTAAAATCCCCTAGATTTATTATGAACCCTTCCACAACCCCCTCCCAAATTCCCTTATTAGAAAACTGCCTTAAGACATGAACCCTTCAAAACTTTTATCCTACACCCAATCAAATAAACAGCCTCTACCAAACCCCTCATCAGCTCATCATACACCATACCAAAACCGCCTTATCATACTCCCTATAATAAGACCACCATAGCATATTCCTTACCCAAGACACCCCCTAACAAGACAACCTTATCATACCCACTACCCAAGACTACCTTATCGTACCCGCTTCCTAGACTACCTTATCGTACCTGCTACCGAAGACTACTTTATCGTACCTGCTACCGAAGACTACCTTATCGTACCTGCTACCGAAGACTACTTTATCGTACCTGCTACCCAAGACTACCTTATCATACACCATAACCAAGACCACCTTATCATACACCCTAACCAAGACCATCTTATCATACACCCTAACCAAGACCATCTTATCATACACCATAACCAAGACCACCTTATCATACACCCTAACCAAGACCATCTTATCATACACCCTAACCAAGACCATCTTATCATACACCCTAACCAAGACCATCTTATCATACACCATAACCAAGACCACCTTATCAAACCCCCTACCCAAGACCACCTTATCATATAGCCTACCAAAACCACCTTATCATACCCCCTAACAAGACTACCTTACTA
Source organism: Pangasianodon hypophthalmus (assembly GCF_027358585.1). Lineage (NCBI taxonomy): Eukaryota > Metazoa > Chordata > Actinopteri > Siluriformes > Pangasiidae > Pangasianodon > Pangasianodon hypophthalmus. The sequence continues at coordinate 5,258,173 of NC_069716.1, forward strand.
CTACTCCTACCCAGGACCACCTTATTATACCCCCTACCCAACGGTATAGACTATACCAAAACCACCTTATCATACACCCCCTGCTAAACCACCTTATCACACCTTATCATACACCCCAATCAAGTCTAAGTAAAACCCGCTCATCAGTATGCTTCTCTGAAATACACATTGTACCAGAATATTGCCTTTAAACCTGCACCCCACTCATACCCCCTTATCAGCACACACTGCCCTGAATCGGCTGCTCTGATTGGCTGCGCAACTGGGAGGAGACATGACTCAGCATTTTAGCTCAGCACATGTGGTCTGTCTCTCTGCTGCCTGTCTCTCTGCTCTCTGTCTCACCTCCACACAGTAGTGCCAGAGACAGGGCATGCCCCGCAGCTACGAGTACTGCTTTGATATGACATGATGGGAATCTCCGTTTTCAGTGTTTGATCTGCAGCAGGAAAAGAGCAAGTTTAAAAAGCAAATGTTTCTGACAGACACATCAACTCTCAGCATGCTCGTACGTTAACATTTCACAGATACACTGTTATTCTGAATCAAATATTTACACAGTTGAAAGGAAAAAATGTCTTAATGGTGTCTTAATGGTGCTAATGTTGAAAAAACGTTTAAAATATGTCTTGGTGCATGGCACATTAAACTGAAGTAAAGCATTTAAAGAATTTAAGCCAAAGCTCGAGTTGTAGAGCATGTGAGCACGCTTTGATTTTTATCCTGGACTTCAAATGTTCAGGTCAAAGGTCACAAAAAAACAGAAGTTCTTTGCGTTAGCAGTAGGGAAGCAGCTACACACCCCTCGTTTTCATTGGCTCATTCTCCATAAGACATTTTGGCATGTCTGGGCTTCATTTTGGGCTCCAAGTAATATTGTTGTTCTTTAAAGAAGCGCTCACGCTCTCATAAAGTTGGTTATTGGTTCCAGATGCCAAGGCTCCAAACATGTGGAGAGGGGGCAGGATCTGCAACAAGGTTTAGTCTTTTCAGGGGATTAGAATAGAGAGCGAGCTTCATGTTGGACAGAGAAGAGTTAAAAATCACAATCCAAAGTTCAGATCTAAGCTCTTATCGCTTTTTATGGCCGGGAGATATGGCCACTCCAGAGCAGAACAGTGTGAGGGCCAGATGTTTGTGTATGAAGTACAGATTGTTTGTTGTAACTTATACCATATCCCTATCAGACACTGAAAAAACAACTGCTGGTTGTTAGGTGTAATATTCTGTAGATATTTAGTCATGCCAAATAGGAAAGTTTGCATTGTTACAGCCAAAATGTGCACAGTGCACAAATTTCTCTTAGATCTGAGCAAAGGCAGACAATGTTGCCATAAATCCATACACTTAAAGGTGCAGTGTGTCATTTTTAAACCCCTCTGTTACCTGTCTAACCACAAATTTTAAGGAAAAGGGTTAGGGCTGATAAACTTTGTTTAAAAACTAGTGCCAGTGTTGTGAAATTCCTTTTCTCTAAGATGTCCTTGAACTTATGATTCTTACATCATTATGTAATAATCATAAGTCTGAAAACAAAGAATGAGACTGGAAACCTAGCATATATACTAAGTTGTTAGTTACTATAAAAAAGAGTTTAATGGCATTTTTACTAGCAAATGTAATGATCAGACCAAACTAAGACCAAGCCAATTCACAGAAGGGGAAAGGACATGGGACGTGAAAAACGTGAAAGAGCATATTCATATGTCATATTAAATAATCTGTGACCACAAATTTTAACTCACAACCATACTCACAGCTCAAAACAAGGAATTATTTCATAATTTGTGCGTTTTTGCCTGTGACAGCATTATCGTGATGAAAATTGTGCAGTGTAAAGTAACATTTAGGAGGCTAAATAGCAGGTTAACTGGCCGACTAACTATTTGGGACTATAAGAGGATGTGGAGGATTTTCTAATTTGCATATTTATGTATATTTACATAGATTTCTGGCATTTCTATAACATGTAAAATAATATTTTTGAACCTAGGCAATTTTTAATTCGCCCTTGGACATAAAATTAATATCTAATGATTTAATATTCGACACAAATTATATCAATGGTGTACTTTTACTGCTTGTGCCAGTGATGATGGCATTCTCTTGAAATTGCCTTCTCTCTCTCTCTCTCTCTGTCTCTCTCTCTCTCTCTCTGTAGGTATGGTGGGTTATGGCATGGCGAAGGCAGCAGTGCATCAGCTGTGTGAAAGTGTGGCTGGAAAGAACAGCGGGCTTCCTGCAGGCGCTGTAGCCGTGGCCATCCTCCCGTAAGTGCTCTTCCTCCATCCCTCTCTTTCTGTCTATCTATCTTTTATGAGCACAAATCAGCTTCTGCTGCTCTTAGTCCTAACCTGAGCTATACATCTGTTCATCAATGGCTGCGTGCCTCAGCATTTTTCCTCTACATCCTTGAAGAGGCGCCATGAGAAATGAGACACAGCTGATGAATTCTGACTTTTAGGTTTAACTAATCTCAGATTTATCTAGAGTCCATTAGCAAAACATGGTTATGTCAGACTAATGCGGTTTTTAAAAGGAAGAATACAGCAGTCTTTAGTAATGTATGTCAAAGTGACTGTGCTTATTGACTCACTTTTTGATGCCTCAGACCATTACTGTGTTAAATGTGAGCCGACATTTCTTCAGTTGCAAATGCCCAGGATTGCTGTGCTGTCTGGGTGGGAGGGATGGCATACTTTCTCTCCCTTGTCAGTCAGACTAGTGACACTAGCTCATCACAGCCATCCGTGAGCTCGTGTATGGGGAAGAGGGTAGATAGCGATTTCCTCAGAGTGTGTTACGCTGCCCTGAGACTCAGCAGTTAGGAAAGATGCACGTGGCTGGCTTCATATGACTCGGAGGAAGCACGTTAGCCTTTTTTTTGTCGCAGCAGAGCTTCCAAAGTTGAAAAAAAAAGTTCAGCTTCGGAGAAAAACACCAAGAGCTTTTGTACTTCCCAACCAATCAGGTTGGCAGCAAGCGAGAAAACAAACATGGAGGACAGAGTGCTGGTCTTTGTAGGGCGTGAATATAAGCAGAGTTATGACATGTCGAATAGAAAATATTTTATTGTAGACATTCCAGAACTGTGATGTAATTTAAAATAATCACTTGACGGAAGCACACTTATGGAAAAGGGGCAGGGCTAAGCAGCTCTGTTTTGAGGTCATTTCTGGGCCGGAAAATTGTAAATCATAATCAGAAACTTGAAATGAAAAAAAAAATGTGAGAGCCATTACAAAATTGTGATTTTACACGGTGTCTTTAGAATTTTAGGATTATTACAGTTCGGGAAATACTTTCACTCCTTTTCCACTCCTTTTGTGTTACTAATGAGTGAAGCTTTAAATGCCATGTCGGTCCTCTTGTTGCTGCCTCGGGCATCTGTTCTGTTCCAGAGATTTTCTGAGATAACCCTGTTATGACGTCATGTTCCAGGGTAACCTTGGATACGCCGATGAACAGGAAATTCATGCCTGATGCAGACTTCAGCAGCTGGACACCAATGGAGTACATCGCAGAGTGAGTGTTTAAAGTGTGCATTAGTAATTACTGTAAGAAAATGAATGAATGAATAAATGAATGGATGGATGAATGGGTGGATGAATGTAAATGCATTCACTCATGATTGTATGTATGTGACAGACAAGGGGAGAAACATTAAACGGGTAAAATTGCTGGACTCGACCACAAGATGGCAGTGATGTTCTTCCAGAGCCTGACTGTTTACTGTTCAAGAGAATCTTAAAAAAGCAAACCTTTTGAAACCAGAGTAAACATTATGGTGGTTTTGTAAAGCCTTCATTCAGATCAATAAACGAAAACACTTTGGGTTTCCAGGTTTTTAATTACTAGATTAGTATATCATAAAGCAAAAAAAAAAAAGCAGTTTGACATTAAATCATCCGACATAGAATATAATACTATATAAAAGTTTACCAATAGGTTTAATTATATGGCATTCAAACCAGATTATAGCACAATATAATCCTTAAAAGTCATGTGCAGTTCAAGACAAGATGCAGGTCTGTCAGAAAAGCTAAAAAAAAACGTGTTCTGATATTACATTTCATATCACGATAATTTCATGGTTTTACGATATTACTGTGATATAACAATACCACATTAGACTTAGATTAGACTCAAATAAAAGCTACAAGATGCCTGAAAAAAATATTGACTATATTATCGAATAAAAATAAATAGAACATAAAATCAAACAGAAATCCCATCTTGCATAACAATCACAATGCGCTAATAATACCCTGGCCAAGTTAGCAGTGGACAAAGTACAGTTTTTAAAGAATAGTCCATCACAAATTTACAACGTCATGTCATCTCGAGTGGCATCACTAGTGCCAAGACAATTCTGAATATATTTAATTTATACAAAATGAATATGTATGAATATTCTTTGGGGGGGGGGCAATAATTTCTAGGCACAGGTATAGTCACTGTTATGGTTGCGTTTACTGTATTTTATGGACTATGAGACTATATGGACTATATAGACATTTTATGGACTATATGGCCAAAAGTTTGTGCACACCTGACCATAACACCCACATATGTGTCTTCCCCAAATCATTGCCACAAAATTGGAAACACACAATAACTATATAAAACTATATAACTATAAAAACAAAAAAACTATATTAGTGCCCATGGTTTTGGAATGGGATATTTAATGGTAAGGTGTCCACAAACTTTTGGCCATATAGTGTATTTTTGGCTTCTAATAAGTGTTATTATGTATAGAGTAAAGTAATATAATGAGGCCTATGGATTTTGCCATAATGTCGTCTGTGTCATTTTTATTACCCATACATACATACATGAGATAAAACCACAATTGCTGTATATATAGAGAGATTTTTGTACGTACGCGTGTATATATAGAGTCATTAGCGCTAGAGACAGTTACTAACGTAATCTCAGCGATGCACACACTGACTGAACTCACACAAGGCTGACCCACTGCGTTACGTGGGAAGATTAGATGTGGATTCGAAGAAACGTCTAATCTCACAGGCGGAGCCAGAGCTCCAGAGATTAGTGAGCAAGCAGAAGACATGGAGAGATAGAAATCGGCTCTGCAATTGGGGGCGGGGTCTTAGTTAATTAAAACAAACACTCCTGTAATCGGATAACAACTGAGCGCTGAGCGTTTTCTCTTCTTTCTAGAATCTTCTACGTGGGCTTGTGGCTGCTGTCAGCCAGTGATACCAGTTTTCATCATATCTCCTTCTTTCCATCCATCCCTCTCTCTCTTGTCTCTTCTGTCCACCACCCCAACTTGTTATTCTGCCTCCATTCTCCTTCCTCCTATCATTTTCACTGCTCTGTCTCTTTTTCCAGAATGTTCTACAGCTGGGCCACTGGGTCAGAGCGGCCAGCCTCAGGCAGTCTGATCCAGCTGGTGACATCAGGAGGAAAGACAGAGGCCACGCCGGTTCAGTAAAAACCAGGAGACGAGAAGAGGAGTAGAAGAAAAGAGGGTTGGATAAAGCAAACATTTAGTATTCAGCTGCATAAAAGAAATATAATGGCAAAAAAAAAACTTCTTGTGATGGGAGAATCCATTCAGCCTTACAGTATTTGAGCACAGTGCCACCTGTTGACATTTTACACTACACACAATTCCTTATTATTGTTTACATCATGTTTAATGGTTATTCTTAAAGACAGCTTAAAGAATATTATACCACAGCACTGTTGAATTCTCAAACAGAAAGTAATGATTCATTTTGATAGTAGTTCTGGCTGTAATTCGTATTGCAAGTTTACCGTTTCTATAGTAACACCTCATACACATGAATTTGTATGGAGGACTAATTATGAACAGATTAAAAAAATGTGTTGTTATTTCACAAAGCCAAACTAAATCATTGATATGGTGAAGTTTTCTGTAAGGAGACAATTTTACATTTAACATGTAAGGAAGGAGTCTCCAGTGTCAGAGCTTTGTATCAGTCAGTTTTCAACCACAGGAGCGGAGTGTATGCTTTCCGGGTTCCTCAGTAACATGTCAAGTTGCGTTTTTTTTTTTTGGTCTTATTATCTTCAAGAGCTGTTATAACGTAACATGTAACATAGCTATAATGTAGCTGTTTATAATGTAAGTGATAACAGGAACTAATTTGGTTCTCCTTTCTTGGACATTCCACAACATTACATATGTAGCTATGAATAAATAAAGAGTATGATGTGTCATTCAATAATAGGTTAAAAATTGTAATCACTGGCAAATTGCTGTGGTGTAAGTGTAAGAATAAAACACTTCAGGACATACTGTTATTGGAAATAAAAAGTTAGGGGTGGTAACTGTAACTCTTCATGTCATTCCACATCACACCACCCATCAGAGGTTATTTTTTCTATAACAGCATGCCCATAAGTGTTTTATTCCTTTGTAGCAAATCAAACATTGTTTATTGACAGTCTTAAGCTGGAACATAAGAGAAGAGTCCGGTAAGCTTTCAGTCACATGACTTTTTACCTCTTCATTGTCGAAAAGCAGTAAAATGCTCAGCAGTTAATCCTAATGTACAATGCAGCTTTTCAAACAAGTGACCTTACCCTGCTTGTGTGTGTGTTTGTGTATGAGAGTAGAATATAGATGAAAAAGTTTACAGGTAAACACCATCCATCAAAATCTTTCCTGTGCTTTATGGCTGTGTGTTAGAGTGGTACTGTGTATGGGCCAGTGTTAAGCAGTAAAATATTTCCCATAATCCACTGCTTGGTTCTCGAGTCTCTTTGTATCAACACCACAAACCTATTCAAATATTACACGTATGAGCGAGTGTGTGTGTGTGTGTGTGTGTGTGTGTGTGTGTGTGTGTGTGTGAAGATTCATTCATCTTTGTTAGTGCTCCATATGGACACACCGTGCAATATTACACTACCAGTCAAAAGTCTGGATGCACTATTGTTTTCTGGAAACTTCTTTTATATACAGTATATACATAAAATTGTCAGTTTGTTATAGCATAGAAAGAACTTTTCAAATATTCATGTTCTTAAAAAAATACCCAGCTACACACTGTTCAAGGAAGTTGAAACTTGATGTATTCTTCAGCTTTTTCCGCACCTTCATATACCAAGTTAAAGGCAAAGTTTGGTGAAAAATCAAATATACACAATTTTCCACTCACCCACATCATTCATTTATTCATCTTCAAGAAGCACTTTATCCTGGTCAGGGTCCTGGTTTATCCAGAGCCTATCCCAGGAATACACTCTAGAAGGGATGCTAATTTATTACAGTACATCATGTACACAAACACAAACACATTACACAATCATCCATACCAATTTGAAGTCTCAATCCACCTATAGACATGTTTTTGGGAGGTGAGAGGAAACCAGAGAACCAGGAAGAAACCCACACAGACACTAAGCATGGACTGGGAACTCTGGAGCTGTGAGACGGCTAGTATTTAGTGGAAATCTTGTAAGTTTCAATGAAACCACCTCAAAGTTTGGAAATGCATGCTAATGCTTGTTAAAGGAAATATCCAGAGGCAACAATTTTCCACTTACCTCACATGTAGTCGATTAGATAAAACATCTTTGGCGTCCAACATGTAGTTTGCACTGGAGCTATGAAGTGGATGTATCTCAAAATCTCTTCCAGAAACATAAGGCCAAGTCTTCATATAGTTGCATCCAGTGCCATCTTTAAGCTAGTTAATCTAATTTTATAACAAAAAGATTAATGTAAATGGTAGGGATAGTCACTATTTACAAATTTAAGTACAAATTGAAACTATATTATTGTCTTAAACTATATTATTGTCTTAAACTATATTATTGTCTATCTTCCTGCTTCCCCTCAATACTGCCTTCATTACATTTCCCTTGAAAATATTCAAAATCCAAAATGGCTGCCCACATCACAGTGTTCATCTACACAGTAAGGCTTTGATTATGTTTACAGCTTACAGTAAATCACACATTAATGTTGATATTACATTTAGAAAGGGAAATGTTGATTTTTTTTTCACTATTAATATTTTAGCATGCTCTATTTGCCCATTTTTTTACTTTTGAAAATTAAGGAACATCTGTGAAACATGCCAAATGTTTCTTTGTGTTTATAAATGTATTTATATTTTAATTTTATATTTATAAATTAAATTTTTGTCTTTTCTCATTGCACTCCGAACTTTCACATTCATCTCTCCCTCCAGTGATCAGTGATCAGTCATTAATAATCATAATGCACTGAGGTGCCTTGAGGTAACGCTAAACGAGGTTTTGGTTTCTTTTACCTTTTTTCCCCCGATGTCATCTTGCACCGATGAAAGATTGAAGACGTGGCCCTCTTTCGCCCTGCAGTCATTAGGGTTCCGTCTCTAACAATAAAACATGTGGAAGCCATTTAGTCTGTGCACCAACCGGTCACATAAATAAAGAGTGGGCAGATGGAAGTGGTTAGTGTACCCCTGGTGACATGTGTGCACATACTTATGTCTGCATGGTAGTGTATATATGTATATAAAAGTCTCTGTAATTTGACAGTCACATGTGATTGTCTGCAGGCATGTATGTGTGTGTGTGTGTGCGTGTGTGTGTGTGTGTCTGTGGGATCCTGAGCAGACACGCTGGTCCGGTGGTCCACAGATTTATAACATGCACAGATGCTGTTCCTTTGTGCATTATGAATGTGGCCTTTACCTCTAGATGGTGCTGCCTTCTTGACAAACTTCACCTGACAAAACAATTAACAGGATGTTAAATGATCTCTCTCTCTCTGGATATTTTTCCAACGTGTTTTGGGAATACAGTGCAATTAACACATTTTCATCAGCTTGCTCTGATTTTTCTAATTGAATATGGTAAAGTGCTTGTTGTAGGAAGGGTTGTAGCATGACCATTAGCTTGTGCTACAAATCCTAGAGAATTATTTCCATAATGGCATATTAACAATGTACAAATACAAAACTGAACATGATACATGATGTTTTTTTTTCTGGTTTGTTTTTTGCCCTATAAAAGGCTTATATAACGAAACATCGTAATGTTTGCATTTCTCAAAAATCTAAGTTTTTAGGGATTTTACTATAGCCATTCTACTCAAGGAGTTATGGTAGGCTACGTTAGTGCTCAAAGTGGCAAATTGACATTTTTTTTAGCTTGGTGCTAACTCAGTTAACTACTTATAAAGTGAATGACAAGATTTAACAATAAATGTTACTGTGTAAAGACATGGAAAGGATTAATTACAGACAGATGTTCTCCAGGCCTGACGAAGGGATTAAAGGAAAGCGCCAACCTTTTACAACCTAATCTCTCTCCACCACATCTGTATCATATGTGTGATTACCACAGACAAGAATTTCAACAAACCCTGTTTACTCAAAACTCACTTATAATGGAAGACTATGGCTGTTTAAAGCTATAAATAAATGTTGAACATATGTGACTATATGATATATATAAGAGGAGACAGATGTGACAGAATGTCTGACTAAAATGTATGTAATTTTATTCACATTTAACTCCAGTAAAAACTGTTCTATTTACTTATGATTTTCTGATGTTTTTTGATATCATTGTGCAAATAGGCAGAAATTGAAGTTTCATAGGCAAAGCAGTACCATAAATTCTTCCTATCTCTGAAAGAAAAAAGCTTAACATGCATGTGATTAAATCCTGAAAAGTTTTTTAAAAATCATTAATTTCATTTAATAATTGAATAAATAATTCTTGTTTTTAGACTATAAACTGACCCCAATAGCTGCCCATAAGCATCCATTACAAGTAAGTTTTCCATTCATTTCTCAGTACAGGGAAATGTGTTAAAATGATTGTCTAAGGCAGGCATCACCAACCGGTGGACTGTGGTTCTGATACCGACCCAGGAAAGTATTTCAGCCGATCAAACTGAGCGCTCAGTAAATACTGTATCAAAACTTAGCAACATATGAAATAGCCGTAGCTCAATGACTCTAGCTTTTTTTTGTTAAAACCATTGTAGCTTCTGTAGCAGATCCTCTGTTGTGGCTTCTTGCAGCCAATCACGTGGATTTAGGTTAATTATTTATCTGAAGGCAGATAACCAAGAAAGGAATGAGTTTTCACAGACTTTCATAGATGTGTCATTTCATTCACTCTCTTTGGTCTGATTTAAGGACATACTCGAAGTCCCTAATAAAAAATACATTAGTCAGAATGAACAGATATTGTGTTCTACACAGATACACACAGATACATTTGTTTTTTGGTGTTTTTTTAAAGCTTGTTAGAAAGGCATCTGATTGAGACAAGAGGTGTGCATTGGGACTGGGATTCCATGGGACTGAGCAAAATAAAGTCATGCGAGTAAGATGTTTTTACTTTCATGAGGGTGCCAGTGAGCAGTCAGATATGAAGCTTGCCAGACAAAGAAAGACCACATTCATTAACATGCTTTACAGCATTCATTTATCCTTGTTTTTTTATTTATTCATTTATGACTGCCTGATCAGGGTTGTGGGGATATAAAATTTGAGAAACAGAAGCAACTAAATTCATTAGGAAATGTCACAGGCATGTACAAACAACCGGGATTAGAAAAACAGTCCCATGTACATTTTTATTGAGAATAAACCTTCCCGTTTAGGTAACAGCCATTTGGGTTTAAATTCAGATACTGATGCAGATACAGATATGAATATTTGGAGAACTAATCAGATAAACATATGAATATTTGGAGCACTGATCAGATACAGATACAGATAGTGGCATTGCATTACATCCCAATCAGATTAGTGAAGTGAAGGCATTGCTTTTTCAAAAAACAAAAGTCTCTACTGTATTTAAAGACGACTGGACAGAGAAGGTGCCAAATATTCTCCATTTAACGTTCAAAACAAATGTCTCAAATTGATGTCTTATTTATATTCACGAACTAACCATTAAAAGGTAACTGTTGTCATGATTCAGTCATGTTACTTACTTATCCTAACAGTTGTAAGCAAGGAATTGTATGTAGCTGGATCTTAATCTCACATGTACTACAGATTAGGAAATTAGGTTGAATAAACGTTGGAGTATTCCTTGTGGAGCAGGAATGTAGCAAGGATCAGTAAGGAAGGATCAGTAAAGGTCAGAGCAGGAAACGATGCAGTGCTGAACTACAACCTGACTAAAATAAATAGACAAAACTAAACTACAATGTTCTTATAGGAGTCGCTGAAGACCAACATGGCATATGTGAATGCATGGAACATTAATGCAACTTGGCAAACCAATGTACAGTGACTTTGGAGAATACAGAGGGGTTTGCCAGTAAGAGCGGCTTACTGTCCATAAAATACAGTATTACAGCATTGAGAGTAGTGGCAGCTCATTGGAGTGAGGATGTGTCATAGCTTATGCCAGGACGAGTGTGTGCAGTGCGGCCTTATTCCACATACACATATTCAGGGGCTGCACAGTGGCTTAATGATGTGTCTGATTTGTCAGAGCTCTGTGTGTGTGTGTGTGTGTGTGTGTGTGTGTGCGTGTGTGTGTGGGGTTGGCAGGCTTCACCCATCACCCTGAGCCTACTGTAGCTCTCGCAATATCTCTTTTTTCCACTTGTCTCATCAATTTCTATGAATAACACCAATTGTAGATATTCAGAATTAATATGGCTTATGCAAATCCATCATTATGTGAAGTCAGTGTTTTTATAAAGTTTATTATAGTACAGTTAGCAATAGTGTAGTTATACTATAATAATAGTATAGTATAGCATAGAGTATCTCATATGTTTGTGACTAATAGCAGTCATGATCATAGTAAACTTTATAAATTTACCAGTAATAGCAATACTAATACTGAATTACTGAATATTGAATTAATTAGTTATATCTCAACAAACCTAAATTCATAAATACATGTACACATAAAATGTTAAAGAAGAGTCCTGAGATTCATTTAAATCCCAACTTAAAGGCGACATTCCTCAATTATTTATGTTAATTTGCACGACCGAATGTAAGCCAATTGCTACTGTTGAATATGTAAGTAGGTCTCAGTCAGAGATAATGAGAAATGCAGATAATGATATGCAAATGTGGTGAATTATTGAAGCGGCATGACTGACGGCCTTATTTTTTTAACAACATGCATCGTTGCCTTTGGAAATTTGAATAAAATTTGAGGTTTCAGGGAGATCTTATATAAAATCGTATAAGATCAGAAGGTGTTATCTATAACAGCAGCTCTGGCAGCACTTCCGTCAGTAATTCAAACCACAGGCTTATATTAATGTGCTGGTTCAAATATGTCATGGTTTCAATAGTAACAGCTCATTCACCTGGACTTGTGTGATGCTTTCTCAGTAACAAGAAGAGCTGGGTTTTTTCGTCTTATTAACGTCAAGAGAGAGAGAACATGAGGCTGCTGAGGGAACGACTCTTCATAGCTGCTATAATGTAAGTGATAAGACAAACTAACTTGTTTTGTGGACGTTCCATAACATTAAATGTAACTATAAATGGATAAAAAAGCATGATGTGCCAATGGGTCGTTCTTTAATAACTAAAAGTTGTAATTATTAGGAAATTGGTTGCCACCGTTTTGAGGTGGTAACAGTAATAACGCTTCACATACAGCTAAACTCCATCGTTGATTATTTTCCTATCAAAGCACGCCCCTTACATATCTGATTCTCAGTGGAGTGGTTAAATAGTATTTTCACTGAGTTCACCTAAATAGAAGTTTTACTTAAATGTAACACTTTTGCAATATTCGTCACATCATCACTCTAAGCTCATAAAAGTCTTTTCCTGCTTGTAGATCTGAAACTTCTGAACTTTTCCACTTAGTCTCCTAAATTGTCGTGCCAAATGGAAGTTCAGTTGTGTTAAGTGTAGGGACTGTAGAGGATTTAGCCTCGACTCCCTGGAGCGTTACTGCTGACTCACCTCGGCTAACAAGCACCTTTAGTTTCCTGTTCCCTCAGGCACCTAGACGACTCTGGTGCTCGATGAGTGACTGGCTCACGCTGGCATTATTATTGCATATAGTTTATCAAGATATGTCACTGAGGCTAATAGAGTCTTCTTTTTTAAAAGTTCTCAGGAAGAAAGCTTCTCACAAATGAATTACAATACAATACAAGACTATCACCTACCAGTGAGAAGAAAACTAGATGCAAACAATTACACTTTAAGGGCAAATTCACAGCTATTAGTACAAATCAGGGTGAAATTTATACTTCTGGATACTGAAGGGTGTCGAGCTCCGTCTTTCATTGGTCTGAAATACAGTGATGGAAAAACAAACCTTTGCCAAGCGTGCATAAAATAAATAAATGATTCGAAAATTATATAAGTAACTAGTTTGAAACATTGTCATGTATCACAATCAGCATTTATTTCTGTTTTGTTCTTTGAAGACCATGGGTCAAGGGGCAACACTGACTGCAACCCAAATGCACAGCGTGTTCAGTTAACTTCCTGCAATCATTTAGATCCAGAGTCGAATCACTTCCTCATTGAAATCGAACCAATTTAAAATTCGCTTGGAAGCACACCAAGAAGAGGAGAACACACCAATGTTGCATTCAAACTGACTAAATGCTGCAGATCTGAAAGCACCCAGAGATTCAGCTGTAGGAAGTGAACTAAACCTGATGTGTATTTTGGGTTGCAGCATTTTTTTTTATAGAAGTGAGCTCCTAAACTAAGCAGTAAGGTGTAAACCGAGCTAAAGCAAAGAGCTGTAACAGGACAGTTTCACTTTTTTTGGTCATTTTAGTTATATTTTACTTTATTCTCAGGTTAAAATCCCTGGAATATAAGTGTAATTATTAAAAAAAAAAAAAAGATCCATTATTGAGTCATGGTCACTGATAAACTGTTTCAAAAGGAATCATTTTGTCTGACCAGAACAGAAAACGTAAGAGAGATTACATCAGAATAAAGAGCAGATCAGTGTACGCCGTCACATACCTGCGCCCCAACCCTCTTAAATTAACTGCCTTTTAATTTCCAGATGATAAGATTTCAACTAGCAGCTTGCTATTTTTACATTAAGATCACTGGTGTTAATTAACACGTACAGTTTGTAAAAGATCCACGGTCTCATTCATCAGAAATAAATTCAGAAATGTTATCGTTTGTATTGTAACTATTTACATGGGGACTTCAATGGTGGACGCTCTACATGAACCCAATTTTATAAAAGCATGTTATCGTTGATATGGTGAAGTTTTCTGCGAGGATTTATGGAAGGAGTCTCCAGTGCCAGTGCTTTGTAACAGTCAGTGAGTTTTCTGCCACAGGAAAGTCCTCAGGACAGAGGAGCTTGTGCTTGCAGGTTTCTCAAGCTGATAATTAAGATTAATCATTCTTTAATTAATAAAAATGTAATTGTTAAAAAATTGCTGTAGTATTAGAGGAATAAAACACTTCAGGACCTGCTGTTATTGGAAACTAATCAACTGTGAGGTGGTAACAGTAACTATTTTCTGATAACAGCATGCCCCTATTATGTTTTACTTACTGTATGTAATGTATTATGATTTTATTATAATTCAATTCTGTATAACACTAATCATTAATCTCAACATTTAAACACAACACCTTAATGTTTTAAAAATATGTTTCTGAAATTTCTTACTTCTCCGATGCATTATTTATGATCATTTCTAGCTTTTTAGTATTTCTCCAGCATGGCTATGGGTTGAGGTGAGAGGAAAAGTGAGAGAATATCTGAGAAATATTTCTATGTTATATATCTGCATACCAAGAAGATCTCAGGTTTGATTTTAAATCTAGGTCATTTTTATGATTACACATACAGCAATTTAAGTAGAAATACATTTCTAACACTTGGCCTTTTGTTAACTCGCGCTGTTGTTAACTTACTTGTAGCAACGACAGATTGGTTTATGAGTTTTCATGAGTCAGAGTCTCGAGCCTGGTCTGGTTTTAAGTCTCAAAGTTGCAAATTTAGTTGCAAATCAAAAGTTTTGAAGTATGAGTCACAAGTCAGTAAAATCGAGACTTAGGTGAAACACGACTTGCGAGTCTGAGACTCGAGTTCCCAGCTCTGAGCAACACTACATTTTTACCTTTTCAGATATTTTTTTTCACTACAAGAAAAGCTAAAGGAAATCGTGACACAAAGGCATTGTGTCCTGAAGTCACTTTATAAGGAAAATTACAAGAGGCTAAGGTTAGTATGAGGGGCAGGATTAACAGTTGTAACTGGTCTTATGGCTTCATTCAAATGAAGGCAAACTAAATCATTCTTTCATCCAATCATGGTCAGTAAGTGCTTTATCCTGGTCAGGGTCACACAGATCCGAAGCCTGTCCCAGGAATACCGGGCCTGATGCAGGAATACATCCTGAATGGAGTTCACACACTGATTTATACTTAGGGGCTATATAGAGTAATAGGTTTTTCTGAACCAGAGAACCTGGAGGAAACCCATGCAGAAACGGGAGAAGATGTGAAACTCAGCACAGACAGTAACCCGAGCTCAGGATTGAACCGGGGAGCGTGGAGCTGTGAGGCAGCAACACTACCCCAAGCACCACTACAGATTCAATGTCAGGTCAGCTTCCCTGGTATGACAGCATTCTTTACAATGACTAAGTTAGAGAAAAATAAAACTCTCTTTGCTGATTGCTGCTATTCAAAGAACCATTTACAGCTGACCTCTATACACGCTAAAGGTCACTTCTCAGGTGTCTCACAGACCTGGGCCATATCAATGCTCTTTCCACTCAAATCTCTCTGCCTACGTAAAGAGTGGGAAATGTAAGGCTACTGCTCTGTTTTTAGCAAGTTTGTTTTAAAATAGGCTATATGCTGTATTTTCATCTTAATTATTAGCATCATAATTAATACTCATCACACAAAAGCCCTTCTCATGATTAGATCTCCTACTAATAAGAGGTGTATGTGTACAGGTGGGAATATTGATCAGATAGCAACAAACAAAATCTTTAAGATTTACACACACCGGCCTTTTTTACCGCTTGCATTTGACCTTGTTGCTCTCAAACTGTTTTTTTCCTCTCACGTTTAATGTGAACTTTGGCTGAAGCTCTTGGCATGTATCTGCATGTTTTTAGGCGTTGGGCTGCTGCCACATGATTGGCTGATTGGATAATTGCATGAATAAGCAGGTGTACTGGTGTTTCCAATAAATTGATTGAGTGTGTATGCTAGCAATTAAACTATAATAATTATTTAAAACAATTTAATTCTATTAGGAATTTTTCTATAGTTCATATACAAATTATTGAATTTTATTAATTTGTCTATACTTCTTATATTATCAATTTAACTATAGCACTTACATTAACAATTTGATTATACTACCTATATTAACAATTGAACTATAGTACTTATATTAACAATATAACAATATTAATAACAACTACCTTTATTAACAGGCCTACTATAGTACTTATATTGACAATTTAATTATATTTCCTATATTAACAATTTTACCATACTTCTCATATTAGCAACTTAACTATGCTACTTACATAAACAGTTTCACTCACTTTCATTTACTATTTTTAACTTTACTACATACAATAGCAACTTTCTATATTAACTATACTATCTATATTACCGATTCAACTATAGTACTTATAGCAATTTGACTACACTACCTATACTAACAATGTAACAACTCTACCTTTATTGACAATTTAGCTCACACACACACACACACACACACACACATACGCAGAATGTTGGTCATTCTCCATCTCTCTCTCTCTCTCTCTCTCCCTCTCTGTGTCCCTTGCCTCATTTGCAATGATTATGTTATCAGGACGGCCAGGCAAAAGGGTGGAGCGGCCATAATTTCAGCACTGGATTAGGCTGAAATAACGAGGTCACCAAGTTACTGTTGCCTTGGCAACGGCACATCGAAGAACACGGGATGCCATCGCAAATCCGCGGCCCAGCAACATCGCTCTTCCTCTCTGTTTCTCTTTCCTCTGTTTCAGGGCTGTCACACTTTCTCACACAGCCTACTAAATCCTTTGTCTCAAACCATCAAACTCTAAATCTGGTGTATGGATCAATTTTATTTCATGTCCTATTGTTTAAGTCTCTGCAAGATGCAAAGAGATTAACGCAAAATAAAAAGTTGTGTTTTAAAGTAGCAAGTAATTTGCATTTATACAGTATAGAAGAATGCCAACTGAACCTCAATCAAATGTTAACTGTTTTGAGACTATTATGTTAGTAGTTTGGCTAAATAGCTAGCTTGTTAACTTTTCAGATCATTTCAGATTTGGGATTTTTCAACTTTCTCCTCCTTGTGGAAAAGGTTTTAGGGTGTTTGCAGAGCAATTTAATGACATATGGGGGAAAACAGCCTTTTTACCAAGCTAACTTTGTAACACTCTTAGGCTAATAGTCTAATCTATGTACTGTATGCAGCCACATCCTAACTCCTTTATAAATTGAATTCACTGTGATCTTTAAAAATTTCTCCCTGATTGATCACTGACGATAAGATGAGAAACTCACTCACTCCTCACCTAAACCTACATTCATGCCAGCAACCAGCAAGTCACTGGTGTCACTTGTACTTTGTCGCTTGTAGGCATTTAGTAATTGCTACTGTTGCTTGTGGATGTACACTGTCTGGTATTTTCTTTTTTTAATTTCCACTGAGAAATGGTAGTATCCAAATGCTTCTAAAGCTAACTAGCTAAACCCAAATTGATTTCCCTGTGATGTGCTAGGTTTCACATTAGCTTTGTTTGCAGACTACCAATGCTAACTAACTGTACTATCTACGTACTCTCACTAGAGGCACCAATGATCTCTGCTACGTCCTTTCAAGTTCTAACTGATAGGAATATAAAATCACAGTTAAAAGTTTTGAATGGTTGCCTGTGCGTTGTTGCTTGCTAGTGTGAACACAGGGTAAATAAGCTACCACTAACGTCAGCGACTGCCATCCATATGTATGGTTTCCTCACTGTAACTTACTGTTTTTTTCTCACATTCATTTGTTGGAAGCTGTAGAGCTAATAAAAAAAATGCAAATGTTGATATATATTTGTGTTTCTGTCCTATTCTTTTGTAGCATAAAATAAGCTATGTCTCTGCGATTTCATTATAAACTCTTGCACCAGTACCAGCAATCTAAAAAAGGGTTTGCCTTTCTCTCTCTCCCTCTCCCTCTCTCTCTCTCTCTCTCTCTCTCTCTCTCTTTCTCGCTTTCTCCAGCTGAAACTGGCTTGGCTGTTAGTCTCTCCATGCTGCGTTTTTGGCTCACTGATATTTCTCTCTCTCTCTCTCTCCCTCCTCTTTTCATCTCGTCGTTGTTGCACTGTTTCAATCTTCAGCAGACATCAGCGTTGCCATGAGACGTGCCAGAACATTGCGGCTCTCAGGCTTTTTGCCAGCACAGCCATGGGGGAGATTGGCTGGAGGAAGTTTACTTCACTAATCGATGTTTCATCAAACTTCTCATTTTATACTCGGATATGAGGGTATATATATATATATATATATATATATATATATATATATATATATATATCCCATGGTCCATAGTCCTCTAAGGAATAGTAGTGGAGTGGAGTGTAGTGGAGTGTACCATCCTAAAATCAGTCTGTTTAAATAAAAATGTATATATTGCTTGATTGTATAAGTCGCTACCTTGTTGTATAAGTTGTATTAAATGTATTTTAATTTGCATTTTGCAATATTTGAAAACAGACCATCAATCTGACTGAGCCTAATGATGTTGTAATCTAGCAGTAAATGTGTTATATCTCCAGTATCATGGAAACAATGTAAAAGAATAGTGACGCTGGAAACCTTGAATATTAGAGTTTGCTTAATGTCTTGGTCATGAGTTTCTACAACTACAACTCTGAGCTACCATAAAATGTCCACTTTTAAGTCATTAATATGACAGCACTGGGCAGTTAATGTGTGATCTTCTTGTAAAAACACACTAAACATGACTCCATCTTGAATCAATACAAATCTGCCAGCCAATCATAAAAAAAACAAATCAATAAATTAAGACAATTAAAACCAGGGATTCAAATAAGACTGGATAAAAGGAGGACAGGCTGCAATGGATCAGCTGGCATATAAGTCAGTTCTGTTTGCCACAGCAACTTCTTTTAATGCTGTGCGATACTTTAGAGCCAGGACTAAGTGAGCGATAAGTGACCGATCTGGTATGTCTCAAGCTCCAATGTGCTGTATACTCCCTAGTCAGCTGCATGCCACCATCAAGCCTCCAGAGTACACTAGGTTTCCTTATGGCACATGACCTCCTGCTTTTCCAGTGCAGCACTGGGGTGGATACACTGGTACACAAGAGGCTGAAGAGACAGCTTCAGGTGATTGGCATTCATCAACATATGCTCATGTGTACGAAGAAAATCACAAAAATTACGAAACTTTTGTAAATCTGGTGGACATTTATAGTTTCGTTTAGCTTATGAAAACATTTATGCACAAATTTACTAAAAAGATTAATGAGATAAATGAGGCCCAATGTTATGGAACATCCATGAAATGTTAGTTAACATCAGCACTTTCTCTATCTTAAAAAAAGTAGCTTTTCACGTTACCAGGAAACCGGAAAGCGCAAACTCCTTGGGCTTGAAAACTTTCCTGTTACATGGAAAACTTACTAACCATTACAAAGCACTGACACTGAATACTCCTTCCTTAAATGTTAACTAGACATCTCCTTACAGAAAACCTCACCAACAAATAGACATTTTTACTGAATAACAACACATTTGTTTATTATTAACCTTTATTTTTAATATTTATACTTATGTACGTTTGTACTTATGTACTCATAGTTATATTCATTTGAGTCTCTGAAGATCCTGATTGTGGTGAAATGTTTCATTTCTGTGATTGAGTAAGATGCAGTGCAATGAGCTGGTTGAAGCCTTTGTTTGGCCCACAGCCAGGTTCCCCACCAGGCTCTTGTCCCTTGCCACGTGCTACATGCCCTCTAAATGACCCCTGTCAGTTTGCTGAGAGCACGGTGCCAACGCTAGGCCAGGGAGAGCCACTTAGAGCTGCTGAGGAAAACTGAGCGTAAGCTGCTGCTCCAACACTTGGCACTGAGTGTTGGTGCTATTCGGTTAAAGATCTCAGAGACGAGAAGAGAAACATGAACCATGAAACCCCAAAGAGTTTAATAAGGAAAGCAATAAACCATGTTTATGTGTAGTATTTTCACTCTGATTCAGCTGTTCTGATTTCAGTTTGATTATTATGATAATACTAAAAAGAAAAATGAGTCAATGTTATTCTAAATATTACGTAAAAATAAAATTACTAGTTCCAGTAAAACTAGTGTCCTGAGTGGAATGGGGGAAATTCATGCTACCAAATCTCTAGAGGGTGAGTGATCCAGATTTTTGAAGCATAAAAACAAAAAGCCGTTTTGCTCTTTTTGCCATTTTACCCTCGGGTGAAAACCCATTCTACCCTTGTTTAGAAAGGCACCACTTGATGATTTTAAATCTCTTTTTGGAACATAACCCGTGTGAAATTCAGAGACGTACACAAACACACACATGACAGGGTGTGCTGTTATAGGAAAATAATCAACAGAGGTTATACAGCTGGAATTTGACAATCATTACATTTTTACTAGTTAAAGAATTAAATTAAAAACCTTAGTCAGCCCTGAATGTGTGACAAAAACTCAATGTTTTCTCAACATGACATCAAAAATTAACTAAAGCATGTCTTTATGACATCTAATATATGTTGGAATAATGCTGAATTCGACTTAACTGGGAAGTGGGAACTGGGAAATATGCCCCGTTTGAGCTACACAGTAGGAAAAAACATGAAAGCCTCCATGAAAGTGTGTGTTTTCTTAGCAACAAGCTATCCAGCTAACACTGATGACCATGAAGTATTTACTTTCTCAACACTGCAAAGTGTTTCAGTGTTGATTGATCTAAAGTAAATACTACTGTAAAATCATTTAAAGGATTGAAGTGATTTTGTATTTACTGGTGACTATGTGAGCGGCCATGTTGACATGGCATCATGTGTTAAACCCGGGGTTGAGGAGACCTTCCCATCCTTCTGACTAGGAATATCCTGTTGAGGGGGCGTTTTCTTTTTTTTTAAATTTGTCTAAGGTTTCCAAGTTACAAGCATTAATCGAATGAAGTATAAGTCTTTATAAACATTTAGGGTCATGTGACCTGAACGATGTCATGTAGCCCTGTAAACACTACAGCAGTGTAACAACAATGACATCAACCTCAAGTAACCGTATGCGTAAATTTGATCTGATGTTCACTGATCTCAGACCAGTTCTGTAAAATACTGAAGCTCAAAACTCATCATTCTGTGTGTGTGTGTGTGTGTGTGTGTGTGCGTGTGTGTGTGTGTCATACGAGGTCTTTTCAAGGCACCAAACCCCTTTTTAGTTGTTTCTCCAGTACTCACATCGCACTTTCCTCCGTCAGTGCAGATTAGGATGAGAACAAAATAATGACCGAGAACTGAAAGGGCTGGAGATGTGTGTGTTTGTGTGGATGAAGACAGAGAGAAAGAGTGTGGAAGAGTGAGGGAGAGGGAGGGATTAAAGAGACAAAAAAATAGAGAGACAATAGAGAAGGAGAAGAGAGAGGTTAAGGAGGTATAGACAGAAACAAGGAGCAGGACAGAGAGAGACGGAAAGATTGGAACAGAAAGAAGGTATCAGTGAAAGAGCAGGAAGCGGGTGGAGGGAAATGGAAAAGAGAGGAAGAGAGAATAGTGATTGAAAGAACAGAGAGTAGGGAATAGAGAGAAAAAGCAAGAAAAAGGAAGGGGAATGGAAGAAGAGAAATAGAGAAAGAGAGAAAGAGGTAAAGGGCAGGAAGGGAAAGTAAACTGGAGAGTGGGAGACAAAGCAAGAGAGAGAGAATGGACAGAGAAGTGAAAAGAAAGAGAAGAAAAGAGAAAGAGAAAAAGAAAGAAAAGAGAAAAGAAGGAGAAAAAGAGAAGTAGAAAGAGAAGAGAAGAGATATACATGAAAAAGAGAAAAGGAAGAGAGGTTAAGAAGGAAGAGAGATGGAGGAGAGAATAAGCAGGGAGAGAGACGGAGGAGAGAACGAGAGATTTAGAAAGAGGAGAGAGAGATTAAGCAGGGAAAGAGATGGAGGAGAGAAAGAGAGAATAAGAAGGAAGAGAGAGATGGAGGAATGAAAGGAGACAGAGGGGGACAGAGAAAGGAAAAAGGGATGGGGGTCAGACAGGAGAATATATATATATATATATATATATATATATATAGAGAGAGAGAGAGAGAGAGAGAGAGAGACAAGGGGGGGTCTTGGTGTTTCCGTGTCTGCACAGAAAATCCCATAGGAATTTTTTGAAGTCTCAAATCCAAAAAGGGGGAGGAGGGTAGAAAAAAAGAAAAGAAATGAAGACAGGAGCAGAGGTGGAGAGGTGGAGAGGTGGACTCCGTGACTCTGTGTCTGACTCAGAGGGATTACTGTCACAAACTTACCGTATTTCTTAGTTATTTTCACTGAAATGTTCCACTATGAGTAAAGTCGGAGGTTAGGGCTGTTAATGGCGTACACATCTGCGTACATCTCTCACTTTACACAGCTTTCAATAGAGACGTAACATCATCAAGTGGCACTTTTCTGAACGTCCCGAGAGTAAAACGCAAGACGGTCCGTTTTTATGCTCCAAAAGTCTGGAACATGCGCACTCTAGAGATTCAGTAGCCTGAAATGCCCCCATCTCACTGAGGACACCAGTCTGACTAATATTAATACTTGCATTTTTTTAATTATTATTATTATTATTATTATTATTATTATTTCACTGTTTGAAACTGGTGGTTATATCTGACCTACATTTATCTTCATTGGAACAGTAATAAGTCTATGACAACAGATGAAAACAGTTTTCTCTCTCTCTCTCTCTCTCTCTCTCTCTCTCTCACACACACACACACACACACACACATTTCACACTAGCCCAGTGTGTCTGCACTGTTAAAACATGAGTTCACAATCTCCGTGAATGATAATCTCATTGGGAGTGCTGAGGTAGTCTCAGGGTGTGTGCGTGTGCGTGTGTGTGTGTGTGTGTGTGTAATCTGATGATAGGAAGCTTTGCTCCAGGATAGTCTTCTTCGAGAATGTATCTCAGTGCCTGCAGTCTCAACTACTGATCATGCTCAATCATGACTGATGTGTGTGTACATGTAAGTGCAAGCACATATACAGTATACAAGTGTGTGTGTGTGTATGTATGTGTGTGTGTGTGTGTGTGTGTGTGTGTGTTAAAAGGCACTCTATTTTTTCATATAAACTTTGTTATAGATTTTTACTGTATGACAACATTTTAGATTTCCAAACATTAGTTTTCCAGCACAAAATTAAATGTTACAGAAAAATGTTTGTATGTCAGTAAAGAAAGCAGCCGATTACATAAGAGACACTTTTCAGACAAAAAAACAGAATGAAGGCTGCTGGGTTTTGCTGCAAAAAGTCTCCAGAAGAACTGTGGCTGCTTCTGCAAGATGCTCAGTAAACTTACAGCTCATTTCCTTATAAAACTGCACACACTGCACCTGAGATACTGTTTTGATCGTCACACTAAATGTTGACTGTTTCATTTCTTACTGTTTACTGCTCTTTACAGTATTTTTTATGTAGAAACATTTAATTTCATTATTGTTTTAGCATTTCTTTGCATGTGCCTAAGACTTTTGCACAGTACTGTGTGTGTGTACTGTGCAAATATACACACACACACACACACACACACACACACACACACTTACATGATGGATAGTTATGTGCAAAATGGACATAAGTCTAATCACTTCAGTTTGTAATCAGATATTTGCTGTCAAAATGTCCGCTCCTCCACCGTCACATCATCACCATCATCAAAACAGAGAAGAGCGCTTACACACTCTGTAAAGATGACAGCCGTCAATGATTTATGATCTTTAAAATGACCAAATAAAAAAACTGAGTCAACAGAACAGAAGTGAGTGAATGAACCAGGGGTTATTTCTACACTGACATTAGAGTGTATCAGTGGGAGATGACGTGTTTAAATGCGTTCGGCTTGTGGTTCAACTTAACTCGGAAATGGGACCTTGGAGTTCAGACCTGTATATAGAAGAAAATGCCACAATTTGACTGTGTGAAGTGTTCTTCTAGAACACAACACACAATTAGTAAAGGGTCAATCAGTGTGTGTTTAATCAGCATCGTCAGTCATGGACATTTTTCTATACAACATTACACACAGTGTGTAGATGTGTATAAGACAATAAGAGTGAGGAAGTGAGATGAGGGAGAAAGAGTGAGATAGGTGTGTGTGTGTGTGTGTGTCTGTGTGTGTGTGTGTGTGATCTCCTGCTGAGGAGGAGTGTGGGTAAAATTCCACTCCCTCACTCTACCAGCGCTCTGCATCAGCTCTGCTCCCCAGAGACTGCACGCACACACACACACACACACACACACACACACACACACACAGACAAACACAAAATGTGTCTTCATGCTTCTGGACTTGTTGTCAACCACAAAAACCTTAATGTATGTGTGTGTGTGTGTATGTGTGTGTGTGTGCATGTGTGTGTTCATGTGCACGTACTGTATGTGCATGTCTGCGTGTGTGTGTTTTTATTGGTGTGTGTGTGTGTGTGTGTGTTCATGTGCACATACTGTTTGTGCATGTCTGCATGTGTGTGTTTTTATTGGTGTGTGTGTGTGTGTGTGTGTGTGTGTGTGTGCACGCGCTTCTGTGAGCTTCAGGCGAGCCTACTCTCTTATTAACTGACCTGCGGGGGGGGGATGGGAGCTCCCAGAGAAGGGAGGTGGGGGTGGGGGGAGTGTGTATGTGTGTGTGAGTGTGTGTGTGTGTGTGTGTTGCTGGTTTTATGGATGTTTGCACTGTATTTGTGTCTCGCCTTCTCCATCTCTCTCCCACAGTAAAGGTGTATGGGTTTGTGCTGGAGTATGAGTGTATATGTGTTAAACATTCTCATCTGCTGTTCTTCACCATGTTTCTCTCTCTCTCTCTCTCTCTCTCTCTCTCTGTGTGTGTGTGAGTGTGTGTGTGTTTGTGATATGAAGATCTGCAGTGTCACATTAACACACTTAAGAAGGTGTCAGCATGGCCACTGCTCAGACCTCTGTGCTGCTCTGTGCTCAGAGCATCATGGGTACTGAAACACAGGAAGGGCCTCGAGATTGAGACAGAAATTATAAGCATATGGGAGAGAGACAGACAGAGGAAGAAAGAAAGAAAGAAGCAAAAAACAAACAAACAAAATGAACAAATGAACATATTCTGATTTTTCAAATGTAATATTCTGATTATGAAAGAAAAAAGAAAGAAAAAAAAGAACAAAGATAGAAAGAACAAAGACAAAAACAAATGACTGAACAAATAATTGAACAAATGAACATATTCCTATTATTCAAACTATATTCTGAGAAAGAAAGAAAGAAAGAAAGATGAAGGAAGGAAAGAAAGAACAAATGAATATACTAACGAACAAACAAAGAATGCATGAACAAACAAATGAACGTATTCTGATTATTTAAACATAATATTCCAATTATGAAAAAAATATAGAATGAACAAACGACCCAACAACTGAATGTACATACAATCAAACAAATGAGCAAAAACAGTTAACAAACAAACATACAAACAAAGAAGTGAACAAATGTACGTATTCCAATTTTTCAGAAATAATATATTAATAGGGAAAGAAAGAAAGAAAGAAAGAAAGAAAGAAAGAAATCAATCAATCAATCAATCAATCAGTCAATAAATCAATCACTCAAGCTGTGTAATTTTGTCAGATTTGATATGAATGAAGCCGTGATAATGAAAAGCTATGCGGATTAGCCCCGCCCCTCACCCTGACTGTAACCTCTCATAACTTGTTATAACATTTGGCTCTTGCGAATTACAGATGTGTCAGGGAGCAGTCAGGTGTGTGTGGATAGTGTGTGTGTGTGTGTGTGTGTGTGTGTATGTATACATTGTGTTTGGGTATACACTGCATGTGTGTATATACACTGTATGAGTGTATACAGTGTGTGTGTGTTTGTGTGTGTGTATACACTGGGTGTGTGTATACACAGTGTGTATACTGTGTGTGTATACACTGTGTGTATACAGTGAGTGTGTGTGTGTGTGTGTGTATACACTGTGTGTATACAGTGAGTGTGTGTGTGTGTGTGTGTGTATACACTGTGTGTGTGTGTGTGTATACACTGGGTGTGTGTATACACTGTGTGTATACTGTGTGTGTATACACTGTGTGCATACAGTGAGTGTGTGTGTGTGTATACACTGTGTGTGTGTGTGTGTGTGTGTGTGTGTGTGCACGTGACTGGTGATTGGTGACTAGTGTTATGACAGCAGACACACAGCAGTGTGTGTAAATGATTTGCATGGCCTGACACACAGAAACGTTACTATTATGCATGAACACGAGCCTGAATCTGAACGTCAGCACTGAACTTATCAAATAAATGCAAATCAAATGAGCTGTTCAGTTTTTTGGGTTTTTCTTTCCCTTTTTTTTTTTTGTTTGAAAAATTGATCTCGTTCTCATGGATTCTTTCATCATTCCAGCACTTCCGCTCTGTCTGCTTCGACGTGTGATCCTCATGTCATTTACAGCTTCTTACTCCTTTATAAACTGATCGGGCAATAAAGCAAAATGTCATTTTCTGCTCTTTTTTTTTCATCAAAAAGTAAATGTTGTTTGTGCCGTGTCTACGCGCATGCGCAACAAGTCCTGCCTAATGTGAGGAGGAAACCATAATTGAAAGGCACCTTTCAATTAGAATTTGTTTAACTTAAATAATGAAATAAAATATGGTGCTTCAAAGTTTTTCGCTTTTCCTTTCTCTCTCTCTCTCTCTCTCTCTCTTTTCCATCCATTGGAAAAAAAATTCACTCTTGGCAAATATGCAAATGAGGCTGCAAGCTATTACGATGCTAATGAGATTCCCCAGCAAAACGAGCCGCTCGCGTCCGCGCGCACAGGCGTATTTCATCCATATTCAAAAAACATTAGTGTGTGTGTGTCTGTGTGTGTGTTTGCATGTGTGTGTGCTTGCATTTTCTCTGTGTGACCATGCGTGTGTGTCTGCGACTGTGTGTGTGTGTTTGCCTATGTGTGTGCTTGCATTTTCTCTGTGTGACCGTGTGTGTGTGTGTGTGTGTGTGTGTGTGTATGTGTGTGCGTGTATTAGAACCCTGCATCATCATTCTTGATCCCATCTCCTGTATTTTTGCAATGCTATGCATGTGGGATGTGTTGCTCACCCTGAGACAGAAGCTTCTGGAAAACACACAATTTCCAACAAACCTGAACTACATCTCTGGTGGTTCGTTTGCGACAATTCAGAGTGACCGTCTCTTAGCATAGAGGTGGTTGTGTTAAATGAACAGCTGCCGTGTGGCGCTGGTGTCTGGCGGACGCCGGGTCGTCACGCTGTCACCCCAACACGCACAGCAGAGTTTAATTTGTGCCTGCTGGATGACCTGAGTGGAAACGACAGCATGTGAAGGTCTTAATCAGAGTTCCTGCACTAGTGACCAGAAGGTCGAATCCTAATACAGACCGAGAGTCACTGTTACAACCTTTAGCAAGAGACTTTAACCTTCAGCTGCTAAGCTAGAAGCTTAGATCTTGTCTTCTGACAAGTGAGTCAATGAAAATGTAGTAAAATTTAATGAAGTTTATTGGTTAAATTTGTGAATATGTGTGGCTTGGGAAAACCCTTCAGTTGATGAAAATTTGGCATTTTCTACTATACATGTTTCTGAAAACTACACTTTCCTGAAGATGTCTCATGTATCTTATTAATCTCCATTTTACTACAGCACGTATCTATCCAACAACTTCAAGAAATTCACTGTTTGAGGAAATCACACTTAGCTAGCAATATTTTATACACCTATAGACACAATGACTGTTTTTAACCGTTGCACTCTTAGAAATAAATGTAGTAAACCGTACTTTTCCATCTTTTGTACCTTTAGTATGGATCTATATTCCATCTGGAGATGTAAATATAGTGTACCTTTACATAATTTAATAATTTATTTTAATTATAGAGATGGTACCCATCGGATCGGTATTGGGCCGATACTAGCAAAAAAAATGGTGGATCAGATATTGAAAAAAAGAATGAATTTGATCCAATCCTGTAACAATCCTGTAAAAAAAAAATTGAACTGGATTAGGAAAATCTGAACAATTTTGTTTTGTACTTTGTACTTTATTATATGTATTACACTTGCAAGTGATTTTTGTGTGAAAGCTGCAGTTTTGTGTATTTGTGTATTCATGTTCTTAGCTATGTACAGTATATTTTCCTGTATTATTTAGGTGATAGTCATTTTTAAAGAAAAAAATAGCAGATAGGTATCGATTTCAGGTGATACTCAAGGTTTTAGTATGAATATCAGTATCGGAAAAGAAAAAGTAGTATTGTGACAATTGTACTTACATAACTAAACCTTAAAGACTGTTGACCTTTGTAAAGTACAGCTCCTTACCTCCCATGATGTTTACAGGAAGATAGCATTTCCATGTCGTTTTAGTGAAATATATTAACTGTTTTTTAATATATATATATATATATATATATATATATATATATATATATATATATATATATATATATATACAGTATGTATAAACACACACACACACACAGTATAATGAAAGCCTGATTATTTTTTTTTTTGGCTGTTTTATTTTTGGCTGTTTGCTAGAATTCAGCCACAGCAACATGTGAAGGATTTTTCCAGACCACCACACAAACATAAAAAATTTGTACTAACAAAAAAAGTACAAACATTGACTGAATAAGGAGTAAAGCCATTTTCACTGCACAAAATACCAAATCCTCTGAAAAAGTGACTGTTTTTCCAGTTTTGCTACCTGTTCAAAATGAGCAAATCGACAGGAATTAGGTGTTTTTCCACCACACATTCAAAACTCAGTGCTGTAGTTGATTTTTCACCGACTTGAGAGATGACTGAAACGGTCACAGTGATGATAATAAAAACAACTGTATCAATAATACAAGCTACAACAACAGTATGAAAGATGTTTTCTTTTGTGTAAGTGTTTTTTTTTTTATTTGCCCGTTAAAATTCCTCACCACTTAGACAAAAATAAATGATGTTGTTTGAATGAACCTATTTTCTTTTTGAAAAAATGATGAAACGAATTTAACAGTATAAGGACATTATCAACATCCTAAAAACTCTTGGATGTTGCACCACTTAGTGTATGAGCAGAAAATGAAAATACTTGTTTATATAAATTATTTGTTTATTTCTCAATGTATTTGTGTGGGAAAGATTATTGTTTGTGCTTGCAGTTTCGAAGAAATTAAATGGATCTCGTTATAATGAAAAATTGTTCTCTTTTCGCATGTTTTTTATGATGTTTCTATGTTTGTTAATGGTTTCGCACATTGTAGAATGGAGAGTTTTTCTAGCCTCAACTCTGTGTATTATTAGTTTCTGTTGATCTTGTTCAAGCACCAAAAAAAAAACAAAAAAACAATACAGCTGTAACATTTGGCACTGGAAAAACCTGGAACTAGTACCAGACTTTCTGGTACTTCTAACGGGGGAAAAATAATTAAATTGTACTCAGGGGTGGGGCTAACAGCACTGTTCGCTGCTGATTGGTTACGCATACTGTGCGATACACATACCCAGCCAAACCACACAAACAAACAAGCAAATAAATAAAATGGTCAGGTTTCATCGCAATGTTACCATAAAAAGCAACAACGTGCTGTTTTACTTCTCAACCTGCATAAACATTAGCTTTTAATTTTCTCCAAAATGACACCAGCACAAGTGTACTTTCACTTTCTCGTCATATGGAGTGTAGTTTTTAGTTCGCTGAAAAGGTCACACACAACTAATTTTATTTTCATTTCCTCTACATTCGTTTATTAATCTGCAGTAAGCGATTTATCCTGGTGGGGTTGTTGTGGGTTCGGAGCCTATCTCAGGAACACTGGGCAGGAGGTGCGAATCGCCAGTCAATCTACTGGTATGTTTTGGGGAAATGGGAGAAAACCAGAGAACCCGGAGGAAACCTACATGGACAAAGGGAGAACACGTGAACACGTGAAACTCCACACAGACAGTAACCCGAGCTCGAATGAGGTTCTTGGAGGTGGTGACACTATCCACTGCACCAACATGCCATTTCCTCTACAGTGAGTTAAAAATGAAAATCATCTCCAGTTTGTCACGATGTGGATTTTCCATCCTGTGGTTATCATCACTGAAATTTAAAGACCCTTCATCAGTGAACCTTTCTGGCAGTAAATTACTTGCAGACAAAATTGGACTTTATTCTGTCTTCATTGTGAGTATTATATTGTTTCCTTTTTTTTCTCCAACTCTGGCATCCCAAGTTATCTCTTTTTGCACCAGTTCGATTGATTGATTGATTGATTGATTGAATGACTGATCGATCTATTTGTTTGTTTGTTTGTTTGTTCTAGGTTTTTTTTTTAATGCTGTTGGAAAAACACCCTAAAAGAAAAAAGCTGCATTCACTTGCCTATAGATTAACCCCTTAATGTCTGGGTTATTTGTAGTAAAACAAAAAGTAAAAGGTATGTTGTGATGAGGGAATGGAATGTAAGTATGGACCCAGTCATGTGTCCTGAAAGTTTAAGGGATTAATAAATATAAAGTCTGGACTGTCCGAGAGAATCTACCTAATACACAACTTGTAAAAAAAATAAGGTGAAATCAATCAGAGGAAATTTCCAGAACAAGATGTACCAGTCTATCAGTCAGAATGAGCCAAGATTCCTGCCAGTATATGTAAATGTCTGTGCAAAGTCAAGCGCGTGTGTGTGTGTGCGTGTGTGTGTTTGGGTTCAAACCTGCCGAGGCGCCGGCGTGCACAGCGCACCACGGTGGGTTACCATAGTAACAGCAGGGAGCCTGGCAGAGAAGTGTCTATGTGTGTCCTGACCCATTTCGATTTTCCCCTCTCGCACCTCGGTGTGCCTATCTTCCCCTCCATACACACACATACACACACACACATACACACACACACACACACACACACACAGACAATCCCAATTAAAAGCCAGGCCCAAGCCAGTCTCTCCCTCTCTCTCTCCTTCTCCTCTGCAGCAGAGCTCAATCTTAGCCGGAGGAAAGTCGAGATATTTTTTTTCCCCTGCAGAGAAAAACTGTGTGGAAGAAAACACACCCACCGAAAAACTTGCTTTCGGCAAACAAGCCAACCCTTTTAAGAAATGCCGATTAGAAAGGTTTCGAGATATTAAATAATGTAATTTTTAATTATGGGTTTATTAATAGATTTTTTCGTTAACTTTTATAATTAACTATCTCTTGGCCTGGGGCCTTGGAAGTCCAACTTTCATTTAATCTGAGGAGGTTAAAACCAAAATAGATGTCTTATCACATTAATTAAAAATGCTGAACTTGTGTGATTGGGATGAGGATTGGTTAAATTCATCCTATTGTCATGGATGGTGAAGAGATAAATGTTAACCCATTCAGCTCTGACCTGACATTCCTAATAGAGTCACAGAGTGGAGTGAAATGACACGTCAGTACAATAGCAAAGAGTTAAAACCATTTCAGTGTGTATGTAGTGTAGATATCAAAAATACCCTACAAAAATTGTGGATATTTTGTCTTTTTAAACATTCCCAAGCCAACTATGAGATATAATCTCTCCAACGTGTGCCTCCATCCAGTGGGACGTACCTGATACAGCTCAAGCGGGAGATGACCAGAGGTCGTTCTTATAACACGCCTAAACCACCTGAAATGTTTCCTGTTAAATCAGAGAGGCATCGGTTCTGTTACGAGGGTCTCGAACTCCTCCCACTGTCACGGAGAGTAAGCCCACTGACCCTGCAGCGGAACCTCGCTTGAGCCGCCCGTGCTCGTGATCTTGTTATTTTGATCACATCTAACAGTTCAGAAAACTGTATACGGATGTGAGAAGGATGGAACTACTTTGTGTATGGTGGTGCGGCTGATAAAGTTGCTGGTTCGCTGCTCCAGGATCCGTTTCACAAGTTCTTCCCATGTCCACGTGGGTTTCCTTCAGATTCTCAGGTTTCCTCCTGAAACTGTTTGTGAATGTGTGTGTGCTTGGTACCCTGCGATGACTGGCGTCCCATCCAGAGGAGAATTCCCAGTGTTCCTGGGACATGCTCTGGATCCACCACGACCCTGGCCAGGATAAAGCAGTTACTGACATTATTAAGAATCTAGAAACTATGAGAAATCGTTTTGTTATTACTCATTATTATGAAAAAACCTTTAGTCATTACAAGAGAACAAATTATTATGAGAAAACATCTTGTTATTACAGAAAAAGCATCTTGTTATTACAGGAAAACATCTCGGTATTATGAGAAAACATGTCGTTGTTATGATAAAAATCTCCTTATAATGAGAAAATCATTTTGTTATAACAAGAAAAGCATCATATTACAGGGACAGCATCTTGTTATTACAAGAAAACATTTCGTTATTATGAGAAACATTTCGTTATGATGATAAAAATCTCCTTATAATGAGAAAATCATCTTGTTATTACAAAAAACATCTTGAGATTATGAGAAAAATCTCTTTATTATGAGAAAAGCATCTTGTTATTACAAGAAAACATTTTGTTATTATGAAAATAAATTCGTTATTACAAGAAAAACATCTTGTTATGTTGATAAAACATCTCGTATCTCGTATCTCATATCTCGTATCTCGTATCTCACATCTCATCTCCTATCTCGAAAACATGTTATTACAAGATAAACATTTTATTTTGTTTTCTGGAAGCAACGAGATTTTTTTCTCTCGTAAAAACGAGATGCTTTTCTCGTAAGAACGAGATGTTGATGTTTTCCTTGCATGTCAGCAATAAGCTTCTGTCTTGCACGTGATCTAGGAGCGGGTTTTTGGTTTCTGCGTGTAGTTTTTGTGCGTTAATCACTGATTAAAAACCCTGAAACTAACCCTGGTGCGGTTTGGAGGAGTCGGAGGCTGCACACACTTTCTCTTACTTCCCTCCAGCAGCTGGCCAATGAGCGCCGCGCCTCCTCCTCCTCCACCTCGTCCTCCTCCTCCTCCTCCTCTCCCCGCGTGCGTTCGGTAAGCGCGCGCGGAGGCGGGGAGGCGGGGAGGTGGTGGGGGGGGGGAGTGTAATGGGGAGTGTAGCAGCGCCGGGAGAGAGCGAGAGCGCGCGGCGTGTCGGAGTGCGTTTCCACGTGCGCTGCGCGGATGCTGAATCGTGGCTGTGCGAACAACAGCAGCAGCAGCAGCAGCTTTAAGTCTTTAGGCATCAGGCATGTCCAATCCGGCCCACGACCCGTTCTACGCCTCTCCGTTCGGGCCCTTCTACCGGAGACACGCGCCGTACGCCGTGCAGCCCGAGTACCGGATCTATGAGCTGAACAAGCGGCTGCAGGCCCGGACTGAGGTGAGTTCTCCTCGCGCTGTGTATGTCTCTCTGTGTGTGTGTGTGTGTGTGTGTGTGTGTGTGTGTGTGTGTGTGTATGTTTATTTATTTATTTTTGGCTGAAAGTTGTCTGTGCGCGCGCGGCACACTGTCACCGACGTGCGTGTGTGTGAGTGTGTGTGTGTGTGCGCGTGTGAGGCGCGCGCGTGTGTTTGCGTGTTTTGTTCCTGTGTTTTCCTTGCGGTTTCTCTCTTGCACTTTCAGTTGCTCAGATGTTTATTTCACTCTGTGAACCTTGGCTCACTTTTGCATACGCTTTAAATATAAATTCCACTGTTTCCTAAAACCTGAAGTGACTTCAAACTCCAGCAATCCACTCACACACACACACACACACACACACACACACATTTGATCAAGTTCATGTCAGATGTGAGTCTTGGGATAACCTGACTGCCGGGTTGAAGCCCACGTGCAGGCTTTACTCTGAGGAGGGATCCCAGCAAACTGCACAGACTTTATTAACGCCTTATTAACTCTACACTGTCATTTAAAGTCGCACACACTGATCTACTGAGCTGCACACATCCCTGGCTCTCTGGAGTAAGCACACAGGACTGAAGTTCCACTACAGTTGCAGACTTAGGGTTAGGGTTGGGGTTGGGTTAAGGATAGGGTTAAGTGTAGGGTTAAGTTTAGAGTTATGCATTTACTCATCACTTATCAACACATGAACCATCAACACGGCATTAGGATTAACTAAACCAGAACTACTGGAGCTTAAGCCAGTGGCTCTCAACCTTTTTTTTTTCCAGCCGTACAAGCCTAGCATATTCTGACTGATCCTCACAGACCCCTTGCATAATATGTACATATATATATATATATATATATATATATATATATATATATATATATATATATATATATATATATAGCCTAAGTAGTCTACGTGACATTTTGTCATGTATCAAAGTGTCAAATGTAATAAATGTTCAGTTCAGTATCAGATTTGCTATACTGCCTGCTGTTCACATTGCTTTAACAATGCTTTAACAGTGACATTTTTGTACACTGACATTAACATTTCATTAACATTATACACATTTCATTTTATGCCTCGGTGTTAGACTTGACATTGAAGTGTGTGAACAGTAAAATGTACAAACTTTTTTTATTGCTGCGATAAATTACACTTAAACTGATTATCACTCTGAATTTTTTTTTCTTTTCAATTTAACCTTTCAGTGCTGGGGTGAGCAGAGATCGAGGGCACTACAGAATGAACACGCTCAGCTGTGTTAGTTAGAGCTGTGAATGCACATGGCTAAGCATATAGTTAACAAAAACTATCGCATACATATTTGATATGTTTTTAGAAACAATCCCACGGACCGCCTGTAATTATGCCACGGACCACAAGGGGTCCACGGACCCCTGGTTGAGAAACACTGGTCTAAGCAATGACACAACCACAAATTATTTTTGACGTCATGACTGTACCGTTTCCTTTCATTCCTGTAGATCCAAGTAATATATACATGTATAGTCTTGTGCATGGGTTCTGAATGCAGACACAGTTAAACTTACGTAGACGATGACAGTGATGACACTCTTCAACTGACATATATACATGTATATGTAAGGATGACCTTTTTTTACAAAGAATTTTGCATGGTTTATTGCAAATTGTTGTGCCAAAAGTGTATCATTTTCTACATTATCTCCATTTCATTCACTGCAAATGTTCCAATACTTAAGTGTGTGGATTCCTCTAGAAAAAAAACTTAGCATGTTTGACTCACACCTCTGTAGTTGGGTGTTTGAATCTCGCCTCTGCCCTGTGTGCGCAGAGTTTGTATGTTCTCCCCGTGCTTTGAGGGTTTCCTCCGGGTACTCCGGTTTCCTCCAAAGACATGTGTTGTAGGCTGATTGGTGTTTCCAAATTGTCCGTAGTGTGTGAGTGTGTGTGAGACTGTGCCCTGCAATGGGTTGGCACCCCATCCAGGGTGTCTCCCGGCTTGTACCCTGAGTCCCCTGGGACAGGCTCCAGGCTCCCTGCAACCCTGTGTAGGGTAAGAAGTACAGGGGATGGATGGATGGATGGAGCTTTTTATTTGACTCATATGGGGTGTATATCCTAGCGTTTTAGTCACGTGATTTTTCTGTTGAGGTTGCTATATTTGAGAACGAATTTCTCATTTCTGTGAGGCAAACAATACGCACGTAACTAGAGGTGAAAGTGGCAAAATGCCTCCCTTCAGAAAAGAATAATTTACTGATTACGCTATAATCAGTATAAACTACAATATTCTCTGGTATATAAACCAGAGAATGAAAAACGAGAAAACGTAGCAATTTTGTGGTTTCTTGATATGGAGAGAGAGAGCCTTGAAGCATATAAGAGAAAGAAGTGTACCAGGTGGGGTAAAGGATCCCAGAGTGTTTCATCGTGAAGTGAAAAAGCAAAGCTAAGTTTAGTTAATGTTAGCAGTATTGCTGCAGGGATAACCTGGCTAGCTAGCTAACATAGCTACAAGACAGCATGACAGAGATAATCAGCTGCCCTGCTTGCTTGTTGATGTACATAAGATGTACATAAGTTTGTTTTACAGAAAAAGAATAGCGGAAAAATGTTGTTGGCTTTCACGCATCTCTGCTTTGCATTCAAACAGTGACCTTTTTTCTATGTTACTAAATAAATCTTTCATTTATGAAACTGAGAAGAACAAGAGCTCTATCCTCCTCCTCCTCCTCCTCCTCCTCTCTCACTCTCTTGCTCTTTCTCTCTCTCTCTCTCTTTCACATACACACACACTCACACACACATATATAGACACACACATTATTACTTTAACTTTGCTCAATGTGAAGGTCACATACTTGTTTTATAATCTGTATCGTACTTCTAGCGAGTGGCTTTTTTTTTTCTTTTATCCCTTGACTTTAGAGCTGCATAACTCAACATGACTCGATTGGGATGGAAAGTTAGGAAGGTTAATGTTTGAGTAATAGTCTTTTCTTATGAGTACGGAAATCGGGCAAAATATAATCAGGTAGTCACAAGAAATTCTTCATGAGAGCCGGATTGCTTCATGAGGAAGGAATGGATGGATCCGTTTTTAATAATGTCATAATTAAAGAGGATTACATTTAAAAATATTTAAAATGATTAAAAAATACATCTTTAAACTTGATTTTATTGAGATTGTGTACTTTTTCTTGCTTCGTTGCCCACATTTATCAGAACACAACTACACTTGGCTGAATACTGTAAAAGACAATAAGGCAAAAATATTAAGGTGGCTTATTAGTATCATATGTGAATTTATTAATTATCTAG
Organism: Pangasianodon hypophthalmus; assembly: GCF_027358585.1. NCBI lineage: Eukaryota > Metazoa > Chordata > Actinopteri > Siluriformes > Pangasiidae > Pangasianodon > Pangasianodon hypophthalmus. Next base: position 5,294,987 of record NC_069716.1, read on the forward strand.
GAAATGATGAATTTGCAACCCTGTATATTCAGCCTTAGAAAAAAATGGATAGGCAACTGTAACTCTTGCTTGTCACTGGTCTTTTATGTCTTTAGTTACCTGAGAAAGTGAATGTCATGTACCAATAAAACTCATATATGATAAAACTGTTCATATGATAAGCTCCACACCCCATTTTTGCACTTCCTGAAATGCTAAACAGATGTGTGTGGAGGCTGTGCGATAGCTGCAGCTCGGCTGTTAGACAGAGACACGAGCGTGTGTAACTTTAAGGAGACGTGGGCTGCGTTGCCGAGATGCAATGCCACAACATCATGCATAATGCATGAGCCGTGGCCTAAGCCCTTGTACACTTCCACTTCCAGGCGGCACTTAGCCAAGCAGGCTAACATAAACAAATGCGCAGTATGTCATTCTAATCTCCTCCAGCTTGCGTTCTTATCGTACCAGCTAGCCTTCAGATTACATCTTCTTGTACAGACGATCTCACTAAGATGTCACACCGAAGCCCGACTCCGAATCAAATGCACTGCTGTACAGATACAAAACTATCACTTTAAAAAACTACCACCTAGTGCAATTTACAAGCTTTAAAAAAACATCTCCATCTACTCTGTAAGGAAAAGTATGCAAGTGTAGCAGAGTGTCTCATGTATCAGTGCTAACAAATGATGTTGGTACAGGAGAGAAATCTGCTGAAACTTGTCCACTCATCATGACAGATCTGTGGCTTGTGTTATAATTACAGCGTAATTAAGTTATGATGTTGCTAATATGATGCTAAGAAATCATTTACCACAGAAATGAATGATAAAATGATAAATAATAACTAACAAATTTGAACGCATTATCTCAGGAAAAAAGTGCATTATGTCAGGAATAAAACACAATAGGAACATGCTGTTATAGGCAAATAATCAACAATGGGGTGGTGTGAGAAACACTCACAATTTATTAGAGTCATAGTTCTTATGCATTTACAGTTACACTCATTGTTGTGGAATGTCTGGAAAAACAAGTCCTTACGTTAGATCAGCTATAAACAATCGTCCTCTCACCAGCCTCTCTTTTTCCTCTCTCTTGAAGTAGATTAAAAAAAAAACAACAAAAAAAAAAACGCAGCATGTCATGTTACAGAGAAACTCCTACATCCTAAAGACTTTCCCATGTTGGAAAACATTTTGACACTGGAGACTCCTTCCAAAAAATAAGAATTAAACTTTTCCTCAGAGAAAACGTCACTATATCAACAAATAAATTATCACTTTTTTTTAAAATCCGTTAAATCTGTACTAAGAGACGATAGAGCATTAGAACGAACAAATTAATATAAAACAGTTTCCTGCTCATACAGCGTTCCAACACTCGTGGAACCCTTTTCTATATGAGTGTAATATATAAAAAAATAACAAAAGTCACTGTGTAGCTGATCGCTGTAACATTATGGTATCGGCCATCTTGTGCGATCTCTTTCTGTCTTTACGCCTCCTAGGCTCCGCCTTCCAGAGCCTGAAGGTGGGAAGATGGAAGTAATGCGGACGATAATATAGTACTGCTTTACCTTCCATTTAGAAATGCGGAGTATTCCTGCTTTTTTACAGATCGTTTAGTTAAAAATGAGATGATGTATTTTGTCTGGATTATGTACAATCCTGATAACGTATCTTCTAATGTAAGGAATGTAAGTCTAGGACCTAGGACACAGATTTTGCAGTACAAAACTAAAGAACTGGCTAATAAACTATATTTAAATGGAAAATTGTCTATTTCTAGGCAAACAGTTTCTTTAAAATGGACACAAAATAGCTTGACAGTCTAATCTGGTTTGGATTTTGGATTTCAGCCATCATCTTCTAAATGTAATCTTTACTGCTATATAGAATTTCTTTTTCAGCTTCATTCCACTCTATATGTGCATGAAACATTTTCCTTCAAAAATGCAAAACCATGCAAGTGTAACAGTCACTCTGCTTTGCATATGGAAAGTTCTGGTTCATACAAAGGCTATGCAAAGCACCCAAGCTGACGGCTCGCCGGGTCTCTGCGTTGAGTGTCGCTCCAGAAATCCAAAGCTGCTTTTGAAATGAAAAGCTGACCTTTTCCTGCTTATCTCTATAACTGCATGTGACGTGCAAACAGGCAGCGTGTACTGACGGTCATGGTCGCCTGTTTTTATTTTTCCCCTATGAAGCATGCTTAAGCTGTCTCATGGACAGTTTCTGTAGCTGCTTGTAATACCTGGCTGGGTGCGATGCTTGGCTGCAGGCTGACGGTTCGGAGTGTATGCAAATGAGCCAGACGTTTAACATGCTGAGGAGGAGCCACGCCGACCCCGGCACACGTAAGCTCATCAGCATAGTGCTCATGAATATTCGCAGATGGAAAGAGAGAGACAGAGTGAACGAGAGAGAAAGAAGCACACAGGTCGATCCATAAGAGCTCAGAAAGACAAAAATAAACTGAAGTGCTGCTTTATGAATCTATCCGTCTAATGGCTCTGGAATGGCACATGTTTATGTAAAAGAGCAGCGAGGGTTCACGGTGATGATCTATCCCAATCTGAAGGCAATCGATAATGCATTTTGTCGAGGAGGAACTCACTCTCAGAGTCTCTTGGAGATAAACCAATCAATGCAACTTCTCTATAGTGCCATTATAACTGCTGTTGCCTCTGAATGGCAAGTCATTAGACAGATCATGATCATTTGTAACACCTGGGTTTTAATTGATTTTTCAGATGGCAGGTAAAGGGTAGATTATTTTGCGCTGGAAGATGTGTAGCCCTTGCTACGTCACCGTCTCTTATACCATACGTCACTTAACTTTTACTTAACTGGCTGCAGTGGAATGACTGATTTTTCATCAGTGAAATGATTTCATCAGTGATAAAATGATAAGGCTCCAAAGGTACACTTCCCACTCTCATAACTAAATAGCTTTCTCACTGGTCCCACTAACAACAACAACAACAACAACAACATAATAATAATAATAATAATAATAATAATAATAATAATTATTATTATTATTATTATTATTATTATTATTATTATTATTATTATTATGTTATATTCAGCTCCTTGGTTTTCATCAAAATATGACAAATATTTGAAAAAATGAAAGTTTTATGTTTGCATGTGGCATTATTATTATTATTATTATTATTATTATTATTATTATTATTATTATTATTGTTATTGTTATTATGTTCTTGTTGTTGCTGCTGCTGTTGTTGTTATTGTTATCTTCAGCTCCTTGTCTTTTATTAAGATGAAAAGATCTTTTTATTCAGATGATGAAATTATTATTGTAAGGGTGTCATCAGTGCACTAAAACTGTGTAGGATTTAAAAAATAAAAGTGTAATTATTTGCACATGGTTTATTCCTGTTGTGTATATTATAAATTCTAAAATTATTTTGAACAATACTACTATTATTTTTGTAGTATAGGATTATTATTATTATTATTATTATTATTATTATTATTATTATTATTATTATTATTATTTCAGCTCCCTAATTCTTAAGCAAAATGTGAAAGCTTGTTGTAATTTTTGTACTTTAACCAGTATGCTCTCAAATTAATACCTCCAAATCAATTTCATAAAAAAAAAAAAAAACAAGAAAAAAGAACAGAAAAAGTGTTTTCTGAAGTTTTCTGAAGTTTCAGGGACTACATCTGACACTTTTTGCTCAAATCATATGTGCTACCATTTGAGTAAAATATAACACAACAGTTAGTCATAAACACAAGATCATTATGTACTGTATTAGTATTAGCATATTATATTGGTGTTATATATATATATATATATATATTTATATATATGTTTGTGTGTGTCGAAATAAAATCAGTTCTTAGTCATGGACTCAGACTTTGAAAAACTGAGACACGCTCATGATTTTCTAATCACTGTTATGTCACCTGGCAACGCGCTAACCTGCTATCTCACAATCTGTGACACACTTTATGTCAACACGAGAGTTAGAAATAAGGCTGAAAGACAGGACTATGATTAATAAGGCTGAGCATGAAGGTATTATTACCTGTCGTGACAAGCACATTGTCATGTTATTATTACATGTGAGGGTTGACGTGTTATAAAGCATTACAGTGCACTGATTGCAGAAGGAACACGACACAATAGTTCTGTCTTGTCAATAGATCCGTTAATTATCACACAAAGAGGGGGTTATGAGGGCACTGCCTGCTATGTGATAGATTACACCGCATACACAACAGTAGTAGGGGAAAAAATGTATTTTTTTGAAACAATAAGGTGGCGGAGAAGCTGGCAGGATGCTCAGACAATAGTCCCACCTTTTTCCTGCGACTTTCCCGCAGTTCCTTCCAGGCTACAGTGCCGGTCTGATAACAGATAAAGAGGGGATCGCCCATTTCTACCAACGTCCTGTTTTCCATCGCCTTTTTATTTTCGCCCAACTTTCACTCTCAATCCTGTTTTTCATTTAAGTTTTGAGTTTTCCGTAAGCCTGCAGCAAGAATGTTATATTTGTTGGATTTGAATTTGAAGAGCAGAAAAGGAAGCTTGTCAAATATTTTGATTGACGTTGGATAAATAATGTTTTTTTAAATCTAATCATATTAATTACTGTTATTTAAATAGCTAATATTTAAACTCATAATAAACTTGCATAATAAATTGAAATTGTGATTTTGATCTCGGCAATTAGTGCTTTGTGAAAGGAAGCAATTAATGTGTTATTCAGCGGGATGCTTACAGCATGATAGTGAGACATTTACATGTTTCATACAGCGCTGCTTACGAAAACGAGTGTGTGCAGGAATGGAGAGACTTTCTGCTGTTTGTTTGGGGAGCTCTGATTTCATGTATTCCTGCAGATGTGAAGAGTCATGATTCATAACATGATTCATTCTTAATAAGTAATGGCTAGAAAATGTATTGGTTTTTGATAACTGGTGAAATAAAAACAGTTATTTCTAGTAAGTTGTCCTTACTAGGCCTGTCACAATAGTGAAATGTTTTCTGATTAATTGTAATACAAACAATTACAATAAACTGCTTAATTATCATTTTTAAAATTTGTATTTTGTTTACTTTTTTTGCATTCTTGTAATATCTCCCTAATAGTAGTGCAAAAATGGATTTATTTACCAATTTTTATTTTATATATGGATTTTATTTACCTTGAATATACGAAAAAACAAATAAATGTCTCAGGCCATAGTTACAAACAGATAATGGTCTAGGAAAAAAATATTAAATATGATTTAATTTTGATCAATAGACTCAGTGAGAATGAATCTTGTGTATGCAAATGCATTGTGATGGCTCAACTACATGGATTTATATAGATGTATGTAGATTCTACATAGATGTATATAGAAACATGTTTGTTGAATTTGATGGTAAATTAGAAATTGCACAAATAATTGTGATTAGATTGTAACAGACTTAGACCTTACTATACATTAGGTGTGTAACGCAGTGCCGCTATCTGTATCTGTATCTGATCAGTGCTCCAAATACCCATATCTATATTCAGATTTGAACCTGAAGTGCATGTGGTCTAAATTGAAAGGCTAAACTCAGAGGTCAGCATGGTGTGTGATTCTGGCTCTGACAGTTCCTCAACCTCAGCTACATCACTCGAGTTCATAAATAGAAATGTCCCACTTTTGCAGGGGTTTTTTTTGTTTTGTTTTGTTTGTTCCAGACCACAGTATTTTCTAATGAAATAAAAATTAAATTATAGCCTAATTTAAACCATCACAACCCTGACCAGGCAGTTACTAAGGATGCTGTAAATATATCATGTAGCACTGCACATTTGTGTTAATGAAGGAACATGGTATTTTTTGTCCGGTGAGCTTCATGTCTAACCACTCGTTCATCTGCATAAAAAAACCTCCAGCTTGCGTGACTTTTCTTGTTGCATTGCACAGGATCCCGGACCCGATAGACACCTTTAGTCTCAACCAAATGACCTGTGAACCTGAAAACTTTCTAAAAAAAAAATGAATAGTCCACCTTCTGTTTGTATCTGTATTTGTATTCCTTCCAGTTAATGTATTTGGTTACATCCCTACTGTACATATTTGGGTCACATAATTTTGGTGAAATTTTGGTGAAATGAGATCAGGTAGCATTACTTATGGACAAGTGTGTGAAGAAACACAACTAATACTCTCAAACTGTCGCATTCAGGTGCAAGAATGGACTTGAATGAAGAATATAAATGTTCATACCAAACACAATCTTATGAAGCAAAATCCCTAGCTTCGAATTAACAACTATAACATGCATTTAATCTTGCTGTTCTCTTACCAGAGAAGTGGGAAGTTGTAGCTCAGAATTACATCATTTTCAAACTCTGTCCAAGCTACAAAGTCAAAAAAAAAAAAAACACCTCTATGTTCGTCTTTTGTTAGCAACAAGCTAGCCTCTAACCGTGATATGTGATGCTTATTTACCTCCACAAAACAGCGAACTGTATAGCCAATGTTATAGCTTTAATGAGCAAATTTGTCTGTATGTTGATTCATCTAAAACAAATACTACTATATACAGTATAACATTTAAAAGAAAGAGGTACTCCTTTTTTTAACTTTTGATGCTGTGAGCTGCCATGTTGATTTGACGTCGAGGTTGAGGAGATTGTTCCAAGTTCCCGAGTAGGAATTCCACGTTGAAGGAGCGTTTTCTTCGGTTTTTCTAGTCAGAGGTCTGAAATGACAAGTTACAACTTTTAGTCGAAGCCCAGGTGAATTCAAACGGACAGTGAGAGTTCATTTAGCAGTGCACATTTTGCTGTGCAGTTTGTTTTTGTGTGGATGTTAAGTGTGGAGAGTAGCTTTATGTATGAAGCATGAAGTGCCCACATCTACATAATTCCCATTACTGAAGCTTAACCTCAGTTAATCCCTGTTTACTGGTCGGACACTGATAACGCCAGCTCAGATCCTGATTACAAAGGAGACACAAAGTCCAGCTTGACAGAAGAGGATGCTGAAGAAAGAGACTTGGCATTAACAAAGGATATGTTCACACTGTAGGGAAAAATTGACAAAAACAACATTTTTTAAAAATACATGAGACATGATTTTTTTTTTTTTATGAAGAGCAAAAACTCACACTGAATCTGAATTTTTTTCATTTGAAATGTTGAATTTTCCAATCAGAAGGTGTGCATTAATTTGCTATAACAGCTACTCTGAGTAATTCTGGCTGTAACATAAATGACAGGTTTATGTTAATATGCTCATTCTAATACATTATTGTTTCTAGTAACAGCTCATACACAGGGACTTGTATGGTGGATGCTCCACAAAATCTAAGGCTAATAAACAGATTTACTTAAATGTGTTGTTATATCACAAAGAAAATCGTATAATCATTGATATGGTAAAGCTTTCTTTAAGAAGATGTTTATATAATATTTGTGGAAGGAGTCTCCAGTGTCAGCACTTTCTAACAAACAGTATGTTTTTCTCCATGGGAAAGGCTTCGGGACAGAGAACAGGTTCTCGGTAACATGCCAAGCTGTTTGCTTATTAACTTTAAGAGAGGGGGACAAAAAAGAGGCTGGTGATGGAACTGCTGTTTATCATTGCTATAGCATAAGTGATAACAGGAACTAGTATTTTTTTGTGGACGTTCCACTACATTAAGTGTAAATATAAATGATTAAATGCGTAATGTGTTATTTACGAATTAATTAAAAAACATAATCATTGGCAAATTGTTGAGTTATAAGAGGAATAAAAGACTTTAGACCATGCTGTTATAGGAAAATAATCATCTTCAGGGTGGTAACGGCACCATCAGTGTATCACACCACCCTGGCGTCATGGCCTGTCATGTGTTATATCTCAAATTTTGTAATAATTTCTCATAATGTTGAGTCTCAAGCTAGTTTCTTGCCTTGAAAGTCTTGCTACATGACGTAGTTGAAGTAATTTTGTGTGTGCAATAGTGTCCTTGTTGTGATCCTCCCACTCCTGGCTTCAGTCTCACACCACAGAAAGCCAACATCATCCCTCTTTCTTTTCCTTTTCTCTGAATTTGCAGCCGTCCTCCAGTAAACACGAATGTCAAAAAACTGCTTCTTTTCCAACTTCAAGCCCAGCCAGCATGCTAGTCAGTTTTTAGATATAGTATATATGGTTCCCTTTTTATATTGTATCTTTAGTACCTGAGATGTTACTCATTCACCTCTAATGTAACTCCTGAAGATGTACAGTATGTATGCACTTACAGATGAGTATTACACTGATGTAAAGCCTGACCTTTTCGACTGGGTTATTGTGTTACACAAAGAGTACAGATATCTAAATGTTCTGTAGGTTGACATTTCCTGGGCAGCTGCAGTGTCAGTAGACTGAAACAATATGGTTCATTCTTCAGTGATGAAGGCAAAGAGGTGATTTAAAGGGAAAATGCTGACAGCAGACATTTGTAGGGTCGTTCCAAACATTCGCTGAAAGTGACGCTTCAGAACATATTTGTTAAGAGAAACTAATGAGTGGACAAGTGGGTCTTTCTCAGAGTTTTCTCTAAGACATGCTTGATGTCAGTGTGTAAAAAGGCTTTCCTTGTGAATGAGCCTGGCTCTAACTGATTACACAGTAGTGTTTTTTTTTATTATTATTTGTTTGGTCATTATTTTTGTCCCATAACCAAAAATATGGTGTAACCACATATTTGAATGCTTTTATTCAGCAAGGTGTGATACAGCCTCAACTTCTCTCAAGCGAACTTGTATAAAAGTTACAAGACGACATACGCACTTGTAGCTTACAATTTGTCTTACAACTTGAAATCCCATTAAATTTCTCACTTATTAGAATTATACAAGTCTCCTCGGTTCTGCTGCCATCTTCAGTTTCAGGCTCCGAGGTCTTCAGAGACCTTAAAGAGATTTCAGGAGTCCTTTAGAGCAGCGTTGTTTACAGCTACGTTCAACTGCTCTGTGTCTTCAGAGGGAATCTCACTAAATAGATCTACTAATTACATCCTTCTTCAGTAGCGTACTGAGGGAAAAAAAAAAGAAATCATATTTAAGATCTGGTTTATTGTATATTCCTGATGTAGTTACATGCACCTGTGAGTTTGAGAAATGTGTCTGTTATTTTTGTGCTATAAAAAAAAAAGCAGGCGCTGTTGTTATTTACTGAGGATCCCGGGCGCCGTTGTATCTCTAAGCCTGCGGATTTCCCATAAATCCCGGCTGCTTGGCCTCGGCGGTGCAGTGACTGGGTCGAGAGGCGCCATTGGCGCGCTGATGAATCCCTTTAGACGGCCCAATCAATACGGCTTTATCTTCAGGCGAGCGGCGCAGACGCTCGTGTTAGTTCACCTGGGGTCCTGAAGGAGTGATCAGCGCACTGTACATCAAAGCCCACTATCAGACAGCAGCAATCAGGAGAGAAGGCCTGATCCACTCATCTCCTGTGGCACCCGAAGACGTGTGATCTATCGCCCATGAGCACTCACGCTGTTGAATATGTCATCTTTATCAGCGCTGATCTGTGTTTCTGGAGCCATAACCACTGTAGCTTTTTTCACCAGTCAGTCAGGATATGAAGGCTACAGACGGCAATGTTTCTTACAGTACAGACATAAAACACACACTTTGCAAGTGAGAGGGTTCTTAATAGAATTGTTCTGTGCACTACTTAGCACTGGATATCTCTACTGCATCTCTTTAGAATTTTTTACCTGGCTAACATGCCTTCTTGAATATGTGACAGCCTGGGAAATTGTGAAAGTTTGTCCTTTTGTTCTGTATATAGTTCTGAACTGTTCGGACAGACTGTCCTGAACAGAACTGTTTCTCTATGGCGTGTATCTGTATCTCAATCACACATAAAGTTTATGAATTTTAAAATCTGGTTAGCCCTAAAATGAACAAAGGAGAACATTGCATTTAAGGACATATTATTTCATAATGATTATTTTGACCTGCAAAGAATTTTCCGCTGCTTTATCAGTTTATTAGTTACTACGTAAAGTGGCATGTACATTTAAGAAAAGGGTTTCTTGTGGGTTCTTTGGATGGTTAAGAAGTCTAGCTTTCAAAAGAGGTTCAATTGTCAAAAGTGGTTCTCCCTGTCTGATAGATAGTCCTTCTGTTGTAGGTTTCTATAGAGAAAAAGAAAAGTTTAAAAAAGTGGAGCTCCTTTAGAAAGCTAGAATATTTAATCTTACAAAGAGTTGGAGAAGTTTTTTTTCTATTCTTGTAAAATTTGCTTATAGGGATTTTTATAGGTTTCTTGATTGAATTAGCTGTTTAGACCAGAAAATCTCTTTCGTTTTGGTTACTGAATGGTTCCTTAGGGCAAACCACAAATGTCAAATGTCATGCTTTTAGATCTGAACTCTGATCAGAGTTCTGAACTCTGGAGCCCCTCTGACACTCCACCGAGCCCTGCTGTTAAATAACGAACTGCCTCAAGTCATAGGTTATGGTGGGTTGTATGCTGGTTCTACAATATAAATGTGACATATATAAATAAATGAGAAATTTGTCAACCGATAACATTTCTACTGCAGCAGAGGAAAACTACCACTTTTATTTGTTGTAAAACTGCACACATGGCTGTGGGGTTGCTGAGAAGAGCATTCCTACAGCTTTAAAGCGGCTTTATGCTCTTAAAAAGTAATCATCAAAAAGTACTGGATCATTTTTTATATTCACACCAGGCTAAATGACAACAACTAACAACCACAAACACCATTTTGACGACATTTGCCTGTCCATGTTAGTACGGATCATCACATTCAGCTCACGGAGCAATAAAGATAAAGAGCTGACAAAAAAATAATTGGTTTGGAGTTATTTATATGGATGTTATTAACAACATTAAGAAGATTAGCTATTTGTGCAATGAGCCCGAATGCTTTGTGGATTGTTTTATTGCAGTTTATAACATTGAATTCTCAATTCCGATTGGTCAGAAGGTTTTGATAAATTTCCAGTTCCAGCCCAGTACGGTCAGTGGTAAAGCTGTTTAAAGTTTTCAGACACAAGAGAGTATTCAGGATAGAGGGCTTTATGCTTTCCGATTTCTCAGTAACATGACAAGCTGCATACTTTTTGTCTTTTTAAGTTAAAGCAAGAGAAAAAAAAACAGAGGCTGGTGAGGGAATGACTGTTTGTAGCTGCTATAATGTGACACAACAGGAACTAACTTGTTTCAAGGACAATTAAATGTTGCCCCATTGTATTTTATTCCTTATTTACTTAACTGTTATAAAGATATAAATCAATAAAATCTTACTACATGATACTTTACATCTGGCAAAAAAAAAAACTGTTGACTTGGAAATATACGTTTAAATCAAAATACTTTTTCAGTAGTCATGGCATTTTGAAATATCGATAACATTTTGCCCATATCTCTAGCCCTAGTCGTAGGAATTGTGACAGACAATAGAAACGAAGTTCCAGATACCCCCCAAAACATTAACCATTCCTAATTTTTCCTTATATATGATGTAATTCCTGTTGCTTTTAACATTTTCAACACTTTACACTATTTAACAGGGTAACATTAACCCCATAAGCTCCAGTTTTACACTCCTGACTCCGATAACTACACACACTTTCAGTTTATTTTTACTCGACTTACTGAATAATATGCTTTAAGATGAATAACTTTATAATAAGCTGAGACTTTAAGGGGTTAATCAGATATTAGTGTGTGTGATATTTAATATAAAGTCAAAAAGCCTTTTTTGCAGTGTGTTTCAGCTGCAGCACTTTCGCTGCTCACTCTTGTGGAGCTGTATTGATATTGTTCCCAGGGGCTGCCGAGTCATTAAATAGTGTTAATTGGTGCAAATGCCTGATCAGATTGGCCATTGATTGTGACAGTGTCGATTATCTCTCAGATAAATGGAATCCTTTAATTCCCAGTTTCAGCCGGATACCGACCGTGCCGTCCGAGGCCATTAAAATCCTGTAGCAATTAAGGTATAACAGAGTAATTAGTGCCAAGATGGAGGAATGTAATTAATGTTTGTGGTATTTTTACCTTGTTATCTCTATTGGTGCAGTGTAATTTTGTGATTTTCATAGGCATATACATTTGTATATCTATAGTTTTTTTGTTTTTGCGATGTCACCATTAGCACCAGAGCTCAACATCGCAAAACAACAAGCAGTGTTATTTCATCATTATAGACAAATCTCGAAAAAAATTTCCTGTCATGAATACATTATTCAGAGTTTGGTGCTGTGTAATGGAGCTCAATTTTCACATCAGTAAATGTTTTCTAGATGGGATCACTAGCTGACCGACATTTATGTGTGTGTGTGTATATGTGTGTGTGTGTGTATTGGTGTGTATGTGTGTTGACCCCAGTATTGGAAACATGTCTGTTCTGAGGGGATCAATGAGCTCTCGGAGTGTATTCTCTCCACCTGCTGACACCAGCGCTGAGCTGAAGTGGCGCAGCTCAAGTGCTCACGTCAATGGAGCTCCAAAGCGATATTGAGCTGTAAGGCCGCAGCAAAGCACTGCAATTCACACAGCACTGTTAGATATATAGATAGACGAGGGATTTCCTTTTTCACTGGTTTGGGTATACAAAGAACTGGCTGAGAGGTTTCACTAAGGGGTTTGGAGTTTTTGTGTCATTCCTGTCATGTGACCTTTAAGCCCCAAATTTCAGAGTCAGTATTCAAGAGCTCAAAGAGTTAGTGTGATCTTCATATGAAGGAAGTCAATAATGCTGTGTCTCATCTAGTTACCACAATCTTTACCATTTGTTGTGTTTCCTACGAGGTAAATAGTGTGAATTCTTATGAATTGTTAATAATGAGAATGGTGCTGAGTTTTCAGTCAGTCAGTCAGTGCTGTCTCGTTTGTGTGGCGGTTTGGGAAAGACCTGTCAGATGTCACTGTGGCTGAATTCAAACAGCAATAAAAGTGAGTTTTTCTGCCTGTAATATGCCTACACATGTCCGCCTTAAGAAAATAGAAATATATTTTACCAAATGGATATGGAAATGTTTTTTATTTAGTCTACTTTCTGACCTTGCGTTGCTGTCTGTCTTCAAAGATCACAGGAGCCAGAAGCCAGTTTAACAAACACAGGGATAAAAACAGTCAGACTGCTGAAAGATACCTAAAACCTCGCTAGCTTCTCACGATTTGATCAGGTTTTAGGGTGTCACATGCCATAATGAAATGGAGTCAATTCAGTTTGTAATGAGATAAATGTCCGCTGCCACATCATCATCAAAACAGAGAGCACACTCTGTACAGATGACAGTGGACAAAGTATTAAAATGTTTAAAATCACTAAATAAAAGACATTAATAATAAGAGATGTATTCAACAAAACAGAACTGAGGGAATGAATCAGTGATTATTTCTCCACCGATGTTAGCATGAACAGAGATCAATCAAGTTAAGAGACGATGATGAGGCTTGTGTTTAAACGCTGTGACTTTTAGCTCAGATGATGAGAGACAGACTGATGTGATACTGATAATCAAGGCGAGAACTCCTTTCTTATTGTAAACTGATAATTCTTAAAATATTGGTCAGTAATGTTTTTTGGTAGGTAGATGAGGTTATAAATGCAGAGGTAGATGGAGCGTCTTTCAGTGGAATTGCATGAAATCTTAAGATGTGATTGCCTCTTTTTTGATTTTTGAGATAACCATACTAGTGGTTGAAATAAATGCAAAAAAGAAATAGGTATCAGTTCAGGAAAGTAAACTAGGTATAGTAAAAAATGTCTTAGCACTACTTGGAACCCTCTCTGATGGACACTCTGTTGAAGGGCACTACACAGAGCCTTTAAGGGTTTCCTCAACGAGACATATTGAAGATTGCACTAAAAAAAGTCGATTCAGGTCTCAAGTAAGTGATGATGACTTCCATGCTGAGAAATGAAAAGTCACGAAAATTGGAACTCCTGTTTGGCCTATCAAGTTTCCCACTATAGCAAACACACTCGCAAGTCCATGCCAAACACAGAACAGCATCATCATTAATAATCAAAGTATAACTGTATTATAAATATATTAACCTCGGCTAATGGGGCAGACTGGAAGTCGAGCCTGATCAGAGGAAGTTTGCAGAGGAAAGAGCTGAGCTTGCATACAGCACTCAGTGCAATCCGGTGGGATCGAGATGCAGATTTGAAAGCGGTTCTTCTGACAGTTTGACATATGAGCAGTTTTGGGGGAAGACGGTGCTCAGTGGGACAGGCTGTGAGATGTTCATTTCTAATGTTTGGAAGAGGATGGACTCCCAGAACAGAGGGACAGAGAGAGTGAGAGTTGAACTTGAATCTGTGCCAGTTCTTGATAGACCAAGAAAGGAAGATAGAGAGACAGAGAGAGAGAGAGAGGGAGAGAGAGAGAGAGAGAGAGAGAGTTTTGTTGTGATATCAGATGTGATATCCCAGTCCAAATTAGGGCTGAACAATATGATGATATAATATTGATACTGTGATGAACTAAGCCACAATACACAATTTTTTAAAGATATTGTGAATATTGTGGTATATTTTTATTTTAAAAAAATACAAAGTGATTGGAAGCAGATGGTTTGATGTTAAAATGTAGTTATTATTTACAGTTTTAGTGTTAAATATTTTTTATTTCATTTTCGTATAAATAAAAATGTCATTTAATAAAAATATAAAAATATATGTATTTTCTAGGCATTAAATATGACAAACTTTTTTTTTATGCAACACTACTATTTAGCTGACAATTTGCTTACAAACCTATATATCATGATTTATTTTGTGTGTTCATGAAATGTCTTTGAGAATATGACATGATATGATATTTGTACCATATCGCCCATCCCTTGTCTAAATCCTGCCTTTAATTGTACACATAGAATCATATGTACACACACATCATGTTCAACATGCGTCAGTATGACACACTCACACACAATATTCACACACAAATCAGTACATAATAAAGTGCAGAATAAAGGAATCAGCAGATTAGCAGACACACACTACTGCTTGTCTTCAGATTTAGGATTAGCCAGATGTGCACATGTGTGACCTGTTTGTGTGTATGTGTGTGTATACTTGTAGGTGTATTGTCAGTGTTGTCGACAAAAAAGTGTGCAATGAATGATCTGCATTTCTCAACAGAATGCAGAAGAGAGCTGTGTTCTTTCTCAACAACGTTCTCCAGACCTAATTCTAGTTCATGCATGTTCTTTAGGTCTTGTTCGTGTTCATTCATGTTTTTCAGACCTGGTTCTTGTCCATGCTTTGTTCTTCTTCCATCATTCCTTGTTCCTTCCATTTCTTGCCCTTGTTTAGCCATGTTCTCCAGACCTTTTACTCAGGAACACATTCTTATTCCATGTTCTCCAGACCTGTTGTTTTCCACCAATATTCCAATGGCCTTGTTTTTGTCATCCTTGTTGTTTTCTTGAATCATGTTCCAGACCTCATTCTACTTAGGCCATGCTGTGGTTTAATTAGATTCTCCAATTTTTTTTAATCCATCATTTTCAGGTCCTGTCGTTGTTCTCTACTCATTGTTGCTTAGTCTTATTCTCCAGGCCTTGTTCTTCTTCGACCAGGTTTGTCATGTCTCATGTCTCACCTTCCATTCCTTCTTTCGTCCTGTTCTCCAGCCCCTATTCGTGCTCAGCCATGTTCTCCAGGCCTTGATCTTTTTTCATTGTGTTTCCAGTGTTTATTCTTGATTAGTCATGCTCTCCAGGCCTTTTTCTTCACCCATTGTGTCCTTATTCTTCTTCTGTCATGTTCTTCAGAGATCATTCTTGCTTAGTCATTTTCACCAGGCCTTGTTCTTCTATCGTATTTTCTGGTCCTTATTTTTGCTCAGTCATGTTTTCCAGAACTTTATCTTTATCAGTAATGTTTTAGCGTCCCTGTTTTTGCCTAGCCATGTTCTCCAGCCCTCTAGCATGTTCTCAAGTTCCCAGCCAGGATTCTGAGACCTTGGTCATGTTTAACTGTGTTCTTCAGACCTTGTTCTTTTTGAGGCATGTCCTAAGAACTTCTTCTTCTTCAGCCATGTTGTCTGATCTTGTTCTTTTTTAGCCTGATCTTATATAGTTGTGATCTCTAAACCTTTGTTTTTGTTCAGCCATGTTCTCCAATCCTATTATTTTTCATGAGTGCTCTCCTGGCCTTAGTCTTCTTCATTCATGTTGTTCAGAGCTTGTTTTTTTTCAGTCATGTTCCAGACCTTATGCTACTTTGGTCATGCTTCCCAGCCATATTCTAATTAAGCCATGTTCTCCTGACCTTGCTGTTGTTTAGTCATGTTCTCCAAAAGTAATTTTTCAAAAGCCTGTTATTGTTCAGTCTCCAGCCTTTATTCTTGCTTAGTCTTGCTCTTCAGGCCTTCTCCATCTTCTGTCATGTTCTCCAGTCCATGTTCTTGTTCAGCCATGCCCTCCATACTGTTTTCCTTTTTTTTAACCAGTCATATTCTTCTGGTCTTGTTGCTCTTCAGTTATGTTCTCTAGAATTGATTCTCCATTTTAACCAGCAGCAGATGAGCCACTCTCCTCTTGTTTCCTGGAGCTCAGGTTCACAGTGATCTCGGAGTCTCAGAGGTCAGCTTCATCGGGGCATGATGATACACAAAGCCAGCAGCACTAATAGTTGACATCTGCCAGAGCTTGTGATCCTGCAAGAGCTGTCAAAACAATGTCAGCAGAAATCAGATTCCTGTCAGTCAGAACAGGTCATGGAACTGATGTAAAAATGGGGCAGATGATGGAGAGAAGGAATGGTATTCAAATGAAAGTTAATCTGTTGCGCTAAATGTATCAGCAATTTCTTAAGTCCAGCCAGACCTTCCTGATATATCTGAGATCTTTTTTTTTTGGTAGTTGAATTTATAAACTATGTCTGTTAATGTGATTTTTCTAATGAGAGTATTTTGCCTGTTCATAGTGCTTCAAATGGTTTTATGTACACAGGCAATGGTGTGAGACTCTGAGCTCATCCAACTGATACAGAACAAAATCTCTGACACATTTTTCGTTGTTATGATGCTATAGGAGTGAAATAAAAGCATAAACTTTTGGTTTGTGTTTTTTTTTTCCCTGGAAATGCACAACTGTGTTCATAGCAAGCATGCAAGAAGATGCATCATTTCGTCTAAACTTAAAATTTCTATTCACACATTAAAATTATGCTGTTAAGTGTGTTTTCAATCCATATAACTGAATTATCTTATATGTCACCGATGTGGGTGGTTCTCTTCATCCACAACTGTGACTAATTAGGTCATTCAAAAAGCTTTATCAAAGCATTTGAAATCCTCTTGACTGAGGCCTGACTGCTCTTTTATTTTTTTCATTTGCTTTCTTTTCTGTAACCGTTTGTTGTTGAAGAGTAGGTCATCCCGTGGTAATTAGCTCTCGTTAATTAACTGTGTTTCCCTCTCAGGAGAGCGACAATCTGTGGTGGGACGCGTTCGCTACTGAGTTCTTTGAGGAGGACGCCACACTGACCCTCTCCTTCTGCCTCGAGGATGGACCAAAGAGATACAGTAAGAATTCAGTTCAGATTATAAAACACAAATCACCTGCTGTACACTTCCTTGGGATACTTCTAAAGGATATAAGATTTAATGGGCACCTCATTCATATACAGTGAGACCATGTATCAAGGCTATATCAGGACCATAGCACAACACATAAGGCAACACAGTGACTCTGTACACATGATTAAATCCTGCAAATTGGGCAACAATTTGTTATGCAAGAAGAAGTGCATCACAATACAATATGCATACAGGACAGTAAGAGTATGTGATATAGTGCACGTTAAAATGTGTTTCAAGTAAAGGTGTTTCCGAAACATTGTAGGAACACTTGTACGCATTTAGCTTTAATTTTAAAAATTATCACTATTCACTTTTCTGTAATAAGTATCAACAGTAGTTATTAGCTGACTCACAGTAGCAAAGTAAGGTAATATTGAACTTGTGCAATTTTTCTGTTTTTTTTTTTTTTTTCAATTTGCTGGTATGGCTTATCAAACAATGAAAATGTCTTCAGGTTTTGTGGTATAATTTTGGCAAGTCGTCTATATGCCCAGGAAATGTTCTTTCTGGAAAAACTGGCTGAACTTAATAAGAAGGATAATACGAGTTATAACAATATAACGATCTTCCGTTACTTATACTAATATCAGGTTTTGGTCATTAAGAGATGGTAATTAACACTGTTAGGAGTGTGTGTGTGTGTGTGTGTGTCTGTGTGTGTGTTAAGCTGCATTCAACTTGCCATCAGCTAAGCCTTCAACTAAGTGGTAATTTGCAGGTTGGAATTACATCATTTTCTACCTCGTCACATTCGACTTGCGACGTAGAAAAAACATGGACGCTTCTGTGTTTGTCTTCTGTTAGCCACAAGCTAGTCATCTAACAGTGATGAGTGATGTATGTTTTCCTCCTCAAAGAGCCAACTGTATAGTCAGTGTTATAGATGTAAGTGAATATAAGTGAATATGTTTATATGTTGATTAATCTAAAGCAAACATGTATACAGTATAACTCATTTAAAGGTAAGAAGTGCTATTGTTTTTTCTTTTGATGCCGTGAGGAGCCATGTGGATTTGACATCTCTCTGTTAAACTGGGAAGGAGCTTGTAGTTGAGAAGACTACCCTTAGTCGAGGGGACATTTTATTTGGCTTTCACTGGTTGGAGGAAGTAAATCACAGATTTGTGTTGTGCTCGTTCTAATACGTTATTGTTTCTATAGTAACGGCAAATTCACAGAGACTTCTATGGTGGACATACATAACCAAAACATAAAAATAAAAAAAATTACAAGCATTTTGTTATTTAACTAAGGAAAACCTATAACTGATTTCTTTGAGGAGATGTTTATTTAACATGTACGTAAGGAGTCTCCAGTGTCGATGCTTTGTAACAGTCAGTAGTTTTTGTAATTGTTGATTATATGCTATAACAGCATGCCCCCAACTGTTTTATTCCTCATATATGATTCAATTGAGTAAAACATATTTTTAACTAATGGACCAAAACTGGTTGTTGGTGGTGGACTTGGACTTTTGGACCACAGTGTAAATTCGTAATGCTATGAATAGCTCCAGTTCCAGATGTCAGGCTTCAGTGTTGATAAGCCGGATGAGTAAACTATGAATAAATGCATTGTTTGTCCCAAAGCTCTGTGGCACCTCAGTGGATCTTTTGTGGTTTTATCCTCAGGTTCATCCCAAATGCAGGGCTTATTTTCTGTTTTTTCTTTTGCACTCTCTCTCTCTCTCTCTCTCTCTCTCTCTCTCTCTCTCTCTCTCTCTGATGATTTGAGCAGTGCTGTCTGTCCTCGCTGAGTCCTGGGCCTTTGCTTATTCGTGCAGAACGGCTTGCTTGTTGAAAGGAGAGAGGGACTCAAACCCTGATTCGTTTGCAGCCTCCCTCCCTTCCCCCAGTCTCTGTGCTGCTGATTTATTCAGCAATACATGTTTTTATTACGCAAGCACGATGTGCAGTTAAGCAACTGTTTTCTCAGCTTTGCTTTAAGAAACAGAAGTTTAGGATCAGCCGGGTAATGCCAATCTTGTACAGTTTGCTTTAAATAGCCTTGTATATAGTTTACTGTGTGGGCTATAAAGGATCCTGCAATTTCCACAGTACGGGGAACACGGGTGGAATCACAGACTTCATGTAGAAAATGTGATTTTTAGAAAATGTGCGGTTTATTACCAGATTTGTACAGAATTTCTGAAAAAAACTTCAATAATTACGAGTTCGAATTCCTGATGATGCCACAGCCGTCTATGGGTGTCAGAGGAGCAAAATTGGCCGTGCTCTCTGGTAGACGAGTGGTGTTTCTCTTTCCCCTGTCAATCACAGTGACACTAGCCAATCTTGGGCTTCTGTGAGCTCATGTATGTGGAAGAGGGCAGATAGCGATTTCCTCCGAGTGTGTTATGCTGCCCTGCTGTTCGAAAAGATGGAGGAAGTATGTGTTAGGAAGTATGTGTTAGGAACTCTGGAAAATGAAGATGCCTTCAAAAAATTTGCAAATTAAAAAATATACAAAGGGTTAACAGGAAACAGTTAAAAAGTGTCTTAGCTACACTGTCACAAAATCTCACTTAGTAAATGGTATATTACTTAATATGTTGCTTTCTTTATATATTATGTGCAAACCTTCTCTGTGCAAAGATGTATAATTTATGAAAACATATGGGCATAAAATAAGTATCTAAGAAAAATTGTACATAAAAATAGTGAGATTATGAATTTTGCACAGTGTGCATTAGATGTTTTAAGCAATTTGTGATCATTTGGATATTATAGCGTTCATTTTAGTTTTAATGCTTTTCTTTGCAGAAGTCCAGTCACACTTCTGTGTCTGTGTGTCCATATATACATTTTATACATCACAGTGTGTGCAATACCTGCATGCCAGTAAAGTTAGTGAGCTGTACAAGACTAACAGAAATATTCTTCAATCGATTAGCACTGGATACTTCATTAGCCCAGTTTGCTTTGTTGGTGTCTTCATTGTGATTTAGGATCTCGTTCTATAGCAAAGGGCAGTGCTAATTCACACACACCACCACCAGCCACACACACATACATGCAGCGGTTTTGTTTCCGTTTCGAGACTTTAAAAAGCCTATGGTGTGTTGAAGGGAATGAAAACCATCAAAGACTAAGAAGTGCGTCACAAGCAGGGATGCGAATGCTGCTCATTAAAACACACACACACGGTTGCTTTTTTTCTCAGAACAGTAGGCTTTTAAATAGAGTAATAAAGTGAATAAATTGAAGAGTGTTAATTTCAGCTTTATTCATTTGTTTATGATTTAATTTAGATCTCCTGTTTTTATTTTACAGAAGCTACACCGGTAATCCAAAGTCGCTTAAAAAATATTTCCAAAAAAATTGAATTTGTGGGGAAAAAAATGACACCGATTCTATAGGGCCCTAGATAAAGGAACTGGGTAGATGGAGATGAATTTCTCTCATCCGCTGCAGGTTTGTGATATATGGATGTGGTGCATGATGGGAAAAGAGGCTCGGCCCGAGAGCAGGTCCACATCTCAGTTGAGCTATGACTCATCTTTCCTGGCATGCTCTCTCTCTCTCTCTCTCTCTCTCTATTTCTGTTTCTCTTTCTGTGTGTGTGCCTGGATATACTAAGTGGCTTGCTTATTTTGTTAATATTTCAAGTAGTGTTTTTCTCAAAAAAATTATTCATAAGCAGTCATTGATCAGAACAATCAGCACATTTTCTGATATTATTTTTACTTGTATCATATTTAAGGAATAAAGCACTTGTTATAGATGTGCTATTATAGAAAAATAATCAAATGCAGGGTGGTGTGATGACACGGACTTACTGTTACCACCCTGAAGTTGATTATTTTTCTATAAAAGTATTCCGCTTAAATCAGAGCAATGTGCCAGATATTGGATTTTTAAAATATATTGATATATATAAGTACGACATGCCATACTTGTTACACATTTACTGTTGTGAAATGTCCACGAAACAAGTCATATCTTATCGTTACTTATATTATAGCAGCTATAAACAACCATTCCATCACCAGAAAAGGTCATGTTGACAATTTTTAATCTGTTTTTTATTATTAGTCTGCCATAGGAGTATGTTAGCTATACCTTAATTTCTTGCTAACTAACCTCGGAAATACCTCAATAAGGTATTAAATGTCTAGCTAGCTAGTGTTACACGCTAACATGTGTATCCTGTGGTCGTTTGGCATGTTGTTTGTGCACGTCCTCAGAAATTCACACGACGTGCCCATGTGGTGTAATACCAACGTAAATAGTGAAGGCAGTATATCACCATGTGATACTGCATCCGCAACTAAATAAACAAACTGTCTTAAATCACTTACTTACGTACTATTAATGACCATTGAGTACTAACACTAGCCAGTTTTCCTAATACAATTATTGTTTGAATTTTTTAAAACCTCTCCTTTAGTCTTTAAACCTACTGAATGTCTATTTTGAGTGCCAGTCTAATGGATTTGTTTAGATTGCTAAATATTTTAAATAATTTTTAAATTTTAAATAATTTTGAATATATGGTGAGGGTTTTCAATTTGAGACGCAGCTCATGACAACAGTCACGCAGATGGCACGAAGTTTTAAAGAGAAACGTGCAAGGGCTCATGAGAGTATTTAATGTCGCTGTGTATGAAATCTCTAAAAATTACAGTTCAGATATACGGGGATTTTTTGTCTCTGACATGCCATCTAGTGGACATCGCTAGTTGAAGGATGGTCTGAAAATGATAAAAATAAATGCACATTTCTGGTTAAATGGATTATTTGGTTTCTTTTATACCGTATAAGAAGCGTAGGAGAAGAACATTATTCACCATTACTTGATTACATTCTAACTAAAGAGGGGGTGTGGAATAAAAATATCATTTCTGTTTAGAACAAACCAAAAATGAAAAATAAATTGTTTTTAGCTAGTGCACTCATCTATTTTGTGTCTATAAGATGTCACTTAGAAATCTACCGTATTTAAATGGCAACATTTGCAAAGAAAAAAATCGTGTGTTTTTCCACCAATGCTGAAATTACTTTCTCTCTCTCTCTCTCTCTCTCTCTCTTTCCTGATCAGTCTGTTTCCACCCCCCTTCCTTATTTTGTCTCCTGCTCTCTGTCCATTTCTCTCCGAGCCTTCCCTCCCCCCACCATTTTTTGTCCTCCTTTGCTATCCATACTTTCTTTCTCTCTTTTTTTCTACCACTGGTCATTTTCTCGTCCTCCACACTCTCGGCTCTACACGTTATGTATAGGACGCAATAAATTGTGCATAATTACGTGCAACTTGAATGAATCCGTATAGAAGAGAGACGTGTAGTGTTATATCTCTGTAAGTCAGAGTCAGTGTTACAGTGCAACATGCTGAGTCTCAGGAAAGAAGTGTTTTCCCGTGCAGTGTGTTTGCCCTTGATATGAGCTCATTATTGTTGGAGGGGTTTAAATCGTATCTTCACCTTGTTTGGGGGATGATGGGATGGAAGTTTGCTCGCATGATGTAACGCCGCTGCAACAGTCCCGCGTTAAACCTCCTGCTGATAAAAGACTAACAACGGCGACTAGAGGAAATATGAAATGCTCTGATCACAAAGATGCACTGATCCAAAACTCATACTGGGTATTGGGGACCAATATTTTCGCTAATCTGCTAATCGTTAGCTTACAGAGTATCAGATAAGTATCGATATAAACCGATATCCAGTTTCGGTGCATCTCTACCACTCATTACTACCAGGGTGATTCCACAGTCGGATGCCATTTGTGTAACATTTACAAATACAAGACATTTTAAACACAAGGAAACACAAGTGTCCTACACAAAGTGCATGTCTCAGATAATTAACTTTTGTAGTTATACTGTCCCATCCTACTATACCTACACTTCGTATTAATTTTGCATCAGTGTGTGAATCCATTTAACATCTCATATTTGAAACATCATTTTCCTTTTCTTGAGTCGTCCATTATACCCTTATAAGTTATGAAAAATGTACATTTTAGTGTCCCACAATATAAACGAATTCATGCCTATGGAATTTTTGGAAGTCACACAATGTTCAACAGGAAGTTGCATCATTTGGATTTCCTGAAGATCATAGGAAGAAGTAAATTAGGTTCTCTCATTCTTTTTTCTTCATTTCCTTTATTTCCAATGATATTGTGATATTGAATGATGAAAGTACAGCCTGAATTATAGATTGAAAGAAAATGAACTTAGAAAAATAAAGTAAATTATTAGAATGTTCTTAATGTGTTAATTATGCCATGAATATAATGCTATTCTAGGAAGGTTATGAGCAGGGTATTACTTAATAACAAAGCTTTTGAACATTATATTATATTACGGCAGTTTAGATTTACAACACCGATTGATATATTACTTATTAACACACATTACTATGAAATGTTCACTTACTGTTTATGTACCAGGACTTTAGGTTTGTGTATATGTATTGACAGTGATAGAGAGTGATAGAGAGATGATTGACAGGGGGAGGAGTTCTGTCTCAGCTGCAGTCCAGCTCTGTTAGATACACACCACTCTCACATGAGTGACAGGACCAGTCTCAATGCAACAATGTTGTGTGTGTGTGTGTGTGTGTGTGTGTGTGTGTGTGTATGTAGAGGGGGAGGCAACAGGAAGAAAGAACAGCTGTGGGAAGGGATGATAAAATGGACCTGTTTCTGTGTTTCCTGCTTTTCTCATATTCTCTCTTTTCTCTCTCTTCCCCTAATCTTGCTTTCTCTCATCTCTCAAAACCCTCTATCTCGACAATAAAGTGTGTGTGTGTGTGTGTATGTGACTTGGACTCTCAGATTCCTTTAAAAGTTGTAATTGAACTTTAATTATCTAAATTTATTTATTTTCAAATACTTAGTGTTCACATCCGTTTGAATATCAATGACCCTATAATGTAAGCGTTAACAGTTTTTAATTCTAAAACTGAAAAATAATTTAGAAATAAGTAAGTTATAAGTAAGTGTGTGTGTGTGTGTGTTGTAAAAATGGAGTCATGAAAAAAAATGACGGGTTGTGAAGGCCAGTGTGCCGAGAAGCTTCCAGAAAGTCAACAAGCTCCATGCAGCCATCTTATTAATAATGGATGTAGGAAACACCCATCTTATGTATAATTAATGATGGACACGCCCCTCTACACTAGGAACTGAGCAAGACACACATATAGTGGAATCAGCTTTGTAGATAAATCATGCAGTACCTTATATACTGTAGTCTGTGTGTGTGTGTGTGTGTGTGTGTGTGTGCGTGTGCATACACTTTTCCTTTATTAAAACTTTATGTCTCTTGCTGCTGAGTCCTCTTCATCTGTCTCTCCTCCCTGACCCAATGTCCTCTGTCTGTCTCTCCTCCTTACCCCAGTATCCTCTTAATCCATCTCTCCTCCCTGACCCATTATCCTCTTCATTTGTCTCTCCTCCCTGACCCAATGTCCTCTTCATCTGTCTGTCCTCCCTGACCCAGTGTCCTCTTCATTTGTCTCTCCTCCCTGACCCAGTGTCCTCTTCATCTGTCTCTCCTCCCTGACCCAGTGTCCTCTTCATCTGTCTCTCCTCCCTGACCCAGTGTCCTCTTCATCTGTCTGTCCTCCCTGACCCAGTGTCCTCTTCATCTGTCTGTCCTCCCTGACCCATTATCCTCTTCATTCGTCTCTCCTCCCTGAGACAGTGTCCTCTTCATCTGTCTTTATTCCCCTGAGCCAGTGTCCTCTGTCTGTCTCTCCTCCCTGACCCAGTGTCTTTTTCATCTGTCTCTCCTCCCTGACACAGTGTCCTCTGTCTGTCTCTCCTCCCTGACCCAGTGTCCTCTTCATCTGTCTCTCCTCCCTGACCCAGTGTCCTCTTCATTTGTCTCTCCTCCCTGACCCAGTGTCCTCTTCATTTGTCTCTCCTCCCTGACCCATTATCCTCTTCATTTGTCTCTCCTCCCTGACCCAGTGTCCTCTTCATCTGTCTCTCCTCCCTGACCCAGTGTCCTCTTCATTTGTCTCTCCTCCCTGACCCAGTGTCCTCTTCATCTGTCTGTCCTCCCTGACCCAGTGTCCTCTTCATCTGTCTGTCCTCCCTGACCCATTATCCTCTTCATTCGTCTCTCCTCCCTGAGACAGTGTCCTCTTCATCTGTCTTTATTCCCCTGAGCCAGTGTCCTCTGTCTGTCTCTCCTCCCTGACCCAGTGTCTTTTTCATCTGTCTCTCCTCCCTGACACAGTGTCCTCTGTCTGTCTCTCCTCCCTGATCTGGTGTCCTCTACCTGTCTCTCCTCCCAGACCCAGTGTCCTCTTCACCTGTCTCTCTTCCCCAACTCAGTGTCCTCTCCATAAGTCTTTCCTCCCTGACTTGGTGTTCTGTATATCTGTCTGTCTTTCTGTCCTCCTTGACCCCCATTGTTCTCTTTATCTGTCTCTTGCCCTTACCCAGTGTCTTCTCCATCTGTTTTTCTTCCTGTATCTGTGTGTCCTTTCCATGTGTCTGTTCTTTCTGTCTCTGTGTCCTCTCCACCCGTCTTTGCTCCCTGTCTCTTGTGTCCTCTTCACCTGTCTTTCTTTCTGTCTCTCTGTGTTCTCTCCACCTGTCTTTCTCCTGTCTCTGGGTTCACTTCACCTGTCCTTCCTCCCTGTCTCTATGTCCTCTCTACCCATCTTTCCTCCCTGTCTCCATGTCCTTTACACCTGTCTCTCCCTCAAACCTGTTCCTGTGTCCTTCCCACCTGTCTTTCCTACCTGTCACTGTTTGTCCTTTCCACCTGGCTTTCATTTGTTTCTTCCCATCCCTGTGTGTCCTCTCCTCCTGTCTTTCCTCCCTATCTCTGTATGTTCTCTCCCTCATTCTTTTCTTCCTCATCTCTCTCTCTTTCTTCTCTCACTCACTCTCTGTGGCTTTCTCTTGCCCTCTAATGATCACTTCCTCTCTGTCTCTAATGACCCTTTTTCTCTCTTTGCCTCTCTCTCCCCCTCTCTCTTATCCTTCTCTCTCTCTTTCTCACCCTTTAATAATATTTCCTTTCTATCTGTGTCTGTCTTTTTTCTGTTTTTCTGTTTTCTTCTCGCTCTTATCCAATACTTCTTTTTCTCTGTCTCGCTCTCCCCATCTGTTCTTTCTTTCTATTTCTCTGTTACTATCCTTTGTGGTATATATTTTTTCTTTATCTGTTGCTCTCTTCATCTGTTCTGATTTGTTCCTCCGCCTGTTTTGTTCTCTCATTCTCTGTCATCAGGTAGTTACTGTAATTTATATTTACAACATTCTTCTTTACACTAATGACACAGTGTACTTTTTTTTCACTAACTAACTCTCCTCTAACATGTGACAGCTACCAATCGGGGAAGGTGAAGGCTAACACGTGCTTCCTTCAAGACACATGAAGCTAGCCACCGCATCTTTTCAAACTGCTACGTCCCAGGTTAGCATAACACACTCGGAGGAAAGCGCTATCTGCTCTCCTCAGTATGACCTCACAGATGCCAGTGATTGGTTAGTGTCTCTGTGATTGACAGGGGAGAAAGTAATGGCTTCCCTCCCACCCAGACAGCATAGCTAAATTTGTTCTCTTGACTCCTGGGCATGTACGACTGAGTCATCGTTGCGATTTGAACTCGCAATAACCCAACAATGGAGCAATAAATAACTCAAGACAGTAACATGATACCGAAAAATTTGGCTGCTGTTCGAATTATTTCACTTCTCCTTTCAGGGTGATGATTCATATTTTCGCACATTTTCTCACATTTTTCACTGAAGTGTATTCGGTTAGAAGGCGCAGCTCTGTTTCCACCACAGCAGCCAGTTTCTGTGTGATTACTGAGTCTGTACTCTGTCAGTGTGTTTCATTTTTAGATGATGGCTCTTTTTTGGATATGAGGTTCAAAAGAAATTCTATATGCAGGCTTTTGATTGAATGATGATCCCAATATCAGAAAGTGTTAGTATTTGAGAAATCCTTCTCTTTCTCTTTCTCTTTCT
Source organism: Pangasianodon hypophthalmus (assembly GCF_027358585.1). Lineage (NCBI taxonomy): Eukaryota > Metazoa > Chordata > Actinopteri > Siluriformes > Pangasiidae > Pangasianodon > Pangasianodon hypophthalmus. Next base: position 5,322,497 of record NC_069716.1, read on the forward strand.
CTTTCTCTCTCTCTCTTTCTCTCTCTCTCTCTCTCTGCTTTTGTCTGTTTCTGTATCTCTCCCATCCCCTCCTATATATCTCTTGGCTTCTTTCTCTTGTTCTCTAATGATCCCTTTCTCTATTTCTAATGTTCCCTCTCTCTTTTTCTCTGTTTCTTTCTCATTCTCATTCATTTTCTCTTCCTCTCCCCTCTCTTTAGCCCTTATTCTCTCTCTCTCTCTCTCTCTCTCTCTCTCTAATGTTCCCTTCGGTCTCAAATGTTTTGTTTTTTTCCTTTCTGTCTCTCACTCTGTTTTGTTTTTTTCTCTGTTTTCCTCTCCATCGTGCTCGCCTAATCTTCTCTTTCTCTCTCCATTACTATCATTCTCTCCCTATCTTTTTGTTTTTCTGTCCCACTCGCTCCATCTGTTCTTTCTTTTTCTCTCTTTCGGTCTCTCACCCTTTCTTTCTTCCCTCGTTCTCAATGTCACTCGACTTCTTTCTCTTTCTCTCTAATGATCTCTTGCTCCATTTCTAATTCTCCCTTTCTCTCTCTCTCATTCGCACCCTCAATCTTATTTTCTTGCCCTCTAATGATCACTTCTTTTCTAGCTCTAGTGTACCTTTCCTTCTGTGTCTGAAAGACTCTCTCTCTCTCTCTCTCTCTAATGATCCCTTCTCTATTTATGTCTCCTTCTGTTTTTCTGTTCGTCTCTCTTTCTCTTTGTGGTGAGGTGCTGTCCCCTAGCATCAGTTCTGTGTGTGTGTATGTGTGTGTGTGTGTGTGTGTTTGTGAGTGAGAGGTTATCTAAACTGACCCAGCGGGAACCCTTCTCTCGTCACTCCTAATTCACTCAGGAGGAATAAAGGAGGTGCGCAGAGCGGGGACTGAATTGATCGCAGCACAAAGGGAGGAATTACCTGAGTGTGTGAGACTTCACTTGAACGAGGCCATATCAATAAACATCAGGGAGCATCCCGCAGTGAGGTGCGGCTGATTTTAGCGTGCGTACGCTAGCATGACAGCGGGAGACTTAAGCTCTCAGCAACACACACACACACAGAGTTAATGTTCCAAACATGATCTGATCACATCACACTGAGGGATACAAGTGTGTGTGGAGGAGTGTGTGTGTTTAAAGAGCTGGTAATGGCAGAATGAACAACAAACTGCTTATATATGTTAAGAAACAGATGTGGTCTTCTGCTGTTGTAACCCATCTGCCTCAGATTTGAGGTGTTGTGCATTCGGAGATGCTTTTCTGCTCACCACGGATGTAAAGAGTGGTTATTAGAGTTACTGTAGTCTTCCTGTCAGCTCGAACCAGTCTGACCGTTCTCCTCTGACTGTCACTCAGTCCCAGGGAATCAGCAGTTTCTGAACTACTTACACTAGCCAGTCGGACACCAACAACCGTGCCACGATCACTGAGATCACTGAGATCATGTTTTCTCCACATTAACTGAAGCTCTTAATCTTTTGATTGTAGAAAATGTCTTCAAATATCGAAATGATTTTTGTCCTCACATCACCCACCTCTGCTTTCACAACTCACCTATATGATAATCGATTACTTCTAATTGACTAAAGAAGCCAAAAATGGTGATCATGATTAAACTTAGGAAGTGTGCATCCTTCATATTAGCTGTGGAAAATGTGCTAGCGTTTGCTAGCTGATGGAATGGAGACAGCAGACATGCGTTTGTCCTGAAGTGGACACACTGATGGCATTTGCTCTTCAGTGTGCGCATCACCCCACGGGCATCGAGGGAGAGCGGGGAGAGAGCGACTGTCTCCTGAATTATGGATGGGGTGAAGGGGCGGTGGACCCATGGGAAACACACACACACACACACACACACGCACACACACACACACACACCACAAGGCTTTCACAGTCAAACAGTCTGACAAAAACTCACAAAGCAAATCACATAACCTATTAGTGAATACACAACATCTCACACGCACACACACACACACACACATACACACAGGCAGAGAGTGTGAGTGTGTGTGTGAGGCGATGGTGTGAAGCGAGGCGTGTGAGAGGTGGCTGCGTGTCAGTGAGGCTCGGCTCGGTCTCTCTCTTTCTCAGCTTGTCTTTAGGGATTAACATTGGAGAGAGGGAAAGAGAGAGAGAGAGAGAGAGAGAGAGAGAAAATAATCTATCACACTAACCACTTCACTCTCAACCCTTTCTCTCTCTTTCTCTTTCTCTCTTTCACTCTGTATGTCTGTATGTATCTCTCTCAGTATATCTCTCTGTATCTCTCTCTGTCTCTCAGTATCTCTCTGTCTTTCTCTCTCTGTGTCTCTAATAAATAAATAAATAAGTAAATAAAGTTATCTTTACAATCACACAGAGATTATAATTTGTTTTTCTGAAATATTTATATTTATTTTCAATATTTGTAATATTTAAAATGGTCTTAATGACAATGTTCTTTATTTTCTTTTGCTTTTTTTTTCTTCTAAAAGCTTTTATGAGGCCAAATGGATGGGTGCAAAAGTGACATTTTGTATTTGGACTGTTTGTGTGTTATCAGTATTTATTAATGGAATAATTTTTTTTACTTTGCTTAATAGCTTATGAGTTCTAATTATAAATACAAGTAACCAGATGAGCAAGGAAGCATATTTTATCTTTGTGGTGTGTGTGTGTGTTTATTATAACACATCTGAAATCACCTCTGAATTTATAAGCGCGCACACACACACACACACACACACATGCTCACACCCACAGCAAACTTTTCCCTCAACAACAATAACACTGAGAAAAAAAAAATCAAAAGTTTGCAGGAGTGAATGAATTCTCCTTCACTTTATTGGCTGTATGTCATTGTTAGTTGTTTTGGTTTTGCTTTTCTTCTATTATCCATATGTTTACTGTCAGATTTCTGATATGAATTCCGTATGCAGAATGTTCACACAGCACCCTCACACGCGCCACCATTTCATCCTGTCTCTCCTATCAATTATTTTCACTTCGCACCAAGTAGTTTGACTTCACAGAGCTGTGTGCTTTGACAAAAAGTTTGTGAAAAACAGATAGAGAGAGAGAGAGGTGGGGGAGGAGTGGAGAGGGTGAGGGAGAGAAAGAAAGAGAGATTGAATTAAAGTTTTATGACTGATGAATATTTCATATACTGGGTTCTGAATTCCACAATCTAGTGTTTGTTTGTGTGTGAATTTCGGTGTGTGTGTGTGTGTGTGTGTGTGTGTGTGTGTATGTGTGTATGTGAGAGAGAGAGAGTGATTGTTTGTGCTTGTAAAGATGTAGCATATGTTAGCCCAAAACCCAAGCAAGACCATTTTTTACCTCACAAGTTTGAGCTCTAAAATATTTGTCAGAAATTTATTTTTAAATTAATTTGTAACTGACGTTTGCAAGAAAACACCAAAGAGGTTGTCTATTTCTATAAAAACATGACAAAAGCAATGTACTAGGCTGTAAACACTCCTCTTGTGTGTATCAGCTCATTCAGTGTGAGTTAGCATCGTGTGACAGGCTTGTTTCAGTTCGCTAGTAATAACAATAAACATGCTAACCATGAGTCAGCATTATATGCTAGCTACTATACTATACTATGCTAGCTAATATACTATATTACCTCAGTGTAGTGAGTAAAGTAAAGACAAGAGTTTAAAGCAGCACTTCAGTGTTTTGGCCTAATCTCTCTCTACTGTGTGTGTAGCATATGTGTGATTAGCATAGACAAGAGGTTTCCCAGTACTGAGGAAAGAACAAAAACTGTTGACTCAGAACTGTCTGTTGATACAAGTCTAAGACCAATTGTTGGATTCTGTTCATTTAAATGTTAAAAATATGCATATTCATATTCAAAACTGCTCAATTTTCATTTAAAACTCAAAAAATTCACAACTCAGGAGTCTCAGGATGAGACAGATATGAGAGAAAATTTTACCAAAGCTGTTCTTCTGCATTGTATTAAGAGAATTAACCATTCGCCCATCTATTCATTGTCTATGTCATCGTTCATCCATCCATCCATCTACTGCTTGTCAGTGTTCATCCATCCAGTCATCATCCATCTATCCATCCCTCATCCATCCATTAACCCCTGTCCATCTGTCATCATCTGTCCGTTATGTATCCATAGTCTATCCATCCATACATCTATCCCTCCAATCATTCATCCATCCATCCATCCATCCATCCATTTATGCTCTATCATTGCTCATCCATCAGTCCTTCCATCCATCCATTGTCATTGTTCATCTAACATCCATCCACTGTCTGTCTGTCATTGTTCATTCATCATCATTCATTAATTCATTATCGGTCTATCCATCCATCCATCTGTCCATCCATCCATCCACTCATCCATGTAGCCAGCCAGCCAGCCAGCCAGCCATCAATCTGTTACCATCCATCTATCTAACCATGCATCATCCATCCATAATCCATTTGTCATCATCTATCTGATCATCCGCCTGTTCGTCCGTCAATCAATCCATCAATCCATCCATCCGATTATAATATTACCAAAGCATGAAGAACATATTACAATTATTATTATTAATCCTCATTATTATTAATATTGTCACACCATTTTATATTAGCACTTCTTATCAATTGTGAGCCAGCTGTCATTGCTATTTTGTTTAGAAGTGAGAAGGGGTGTACTTAGCTATGGAGGAGCTGTAAATACTGAGGAGATGAGAAATCAGTTCATCTCAACTCTGGTGATACACAAAGTAATATTCAATATAACTTGCATATTAAACAGAAAGAATTTGCATATTGCATGTATTAAACTGTCTCTGACCATTACACACAGACGCTATAATTGTGCAGCATGAGGCTTTAATGTGTCTGTGTTTGCTACACTCAGTACTGTAGTACACAGTAGGCATATATATATATATATATATATATATATATATATATATATATATATATATATGTTACATAATAATGAAGCACTGAGTGTTTATAATGAAAAGGTATCAAAGGTGGTTTTGTTTTTGTGGTTGCAATGCTGACATTTTAAGACAGCCCTCTTAAAATGAGTCTGGCTCATTTTATTTCCACCACTGTGTGTTTTTCAGTAAATCACCAAAGAATCCAGGCATTCTTTTTATTTTTTTCATTTTTTATTCTGTTCCATTTGTTCCATCTGGGGTTTTTTTCTCTCTGCTTCTCTGCTAAAACTAAAGAGGAGACTAAAAGTTGTTTATATTGGTGAGGCGAGCGGGTCAAGGTTGGCCAGGCCTCCACCAACACGAATGGAAAAAGCTGTGTGTGTGTGTGTGTGTGTGTGTCTGTGAGTTTAGATGCATATTTAACTCTTTCCTCACCAGCGAGCCTAACAGAACAAGCAGTTCACGAAGCAGAATTCACGCAAGTTCAAATATACCTTTAATGGAATTCTCCACTCTGAACGAATTGCATATTAATCTTTATAATTAAAATCCGATCTTCAGTTTATTTGGATGTATTTTATAATGCTGTCTCCACTACCTTTCTGCTGGATTTTTCATTAATATGAAGTTGAGCATTGTGGGAAAATGATGAGTGAGAAAAGAATCTCTTGCTCTTTTGACCATTATCATTCATGTTTGAGAATGTAGAAGATCTTTCTCTAATTAAGCACCATAGTAACTGCGCAAGCAACGTTCCCTGTGACGTCAGCGTGAAACACAACCACTAACGTCTTACAGGAATAACGAGAATTCAACATCAGCCAACAAATCAGCACCGCAATCTCTAGACGCATTACAAATATTTTTAATATAAACATATTTACTGTGTTTTTTCTTTAAACGTTTGTTTGCTTAGTAGAAACCTAACCAAACCAAATTCCACTGTTATATCGCAATATCTTTTATAAGCAATTATCAGCTCATTTGTAACATTTAAATAATATACATTTAATTTTACAAATGATGTTAATGATCTGTGATATTCATATAGTTCCAAAAGATGCCTTAGAATTTATATCACTGCAATGCAACAAGCCTCACTTTCTTAGTTTCAGGCTTCTATTTACACTTTTCTGGCCCTGAAATTAGCTCCGCTCCCAGGATTCAAAGCTGCTCAGCTTTGCCTCTTTTCACTAAAAGGCAACTCATGAGGTCATGTGGTCATTTGAGGTCAAAGGGAAGACTTGTCAATGTTTGTATTGCATTTTTAGCCAAAGGCAGCAGATGGCTGTAATCATCACAAACTGCTGCTTTAATTCCTTTAAATGAAACTTGCCCATTGAATTTGATTTTAATCTGTGGGATGTGGGTGAGCTGAGGTCATTAGTGGCATCACATGATCATTATACAAATATGTATTTACCACATATTGATTGTAGGCCCTACAATAAATCACAGAAATACACAATATTGATGAAACATTTTTAATAACATTTTGGTAAAGGTTCCACAAACTGATTTGAAAATTATTAGTAGTAGTAATAGTAGTAAGAGGAGTATTAAATAGTTATATATTTAAACACTCGAATATTTTTTAAATGATTTTTCGTAATTACTGTTCATCCCATCAATAGGAAATGCTAATGCATTTTATATAAAATTACATAACTGCAAATTCATAACAATTTGCCTTGACTTCATTTGTATAACAATGCTGAAATTAAGGCTAGAATTAGAAATTAGAAATAGCCCTACTGAAATTTTATGGATTTAATGCTTCTGTTGGGTTTTTACTTGGCGAAATCCCACGAGACAGGATGAGAAAACGCAGGATTTCGCAGGATCTCGGCTCTGCTGAGAGAAGCATTGTGCCCTATTTGAACTGATAGATAATCATCGGTGTCTGTTTAAAATTCAGTGTTTACTCCTGACCACAGTCCTGCTGGAGGACAAGCAGCGTCTAGTCACACTGATCTGCCTTTGTGTGTGTGTGTGTGTGTGTGTGTGTGTTAGTCCCTGGAGAGTTAATTACTGATGAGGACGGGCAGGGCGCAAGCTTTTCTTTGTTTTTCTCTCTTTCTTTTCTCATCTGTGATTGTACGTGCTTTGCTCAAAGCAGAAACTATGAATGTCTGTATGATAGAAAAATAAAACTTTAAAGAAGAAAAAACTGTTTTGAAGACTACAAAATGCTTTTTATGTTGAATCAAAAGTTGTGGTGGTTCCACAAAAGAAAAGGTGTAGAAGTACATATAGTTTTCCTCTCATTAAGAAATCCAGATTTTATAAATATGCAAATTCAGAATGCTTCCTACTCTAAGCTCCACCCACCTCCCTTGTGTCACATGGTTTAAATGTGCATATTATTATTATTATTTTTACACTTTCTGAGACAACTAATTCCTGCAGTGACCATTGAGCTTTCAAATGAATTCTTTTGAAAGAATTTAATAGTGAAAAAAACAATAAAGTGATGTTATGATAATTCATACATCATTAGGAGCAATCCTGAAAAACTCAAGAAAAATATATATGTCTTGCAAAATTGTGAAATGTAAAGAGGTTCATACTACTTTGAAAAAAATTACTGCCTAAATATTTTAAATAAAAGTAGTTTATAATTATTATATTTGAATTTAATGAAAATAAAATATGCCATAATTGACAAGGATGAGTTCACCTAAATGTAAAATCAGATAATATTTATTTAATACATATGTATTTCATTAGCATTTAAACATTAGCATTAGAATAGAATTAGAAATTATACATGCTAGCTTGCTTTGTTGTTAGGATGAAATGATGGTGTGATTCATGTCCCAAAGTGTTTTATTCCTCTTATACCACAGCAAATTTATTCCTCTTACACCACAGCAATCTACCAACGATTATAATTTTTAGTAATTTAAGAACAACACATACTTTTTTTTATCTACCACTCTTGTTATAGCAGTCATAAACATTCGTTATCTCACGAGCTTCTCTTTTTTCTTTGTATTACCGTTAATAAGACACAAAAATGGAGTGTGTCATGTGACCAAGAAACAAAGTGCAAAGTCCTCCGAGTTCAAAAAGCACTGACACTGGAGACTCCTTTACAAAATTACAAAACAGTAAATAACCATCAGCTGAAAGAAAAAACTACACTTTTCTCATTTGAATAGTTTTGACACAATTTTTATATATTTTTAGTTTCGTATAGTCCAGTATACAAGACCCTGTGAATGAACTGTTACTATAGAAACGATAACACATTAGAATGAATGCACTGATATACGTAAACCTGTGATTTGAATGACATTTTCTGACCAATCAGATTTGAGAATTCATCAGTGCTGTGGTGTAACGTTACTTTTTTCATTCTGAAGCTTGTGGTTTGTTAGTTTTCTAGTGCTATAAAAGAAATGCTAGTTTTTTCCTACACTGCCATGCTGTTCTACGTTCACTCCTAGTGTGGAGGTAAAAGGAATTGGATAAGAAAGGAATTGAATAAGAAATTGTGTAATTTAAAAGCCAGACACATTTTTAAGGAATTTTTTATTTATTTATTTATTTTAATCTTTGAAGGAGTCTGTTTTAATCCGAATTTTATCAGAAATTTACAACTGGTGATATTTTTCAATTTTAATTTATTAAGCACAAGCCTGTGTGAGTGTGGAATTGTAACACACGCACACAAGAAAGAGACTAAGAGGCACACACACACACACACACACACACACATATATATATATATATATAGAGAGAGAGAGAGAGAGAGAGAGAGATAGACAGATCCCAGGTCACAAATGTATCAAACAGAAAATATAATAAAGTCAAACATGCAGAAATGTTCAACGTGTTCAACGTGTTTAAATCTTTAATAAACGCGTGGCTATATTACACGTTTTTTCCCCGTGATCTGAGGTATTTCATGGTTCTTTCATCACTGTTATAAATAACGGCGGGTTTATGAGGTAAACGGGAGACTGGGTGCAGGAGCGCCTCCATTTCACACCCTGCTCCAGTCTGCTCTGTCTTCCCAGCATGCATTGCACTGCAGAACACTGCATCGGCTGCATAATCACACCAAAGTGCGGCCAGCTTCCTCCAGCTTACACTGCCCTCCTCCTCCCCCTTACCCCCCCCTGCTCGTTTGTGCGTGAGTGTGTGTGTGTGTGAGTTGCTTCAGTGTTTATTTGTACACTCAGTACCATTAGTTTTATCTTTTGTCTCTACTGATCTCTGTTCTTTCTGTTTCTGTCTGTCATTCTCCCTCCTTCTGTCTGTCTTTCTATTTCTGTCTCTCTCCCCCTCTCATATGCCTCTCCAGCTGTCTTTCTCTCTCTGTTTGTATCTGTCTCTCCTCATCATTCTTTTTTTTCTGCCTGCCTTTCTTTCTTTTTCTGTCTGTCATTCTCTTTTTTCTTTATCAACCATCATTCTCTCTGCCATTCTCTCTCTCTCTTTCTCTCTTTCTCAGATCTTCTCTGTCTGCCTTTCTCTCTTTCACTCCCTAAATTCTCTCATGTCTGTCTCCCTATGTCTGTCAGTCTCTCGGATTGTTTCTCTGACTTTCTATTTGTCAACTATTTGTTTTTTCTGTCTTTCTGCCTTTTTCATCCCTTTTTCCTGTGTCCCAGCCAGTCTGCTGTCCTCTCTCTCTCTCTCTCTCTCTCTCTCTCTCCACACACCCTCACCACTCTGAGCTGAATTCCTCACTCTCATCTTTTTGGCTGTGAGTGTTGGCATCCTTCCTGAGGCCCACGCGCTGTGTGAATTAATGCGTCTAATTAACACCACGTTAATTATTTGTAAATTGCGTGTTTGGGTACACATTACTTGAGAAGCATATGTTGTGCAGCGTGTTAGCCGAAACAAGCGGGTGCGTAATGCCATCTCTGGAGTGCGGCGCTGTGTGATGGGCCAATCAGTGCGCAGACCCTCAGACACGGCCAAGAGATAGAGAGAGAGAGAGAGAGAGAGAGAGACTAAAAAACATACACACTCAATAAAGAGGCTCTCTGACATGATTGTGGTGTTGTCTGATCATGACAGGAGTTGGTGGATTAAAAACTTTATTCAGAAGTGCTGAGGACTGACAGATCCTGGGGTGGAGAGCAGATGGACAAACTGTAGCAGGGTTTTCACTTATATTATATATATATCTCTATTCAGGTGTCAGCGATTCAGGTGTGTTAGTGATTCAGGTGTGTTAGGGATTCAGGTGTATTATTGATTCGGGTGTTAGTGATTCAGATTTATGTGATTCAGATGTTAGTGATTCAGGTGTGTTAGGGATTCAGGTGTGTTAGTGATTCGGATGTGTTACTGATTCAGGTGTTAGGTATTCAGGTGTGTTAGTGATTCAGGTATGTTGGTGATTCAGGTGTTAGCGACTCAGGTGTATTATTGATTCGGGTTTTAGTGATTGAGATTTATGTGATTCAGCTGTTAGGGATTCAGGTGTGTTATTGATTCAGGTGTTAGTGATTCAGATTTATGTGATGCAGATGTTAGTGCTTTAGAAGTGTTAGTGATTCAGGTGTTAGCGATTCAGGTGTTAGTGATTCAGATTTATGTGATTCAGATGTTAGTGATTCAGGTGTGTTAGGGATTCAGGTGTGTTAGTGATTCGGATGTGTTACTGATTCAGGTGTTAGGTATTCAGGTGTGTTAGTGATTCAGGTATGTTGGTGATTCAGGTGTTAGCGACTCAGGTGTATTATTGATTCGGGTTTTAGTGATTGAGATTTATGTGATTCAGCTGTTAGGGATTCAGGTGTGTTATTGATTCAGGTGTTAGTGATTCAGATTTATGTGATGCAGATGTTAGTGCTTTAGAAGTGTTAGTGATTCAGATGTGTTAGCGATTCAGGTGTTAGTGATTCAGATGTGTTAGCGATTCAGGTGTTAGTGATTCAGATGTGTTAGCGATTCAGGTGTTACTGATTCAGATGTGTTAGCGATTCAGGTGTTAGGGATTCAGGTGTGTTAGTGATTCAGGTGTGTTAGGGATTCAGGTGTTAGTGATTCAGATGTGTTAGCGATTCAGGTGTTAGGGATTCAGGTGTGTTAGTGATTCAGGTGTGTTAGGGATTCAGGTGTTAGTGATTCAGATGTGTTAGCGATTCAGGTGTTAGTGATTCAGATGTGTTAGCGATTCAGGTGTTAGTGGTTCACATGTGTTACTGATTCAGGTGTGTTAGTGATTCAGGCGTGTTAGTAATTCAGGTGTTAGATTTGCAGGTGTGTTAGAGAATCTGGTGTGTTAGTGATTCAGGTATTAGTGATTAGTGTTAGTGAGTTAGGTGTCTTAGTGATTCAGATGTGTTAGTGATTCAGGTGTATTAATGATTTTTCCTGTTTATTTGATACTGCCTGTTGTCTCAAATAAAAATGAATTGCGTTGATTAGGGGCAGTATTTGTGTTTGTACCTTTGTATCTATTTGGCAGAAGTTGATATGAGTTGATATGATTTTGTGTGTTTTCCCAAATGCAAGCCTAAATATGTATTGGGTTGAATGTAGAGTATGTAAAAAAAACAACAAAAAAACAGCGTGTCTGGTGTGAACGTGCTGCATTAATGTAGCAAAATGACAAATTACAAGTGACCATTTTACTCGTTGGCACTGAGTTGCATTTGCATGTTCTTTCACTGTAATTACAAAATGTAGCAATTTCCACTTGCTTACTGAAAGGAAGTGTTTTCCACTCAGTAAGCTTTGTGTTTGTTTGAGCTTATTTTAGTTTATTGGACGGTGTGTCCTGGTTGATTATAGGCTTTTCAATTGAAAGTTTTTATTCAGATTCCTTAAAACACATGAACCGTACGCAGTTCGCCGCTTTAATCCTGTTTATGATTTCAGAGCGATGTCGGTGCTGTGATGGCCACGACTGACACGTGCGTTCATCCTCACTAGTGTGTGTGGTTAAGAAAAAGGTCCCTGTGCCACAGAGCTGGAGAACCCAAACAGGCCATCAGGGGTTCCTTTCAAGAAAAAAACTTATCACCCTCTCTCTCTCTCTCTCTCTCTTTCTCTCTCTCTCTCTCTCTCTCTCTGTCCTTTTTCATTCTCCATCTCGCCACGCCATTTTCTCGTTCATAACCATTTCATATTTATTTTCGCTCATACCCCCCCCCTCTCCATCCTCATTAGCAGTCAGCTCCTGTCGTGTCCTAACCACTGGGGAGACCTTCGCTTATGCGCCCTGCCTCCTCCTCCTCCTCTCTCCATCCCTCCCTCCCTCTATCCGTCCCTCTGTTTTTCACCCTCTCGCCTTTTCTAAAGTATTTGTGTGTTCATTTAGTCATGCCGCACTTTAGCCAATTTAAGGAACAGGCCGTTTGCAGCCGTTTGATTTTCTCCGTTCGGCTGCGTGGCTCTAAGCAGCGGCGCCTGTCTTGAGGGAGACTCTCTAAATGAAGTTTTCTCTCTCTCTCTCTCTCACTCACTCTCTCTCTCTGTTCCAGGGTCTCTCTCTCTTTCTTTCTCTCTCCATCTCTCCCTCCTTTTCTCTCATTCTCTCCCCCCTCTGTGTGCTCCCTCAGGGCTGACGGCACACTCGTAATTTCTCTCAGAGGGGAGTTTGACTGCGAGATGGATTATTTCTGCTTGAACTCAGACGCAGAGCTGGATCAGACTGCCAGTCCATTCGGCATCAAAATTAAAATGATAAGTTGACGCAGCACAGCAGCTCGAAATGGTGCGAAGTTGCATGTGTGAGCATGCGTGTAGAGTTTTTTTTTTTTATTGGTGCCAGGATGCTTTCCACTAAAACAGTTGTTCATATAGGCGCCCGTTCTGGCTGCATGGAAATGTGTTTATAGCACAGTAATGAGTCCTGCTCGCTCAACAGACAAAACAAAGCTGTAAGAAGCTACACATATTCATGCTTTTATAAAAGTGTTCAGAGTGTTCAGGCGATGCTTCGTAGATTTTATAGTTCCTCAATGACATCTGGATGCGGTACACTTACACTGTAGAATCACCAAGAGCAGCTCTTATTGGCTGTGATTATCATATGAGCTGGATTTTTTTTTTACAGTTTTGCTAGGAAACAATGACTGACAAATTTAATTCACACAGATGTCACTGTGTTCTGGTGATTTAATTATAACATACACTGCAGGCCAAAAGTTTGGAACAACACTTAAAATAAAAATATATATTTTACTTAAATTCATCTTTTAGTTCATTTTTAGGCAACTTAAAGTAGGACATAAGTTCACAAATATTAAAAATGAATTATTTATTTCCTTCAGTGTACAAATAATATGAACATTCAGATAATATTGAAACACTGAACTTTTTCTGGCAGCTGCATCATGGAAGGCGATGGAGTAGGATATGACAGGATGGAATAGAATAGAATGAAATAGAATAGAATATGAGGTGATAGAATAGAGTGAATAGGATGGAATGGAATAGAATATGACAGGATAAATTAGGATGGAATAGAACAGAATGGGATAGAACAGAACAGGATAATGGAATAGAATAGAATAGACTGGATAGGATAAAATTGAATATGACGTGATAGGATAGAATGGAATGGAAGAGAGTGATATAGTTTTGAATAGAGTGAAAGGATAAAACAGAATAAAATAGAATATAGTAAAATGGATAGAAGAGAATGTGATAGAATAGAACAGAATAAAATAGAATAGAGCGTAATTTGAATAGGATGTGATGTGATTGAATAGAAGAGATTAGGAAGTGATCAGAATGGAATGAACTGGAATAGAATGGAATAGAATAGAATAAAATAAAATAAAATAGAATAGGAAGAACAGAATGGAATGGAATGTGAGAGAATAGAATAGAATGGACTGGAATATACTGTGATAGAATAAGAATAGAATAAGCATAGACTAGAATAAGGAGTAGAATAGAATGGAATGGAATGTGAGAGAATAGAATAGAGTAGAATGGAATATAATGTGAACAGAATATAATAGAATAAGTTATTAGAATTGAATGGAATGTGAGGGAATAGAATAGAATAGAATAGGAAGTGATTAGAATGGAATGGACTGGAATATAATGTGAATAGAATAGAATAGAATAAGTTATTAGAATAGAATAGAATAGAATAGAATAGAACAGGTATGTGCAGTGTGGTGGAAGTTGCAGAAGTGGAGTGTCCAGCAGTGTATGAAAAGCTCATTTAATCAGGTATTAGATCCTCCCTGCTGGCTGTGCTTAAAATCTCATCTTACAGAGTCTGTCTGTGCTGAAACTCTCCGTCCGACTGAGCAGCTTCTCCTGCAGGAAAAACACAAACTGACCAACATAAAAGTCAGCTCTCTATCTCTCTCCCACTCTGTCTCTCTCCCACTGTCATACTGAATGTTTCTGGCCTTAGAACACACACACACACACACACACACACACACACACACTCCCTGTTATAATGATCTCTGGTTGTGGGACTCTCATGATCTATGCCAGAGTCTCAGCAGGCTCTTATGAAGCATATCAGCCATTTTTTGCATTTTCCTGTAGCCACTTTGCTGAGCAGTCTGGCTGAGGAATCATCTAGGAATGTCGTTTTATCCAGAACATGAACAACCCACAAAAAATATTTGTAGCAGAGCAAAATGAAGTGGTAAAGAAAAGCTACGACCACTGGTCCCACCCTATCACCCTATAAGTTATAAGTATGGCTGGGCAATATGACAAAAAGATCATATCCCGATATTTGAAGATATTTCTTTGATACATGATCTGTATCATGCTATATTTGTATATATATATATATATATATATATATATATATATATATATATATATCACTAATATATAAAGCAGTGAATGTTGCGTTCCAGTCTTGATGTGTACGCTGTGTGTGTTTGTCAGCAATCGGCCGGACCCTGATCCCTCGCTACTTCAGCACGGTGTTTGAGGGAGGAGTGACAGATCTCTACTACATCCTCAAACACTCCAAAGAGTCGTTCCACAACTCCTGCATCACCGTGGACTGCGACCAGTGCACCATGGTCACGCAGCACGGCAAGCCCATGTTCACCAAGGTAACCAGAGTGTGTGTGTGTGTCTGTGTGTGTGTGTGTGTGTGTGTGTGTGTGCACATGAAAATACTCATTGTTGAATTACACATTACAATCTTAATAAGATCCGGCTGGACCAAAATATACGCTGAAAGGGTAAAAAGAAAATGTCTGAGTCTCCCAAAGGTGGGAAAAGGTCTTCGGAGTTGAGCGGGAAGTTCGGAAAGTTTACTCTCTGAAACGGAAACGTCTGATTGGGCCGCACGCTTCTGACCTGTAGTGATGTATGAAGGAGTGAGAACTGGTGGCAGGTTTTAACCAAGGGCATGCTTACGGGATGGGGGTGGCACTTTAGGGTGGCAGTGGCCCACACTGAAATCTGATTGGCTAACATGGTTAGAACTGACGCTGTGTGTCCACTTGCACATTTTCTCCCTGCTGCTGCTCTTATGTGACATTTACATCAATTTGGTTATGACGACTTAAATATCTTCCAGTCTCCCGATTGGCTAAATGAACTTCGCAAGACTTTTCCCGCCACACAGTCAGATTTTGCCACACACATCCAACAGGGCGCTTCACTGAGGAATACCAAGCAACATGACAAACTTGGTGAACATGCACCATAAGCCAACATGCTAAAGCAAATCTTTGGTTTTTAATTGAATTACTAATTAGGTATGAATTTTTTAACCACAGACGGACCATATAAGGAAATATTCTGTCCAAACCAGACACCCAGCACCAAGCTTAGAATCCTCACCCGACTACTACAGCAAAACTCTGACCCACAGCCAAGCTTTCACTTAAATTCCTTCTATGTCTAATATAAATTACATAATAACATTTAATTGGATGGATTTTGACTAGCATTGTTTTATTGAGACCAACTTATTTCCAAACAAATTACACCATGGCCGTGTATACACACCAATTTGGGGTCCTAAACATACAGTCCACGCATAGAGATGTACATCAGGACTGGGATCCCACAGGACGCAACAAAAAAGTCACAGAATCAGGTGGTTTTTACTCTCATTCAGCTTGAAACAGATATTCGGGCAGATATGAAGCTTGCGTGACAAAGAAGCTCCTCGTTCATTAAGACAGGAGTTTATTGTTCATGGCAGTTGCTCATGTGGTTTACTGCGTTCATTCATTCATCTTCTGTAACTATGTCATATTTGTCAGGGTCACCGTGGTTTAAATTTATCATTTGTTTTTATTTTGAAAATTGGACTCACAGAGTTTGTTAGGAAATATTGTGGACATACAAAAATAATAACCGCAGGAGAAGACAGGATCGGATCAGATTTCCATCGGAAGTGGGTGGGATTGGTCAGGAATGTCTTTGGGAATGGGTGTGAGAAGGAGTTGAAAAAGTACAGCACTCACCATACAGTCCACATCGTTTTGATGGGTGTGTTTTTATGTCTTTTTGGGACCCAGAGTCGGTTTTGGATTTGCAGGGACATTTGGCTGGTGTCCATCAGGAAAACTGCTTTTTTTTTAACAAAAAAATGCAGCTTTTATATAAAAAAAAAAACGAAGCCAGAAGATGTTAATTTGTTTGGCAATTCACAGTGTGTGTGAGTGTGTGTGTGTGTGTGTGTGTGTGTGGTTGTGTCCTTACAAGGAAAACTGTTTTTTTCTTGTCATTTTATTTGATTTTAAACAGAAAAAGATCCAAAATATTTTCTTTTGGTGACTGAGGTTAGGGTTAGGTTTATGGTATTCTTATAATTGTTTTTATTATTATTATTATTATTATTATTATTATTATTGTTATTTTTACAATATTAAGGTTACAGTTACTATTACAGTTTAGCTACAGTCATAATTATGCCAGTGGAGGATCCTCGTAAGGAGAGTAAGACACGTATGTGTGTGTGTGTGTGTGTGTGTGTGTGTGCACGTGTCTGCGTCTGCTGTGTTTGTTATATCCTCATATGAGCCAGTCTGTATGAGACAGTAAACAAACTAATACATCAAACAAGCTCATGAACGCGACACACACGCACTCATTCCCCGCCTTAATCACTTCCATTATTCTATATTTGTTTATCATCAAGCGTCATTAGGAATCCCACAGCGAAACGGCTCATATGTACTTAGAAACCCTTCGCTTCACTCGTTCTCCTCAGTACTTTCATTCATCTAAAACCCGCCTCTTTCTTTTTTTCGACCTCTCGCCTCGCTTCCTTTGGCAAAAGCCATGTTTGCAGCGAGAGCGCTTCAATATTTCAAGAGCAAATATGAAAAAAGGTCTCGTCATAAATTCTGAATGCATAGATGGGCTGAATATTACACACTTGAAATATTGGAATCATGCAGAAGCAAAAAGGAGGAAAAAACCCATCTCTGCTATTTGATCAACATCAGAAGGGAGTCAACTGTGTATGTAGAAACTGCATTCAAAAAAATTTGTTGTTAACTTAAAAAAACACACACTGTGATAGAAGTGCGAAAGTTTAAATATACACAGAAAACTATGTTTTGTGGCATTGAACAGTGATGATATAATCCTTTCTTCAACCTCTAAAATTATATAAAACTGTAGATATGATGTAGTATACCTTTTAACCAGTTCTTACTTTGTTAAATAAAGTTACAACTCAATGTATAATTTTTTATTTGTCAATATGGAATTTCATACTTATTTTTCATGACTGAAACAAAAGCTTGCGTTAGGAAAGTATACAATAATGTACAAAATATACTGAGCTTTGTCTTTTACGGAGTTTTGTGCCATGAATGTATTTGGTAATTTTACAACTGATTGGCATTTATAAACTTACGCACGCGAGTACGAAAAAAATCAGCGTTACTGAAACTTCTGGTGGGAATTTTTCGTTTGATTTGGTCTATAAAAATATTCACACACAACCTTACCATAAGATTGATTGATACCTGTTTATTTTGTACAACAATTTCTGGCTAGTCTCTTGAAGGGTGCTAATACTTCTGCACTTAACCATAGCTTGGGCGTACAAACTGGACAGGACAGAGACTAAATAAGATTGTGTTTTTTTTAGCGCGAATGGAAACATATACAGTAAAAATTCTCAAATCAGACTGGTTATTCTAATACGTTATCGTTTCTATAGCAACAATTCATTCACAGAGACTTGTATGGCAATAACGATTTCCATAATCTAAGGATACTAATAAGTAAATAAATATATTTAAAAGAAATAAAAGAAAAATGTGACAGTAACAGTCAGTGAGTTTTCCGCCACGGAAAAGGTTTCAGGTAACATGAAAGAGCTGTGTTTTTTTTTTTTTTTTCATATTAACTTCAAGAGAGAGAAAAGCAAAACTGATGATGGAACAACTGTTTATCGTTGTTATAACATAAGTGGTACCAGGAAATAACCTGTCTCGTGTACATTTCACAATGTTAAATGTAATTATAAATGGTTAACATGCTGTCACAGATTCCCCCTCTCAGCACACACTCCGGCTCCCAGCATGAACAACGCTGCATCCGTGTTTTATGTTTTTGTTCACAACACAATGTTTTGTTTTGATTCATGACTTGTCTCCACCCCTGACTTGTCATTGGTTTATCTTCCTACTGTGTCATGATTGTTCTAACCAGTTTTCACTTCCTCCTTTGATTAGTTTTCTTATTCAAGCCCTGATGTTTCATTGTTTCGGCGTGAAGTCTTATCATGCCTCCGTGTCTTTAACTCCGAGCCTTGTTTCCCTGTTTCCCTGTCCATGTATTTCTAGTTTGATTTCCTGGATTTGACCTGTGCTCCTGTTTTTGTGTGATTAGATATTATCCTGTTTTTTGTCTCTCTCTGTCTGTGTTTTGACCTCCACTACAGACTGATGATTATGGATTTTGGATTAACTTTAATAAAATACTTGCTGAGTTTAAGGACTTGTGTTCTGCCTCTCACCATACATTACAAAAGCATGATGTGTCGTCCATTAATAAATTAAACATTGCAATCTTTGCCGAAATCGCTGTACTACAAGAAGAATAAAACATCTTGGGACGTGATGTTATTGGAAAATAATCCACCTCAGGGTGTGCTTTACATCAGTCCGCATCACACAACCCTATCATTAATCATTTCCCTGTAACATCATATAACCTATAACCTTTCCGACTGAGTACAATGTTTATACTGTTTACAGTTTATTATTATTATTGTTAGTAGTAGTATTGTTTAGAGTACATTAATAATTTTGCATGGTCATTTGGGTACAATGTTTAGAGTTTGCTATTTTTTGTACTACGTAAGAGTCCATTTATCGTTTTTACACTGTGTCTGGGTAGAAGTGTGAAACTGTAGCACAAGAATTTCACTGTGTATAGATGCTTAAAGCGCTCGTTATGCACCTGACAACAAACCTGAAATTTGAAACTTGAAACATCACAATCTGTCATGTTTTATTCCTCATTTCACTGAGTCTATATGGAATAAAGTACTGTATTTATCATTTGAATAAAGTATGTGGCATTAACAATTTGAAAAAAAATTAAACAATGGCATTCAACAAACAGTTAAACATATTGATCTTGGTTCTAAGTAATGTATTTTTGATTAATACGTATTAAACAGGTAATGCTTTGTATTACTTTATGATAACTAATGAAGTAAGGACACTTCTTGGTGGTGCAGTCAGACTTTAAGACCCGAGAGTAAACCGTTCTGCTGCTCACTACACGGATTTAATGCCCTTTGACCTTGTAGCTGCTGGTAATCTCTGTGTTAACCGAACATCTTTATCTCTCAGTGATCCTGCTGTTCCAACAGATTTTATCTAATAACGCCAGCTCACCCTATCAAGGCTGAAGCCTCCACTTAACGCAGCAAGCACATCGGATTATTTGCACACACAGATGTCTTACTCTTAACCTGATCTCATGCAAAATTCACAAGCATTCCAACGAACATTTTTAAGCTTTGAGCACTAATCCTGACCCATTAACCCTTTATTACTTTTCACAAAGGTTAGATTTTGAGACTGTTTGCTTCATCCACAGTAATCTAGCAGTAATGATGTAGTGAATGAGACGCTTTGAGATATTAGAACATCTCTAATATCTGCTTTTCTGTTTTAGCTCCCATGATGCCACTGTTCAAGTTAGTGAAATAGCATTTGTGACCTAATCTTTATCTGTTGCTTATGTGTGATTACCGCAGACAAAAATTCAAACTGTCTCCCTGTACTGAGAAAAGAAAAGAAAATTGGTTAACTCCAAACTCACTAATAATGGAGGTCTAAGTGTATTTGGAAATTGAGCTCGAAATCTCTATCATTTGTTAACTCCTTTCAGAAATGGTGGACGTCTTCAGAGAGAATATTTGCAGGTGTGTGTGTCTCATGGCACACAAAGTGTTAAGTAATATATTTATTAAGAAATGTTCTCTATTTCTAAAACTACTGTTTTTGTCTATTTTAGCAAAATTTCCAATGCTTCATCACTGGAGCAAACAATATAGTAAAAAGCAAAGCAATTCCACTTACTTTCTTTTAAAATATGAATAATTATTTAATATTTAAGGAAGGAGTCTCCAGTGTCAACACTGTAACAGTCAGTACTTTTTTCCACCACAGGAAAGTCTTCAGGACGTTTTGCGTAATCCACATCTCATTAACATGACAAGCTGCATCGTTGTTCATTTTTTGCCATATTGACTTAAAGAAAACATAAAAAGAGAAGCCGGTGAGGGATGAAATGTTGAAAAGTGCTGTAACATAAGTGATAACAGGAAGTAACTTCCTGTTCCATGACTTAAATGTAACTATAAATATTTAAAAAACATGATGTGTCATTCGTTAATAAATTAAAAATTGTAATCATTGGCAAATCACTGTGATGACTTGCAGATTGTATCACATAATGTGAGTGATAACAGGAAGTCAAATGTTTTGCGGCCGTTCCGCAACATTAAATGTAACGATAAATGGATAAAAAACATTATGTGGTGTTCTTTAATAAATAAATAAATAAATACAATCGTTGGCAAATTGCTGTTTTATAAGAGTTACGGTGATAAGAGAAAACATTTCATGTGCTGTTATTGGAAAAAAAACCACAGTAACTCCACCACCTC
Organism: Pangasianodon hypophthalmus; assembly: GCF_027358585.1. Taxonomy (NCBI): domain Eukaryota; kingdom Metazoa; phylum Chordata; class Actinopteri; order Siluriformes; family Pangasiidae; genus Pangasianodon; species Pangasianodon hypophthalmus. Next base: position 5,343,440 of record NC_069716.1, read on the forward strand.
CGACATCACTATGTTGTTGATTATTTTCCTATAACAAAATGTGCCCCCAAGTGTTTTATTCCATACCTGTGAATTTGATCATTATATGTTACAGTATGATTCCACACAGAGATGTATTCATATACTGTATATATAATACATAATACAATTTATTGCAGACCAAAGAACCAAAATGCCTAAATAAGGACAGGTACAAGATCTTTTCTTTTCTTTTCTTTTCCATTATTTAGAAAAACAACAGTCCGTGAGAGGTTCTTTAGGTTCCTTGAACAGTTCTACATTTCTAACGGGGTTCTGCTTGGAGTTCTGAATAAACTAAGGGTTTGTTTTTTTTCCACAATGACAACACTTACACTTCAAACCTTCTGATTTTCCGAGAACCGATTTTGATTTATGTATTTCTAAATTAGTGATAACTCAATTCCACATAAACGGTGCAAGCGTTGACAATATTGATTTTTTTTCCTCCCATGTCATGCCAATAAAGCTTATATGAATTTGCATTTGAGAGCGGGAGAGAGGAGGGAGAATTTTTTTTTTTTTTTTTAGCTTTGCTTTGCTTTTTCTCCAGCGTGGTTTGGTGTGGAGCAAAAATAAATGGCAAGAGAAAGTAAGAGAGCGAGGGAGAGGGGGGATGAAGGTGAGAGATGGGAGTGAGAGAGAGAGAGAGAGAGAGAGAGAGAGTGCATGAAAAGCTTTGCTTTGCATTTTCCTCTGGATTTCTGGGGAAGGAAAATGGAAAGACCGGGTTTGTGAAGTGAAGGAACCCTACACAGGACCTATAGAACCTAGCGATTGTATTAGTCATAAACAAAATCCTTACAAAATTTTTACACTTTTGTCCCTGTTGTGACTTTCTGGAGCCCAAATGAAAATCATAAAGAGTTAGGAGTGATAGGAAGAACAAGTAAAGGATAGAAAGAATGAGTAGCAGGAAAGGGAGAAGGTAAAAGTGATGTTTTTCTGGAGGGAAGAGAGAAAGAAATATGAACGGAAACAGTGAGAGAATCTTAGCAGTATTTCTTCAGTGTAGTTTGGTGTGGAGCAAAAAAAAAGAAATGACAGGAGAAAAAGAGAATCTGAGAAACAATAAAGAAAGGAGAGATTTTCTTTTAGGAGAAAAACAGATGGAGAGAGAAAAAAGAATGAAAAGATAGAGAGAGCTAGAAAGTCAGCTTTGCTTTTGCACCCGAGAAGAATAGATGCGATGGAAGGAGAAAGGTAGATATATATTTTTTTAGCTTTGCTTTGTCTGTGGAGCAAAAGAACTGGCCAAGGAAAGTAGAGAGAAAGATGGAGGGAGGGAAAGAGAGAGATAGAGTGAGAGAGCGATGGAGAGTGTGTCACGTGATGGTGCTGTGTTTTTTTTTCTCGCCGATCCTCCCGAGCTCGTGTGTGCCGGGGGCATTGATTAGAGCCGCTCTGCTGGGATTACATCTTTGCCGTTGCCATGCCAACTAATCAGCTGTTGCCCCCCCTCCATCCTCTCCTCCTTCTGGTTGCCGGAGCAACGGAACATCGGCGCTCAGAGAAGCTCAGCATCGAATTCAGCGATGTTTTTCTTCCTTTTATTTTTCTCTTAATTGGCTGCGTTTTTCTGAGCTCAGGCCCCGGTCTGGGTTTTTTGTTGTTTTGTTGCTCGGCTGGTGTTTAGTCTCGGGGTTGGAGACGCGAGGCTTCATTTCTAACACAACTAAGTCCAAACTGACAGACAGGATGTTCTGTCACAGTGACAGATTCATTTTAAGGCTGATCGATAAACAACATTTTTACTGACACTGACATTTCACTGCTTTATCAACACTATTTCTGGAGTTAATTAATATTTAATAAGCTGATATTCATTGATGATTTCATTACATTTTCAATCTAGAGCACAGATACGGCATCTGCTTGTCCCAAATCGCATCCTCTTCACTATAAAGTGCACCATTTTTGGTGTTTTGTAGCTAATTTCCTAAAGCACAGTTGAGAATATCCAGTGTGCCCCTGAAATCCTGCGAAGACACACGGATGGTACAGGTTAGCGTCCAAATGATGCAGGTACAGAATACCCATAATGCACTTTGAGTTCAGAGAAAATAGGGAGTAGGAAGTATACAAAGGCTGTATGCCTGACACTGCACCCTATTCACTATATAGTGCACTATTTTGTAGGTTTTGCCATTTTGTGCACTTTTAGAAAAAATAGCAAAAGAACTTTTCAAGGGTACTTCCCTCAGTTTTGGGTTCTAACAGAGGTACAACCGATGCATGGAGGTGAATATCCAGTAAAATCCAACAATGCACCACAATAAGCTAGTGTCCAAATACCCATAATTCACTTTGCTGTTTGATGTTGTATCAGACTTCGTTCCCTGTTCACTACATAGTGCATTATTTAGGATGCAGCCATTTTGTAGTGTTGTCCAAACTTTTAGTGGACATCTTATAATCCCTGGAAGGAATGTTCTGTTCACTCCTAAGTAAAGGATGCCTTTAATTTAACTACTTCATACATCTATTGTCCTTCTCAGTTATTTGCAGTAGACACAATGTTTATGGATCTAAACTCTCAAAAGCATATATGTTTTAAATTTTGCATTTTTAATTGGAATATTTAACTCCAAATAGCTCCAAAGAACTCCAGATTTTCGCAGCATGAAGATCATTAAATGTTGGAGTGAGCTTCACACTGAGCCCTGTCTCTAACGTGTCGTTCCCTCGTGGCTGTGTAGGTGTGTACAGAGGGACGTCTGATCCTGGAGTTTGCCTTCGATGACCTGATGCGGATTAAGACGTGGCACTTCACCATCAGGCAGTACCGCGAGCTCATCCCACGCAGCGTCCTCGCCATGCACGTGAGTGTGATGTCATCGTTCAGCGCCACTTCCTGATATCAGACCAACACAGTAATATCCCTCGGGAAATGTCATTTCTACATACATGGATTATTCTGATTCTATAGTAAAACATTTGGGTAACCCCAGCACCAATTTTACATCTTTCCAATAAAAATCAGAGTATAAAATAAATTTTAAAAAGCAGCTAAAAACAAATCATCTTTTTAGAGATTAAAGATAAATATGAAAAAATATTTTAAAAATATAAAAATGAAGTGAAATACATATAATAAAAACAAATAATAAAAGATAAGAAAATTAATAAAAACAAAATGACTAACTTGATAGTCTTTTTTTGATATTGTACATACCTTTCCATTCCAAATTTATGAAAATGTCATGATATAATTTGGAGACTATGTTGATGAAATCATTATTCATTTCTGATGGCCATTGAACTCGAATTATCTCCTAGCTTGAAATTTTTTTTTTTGAGAACATACCCAGAGAATATACAGTACATTATAGTGTACACACTATAATCTGAGGTAACGCATGCTTTTTTCCTCAGTGTGAGGCGGCCAGTGCCTCCAGCTCGCCTCAGATTTTGCACAGAACTGTGAAAAGTTTCTTCCTTCTGGGAGATTAAATAAAAAAAAAAAAACAATTTCATTAGAAACATCAAAGACAGACTTAGATGAAAGAAAGCCTTGTCTAAAGCAAAGCAAAGTGGAATAATAACAAGGTCAAATGAGTAATCTGCTTAATTCCACAGTGTAACGAACTCTTCTAACACGCCACGATGAAGCCAACTACAGCGGTCAGCTAACTTCCACACTCGCCATTCATGGAGCAGAATTAAACGAGTGATAGCTTTCAGTCTCTCGTTGCTATTTTGGCTGGTGTAGCAGATTTTTACAGGTGTTTTTTTTTTAACTTTTCTCTCAGTAGATTTCAGGCTATGCAACGTTAGAAAGTTTGCACACGCTCCAGCCCCGCTGTGTTCATGTGAAATTCACATAGTCTTAAATTGGGCCCTGTGGGTATATCAGCCATAGTGGAAGAAAGAGAGAGAGATCTTAGGAAGAGAGAGAGAGAGAGAGAGAGAGCTGGGGGAGAGCAGAGGAGGGGGTTCAGGAGAAGGGTGGTTTTAACATTACTGCAGTGTAGTTGATCAGCTCCCACACACATGCACACATGCTTAAACTAATGCACACAGGGACGAGTGGCAACAATGGTAAAAGTGAAACTAAACTTGAAACTTGTCATTAAAACAAGGAGTGAACAGTCTCTACATTCTGTTGAACAGCTTACACATTTTCTTCTCAAAAATAAGAGCTTTTACCAGATATGCACCAGTCCGCTACGAATGCAGCGTTCGAGTAAAGCGCGTAACTCTAACCTCTGACAAGATAAACGAAAGAAAATGGCCCCTGAGTAGGAAAGGTGACATGAGTAGGAAATGGTGTATGACATCATACCAACATGGCCGCTCACACTGTCAACAGTAAATAAAATATCACTTCACTACTTTGCAGTATTTACTTTAGCTCAATTAACAAACTCATGATCAGTACTGTAACATGACCAGCTTGACCACACAAAAACATGCTTTCATAGAGGCATCCATGTTTTGTCCTACTTTGTAGCTTGACTTTCCACTTCCGAATGAAGTCGAATGTAGATTGGATATTATTGGCCTAAAGTGTTTGGAATTGGATCGGGTTTGATTGATTTTCCTAATCTGATCCGCAAAACACGGATCTTGTACATAAACTAGCGGTGGTTCCAGACCAATTTAGCAGAGGGACCATTTAGTACACACTATTGTTTCATTTATCAAGAAAAAACAAACAAACTAGCTAACACTAGCTAACAATTTAACCCATTTCCACAAAATGAGAAATTTAGTAAATGTTGTGTGTAAATGTTTTCATAGACCAAGTTGAACTAAAATTCTCTGCCAGATTTACAAAAGTTTTGGTAACGCTGATTTTTCTACATACTCACATGTGTACGTTGATAAATTCAAATGACTCGTGAATTACCAAGCACATTCCGGGCACAGCTGTTCTATATTTAGCAACACCCACAAAACTCCATAAAAGGCAAAGCTCACAGAGAGCTGAAAATGACAAAATGACAACTAAACAGTGAAAGAGAGTTTGTCAATTTGTCCTCATTGAATGACTAGTCTTATTTGTCTTAATTTATGTATTTCTTTTTGGATTGCTTTTTTTTCAAGTCATTAATATAAAAGGACTCGGTTTCACAAAATTGTCATTAAATGTGTGTATTTTAACTAAATAAATACGAACTAGACAGCATAGTCTGTATGAAAATTACAGCAAGTTATCACCAATTATACAGTTTGAAGCCAATCAGTTACAATTGAGTAAAAAAAGGTGAATTTAATAGTACATATACTGCAGTTGTACAAAATACTAACGTTTCAGTAGCTTAGACCATCCCACAAACCACACACAAACAAATCTTAAATGCAAAAACAGCATCACGTGACCATTTTACTTGTTACATCTTTATAATCTGGTATTTTAAAAACACATTTTTAAAATGTATTTATTTATATCCGTGTGATGTCATCACCTACAGCCTACACTGATTAACATCTACACTCTCTTTTCTTGTCTACACCAAACCACTAACCATAAATGACCTATTTTTAAATATTCTAGAAATTTAAATCCTGTCCAGTGCAGCTCTGGCGCTTTGTCTCACAAATACACACATGCTCACACTCACACATCTCTTTCCCGCCGTCATGCTGTCTCTGAACTCGTTCCATTCCCGCTTTATCTCTGCGGGTTTCTCTTAAGTCACATGGATTGGTAGCCATAGTGTGAATGCAGCTGAGCTTTTTTTTTTTTTTTTCGAGGTAATCCCCTGGGCTGTGGCCAAATTCAAATTTTCAGCCATCTCTATCAATATTTATTAGCAGTTTGAGTGCACTCCACATACAGCGCCCCAAACCCTGAATCAAATACATATTCAGTGTAATTGAAGCATTGGCCTCAGTCCCATTCTGGCCTTCCGGCTCCACCCGTCAGCTTGGTTTCAGCTGCTCTTGAAATCCAAATAGGAAACAAGAAATTAAAAAATAATGCCGATTTGCTATTGGGTATTTGCTTTTATGTAATTTTATTCTTTATCCCAATATAAAATGAAGCACTCAAATGGTGGAAAAATGTGATTTTCTGACGTGTTTTGGAGCCTTAATGCAGATGGTAAAGAGCTGGCTAGTCACAGTCATTTTGTAAAACCTGATAGGGAAGCTCTCTCCCATTTTAAACGGTTCAGTCCATAAACAAAGTAACTAGACGGAGGAAATCGAAAATTGGTACAACATTGAGCTCAGTATACACACACAGCACACTTTATTACACTCTAGTACCTTGCTGGTCCACGTTGTTGTGTGTACACAGCTCGGGTATTTCCAAATGTGTGTTGATCATCTGTTTCTGACCACAAGCCACAGTTGGTTGGATATTTTTGGTGACACTGAGCGGTTTAAAACCTCAGCCTTTCTCATACCACTCATACCAGAATTGTTGCTGTGCTGAGAAATGATCCATCAACCAAATAATATCTGGGCTGGTATGTATAAAGCTGCTCAGAGTGACAAAAAAACTCTAAGAAATCAGGAAATTTACGCTTGTACTTAGACCTAAGAATGGGAGTGATGTACAGAAATTCTTTCATATAGCTCCTGGTTCTCCCCATGGCCATTTGGGTTTCTTCTGGGTTCTCAGGTTTCCTCCCAGCTCCCAAAAACAAGCCAGTAGGTGGACTGGCTATGCCAAATTGCCCCTGGGTGTGAATGAGTGTGTGAATGTGTATATGCATGGTGCTTTATGATGGACTGGCGTCCCATCCAGGATGCACTCCCACCTCATGTCTTGTGTCCCCGGGATATGCACCTGATCTACCGTGAAGTTGACCAGGATGTATTGGTTACTGAAGATGAATAAGTAAACTTTCAGGAAGATTTTTTTAAATGCAACTTTTTAATCTGTGTAATTTGTCCTTTTAGGAATTATTAGGTTTTGGGTCAGCTTCAACAAAGAAATCTATGAAAATGTAGATCTTGCCTTTGTTTCATCTTAAGAATCTTTTTTGTTAATGTGTACATTTCAACCACTGCCCTTTGATTTCCATTATACATAAGTTAAGGGTAAACAGTTTTTTTGTTTTTTTCTCAGTACAGAGAAATGTTGACAAAAGTGCACAGTGTGTTTGTCTTTTCGTTGGGAGATGGCATGTTCGAATCCCAGCGATGCCATAGCCATCCTTTACTGGGAGTCTAGAGAGCAAATTTGGCCAAGATCTCTGGGTGGGAGGGATGGTGTACTTTCTCTCCGCTGTCAATCACAGAGACACTAGCCAATCACGAGCATCTGTAAGTTCATGTATGTGGAAGAGGGCAGATAGAGCTTTTCTCTGAATGTTGCTCTGTGATGCAGCACCTTGGAAATATGAGGTTGACCGGCTTCATGTGTCTTGGAGGAAGCATGTGTTGGGCTTCAACCTACCCAGTTGGTAGCTGTAGTATGATAAAGTATGATAGAAGAGAGCTGGCTGGTGTTTGGGTCCAAATTGGGAGAGAAAAATTTCTGTTTATGGTATTCGCACATACAATAAGTAACACATATGATACGGATAATCGCACATATTATACAGACGTGGTAAACAGCAATTAATTTGAAAAACACTGGATTATTGCTTTAAGGTTGTAATGATGGCTGCCCTTCTGCCCTCACAGGCTCAAGACCCTCAGGTTCTGGAGCAGCTCTCCAAAAACATCACCCGAATGGGTCTGACTAACTTCACGCTCAACTACCTCAGGGTAAGTCTCATGCACACACACACACACACACACACACACACACACACACAAACACACAGACGCACACACATAAAGATGACAAATGAAGGTATTCGAAAAGCTTCCCTCCTTTAGTTGTGCATGTTGTGTGTGTGTGTGTGTGTGTGTGTGTGTGTGTCCACAAGCCAACCTGCACTCATGCCATAGCACTTATTTTAGTCTCTTTGTTTATTCTTTCAATTTCAGTATGAGTGACAGCTCCGGTTTGCAAAACAGGAGAACTAGATGGGGAAAGAAAATTAATTGGATGGGGAGAATTAGCATAACATTAATGAGCGTTCTGTGCTGAAGCACAGCATTGTGGGTCTCGACGCCCAGCTCCCGCTCACCCAGCACACCGTTATGTTAGAGGTAAAAGAAATGAGGAGAAATAAGAAAGGGCAGTTTAGCGTTTAGTTCAAGGGCAGCTTAGTGTTGGTTCAACCTGGAATCAACTTTATTCTGCTGCATGTTAAGCACTCAGATGTATTATTATAAAGCTTTGGTTAAAAAAAAAATAGCAAAGTCTAAGCTGAATTGGGAATTAAATTAGAATTTGGTTCTGCTCTATACATCTCAAAGCCCTCAGCCTGAATCTGATCCAGTGCATGTGCTGCAGCTGTTTAGCATGCCAGATGTTTTTGCATACATTCCCTGTTTGGCTTTGCATGTCTTCAGCTACACAGCTTCAGGGTAGGAATCGGAAAAATAGACAGCAGCGTGCTTGTTTCATACCATCTGAATAATAACTGAGACTCACTCACTTGTATTTTTCTGTCCAAAATGATGCAATGTTCATCAATGATCCAGTGTAAAGAGACATTTAAAGCAACCAATGATTCTATATGATACGATTTACAATGATTTAACTGTGAATACGTTGAGATAATAGGTGATTCAGTATTGTTTTTATTGGGAAAAAAAGCATTGGCTTGAGAAGAAATAAATCATGCCTTCATTACTTGGACTGCCTGAGGCACAGAAGCCACATCTACTGTACTAGGACTGAGAGGCACATAAACCATGCCTACTAGGTCCGACAGACACAGAGCCCACGCCTCCTTAACCAGGACTGACAGGCACAGAAGCCACACCTATTTAACTAGGCCATGCCTACTTTACTAGGATAGATAGGCATTTAAGCCATGCCAACTCTACTAAGATTGACAGGCACATATTGCATGCTTCCTTAGCTAGGAAAGACAGGTACAGAGTCTACACGTACTTAACTAGGACTTACAGGCACAGAGGCCACACCTACTTTACAAGGACTGATAAGCACAGAAGCTATGTCTACATTACTAGGATTGACAGGTCCTTAAGCCACATCACCTTTACTAGGACTGACGGGCACAGAGACTACTCCTCCTTAACTATGACTGACAGGCATAGAAACCACATCCCTGTAACAAGGACTGATAGGGACAGAAACCACGCCTGCTTTACTAGGACTGATAGGCGTAGAAGCCATGCCTACTTTACTAGGACTGACAGGCACCAAGGCCATGTCTCCTTCGTTCATATTAAGATATGATAATTAAGGCCATGCCTACTTTACAGGGAATGATAGGCACAGAAGTCACACCTCTTATAGTGGAACTGAGAGACACTAAAGCCATGGCACCATCACTGAGACTGACAGGCACAGAGGTCACACCACCTCAACTAAGACTGACAAGCATCAAGACCATGAATCCTTAACTGAGACTGACAGGCACCTCCTACGTTTGTATTAAATAGAATAATTAAGTCCATGTCTCATTAACTAAGACTGACAGGCATCAATTCCACACTTTCTTCACTAAGACTGACAGGCACTTAGGCCACGCCTCCTTTGTTAGCATTAAATATGATGATTAAATCTGTAGATTGCACACAGGAGCATAATGATCACAAGTTTAAAATTCAGTGAGAGGTCGAACCTGGCACTGAATCCTGTAAACACTATCGCGTCTCATTTTTGCCAGTCATGGTCATTTCTCTCACGGTTTCCTAGCTTCAAAATGGAGTAAAAATACCCCATAAAAGAGGCTCGTTAGTGTGGTGTGCGTGTGCGAGGTTATCAGCGGCTCCACTCGAGCTCCGTTTCCTGAGCTAGGACGGATGAGGCGCTGTGGCTGAGGAAGGCCGCGGGTTTCCTCACATTCACGCTGGAAATAGCTGCACTGCCTCGGCCCCGGGCCAGGGATTGTTCCCCAGAAACGGTGGAAGTGTGAGGGGATGCGGCCGTGTCCGAATGCAGGCTCCTGAAACTCAAACAGATGGTGTGTGTGTGTGTGTGTGTGTGTATGTGTGTGTGTGTGTGTGTGTGTGAGCGCATGATTATGTGTCTTTATCCACCTGCTACCTAAAAAAGAGCTAAAATGATGATCTGCAGAATGTAGGCATATAACATTGTAGTATCTGTAGTAGGATTAATTAGATTAATGTAAGAAAACAAGATGCTGTCTATATGACAGGATTCATTTTTAAGGATTTTTTGAGGTGTTGGTAGTTTTTCTGTAACATGATTTATTTTTTACCTTTCAATTAAAAACTTATTATTAAATTATTATAATTATTAAATTATTAAAAGCCATAAATATTTAATTATATTACACACTTATGTCTAATAAAGGTGATTATGTAGTTTAAAAAATATTTTTTTTATTTATTTGTATTTTACACTACATATTATAGTTATAAATTACATTTTCAGATTATGAAAATTATTGTCAAATTTTGATATTATCAGTCACATTACAATTCTATCTTTTATTCTAAATGTTAAAAAAGAAAAAAAAAGTTTGTGGCATGATTTTAGGAATATCATTTTGTTATTTTTAATTTCTTTATTGGCTGAGCCATATTTAATCTGTAAGTAATTACAATAATTTAAAGTCATGAGTCACTGGTGTGTCTTTCACCAATATTTGTAATGCTGGCATGTTGCTTTGATCACCGAGTATGTGTGTGTGTGTGTGTGTGTGTGTGTGTGTGTGTAGCTGTGTGTGATCCTAGAGCCCATGCAGGAGCTCATGTCCAGACACAAGACATACAGCCTCAGCCCCAGAGACTGTCTGAAGACGTGCCTGTTTCAGAAATGGCAGCGCATGGTGGCACCTCCAGGTACACACACACACACACACACACACACACACACGTGATGTGTCTCACACACACACACTGTCATGTGTTATGCTAAGAGAATATATATATAGAATTCAGTAATTTCCCAAACCAATCCCAGCCAGTCTATATTTTTGCTTTCCAATTCGGAAAACACTTCTGCGTTAGGACGTGAACACTACGAGTGAGGATAGATGCTGGATACGGATCTTCAGAGTGTGTTGGGAAGCTCAGTGTGGATGCATAGTGGGAATTTATAGGGGAATGGTCTCATTGCAGTGCTCAGTGATGCGAAGTTCATTACAAGCAGTGCGGAACGAATGTGTAACTTGAAAATGGCTTGCTTGCACACATCCTGATTTCACCGATTGACAGACACGAGGGTCCATGAGGCCAGAGCTTTACTTATATTTAACCCGTTAGTTGAAAACATTTAGTTCTCACTTCTTCATCTAGTCATATTGATTAGCATAAATGCTGTTGTTTACACAAAATATAACTTTATTAAACATTAACTAGCTTACTAGTAACCTTTACTACTGGTTTTAACAGATATGTTTAGCTAATGCTAGCTTTAACAAGGCTAGTTACAGTGTGTAATGCATGATAGCCAAAGCTAGAGAGTTAACATTAACGTTTGCTAATGTTTGATGATCTGCACTTAACTGAGGTTGATCATTTATTATCAGGGGTGCCAAAATCTATAAGCAGGGTTGTGGTCTGCTTAAATGGAGGAGCTGCTAATGAGTAAGGCACTTCGGAAAGAAAAATAAAGATTAGCTGACTCATCCACTGATACAGTGGATGAGTCCGAAAGGCTTGCACTTTCATGGTAAAATTCTCTCAGCCTGCTAAGATTTTCTTGCTAGCAATGTTGGCACCTCTGCTAATATGTTGTTTAAACATTATATAAATCTATTTTATTTTAAACCAGTATTTTATCTTAGCGCTATGTCGAACTGAGGAGATAGAAAGATATGATTTTTGATATGATTTATATATGATTCAACAATTATTAACAGTTGGAGTTTTATACTCCAGGGGTTGTCACAAACTTTGCTGCTAACATTTGTCTTAGATGTTTTTATGTCTTCTGTATAGGTGTGTTAGAAGAAAAGAGAAAATTTAAGATTTCCAAATATTTCTTTAAAAAAACCTGAAATATTACAGAGAATTTTTGGTCATTAAAAAAGTAGCATATTAAGTGATAGAATGCTAGCTAAAAACCTAGCAGGTGATTTCTTTATAAAATTGTGCAACAGCATACTCAGAAGAAATGATGCAGGCCTTCATAACAAAGATTACATATGTATATGTACATAAGTATATGTATAGAAATTAATTTTTTTTCAAAGGAACTTCTCTGTACAGTATGTTGTTCACATGACTTTTGCACAAACTGTAAATTAATGATAAAATCACCCTCACTCATTAGAATTCCTACACATGTTCATGACCGGGGTTGTTTTGTCTGGTGGTCCATTTGGACTATTTGGATTTGGCTTTGGATTATTTTCCACAAGTTAAAACCCACGTCACTGTGGCAGACTGACTTAGCAAAATTAGCGTTTGTGAAGCTGTCAGTGAACCTGGTATTAATTTGTGGGATTTTCCTCTACTTCCGCTTCTGAACCCCGTCTGGCCCCAGTTAAACTCCTATTCCGTGTTGTGAATCATCTATAACGGTCGTTTCCGTACGAGCTGCGGCTCCTTCTTTTCCTCCCATTCTGCTGAAACACAGTCCGAGTCGAGGGCAGGAAGGAAGGACGGCCACGTTTATACACTGATAAGTCCTTTTTTGTGCTGTTTCCTTGCGTCATTCACACACACACACCCTCACTGGTAAACACACCAGGAGCCAGAATTGTCTGGATTCAGTGTGTATGGCCGGTTTTTGTCTATTTTAATTGTAGATATGATAACATTGTTATCTTTCTTTATTTTCTTTAACCATAAAACCAAAGTGAAGTGTGAACATTTCCACAGGTTTGAGTGTTTGGAATCTTTGAAAATGTATTTTATAAAATTTATTTGATAAAAACTGGAACATTGTTTTTATTTAAATTGTTATAGTAATGGCAACTGGAATACTGACATTTGCTCCTACAGTAGCTTGCATAAGTATTCACCCCCTTGAACTTTTTAGTACATTTATAACCCGGAAATTTTTTTTTTTTTTTATGTCATGAATCTACACAAAATAACTCATAAGGGGTGAAGTTTTACCTTCTAAAAACAGGACAGCGTCCCTAAACACACTACCAAAACTACAGTGGTTCAAAACTGAGAACCTGAATATATTAATAATCCGATTGAGAATCTGTGACAAGGCGTTTGAAGAAAATTGCTGTTCAGCAGCATGTCTCCATCCAGTTTGCCAAGAACAATTTGCAAAAACATCAGGATCCAGATGTGCAAAGCTGATAGAGACATATCCCAGATGGAATTGCAGCCAAAGATGGTCCTACCAAGTATCAACACAGGGGGTGAATACTTAGGCAACCAACACATTTTTGCTTTTTTTATATTTTAATTAATCTTGCTGTCACAAATAAAAAAGTATTTTGCACCATACTGTGGAGATCACACTGCAAAAAATTCCAATTAAGTCTTTCATTTCTAGGTTGTAATGCTGTAAAATGTGGCAAAGAGTTCAAGGGAAGGGGGAATGGGGTGTGAATACTTATGCAAGGCACTGTATTTGCAAATAATTCATATGAAGCCCTTAAAAAATTCACACAGGCTCATTAACAGAAATATATGCTTTCTGAATAATGGATTCATGGCCTTTAATCATTTAGAAAGTGTTTTAAATATTATTTTAATCCATGTTTATTTATCTTTTTAATTTTAATTATTTGAATCATCATATTCTGCACAGTTATAAGCTTTTAATCCATATTTACTTAGAATTTTTATTTTAATTCTTTGAACAATTTTATTCCGTACAAAACTTTGAGTTCAGATTTAGCCTACTTTACATCTCAATTTGCATAGTCATGTTAAATTCATTTTATTTTGACTTTGTGATTTTCAGCAGGACATCCACAGAACTTCAAAACGGAAATCTTCCCTGCAAATCACAAGAAAGGTACTCATTCTGTCTTCTAACATTCTTCTTACTATGTCTCCTAACCAGTAAACTGTGGGCTATGTTCAACTTTTGTTGCCTAGGTGTTTACCTTGAAAAAAAAAAGTTTTCTAGTGACAAATCAGTTTAATATTAAGTCATAAAAGTCAATAAAAAATTGAAGACCAGTTAAACACAGAGCAAAAGCAGTGTATACATTTTCTTAAAATTAACATTTTTGTTTTTTAAGTATTTATTTAGGTATTAATTAGAACTGGAATGCTGAAATAATTATTTGATATATTTCACAATTCACTGGCATTTTAATACCTGTGTGTTGATGGTGTCGCATTTTAAATTTCTAGAATTTTAATAATCATACAATTTCTATCATGTAGAAAAATTGTGAATCACATTATTACAATGCAATGGATATAGCTAACTTGTTAATTTCAGGCTCCTATTTACTCTTTTCTGACCCAGAACACACCTCTATCCGAAGCCGAAACAATTCTGCTTTTTCGTAAAAGGCAACTTAACGAGGAATATTTAGTTTCAACAAAGGGGGCATGTTAGCATTTTAATTGCAATTTCAATTCCCCTACCACGAAGCACACAGCTGCTACAAAAGTTACAAACACGGGGCAGTCATGGCCTAATGGGGGCAGTCGTGGCTTAATGGATAGAGAGTCGGACTTGCAACCCGAAGGTGAACTTGAAGGTTGTGGGTCCGAGTCTCGGGTCCGGCAGGGATTGTAGGTGGGGGGGGGGTGAATGACCAGCGCTCTCTCCCACCCTCAATACCACGACTGAGACCCTTGAGCAAGGCACCGATAGTTACTGTCGAATCAGGATCTTTTATCAGAGCTCTGGTACTGAAATTTTTTTAAATTGGAGGAAATCCTTATTTTTATGACAACATTGTATAGCATGCACAGGCATTGAATAACATGTTTATAGATTCACGTGTATGTATTTATAAAAGCGTGCGTATCTGTATTTACAAGATGAGATGAATACACACTTCACTAAGTATATTAAATCAGAACATTAGTATTTAAAGTATTTTGAAATCATTCATAGAACTGACATATGTGATTTTTTTAAACTTTATTTCCTGTTTATGAGTGAGTTATAAAGTCTATATTGTGTTTTTTGTTAACATTAACAATAAGTTAACAAGTTAACATTAACATGAACATTAGTGTTAGCCAAAAAGCATACAACTGCTGTCAGGGGTTCATACGGGTGCGATATCATAACATTTTAAATATTACATTATAATGAATGAATTTTTTTTACAGTGTTTCATTTGTGTGTGAGTTGGTTGGTTATAGCCACTCCCACTTTTTTTGTGGACAATGGATGTGTATCCTGAGGAAGGCTGTGTTAAGCCAAAACACGCTGATCAACGATGTTTTAACGTTTTAATGATTTAGCCCAATTTAATAAAGGTATTTTATGCTTAATCATGTGAGTGCCTTGCAATACTTTGTTGTTTCATCTGATATTTACCTCATATATCAAATGAGCACCAGTGGCTACACAATTGTTTATACCCCTGTAGCAAACCCAGTTGTCTTGTTTTGGAAGAATACTTTTTTTATTTGAACACCGTAAACACAGTATTTAAGTTAATAGCATGTATAAATGCCACACACACATATATTGTTGAGTATTAGAGTAGAGTAAAACAGGGGTTTGCTCTTACTACCGCATGTCTTGGGAGAAGTCTTGCATTATGCCATGGTTTCTGCATCCTGTATGTACATTATACCTTTCTACAAAATAAGCTTGTTTCTAAGTGTGTGTGTGTGTGTGTGTGTGTGTGTGTGTGTGCAGAGCCTACTCGACAGACCACAACAAAGAGGAGGAAGAGGAAGAACTCAGCCAGCAGCGCGTCTAACAGCAGCCTCGGCAACAGCACAGGCAGCAAGAAACGCAGTCCGGCCAACAGCTTCAGCCTGAGCAGCCAGGTACCTGTAAGCATCCAAGTTCCTCAGTTTACACACACACACTCATAACTGTGAACTGTGAGCACATCACAGCAAGATCACAACCTGCAAGAAAAGATAATACCAGTGTATTAAGGTAACCTAGCACACATATACACCTACACACACCACACACAGATATATGTGTGGAGGTCTGTCAGATGACTCTGTGGCTGAATTCTGAGAAATGGCTAAAATATACCGTAAATTGGTGTTGACGTCAGAGAGAGAGTCACACTATCGGTTTTATTTATTTCTCTTATTTGAGCAAATCACTCCTAAAAACTCCAAAAAGCAAACCTCATCATTTCCATTGAGATCGTTCTGTTCATGGACACTTTATCATACTTCAACCACATATAGGTGTAAGCTCTCACTCATTACCCGCTCGTTCTCTGCGACTCCTTGTCCCATGCACAGCCAGCGCTTGACCACGCCCTGGCTGCCATTATCGGGTTTTGACCAAAATTGGGTTTTTATCTCAGTCTTGAGGAAATTATAAATATATTTCACCAAAACAACACAAATTATTCATATCATTTCATGGAGCTTTAGTGGTAAATGGAATTCAAACAGAGTACAACTGTAAGGTGACCTGAGTTCATGGGGATTCATCAGCATTAACATGGTTTCACAATTGCACCTCATGATAGAACATATACTTGTAGTGCATTATGGGTAATGCATATTGTTCTCCAGCCACTCAGACCATGAATACTAGAAAATAATGATTATAGATAAATATGATATTATTAAACTCTTGTAGTTAAGAGCTGATTTAGCACCTAATGCACAAGGCTAGAAGTTTAAAAAGATGTAAAACACTTTTTATTTAAACTATGTAGACCTCTAAATTAAATAAAATGATTTAATTAATATTTTATTAAATCCTTATATTATGTTTAGGTCAACAGAAAAAATGGTAAAAGTAATCTATGCAGCTGTTTCATGTTCTCCATTTCTCTAATGGAGAAACAGTAAAATGTAGCTCAATTATACCGTTTATCTACGAAATATTACAGTTGCAAAATATTAAACATAAAATGCTGCTTTTGTGACAATGTGTATAGTTAAAAGCGCTATAGATATTTGAATATGAATGAAATTGAAATATGAGTGTATCCTGAAAGAGGGTGGAGGCATATAAAAGCAAAAGGATGCAAGAAAGTATACCACATTCAAAAAAGGAAGATGCAATCTTTTTTTTTCTTTTCATTATTAATCTTATCATATTTGCCTTTTTTTTTACTTGATAAGGTGGTAATGAAGGAACTGTGAAATCTCACACATTGTATGTCTTGTAGGTATAAGTTTCATTTTGTCCTAAGGGTATGCAAAATTTACACTTACATCTGCACACACACACACACACACACACGCACACACACACACACACACACACACACACACACACAGGGTTCCAAAGCATGGGCAGAGCCGTTAGGGGTTTATTTCTATATTGTTTATATTGCTAATAATTGAGATGAAGCTATTGGGTATCTCATAAAGCTACGTTGTAGCAGGTATTTTATTTTGCAATAAAATCTAAAGAGATGGCTGGGTGAGTAGTGAACAGAGCATGAGTGTTAACCGGAGGCGTTTATCCTCAAGTGCCTTTTTATCCCCAGGCCTCTCGTCCCTAGTGAGTCTCACTCAGCCCCCGGGTCAAACGCACACTTCAACCCACAAGTGTTACAGCTTTCACCAAGGGAGCAATAGTGGGAAGCAGGGTTGCATTTATTTGCAAATGGCTGATGGGATTTGTAGTACGTAGCTGTTCCCCAGAGTCACGGCACACAATAGGAACTGCAAATGCTGACTGGGAGATTAGTGTGGATTTGGAGCATGTTCAAGCTCTTCACACTTTTGTATGCTCTGCTTGAGGTTACTAGTAAAATCAGAGAGGCAAAAAAAAAAAAAAGATTTTTATTTTGTAGCCAGTGATGTATGCATGTTTTGTAGGCAGGTGCAAATATTAAATATACAGGATAGTGTAATGGTTTTTAAAAATCTTTTTTTTTTGTTTGCTGGCTCAATACCAGTAAAAAACAAAATATTAGATAACACAATTTAATATTTTAATAAATTAAAAAAAAATATATATATATATATATATATATATATATTCTTTTTTACTTATTGTACAAGTAAAATGTTTTTTTTAAATACATTTGGAAATAACCTTCTTAAAATGAAAAATAAAATAAAAGTGAAAAAAAAAAGAATATAAGTAAAACTAAAATATAATCACATTTGTTAATGATAATTTAATGATCCTAGATAATTATATTATACACTATAATTATAGATTATATAACTGATTTTTGGTAAATAGTAATGTATTAATGTATTGTTTTTGTGGTTGCTATAAGATGAGAAATTTAAAGGTCGAGAGTCTCATCAGGTTGTAACTGTGAGCGTGAGTGTGTGTATGAAGTGAGAGTGTAATTACTGAATGGGTGTGAGGAATTTTATCTTATGTGATAATATATCTTATGTTATCTTTTTGCTTATGTGTACATGTGCATTATGTTCATTATTAATCCTTATGCCATTCTACATTGTGTAGGTTTGTTTGTGTGCTTCATGTGGTAAATAACATATACAGATTGTGCGCATGAAGCATGTTCCTACAATATCCTGTGTTATACCACAGCACTGTTGAATTCTCAAATCTGATTGGTCAGAAGGTGTTGATTAATTTTTTATAACGGCAGCTCTGATAAATACGTTTTAATACATCATTGCAAGAGTAACAGCTAATTTGCAGTGACTTGTATAGCAAGGAGACTTGTATGTGAAGAGATGTTTAATTAATGTTTTTGGAAGGAGTCTCCAGTGTCAGTGCTTTGTAACTGCGCTGTATCTTTCAGTTTTCTGACATGGGAAAGTCTTCAGTTAAGAGGGATTTGCAATTTCTCTGTAATATTTTTATTTTATTAAATTCAAGAGAGAGGAAAAAGAGAGGATGGTGAGGGAACGACTGTTTATAGCTACTAAAACGTAATCATGTCAATAAAATCGATCAATAAAATGTGATTGTAAGACGTAAGATAAACTAATAGTTACTATAAATGGATAAAAAGTACACTGTCGTTAACTAATATAGAAAATAATATTTTTTTCTAATTTTTTTCTAGAATTAATGATCTGTGGAATCACAGAAGTGTTAGTTAGTTGGCTAAGTGATGTTAAATGAGCGGTTCAGGTTTTGGTTAAAGGAGCGGTTTGTATTATTTTAGCCCTCTGCTGCCTGCATGGAGTATTGCAGTTGCAGTGAAAACATCGACTAGCCTTTTCCTCCCCCTGAACCATTCAACTCCACCCCCTCTGCTGCATGAGATGTCTTTTAAAGCAGAGAGATTGAGCTCATTTCTGGGCCAGAAAAACTCAACCAAAATTATTTTTTAAATATTTTGCATGATAATTTATGTCTTTCAAATTATATGATTATTTTAAGTCTGGAAACACTTTTAAAATTACAAACTGCTCCTCTGGCTCTTTTGCATAGCTCTTCTTTTTTTTGTTTTTTTTTTGTTTTTTTGCTAATATAACAGAAATTAAAAGTTTGAGAGCCTCTACGCTGTGAATAACATAGGCGACAACATACAATCTCATTAACTTTAATCCAGATAAAAACTACAGAACAGAAAGAATTAAGTTCTTCTTCAATGAACAGATGCACCAGTGACATGACTTACAGTTTATTAGGATAGAGCAGCTAGCACATTCGTGTAAAATGCACTAGCTAATCCGCTGGCTAGCAATAATAACGGCACATGAAACATACGAAACATCTGACATTAATTTACACCAATGCCTGACTGTTTTGTACCCTTTGAGCTTTGTTCCCCTCTCTCTAGGAATGAATTTAATTGCGAGAGTTCGTACTTGCTCTGGAAAGAAAATGCACACACATACATGACACACACACACACACACACACACACACACTGTGAGAAAAGTGTTGGTGTGAGCCACTGACACGGTTCCAGCTCTCGTTATCATACATCTATATCTGAGTGGGTGTGTGTCACTGAACACTTGGCCCCCTCCATCTTAAAGCGAAACACGGAGCCTGTGGAGCCGAGCCACGCTCTGTGGAGAAGAACATGCTGCTTACATATGTAGCACGGCCGTTTGGTTTTGTCTGTGCAGTTGTACAGCAATGAGCACTCTCCGACGTGAGCCCACTCACAATGAGGCAGACATGTGACCACCGGTGGAGAGGTGCGAGGCGGGTGTGTATCAAACGCTGTTACAACAGTGCCCCCTAGTGCAAGTACATCACAGTGCTGTGGTTCTGGAGAAAGATTCCAAACATTGCTCAGCAGTGCAGTGTGTTGTGTCATACTGATCCTCTCCTGTCCATCCGAAATCAGTGGTTTAAGACGGAGGAAACATGATTACACAAATATAAGCAAAATTATGAAAAGAGAAGGCTTAGCTCTGAGGAGAAATTGTTTTAAGTCAATATAAAGTATGTAAATATGCTTAAGATTTAAAGAGATTTACACAGTTGTAGTAAGAACTTGTCCATTATTATGCTAGTAGAACATTTTGAGACACAGTGATATTTAAAAATAAAATATTTAATATGGACCTCATTTTAAATCTTCCTCACTGTGGCTAGGTTTGTGCGATATTCATTTTTCCCTGCTTGTAATTTACTATTTAAAAAGAATGCACAATTTTTTAGTGATAAACCGTTTAATCGTCAAGATCTGATGGATAAAAATGACAGGAAAATGAGCTTTCAACCATTTCAGGTTTAAGGAGAATAGGGGAGAGTGTAATAATATTAGCAGGTGTGTGGTTGTGAAAACTCACCTGGATGGTGGATTTTTAGGTTTTTAGATTTTGTAGTAATGGACAGTAAACATAAAAACCATAACAGCGCAGTTTCAGTATAATCCTTTTCCAGATCAGTTGTGTAAACAGTTGTCCACATGGCTGACGTTATCACTGTTGATGCTGCTCAAACTGTTTGCGTATTTAATCAAATTCTAACTCTCATCATCATTCAGTTTAATTGGGTTACATCATGACACTTCATCTTAGACCTATTTAATTTATAGGTCAAAATTTTTTGTCCTTTTTTCTCTGCAAGTGCCATTTTTACCATTTTCAGCCAAAATTTTTCAGTGACATCTCGAATAAATATAGTTAACTAATGTTAGTGAAGACGACCACAGATTTTCTTTCTGATAGATTTTATTTCACATTAACGAGCTCAAAACTTTCTGCATTTACCGTGATAGAAAGAGAGGATGCTAAACAAGTCCAGTCAAGAGCATGTGAGATGAGGGAAGGGGGCGGGGCTTCCAGGCGATCCGTTCATATCGGAGAGTTCAAAATTGTTGCCTTTTTCTTTTCATTCAAACAACAGCAAAAAAACAGAAGATCATTTGTAAAAGCAGAACGTCTCACTTTCTGTGTCCTGTAAGGAATTTTCTGTAAGGAAAGCTGTAAATAAAGTTTTTGCTCTCTATCTCCTCCCACAACTTGCTTTTCAGAAAACCGAAAAGATATTTTTTTTTTGTCCTTATTAATTTTTTAAAGTAGTAATTAATTTATTTAATTAATTAATCAAACGATGGTGGCTTGGAGATTCTTCTATTTCATTGGTCCCAGAATGTATTAAAACCCTGTAGCGTTTCAGTTACATCAAATGTTTTAGAGGTAAAGTTAAATTCTGACATTTTACAAATTCTAACTCTTAGAGAAAAGGGTTCATCAAGGATTCATTTAATAATTAAAGGTTCTTAGCTTCCAAAAAAAGGCTCTGTAGGGTTCTACAGAGTACCTTTAAGGATTCCTCCAGATGTGTACACACTGCCACTGCCAGTTTTTCAGTCATGTCTGTTTATAACATGACATTTATCAGTTAAGTCTGAGCATTTTTCTCAAAAATCCCAAATTCCCATCTGGTAATTATGAGTTCAGTGAAGACTTGAATGCTTTTTGTAAGCCTTCAGCTAGTAATTACTGTAAATTTGGGCATGACATGAAGGATTATTATTCATTAAGTGAGGAAATTACAGCAAAGAATACAGTTAGGAAGTTTAGAAGGACTTTTTAAAACTTTTTCTCTCTTTTTTTTGTGAAATGTTTGTGGGAAAAACAAAAGTGAAAGACAAAATAGCAGGATAATGAAGCTTTTTTTTTTTTTTTTTTTTTTAAAAAAACATTGACTAATTAATTTACTTAATATTATTATTTAATTTTAGATTCTTAAAATTTTGCTTATGTGGAGCAGAATGAACTCTGAACAAAACACGAATGAAGACAAATAACTAAAAAAAATTATTACCTCAAACAAAATAACCTCGAATCTACTAAAACAATTCAGATTTGTAGTGACATTATTCAATAAGGAATATTTCTGGGAGGTATCTGTGACTCCGCTTCATGTCAGGCCGCATCACACAACACCATCATTGATTAATTTCCTATAACAGCATGCTCCGTTGTGTTTTATTCCTTACTTAACCTGACTTTTGTCTTGTGTTGTTGCTTGTGGTTCAGCCTCGGGTGTTCGGTTCAAGGCTCAGGTCAGGAGAGCTGATCCCGAATCAGCGCTGAAGGGCAGAAGTGTGTTTTGAAGTGCGGTTCTTTATGCAGGTTTATCCACAGGCTAGAGCTACTGTAATGAGATGAGTACGCAGAACACGCTTCTTATTTGATAGCAATTAGAGCCTGCAGTCAGAACACCAGCTGGAACCTGTGAGATGCAGCACTCTGTGAGTGTGCGTGTGTGCATGTGTGTGTGTGCGTGTGTGTGTGTTATTGGCCCCTGGTTTCACACCCTGAGTGGAGGGCGACAGTTGCCGTTCAAAAACAGATGGCGAATTCAAGCCTCGTTGGCAAGCAGCGATCTTTTTTTTCCATCACTAACATCTCTGCTAATGAGTTAATTAGCTATGTAAATTGACAAATCAGCATGTGGATATTGTGATTTAGTCCAAAAGCCCACCTTAATGAATGAGTGTAATTATGGAGTAGAGAGGAGGAGTGGGAGCTCAGCGGCCTGCGCGTGAGGCCTTGTAGACCATCAGGAGACATGGAGAGAGAGTGTGAAGGAGAGCAAGAGAGAAAGAAAGAGAGGGGAGTTTATAATGGCTAGTGATTTGATTAAGAATTATTTCACAGTGTTTTTGTAAATGAGTGTTTTCTGCATAACTGATAGCACCAGCGTACCCCCTAACTGAGCGACTGTATTTACCAGATTAGAAGATGAGCAGGTGCTGCCACTCGTATGTGCGTAAGGAATAAAACACTTCAGAACATGCATGGTATGGTGTGTATTCTCACCACACTGAAGTGTATTATTTTCCGTGTTTTTTTTTTTTTTTTAATTCTTCTAATAATACAGCAATTTGTTCCTTTCTCAGCCATAGTTCCTTTCTCATAGTTCGTAGCCTTAAATCCAATGTATCTGAATCATTCTAGTTAATTGTAAGCTTATTATCACTACATTGGAGCTTTACGTTATAAATATTAAAAAAGGTTTTTAAAAAATGGCTCGTGCACTAACCCCGCCCCTCTCATGGTATGATTGGCAGGACGTGATGGTAGTGGGCGAGCCCACTCTGATGGGCGGTGAGTTTGGCGATGAGGACGAGCGGCTGATCACGCGGCTGGAGAACACGCAGTACGACGCCACCAACGGCCTCGACGACGATGACGACTTCACCAGCTCGCCGGCGCTGAACAACAGCAGCCCCTGGGCTAAAGCGCCGCCGCCGGGCCAGGACAGCAAAACCGAGAGCACGGCTTCGCAGGCTTCACAGTAACCAGACACAGTCCTATCTTTCTCTCACACTCACTCTCTTTCTCTCTCTGACTTTACTTTCAACCCCGATGATCCAATTCCCATCTCATGGCGTCCGTGGCGTCCATTTTTCACCACAGACTTCGATGTGTCCAGCGATACACAGCACTGAGAAGCTGAACAGGCCTGACGAGGGAAATGGGCATTTTCAAAAAAAAAAAAAGATGAAGAAGAAGATTGATACATGAGATGTTCAACTGATAAACTATAGGTGGTCAGTGAGGTAGCAATACATGTCCATGGCGACTCCTGTCTGGACAACAACCAATCAGTGAAGAGATAACTGCGGTTGGATGGTCCGTCATTGGAGAGCAACTGAGATCTGATGCACATTTGCATTTGCATTTATTTCAAATTCCTTTTCTTAATTTTGAGCATTTTTTTCCAATACAACAAACTGGCCAAGTCCTAAATCACATCCTTTTACGTGCTATTATACGGCTTAGGACGTATCCACTGCTTCTGAAAAAGACAGACATTGCTGAGGGAAGGACAAACTTCTTGAGCTGTATAATTTTCACATGTAATTTTACCCAAAAGCTATTTTGTTTTCTGAGTCTAATTGTGTTATTTTTAAGGATTTGTGAATATTCTGTGATCTCCTTGTACAATCTCTGATTGAAGGCACATATGACAAACATACTCCCTCTGTATCCCTTTAACAAACCTCTTACCAGACCGGACTGTAACTTGTTGCTGCATGATATTTTGAAATCTGTAAACTGTTTTTGTTTATTCCTCGGTCTGAGGCCATGTTGTGTTCAGTTTATCGGTTTAGAAACACCTGCAGGGTCGTTCCTCTGTACATATGGACGCAGTCCGCTCTGGTGCAGCCCATCGAAGACCACTGATCCTCATCCATGACGGCAGCTCTTTTGACTGACCTTCAGTTGACACTGTTTATTTTCACTAAAGTGGACCTGAATGAGAAAAGTAAGAATGCTCATTGCTAATTTGACATTAGCAAACACATGCACAGGGCACGGATGTACACTCACTGGCTATTTTAATAGTAACAGCTCTACACCTGTTCATTCATGCAATTATCCAATAGCCAGACTGGTTCAAGTTGACAGGAAGGCTGTGGCAACTCAAATAACTCTTATATATTTGGTAACTCAAATAACTCTTTATAACTGTGTTCAGCAGAAAAGAATCCCAAAACATTGCCTGGTCTTTTTCCAATCTTTAACTCTCCAGTCTTGTTGAGCCTGTGCCCACTGTAGTCTCAGATTCCTGTTCTTGGCTGACAGGAGTGGAACCGGATGTGGTCTTCTGTTATTGTAGCCCATCCACCTTGAGGTTCGACATGTCATGCTTTCTGAGGCGCTTTTCTGCTCTCCATGGTTGTAAAGAGTGGTTATTTGAGACACTGTATCCTTCCCGTCAGCTCAGGCCAGTCTGGCCGTGTCAAATGCCTCATGAACGAGGCAGTTCCACCCGCAGAACTGGACAGGTGTAGTGGTGTTCCTGTTAAATTGTCCAGTGAGTGTATTTTGGTGTTATTGAGCTGAATAGACAGTGACATGACCTTCAATGTTCAAGATGATGACGATGATGATGATGATGATTGGTATACTCCCAACCAAAACATCTATTTTTGGTCTGTTCATTTGTGTTTTAATAGTTTTTATGACTGCTTATTTTTTTTTTCCAAAGATCCAAATGTATTTCCAGTTCCAACACAATGGAACTCCGATCTTGTATTATTAGAACTCTGCACTGTTTGTATAATATTTAGCAGAGGTGTTTTCGTGTCATATCCAAAGTCTTGTATGTATGCTTTGCGATTTTGTGTGCCAATAAAATGTGCTTAGGCCTACAGGACTACAGCTCTTATCTTCTTTTTTTTGTCTATGTGTATTGTTAATCCAAGCCTTAGTAAAGTACCATGGAAAAATAAAGGAGTAAAGGAAGTAGTGTTGCTGCCTCACAGCTCAGGGCTCCCCGGTTTGATCCTCGGGTTGCTGTCTATGTGCATGATTTTTCCTATCCTATTTTTGTCTGTGTGGGATTTGTCTGGGTTCTCTGGTATCCTCCAGCCTTCAAAATACATGTAAAGTGTATTGGCCATGCTAAATTGTCCATAGCTGTGAATATGTATGCGCATGGTGCTTTGCTCCATCCAGAGTGTTTTCCTGCCCAATGCTCAGTGTTCCCATGATAGGCTCTAGATTCACCATGACCCTGACTTTGAATTTTCAAAGAAAATTCCTGGTAAGTTTTTTTCCTAAGCTTCTTAAAGAACATATACAGTTCTTTGGCTGTTGAAGTGCTGGGAATGTAACATTTGTGCAATGAACACTAAATATCCACCTTGCCAGTGTTGAGATAACAGTTAAAATTTGGGTCCAGGTTGCAAACCGAAATTAGGTTTGTCAGGGTTTTCGTGAAAAGTGCTTCTTCGCCAACGCTGGCACAGCATTGTATAATAAGAACCAGCAGTGCCACTCAAAATAGATGCTGGGCCAAAGTCAGTTTGCTTCTTCGCTAAGACTCATGCACAGTTTTATATGTTTATTGAATGTGCTTGTGCTAACTTTGCTGAGAATGTATAGCTTCACCAAGAATTGTATATGTACTTTGCATATTTTACTGCAAAACTTTATTACTTTCATGAGGAGTGTCTGTAGGATTTATTAGCATGCATGTGTATCATTGTCTATCATTTTTTAATCATCCTGTCACCTGCATGCCTAAAACAGTGTCTTCTTAAATCATTTTAATCTCATAAAGGCTTGTTAATATGCTAATGAGTTTAACTTTGTATAGTAGAGCTGGACACACTAAAAAATGACAAGGAAGTAGGGTTGTCCACTTGGCTTATATATGTGATCCTCTTCTGCCATCTGGTGGTCAGGTCCACTTTTTTTTGTAGGTCAGAGAAAGATATTTTAATACTGTATCTTATATTAATAAGGAATAGTTAAATTTACTTATGTCTGTTTAATTGGATATAGTTGCTTTAACCAGTGTACAAAAGGACGAATTTTAATTTGGCTGAATACATCAAAATTATTACATAAAATGTTTCTTAAATACCAGGTGGATTTTATATTTTTAAAAATTAATTTTGCATGTGTAGCAGATTTATAGATAGATAGATAGATAGATAGATAGATATGTGTGTGTGTGTGTGTGTAAAATCATTTTATTTAATATAAGTTGCTTTTTTTGCAATTTAATTCTTTAAAACGCTGTTTGGGTTCAAATGAGTTAAAGGCTGTTTGGGCTGTTTATCTCCGCTTTGCGACGTGATGACGTAGCACTGTAGCAGCCACCCGTATTCCGACATATCCTGCTTCCTGCGCTATGATTGGTCAGCATCACCGCGCTTTCTGAGCTCTGATTGGCCAAAGCTTCGCCCTCACCAGCCTGAACAGCAAAACGAAGCGGAAGTGGTCGGAATGCAGGTAGGGGGAAAACGTGTGAAATTAAAAATGGCGGACTCTCCGTGTGGAGGTTTGTCAGAGGTAAAAGATCCTAAGGACAGCTCAGAGCGGGTGACACGCTCTTGGAGAAAGGTGGCAGGGACTGGAAAAGGCGTCTGTGAGACAGAAATGGCGGAAACTCTGGGGTGTTTTGATGGACAGTGTGGGAAAGAGGAGCGGCGCGAGCACTCAGGTGAGCTTCAGCATCTGACAGCTCGCGCACCTTTGGTGATGTGGAGCCAGAGTCACCTGTGTTATCATCAGGGATATTTCTCATCTTCATTAATATTAACGATCAGCTTAAACACCTTAGGAGTAATTTACAGTACTGTTAGCCCACATGTCACCTCAGTGACAGGTAAAATGATATAAATGTCACTGACTCATAACAACCACAGCAGTGTTTATGACATTAAAGGTGCAATAGTCAGTTTTTTTATGTCTCAGTAGTGGTAGAAATATGTAGAAAATTATAACAAAACAACAGTTTCAGCCATGACCTCAACACAAGTATATTACTTGGCTAAGAAAACCCGTTTGAAAAACTGCCATACGGTCCGGAGTGTTTGTTTGTGTTTGGATGAGCCTCTTGTCAGTCATACTGTAGAGCCCGCCCCCAAGGTGCCTTCACTCCATCCCCATCTCATCTCAGTCTATCAGCCAGCAAATAAATGTTGCGTGTTTACAGAGTAATAACTCAGCGCTTGAGCATGTGAATGTCTGAGTGCGCTTGAAAGTGAAGTCATGGCAGTCCTTGGTTTGAGAAAATTTCACAAATCTTACCTAATGCACCTTTAACACTTCTTCTGAAGAGAAAACGTCCTCAAAAGTTGACCTGTGAAGTCCATTAATGATTTTATTCCCTGGAAATGGACTTGGGAGTATTTTATCTTTTCATAACTTTGTACATGAAAGTATATCTCAACATTTCTATAGTCTTCATTGCATAATTAAAGGAAAACTCCATCCTGAAACACATTAAATATGTTTATATTGAAATATTTGTGATGTATTTCGTGATCCTATTGTGAATTTTGTTGGTAGGTGCTGTATTTTTGTTGTTATTCTTGGAAGCTGAACTGTTTGAGCAGAGTGTACAGATAACAAGGTGAGAGAGCAGGTCAGACTAAAGGATTAAAGCGCCGCTGCATCAGCAGTGTGAAAATAGACCAAACAGAAATTAGAAGTTTAAACTAAGAAAGTTAACTCAGTATTTCATTACAATTTTTTTTTTTAAAATGCTACTTATAAAGATTAATATGGAGATCATTCAGAGATTATATTTAGAATTAACTTGTGGTTTTGACTAGTGTCTGAGGTTTTACTTTTGTAGTGAAATTCTGAGTTGAATTATTTTTTTTTTAGTTTAAACATCATTTCTCGATAGAATGGTCTGTTTTCACTTCACCTTCAACCCTAACCTACTTGATTCCTCTGTAGGAAAAAAAAAATCATGAAATAAATGAGCATGCTGAATATTGTAACTTTTTTCTGCACAGACGAAGAGGACACAGACGAGCCGTCTCTTCTGAGGTTCATGTGTGCCGAGTTGACCAGAGGCTACTTCCTGGAGCACAACGAGGCCAAGTACACGGAGCGCAGAGAGAGAGTCTACACGTGCATGAGGATCCCTAAAGAGCTAGAGAAGGTGGGAATCACATACACACTGTCTTCTGTTTTCTCTCTCACACACAAAGGCACACATTGTCTTATTTACTTCTCTCTCTCTCTCTCTCTTTCTCTCTTTTTCTTACACACATCCTGAAGTCAGGCCACACTCCTTCACTCACTGTAATGAAGGACATTGCTACACTTTAGTTTCATGGTAGATCTGTCCGTGACTCAGAAAGCTCAGGTCACATTTACAGAACATGGACAGGATTCCAGACAGAAGTGTGATGTGTAATAAGTGTTGTAATTATGTGACATAAGATTGCACAAGACTCTCATGCTGGATGTACGTGTAATCTTTTCAGCACAGGATTACACAATTCAGTATGTAAGTAATGCTAAAAACAAGTACAGTATACCATAAAAGTAATCGACATGTAGGATAACAAAATTTATTTAATAAAAAGCAAAATGTGATGTGCTGATGTCACACAATGACTTTTCTATTAAACAAAGAAAGTTTAATAGGAGACGATTTCAACAGTCAAGTTTTGCTGTTAGCTCCTAAAAAACAAAAGAGCTTAATTTCGCACTCACCATTTTCCTGAAACGTTCAGTGTCCTATTAATGAGAAATCCAACGTTGAAGTCAGGAAGGCAGCAAAGGTTAGACTCACAGTCCCAGAATGCAATGCAGCTATATGATACAGTTGCGCTGAATTATTGCAGTTGGAGCAAAGTGTAGCAATGAGGAGGTGAGAGAACTGGACAGACTGAAGGACTAAAGTGCCGCTGCATCGCTCTCTTTAGGTAGAGATAAAGCGAGGGCTGAATCCCTCTAGCAGCTCTATAAGGGGAAGGTGAATGGTAAGGATTACACACATATGCTGAATTTGGTTAACGAGTGTTCTGTGTTTGTGGATAAAGGGGCGAGAGACGAGAACCTTGAGAGAGAGAGAGAGAGAGAGAGAGCTGAACAACACAACACAGAGCTGTGTGTGTACATGTCTTTAGAAGTATGTGTGTGTGTGTGTGTGATATAAAAGTAATATTATATGCAATTACTTATTATTTTCCAAAAGCTAACTTTTTCTGTTATACTACATAGTTTTTACAACACATGACGTAAGCATATATTCAGGACCAGAATTATTGGCACCCTTGGTAAAGATGGGTAAAAATGTTATGAAAAGAAAGTAAATGTAGATGTTCCAATAATTCTAAAAACATATTTCTTACAATTTCTTACAGTGAATTTACTTTAATTAAAAGTAAGACAAAATATCGCTAATATTTTCAATATTAAATTTAACTATTTAGCCACAAAGATCTTTAACAGGGGTGCCAATATTTTTGGAGCTGACGGTATATGGTGATTTGGTATTCACTCTGAATGTATGTTGAAGGGCTGGAAATGTAAACCTAAGCTAAAGTTCTATAAAGAACTAAAAGTGAATAAGACACAGAAAAAATGTTTATGATAAAATTATAAGTATAATTTTCACTCTGTGGTTTGTGAAACAATCACGTAACGTAATGCTACTGCTAATGTTCATTCTTCACACACACACACACACACACCCCCACACCAAGTTGCCCAATGACTGTGTGTGTGTGTGTGTGTGTGTATGTGTGTGTGTGTGTATTGCAACGTGTACTCAAGAGCACAGTTCACAAAAGATAAGATAAAGCATCAGAACATCGAATGTATTTTCCGTTTATGTTATGTTTGTCAAATTACCTAAATGCAATAACTTTACCACAGCGCTGCTGAATTCTCAGATCTGATTGGTCAGAAGGTGTTGATAAATCTTCTATAGCAGCAGCTTTGACTGTACTTCCAGCAGTAATTCATATCACAGATTTATATTAATGTGTTCCTTCTAATACGTTACCGTTTCTATAGTAACAGCTCATATAATCCAAGCTCAATAATAAACAGATAAAAAAAAGTTGTTATTTAAAACTGTGTAATCGTTGATATGGTGAAGTTTACTGTAAGGAGACGTTTATTTAAGGAAGTTGTCCACCACTGGAAAAGCTCACTTCAGGATGTGATATTATCAGTAAATAGTCTTCATTAATTACTGTACAGAACATTATAATAAGCATGTCTTGTACAGTATCTCTGTATCACAAGACACATGAAAAGAGTTTTGGGGTACGTAGGGAAAACTATGCCGAAGGACATAGCTATACTTTTTTTAAATGCTGGCATAAGCGTCGTCTGTTTCTACAATCTATATCAGACTCTCGTTCTAAGGTGTCAAAAACACAACCATTGTATTATTCACAACTTTAAAACCACGTTCGAATCCATTGGGATGTGAAAGTAATCAGCATTTATTACCACCAGATGGAGCAGTGGATCCACGAACTAGCTAATGACCAGCTCAAACCTCAGTATTAATATTATCCTTAGATTTTCCTAATCATTTCTGAGCTGTATTTAGAAATGTGTACACGTCTGAGGAGCTGCTTTCTTTTCCTGATACACTCACATACACAAAAAATCTACTTTTCTATCCACAGCTCATAAACACAGGGCCTGTGTTGTTCCCCATGTGAATGGGGGAGTGTGTATGTTGAGAGGTGAGGTATGTGTCGCAGTGGTGGAGAGATCTCATCAATTTATTAGCTAGTGAAAGCTCCAGTGTGTCCAGAAACAAAAAAAGCGTTGAAGACTGAAAAAGCATCGTCTAACATCATGTAATAAAGTGTGGCGAGCTAGTTAGCTTGTTCAGTGCATTGATACAGATTATACACAAACGAGTGTATAAATTCATAGGGGACGACTCAGCTGTAGTCATTAACCTTTTCTTAGAAAGTGTCTGAGGAAGTACGTTATGTTTAACAAAAAGTCGGCAAGTCATTGCATTTTATTTTGGTCTGATTTTTTCATACATAGCTCCTGGTCCTGATTCTAAAAAGGTCACATGTATTAAATATGAGGTAAACATGAAAGTGGCTGAAATCCGATTTGGCGAAAACCAGTTTTCATATTTAGGTCATATTTAACGTGGTGTGAGCTTTAGTTTGGATAAGTGAAGTGTCCACATGAGTAACGCTGATTGTCTCAATTCCCTGTAACTGATTATTGGCGCATACGTACTCACCTTTCAGCTTACCAAAGACTGATTAGACACATATTTACAAATGATTTTGTCCACTTGACTCTATTGTAACTAGGGCTGCACAATATATCGAAATATCACAAATGCGAATATTGATATATGCATATAGCAAGGGCTTGCGATAACCAATATATATATATATAATATAATAATTTTCAGTATTTATATATATATATATACATATATATATATATATACATATATATATATATATATATATATATATATATATATATATATATATAATATAATTGAAATTGATTTTACACACTTATAACGTTATCGTACCGCATATCGCATTGTTTAACAAGTTATCGCAGAATGCATTTTTCTACAATATCGTGCAGCCCCAATTGTAACAATCGGAGTGTGTTGAAGGGAAAACTTCCTCACAGTGAGATTTCTGTTCTTCTCTCTCATGCAGCTCATGATGTTCGGCTGCTTCCTGTGCCTCGACGCATTCCTCTACGTGTTCACGTTACTGCCCCTCCGAACCCTGCTCGCCTTCCTGAGACTGCTGACCATCCCCTGCTGTGGCCTCGGGTACACACACACACACACACACACACACACACACACACACACACACACACACACATACAGGCTTCACTTCTTCCTCGAAAACACTCAAACAGCTGTAATATTTGCACATGCATACTCCGCACTCTTTAACGTACTGCAGTTTATAATAATTGACTTTCAAAGAATGCTTTGATATATCTCCTAAATTAAATATTTTATTTTAAATTTGTAATCTTGTGCTTGTGAGCTCTAATATATCATCTTTTTTTTCCTCGCCATATTCTTTCTCAGGGCACACGTGTGCCCGTACTGCAGAAGGAGCAGGTAGGCTGCCATGTTAAACCATAAATTCATTCATTCATTCATTTATTTACTGTGCTCTGACACAGCCATCAGTTTGCTACAGTTTTGCTCTTCCTCCTCTAAAACATACAAGATTGAATTCTATATATTAGTTTCTAAGTCGCGTCCGGTTTGTAAGATTCGCACTTGTAATTACAGGTCGAACTTTTCTGAAAGTTCTGACTTGACAGCGTGTAACGTCACACTGCGAACTGAAACCTCCTGCTGCTTTTTGCTACACCCATGCAGGAGGCAAGGTCTGATTTGTGAATGCAAAACATTAAGCTCACGGTGCTTTGACGTTTCTGAGACTTTTTATCCTTAGGCAGTGGGAACCTCTTACAAACACCACTTCTGCTTGCAGTCTTATTTCTCACCTTTGTGTTTATTTCAGTGTCAAGCTGCACTCTGCATGCACTTTACACACCTTACACATGACTTTCAGAAGTGCATCTCTAACCTGAATCCTGTCATTCAGGGCAGAGTAATGATATTCAGAGTTTCAGGCATTAAAGAAAGAAATGTTTGTCAGTTATACAGTGTCATAAAAATGACACAATACACAATGGCTTAGAACATTTTTTAGTAGAAGTAATAATGTCAAACAGTAAGAAATCCAATGTTGAACACTGTATGTAGTGCACTACATAGGGTGTACAAGGTAAGGATACTAAACCATAGGTAGTGCTTTTTATAATAAAAAAATTACAGGCCATGTAATATATGAATCTCACACTGTATATTAGTGCCCATATTTGTGTGAAATAAGGATTAGGGTTTTTATTTTATTTTAGAATTTAGCGATATAGTCTGCATTACACACTTGTGCAATCGTTACATCAGTGAAATGCACAGTATTTAGTTATCATGGATGCTGACTAATTCGAATTTACTCATGTGAGACATGAAAATGTCAAGATCGCACCACTTTTGCAACACTTTGGATCATTAGTGGATGTTCACACCTGAAACCTCAGGATGTGTGATAAACACTGTGGCTAAGTGTCTACAGAAAAGAGTCGTGATTTTTGGGAAATGGCTTTGTGTTTATTGGATGTCTGTGTGACTTGACTGCGAATCGTTTTAGATTGGAAAGTGAGGAGAGATATTATGAGAGATAACAGCATGATAAGAAACAGAAGATTGAGCCATAAAGAGCTTTAACGAGGGCAAAATGGAGGACGTGCAGGAAGCACATGTCTTAGCAAAAGACTATTGAACTCTTATATGTTGAGGTCATCAGCAGGATTTCTGTGAATCGTACAGCCTTTTGCTCACTAGTCCTGTTTCCAGTGTTTTAAAGATAAAGATTAGTGCTGCTGTTCATTCTATATTACACTATACTGTATTTCACGCTGTACATTAGCGGTTGCGTAGGCTAGTCCACTAGCTGCCGCTGAGGGGCATAGTATTTCAGACTAGATGAAGCTAGTTCTAGTCAACTGCACAAGACTATGCTAAGAAATATCTTTTTTTCTTTTGTTTTGTTTTAATGGATATCATTTTGGATGAAGTGGGGAGGTCTGTTCCAGCCTGTTTTTTTTTTAATCAAACTCCCATCCACTCCCAAAGAAATTCCTCCCACAGTTTTTTTTTTTTGTCCTTTAAAGCTAAATAAAATCCATGCACTGTGGCAGAGTGAACTCTCTCATAAACAGAGTCGTGTGAAAGAGCGCTTTCAGAGCCGCGGGTTGCACATCACTATCCAATCCCATTTAACTAGTTTAGAGTCCGATCAAGACTCATTTTCTGGACGCTACTGATCCTGGAGCTGAACATGGAGGAAAAACCTCCCAGATGTTGCATCAGCATCACTTCCAGTTTCAGATTCAACAATAAGCTTGTCGAAACAAGTGTTGTCAAATGGTATATTATTACACACTTTTATTATACCGATTTATTTTATGTTTAAATTTTGATTAATCGTGGGCCTTGCTCAGGTGCCCAACAGCAGCAGCTTGACAGTTTTGGTGCTTGAACCCCCGACCTTCCGATCAGTAACCCAGAGCCTCAATCGTTCAGCCACCACTGCTCCATGAGTTTAAATCTGATATACATTTGCTATATTTTATAATCCTGCTGAAACCCAAGCATGAAATTCACATTCAGTTTCACGGTCTAAATGATCAAATCCGCAGCAATGGAACGTTCTTTCAGGTTTTTTATCTTGAAAATGAGAGACTTTTTCCACACATCACAACTGACTCCTCAGCCGTGTAATCTCGGCTCCCAAAATAGCGCTGAAGCAAAACTTCTGCTTTTCACTTTTCAGTCTGATGAGTGATCTCTGAGCAGAGTGAAGCTATTGATATGAATCTCCTTCTAGCCCTTTTGTTTTCTCTGTTTGCTCTGTCTGTTCACTACAGAGGCATCTGAAATGTCATTTGCATGAGGATTGTGTTCTGTGCTACGTCCCATGTGTCATTTATATACAACCACACACGCATGTGTAAAAGTGTGATGAATGCTGTTAATAAATGTTGTGACTTCACTTCTGTATAACGTGTGTGTGTGTGTATGTGTTCTCAGCAGCTCTCGGTTCCTGCAGCCAGCTCAGGTGTGTGACCTGCTGAAGGGGCTGATCATGGTGCTGTGCTGCTCCATGATGCATTATGTGGATTACGCCATGATGTACCATCTAATCCGAGGACAGTCTGTCATCAAACTCTACATCATCTACAACATGCTGGAGGTAGGCACTGGTTAAAATGACCAGGTACGGTCGTTTTGTGATATAACACCGGCGTAATGCTAAATGCACTTGCACCTGATTTACAGAATTATTGGCAACCTTGGTGAAAATGGGTTTTAAAAAAAAAAAAGATTATGAAAAAAATCTTTGTGGTTAATTGACTTAATCCCCCACTTTAATTGAAGTAAATTTCTTCTAAGAAATTTGAACAAGCTTAGAAATTCTTCTTGTTCCCATTTATATTTTACTTTTTTAAGTTATCTTGTGTTTAGAATCTCTTAATCCTATTTAGATTTAGAAAATATGAGAGTAAATATGAAAGGTGAATATGAAAATTTGACACAAATGAAATGAGACAAAGGTATGTTGACCTTCATAAATCAGGCAAAAAAAGCTACATGGCAGAAAATGTCCAAATCCACAATAATTAAGAGGTTTAAAGCAACCGGAGCTGGAATGAACCTACCTAGAAGAGGACACGTGTATTTTGTCATGCACAGTAATGGTTAGAGGGGCAATTCTCAACAATTTCTCCAAATATCACAATTGGAGATTTACATAAGATGGCAGCAATTTTGAGAGAAGAAGCCTTTTCTTTTAGCTTTTGGCAGCAAACACTTAAAGTGGGTTTCGTGTGAAAACAAAGATAGTTATAAAGAAAAGAACCTAATCCCCACTGCTGGTGTATGGTGTAGGACCTGTGATTTTCTGGGGCTGTTTTTCCCTCCATCATGAAGTACCAGGGCATTTTAAATACAAATCTGGCTTCCTCTGCCAGGAAGTTACCACTGGGTTGTAGTTCTTCTGGGCTGGAGGTCTTCCATCAGGGCAATGATCCAAAGCATACATCCAGATCCACACCAGAGTGGTTCAGTGACTTCAGAATCAAGCCTTCTGGTATGGCCACTGACATTGAGAACCTGTGTGGTGAGCTGAAGAGATTCTGTATTGAGGAGTCATCCTTGCTGATACCTTGCTCTGTATTCTCCAATCCCATCAGGTATTACAGGAGAAGACTTATAGGAGAAGACTGCACAAAGTACCCATCTTTACCAAGGGTGCCATTATTTCTGGAGCTGTCTGTAAGCGTGCCCATAGACAGCCTAAGAGCATAAACCGCATTAAAGTGGGCTCAGGATTGAAGAATACAGCATCAGCTTCTGCCATCATATCAGTAGTCACAGAACATGACATAAGGAACGTTAATGGAAGAAGACAGGCGTGCTTAATGTCTGACCCGCAGTGAGGAAACATTTTCTCCGATGACAGCACCAGGAATAGACTTGGCAATTCACAGCAGAGAATATTTACAGCTTCAGTCAGATGTTCCTGCTAAGTGAAAGATGTTTGATTAATTTTTTCTACGCTTTCATCTCAAACACTGCTTCTGTAGTCTATAAACAGCTCCACTGCGCTGACCTAAAAATGAAAATAATCTCCAACTGAGCAGCGAATGAAGCACTGACTTTTTCTGCCTTCATCTAGGTGACGTATTGTTTGTCTCCATTACTCAAGACTATAAAATAGTTTCACTAAACAACAATTCCACCTCTCGTTGGTTTCTCCCGGCCAATCACAGTGGAGGTGGGCGGGAATCTGAGACAATTCTGTTTCGGAGAGTGATTACCCCTAATTACTGAACTCCACCTCGTCTGAAGCGCCTTTCTGACACTTTGATGATGTCAGAGGTCTGTTCATATGGCTATATAAGTGGGCCTTAAAGACAACCTGAAAACAAAACATTCCTTTTTATAACCTCTATTTTTTATTTATTAGCTTGTGTCCTTGTCAGATTGTGCGCAATTCATTATCACTTAAAGGAGAACATTTTGTCTGTAATTTTCCGCTAAAGTGTAGTGATATTTTCCTGCCTCTAAATGCTCTCTGTTTTTTTTTTTTTTTTTAATGACGTCAATAGGATTGACATCATACTTCACTACTTTTCACATGATGATCAAATTACAGTGGATAAACCTAAAGCCCCGCCCACTGAAATATGCGGAAATACAACACATTCCTGAGAAGTCTGCAAAAGTTAGCAAGAATGCCATTATAGTTTACAGCAGCTTCTAATTTCCAGATTTCTCTTCTGATGCGACTGTTGTGTGTTTGAAAGCTATTTTATTCCCTCAGGTGGCAGACCGTCTCTTCTCCTCCTTTGGCCAGGACATTCTGGACGCACTGTACTGGACCGCCACCGAGCCGAAGTCCAGGAAGAGATCTCACATTGGAGTCATTCCACATTTCATCATGGCCGTCTTCTATGTCTGTATCTTTCTCATGTGCAACAGTGTTTGTTGTGAATATGGCAAGGGCTCAGCTGTGTAAGGGTTTTGTCAGAAACTGTGTATACTGTTATTAATATTACGGTGGAAGTAGATTTCCTAAGCATGAGTGTGTCGCAGTCCTGCATGCCATCCTCATCATGGTCCAGGCCTCCACATTAAACGTGGCCTTCAACTCGCACAACAAGTCTCTGCTCACCATCATGATGTCCAACAATGTGAGAGCAAACAGATACACACACACACACACACACACACACACACACACGATATACTTTGAGTAACGTGATAGGAGTAACACTTTATTTGGACAGACAACAACGGAGACGTTAAAGTCAATAAAACATCTATAGGCTATTAATAACCTGTCATATGACTCATCAACCAGCTGAGCATCTGATTCTCTACAACATTTTTTTTATTTATTAACAAATGACACATACACTTTATCCATTTATAGTTACAGTGTTGTGGAACATCAGTGAAAAGTTACATTAGTGGATCACTTACATTATAGCAGCTACAAACAGTTTTTTCCATCATCAGTTGCTCTTTTTCTCTCTCTCTTGAAGTGAATATGACAGAAAATGCAGCTTATGTTACCATACCCTGGAGTCCTGAAGACTTTACTGTGTTGGAAAACTTCACAAAAAAATACAGACAACACACATCAGTATATATGATTTAGCAGATTTAGCCAAATGCCTAATTTTAATCTGTTGTCCCTGGGCAGGTTGGGAAAAAAAAAAAGATTGCTTGATTGTTACTGACACTGGAGACTCCTTCCAAACATGCTAACAAATTTGTCTCCTCAAAAAAAACTTCATATTTTGAATCCACTTGCGTATGTACGTAGTAATAACACACTATAGTCAGTGTGGTTCTGTGTGGTTATATGAAAATAATGCATGCCAAGGGGTGTGATGCAGCACAACGTGAAGCAGAGTGCATTATTTTCATATAACCACATGGTCTGGAGAGTGGTATTCCACTTTTATACCACAGCAGTTTGCCAGTGATTACAATGTTTAATTTTAAAAGTTAATAGTTACATTTAATCTCTCTCTCTCTCTATCTCTCTCTCAAAAAAAAAACCAAAAACAGCTTACTGAGAAACCAGAAAGCGTAAACCCTTCTGCCTTGAAGCCTTTCCTGTTTTGGAAACTTTGTACCATGACTGTTACTAAGTGCTTACAACTGAGACTCCATCTATAAATGTTAAATAAACCAAAAAAGTCACCACATCAACAATTCTACATTTTACTATGTTAAAGTACAATACTTTTTTATTAGCCTTAGATTATGTGGAGCGTCTGCTGTACAGGTCCCAGTGAATGAGCGGTTACTATAGAAACGATGACGTATTAGAACGAGTGCATTAATATTAACCTATCAGTTTGTGTTACAGCCAGAACTACCTGTGCTGTTCTACAGAAATAAGACACACCTTCTGACCAATCAGATTCGAGAATTCTGGTATAAAACATATTAACATATTAGATAACAGATTAGAATGAGTGCGTTAATATAATCCTGTGATATAAAGACTCGCAGGTGGAACTACTGCCAGAGCTGCTGTTACAGAAAATTAATCAACAGTTTATGATCAATCAGAACTGATTATTTAGCATCACTGTGTAAAATGGTAGAGCTACAGACTTGTCCTTCAGGTAATTACAATGAGATCTGTAGATGGACTTTCCAAATAAAGTGGTACCAATATAAAGACTTTTATTAGTTGGCATTTTTTAAGTGCAGATATACAATGTGTTCCAGTGATGTCATGTGCATTTATTTTCTCTCTTCTGTTCTCTCATTTGTCACAGTTTGTGGAGATCAAAGGAAGCGTCTTTAAAAAGTTTGAGAAAAATAACCTCTTTCAGATGTCTAACAGCGGTAAGTTAGTTAAATCCACCACTCTGGATGCGAGATCTTCTGTTTTAATGATTAACTGTTCTTGTTAAATATCTAAACTAACTTGAATCTATAAGTCAGTAATAATAAGTCAGTCCCCTAAGTAACGTGTTTAATATCAGACACGTTAAAGCTGCGATGCTGCACTTTTGAAATGCTAATCGGAGCTCTCGGGCTCCCTGAGATAACACACACAGTGGTGCTGACAGGCTGTGTATGGGTTGAAATGGCCCTCTCCTCCAGCTCCCAGCAGCCTGTTTGAAGCTTTTCAGCACCGTGTGTGGATGAGAGATGCGCTGCAATCAGCTCCTATTCTCTGCCACCGCAATTTCCCCTTCACTCCATGTCCCTTCAGGGTATTTTCCTCTATTTTTCCTGCTGTCCTGTAACAAACCCTGGAGTGCCTCATTCAGAACGGTTTTCCTGGTAAACATCCAAGCTAAATATCCATTATTCTCATTTGTTGTGAGCAGAAAGCCTTGTTTGTGAGCCTTTGTGTTTTGTGGTGTTTGTCTATGTGAACACTGTTGCAGCCAGTTTCACTGTTCAAATACTGTTTGAATTTACATAATATTTTATATCCAAAGGCAAAAAACACATTTGAATGGGCAAGTCTATGGGTATTCTTAACATTTTTTTGTTGCTGTTGCTTGACAGCAACAAACAAAAAGATCATTAAATATTTAACCTGTGTGCAGAACAGTGTCATTTCTGCCATTTTTTCAATTAAGTCACTGAACAATATCCCATATTCTTCAAATTTATTAAAACACTTACATGTGTAAAGACATTTGTTACATTTAACATGTACACACGTACATTTGCTAATATATTTTTGTATATAAAGGAATATGTATATACAAAAAGGAATATATATATATATATATATTTTTTTTTTTTTTTAAATAAAATATATTTATTAGGAACAACACAATCACACTGGATTAAAAATGTCTATTGGATTCTTAACAATAATTTTTTTATATTAACATAAATAATGAATACTACTGGCTAGGATCTGAAACTGGTTAAAATATCTTGCATAATAAAATGGAAAATTAGCATTACTCCATTAAAATAATCAGTTTATATACAGATATCAGATGCTATGAAATGCAGTAGCTTTCTGAGTGATGGAGAAGAAAAAAGATTTGAATTTGCGTGTAGTGACCCATATGCATTCAGTTATGTTGATTAAAAAAAAAATTGACATATAAACCATTTTGCAAACACCCTTTAAAGTACACACGCTGTCCTACACGTGATATTACGCAAAAGTAGTTCATGATTTCCAGCAGGTACGTATCAGCATTTATTTCTGCACCTGAAGCTGAAGTGGAGTTCAGTCAGGCATATAGTGTTCTTCTATACTGTTGTTGTACTCTATGTAGTGAGCACACACAGGGAATATGAAGAATTTGGGAGCTTACAGTGGATCTCACGTACAGTAACTATTGTGAGAAATGTAAAATCAGGCTAAATATCAGAATCAAGAAATCATTAATGTGGTTAAATCAATAAAAATCAACTGTGTTCATGTAAAAGTTACTTGAATCATAGTTGTTCCAGTTCAAGTGCAATTTCTGATTGACAGCCCTTGTATGAGAGGATGCTAATGTTGGCTTGTTGCTGCTCTCTGACCTGCAGACATTAAGGAACGCTTCACTAACTGCATCCTGCTGCTGATTGTGTGTCTGAGGAACATGGAGCAGTTCTCCTGGAACTCAGGTCTGGACTCTACCACCCTCACACCATAGTCTTTCAAAACCCACATCAAATCTAGACCTGGGCTTAAATGTAGATGACATGCAGAATGCTGTCCATGTTAGGTTAGTGTTTGACTTGTTCCTGGAACGAGGCCACAACTTACACCATGCGCTTCGTATTTGGATAATCTTGTATTTATATTATATATGCTTTGTCATTGTCTGCATTCGAAACCCACTGTAGTTTTTTTTCCAAGTAGTATGCACTGTGTTAGAGGAGATATTGAAGTAAGTTTATGAATGCTCACATCTGATTGGTCAGATTGGTGACGTGTATAAAATGATGGTGTGCAGTATTGTTGTATAACAGCACAAGTTTCAGCCGTAACGTGACCAATAGGTTAATATTAATACGCTCGTTCTAATACATTATTTCTGTAGTAACGGCTCATACACAGGGACGCTCCATATAATCTAAGACTAATAATAAACTGATTTTAACAAAGTTCTTCATATAATCATTCATGTGGTGAAGGTTTTTTGTTAGAAGAGATTTATTTAAAATTTATGGAAGGAGTCTCGGTTGTAAGCACTCTCAGT
This sequence comes from Pangasianodon hypophthalmus, assembly GCF_027358585.1. NCBI lineage: Eukaryota > Metazoa > Chordata > Actinopteri > Siluriformes > Pangasiidae > Pangasianodon > Pangasianodon hypophthalmus. The sequence continues at coordinate 5,385,386 of NC_069716.1, forward strand.
CTCGGTTATGCTTTCCGTTTTCTGCATTTTCACTGTGTGTGTGTGTGTGTGTGTGTGAGTGAGAGAGAGAGTAGGCGAGAATAGGAACTCACCTGTGTACACAGTTAAAGTATGAGAGGTGTCGTACATTAATAAATTAAACATTGTAATCTTTGGCAAATCACTGTGGTATAAGCGGAATAACACTCCAGACCATGCAGTTATATGAAAATAACTCTGCTTACACCTCATGCCTCACACACACACACACACACACACGGCGTGCGTTATTTTCATATAACAGCACGGTCTGTCGTGTGTTATTCCTTACATAACAGCAGCACTGCCAGTAGCGCATGTCATTCAAATCACAGGTTTATATTACTGCACTCGTTCTAACGTTACTGTTTCTCTGGTAACAGCTAATTCACATTGCTGATGTTCCTCATAATTTAAACCTTTGCTCATTTCTCCTTAACATAACAAGCTGCATGTTTTGTCTCACCAACTTCAAGAAGGAAAAAAAAGAGATACTGGTGAATGACTGTTTATAGCTGCTGTAATGTAAGTGATAACAGGAAGTAACTCGTTTACGTGGATGTTCCACAAAATTAAATGTAACTATAAACAAATAAAAATCTGGTATGTTACTGTTTAATTAATAAAAGAAGGATATATATATATATATATATATATATATATATATATAGATATATATATATCAGGGTGTTAACACTATCAGACCAGTGTGTCGCTGATTATTTACCTATAACAGCATGCCCCCACTGTTCTGTTCCTTGCAAAGTAAACAGTTTGTGCGTACTCTCTCTGCTTTTCCTATGACAAGCTCATGTTTAAACTCAAACTGTACTCGCAATCGCAGCGTCATTTCAGAGTGGGTTTACATCTTCCCGAGAGTCAATCACTCAATCACACTACAAACCAGATGGCATTCCGATGTGCTCTAACGGATCTGTTCGGATCTGTGCTCTAACGGATCTGTGGTGACTCATGCAGTGTCTGCTCCAAGCGCTTACACATTTTCTTTCTTTTATTCAAATATAAAATTTTCCCTCACTAATATCACTGCAGTGTCATGAATTGTAATTCTTCTTGACTTTGGGTTTTGAAGCCACTCACATTGACATGGAAGTTATTTTTGTTTCAGAACACCTGTGGGTGCTGCTTCCAGACGTCTTCATGGTGGTGGCTTCCGAGGTGGCCGTGGACGTCGTAAAGCATGCGTTCATCACCAAATTCAACGACATCACTGCAGACGTAAGAAAAGTTTAAATCTTAAGACGTCTTATATCAGGGATCTACTCATATTGACCTGTTCAGACATGGTGCTGACATGGTAACTTGTGAACAATGAATTTATTTTTCTGAATAATACAACTGGCAGTTATTATGTTTTATTTTGCACATCTCGTTACCACTTTCGAACAGCATCACAGACTCTGAACAGATGAGAGGTTTTTTTTTTTTTTTTTTTTTTTTAAATTTATTTATTTATTTTTAAATAAGCCATGTTGTCAGTTCGCTAATCAGACCAGAGAAGGTCAATATCATAGAAAATCTATAGAAGTCTGTGAAAATTGTCCCCTTTGTGAGCTAATGTCTCTAGCCCTGTAGCTAGTCTCTGGTCCAATGAGCAGCTAAAAAATCGTTATACATGCATAAATGCGTGTGATTGGATAAAACCACGACCGAGGATCTGCTACAGAATACTAGAGTCACTGAGCTACGCACAGTTTTTTCCAGATGTTTATTGTCTTTGCTACAGTATTTTTTTTTTCCCATGTACATGGCTTTTACTGGTCTGCTGGAATACTTTGCTGCATCCGCATCCAGACCTCAGCCCTCGAGCTGCTGACCGCTGCTATATAGCAATGATTAATACTGAAAGCTTGCAATTCACTTAAAAGGAGCATTTATTTGTGAGATTAGTGCTGCTATGCTAATGCTGATTTCTGAGGTTTTTTTCCTGGCACTGGGACATGATACAATGCATGTAATATAATATAATATGATATGATATGATGTGATGTGATGTGATGTGATGTGATATAATATAATATAATATAATATACAGTGACAGATTTAAATGTCATATTGTGAGGATAATCCAGAATTTTTTTTATTGCTAAGAGCACTGAGTAGATTGTAGCACTACAGATTCAATCAGCCTTATTTTTTAATCTTCCCTGTTGTGTGCGTGTGTATGTGTGTGTAGGTGTACAGTGAATACAAAGCCAGCTTGGCCCTTGAGCTCGTCAGCAGCCGGCAGCAGTATGTGAGTGTTTGTTAGCACTGATGCCAGATCATTTTACTGCTAATTGTGCTGGTAAATGCCGTTGTTTCTCACATATGCGGTTTGGTCTGGACAGGCGTACACAGACTACAGTGACTCAGTGGCCAGGAGAATGGGCTTCATCCCTCTGCCTCTGGCTGTTCTGGTGAGACGCTGCATTTAACATTTAAAGTCAAAGAGAGCAAAACCTGTGTGGGAAGAAAGGGCGTTACTCTCTCCCCTGTCAATCACAGTGACACTAGCCTACTGTGCATGTCTGTTAGCTCTTGTATAAGGAAGAGGGCAGATAGCGCACTTTTATAAACTTTAATTATAAATATTTCATCACAGTATACAGACAAAGGTGGCTACATTTTATGGCTCGAGTAATTTATTGAACCAGAGTCAGTAACTACCAATAGCCAATTAGCTTGAGCTAACTAATCTAGCAATAGATTGTGTTTTATTATTTTATTGTGTTTTATACTATGAATCACTGAGCTGGCTAAGCTCGTGTCCAAATGTGTGATACTAGTATCATTATCTCTCTGTTTCTCTCAGCTGATCCGAGTGGTGATGAGCTCAGTGAAGATCCAGGGGGCTCTCGCATCTGTCAGTCTGCTGCTCTTCTACCTAGGGTAACTTGCTGTTCGGTACACGTGGAGAAAGCTAGTTTAAAGTATGCATGGTGCTAGTTTTACAGAGTTTTGTCTGTTTTTGTGTAGAATGATCACACTCAAAGTGCTGAACAGTATAGTTCTGCTGGGAAAATCCTGTCACTATGTTAAAGAGGCCAACATGGAGGGGAAGCTGTTTGATAAACCCAAAAGTCCAGCTCCGAAAAAGACCCCCAAAACGCCCAGCCATGCCAAATCTCCCCCTCCGTCAGGTAACACTCAGCTGAGTTTCATTACATGCCAGAATTACTGTCCACTGACACACCGTAACTCATCCTTAACATCCAGTGTTTGCTTTTCAAGTGAGTAAGTCACTGATTTCATGTATATTTCCCATCTTTTTCTTTCTCTGTCTCTGTCTCTCTCTCTCTCTCTCTTTCTATACCTTTTCTCAGATAAGCCAAAAGCCCAGCATCCCACCCCCTCCATCACCTCCATCACTAAGCAACCTACCCCACGCACATCAGAGCTCCTCCCCCCAGCTCCGAACCCTGTCACCATGGAAACCAGCGAGCCTGCTCCAGAGAATCCGTCTAAAGCAGAGGAGGACAGCAGCGAGACTCCTCACGGCACTGAGCTCAAACACAGAGCACCAAAGAAAGACCTGCTGGAGATCGATCGCTTCACCCTGTGCGGAAACCGCATACTTTAACCGCCGCAGCTTCAGTTCAGAGACGAGACCCAAACACACCGCTTGTCCTCGGGGCAGAGGGGAGGCGAGATACACAGGCTGCGAGAATCAGCCAGAGAAAATGTAATGAACATTCCAGTGACGGAGAATCTGCTGTCCGTGGCAGCCTGGCAAAGTCACATGACCGAGAGTCCTGAGGGGGGTCCAGCGTCCTCTCCTTGTTCTAGACTTCGACAGAGAGAGAGAGACGCAGCATTTCAGTGCAGTGGACCTGCGCTGTCCTGAACATTCTGCCATAACGTGAGAAATTTCAGACAAACATCAGACATTTGAGAAGGAACAAAACTTAGCGTACAAGAGAGTAGATTAAATCAGTAGATTGAAGGAGTAATATGTTATAATTGGGTATAATGAGTTATAAAATATCAGAGCTATAACCCTAATAAACAGGCAACCCAGCGCTGATATACAGGGGTCCAAGATGAAAATGGTTTATATTGCTGTACAATGTAACAGCAGTATTTCATATTTAAAAAAATTAAACAATATACTTTTATTGACTTACAGATTATAAAAGGAATAAAAACTCATAAAATAACACCACCTTTGCATAGTTTTAAGCTGTTTCCTATAACAGCATGCTTGAAGTGTTTATTCCTCTTATACCACAGCAATTTGCCAACACCTCCGTTTTTAATTATTAAAGAATGCCGCATTGTAGTTTTTATCTGGTTACAGTTACATTTAATGTTGTGGAACAGCTGTGAAACAAGTTCCTATTAATCACTTGCGTCAAAGCAGCTATAAAATATTAGTAGTTCACTTACCAAATCCTCCTTTTTTCCTCTTCTCTCCGTTGAAGACAATAAAAAATCTGAAGACTTTCCTGTGGTGGAAGACGTAAAGGTATAGCTTTACTGCTGACTCTTACAAAGCTCTGACACTGGAGACTCCTTCCAAAAACTGTTAAATAAACATCTCCATACAGAAAATTTCACCACAATAATAATTATTTCATTTTTCTCTGCTAAGTCATATGTTTTTAAGAAGGTTTATTAGGTTTAGATTATGTGGAGCATCCACCATAAAAGTCCCTATGAATTAGCCGTTACTATGGAAACGGTATCATATTAGAACGAGAATATAAACCTGTCATTTTTAATTACTGTCGGCAATGGCTTCTGATCTGGCGATCAGATTGAAGAATTCAGCCATGCTGTGGTATAAAGAAAATGAACAAACGTACAGTTGTAACTATAACAACAAGATAGAGAGATTTAAAAAATAAAATAGTATAGAAATCGTACAGTGGGATTTTTATATATTAATGAAGTAGTGCAGTCGTAGATCCTGAGTAAACAATACATCTATATAGGAAACCTCTAGTGTAAAACCATGAAAATAATTAAAATTGTGTTTTTTTTTAAACTGACTAGAAAAGCATTTTCGCCTTGAACCCATAAGTACACTGTGTTGCTTGTTTATTAAATATGTCGATGTAGTAGCTAATAAACCGTCGTCTCACTATAATGCATTAGGCCAGGTTTAGTACCATTAGGCCATTAATAGAAGTCCTAGATAGTGCCTAACTTAATTCATGCGATTCCGGCTTGTTGCTGGTCACGTGGCTGGTACGCGGTTAGTCCGAGGTAGAGGTAAGTTTTCCGAGGTAGAAAAGGCTTGAAGCTCACAGTGAGCGTTCTCTAATTATCATCTTTTAACATTCCATATCTACTCTTATATTCATCTTTGATGAATTTCTGATTTTATTGTGACATTCATTGTAGTGTATTGTTTACCTTAATTTGCCAAATTGTCCATGGTTTTAGAAAATCCACCAGAATCAAACTACCCATGCTTACATATTGCCATATTCTTAAAGAAAAAATCCACCCTGAATGATGTGCATATCGATCATTATAAAGAACATGATCTTCAGCAGTGTCCAAGATTCAATTCAGAGTTGACTGTTTTTAGTTTAGGGTTAGGGTTAGGGTTAGACATATCGATGAACTCCTTTCCTCGATATGTCAATCTGTTTTCACTTTGGTTGACAGGTTCCTACATTACCCACAATGCCATTTGACTACCTGCTGATAGTGACACGTATGGGAATTCGTCTCTACCTAAAGAGAGCGATGCAGCGGCGCTTTAGTAAAGTATCCTGCCCAGATCGCTCATCTCCTCATCTGTACATTCCACTCAAAACAGATCAGCTTCCAAAGCTTCAACTTTCATGTTGATACCGCCAGCGCCATCGCACTCGTCATCTCGTCGATCGCTATCTAGCCGACCCGAGTCTGTGCCATAACTCAGCTGCGATGCATTTTGGGACATTGAGTCCCATGTTTGCTCTAACATCTCCACTATTTACATCCCTGATTGTTTAAATCTTCTCTTATTGAACACCATTGTAACCGCGCTAGCAACATTCCACTGCGACATCAGTGCAGGAGACAACTGCTAAAAAGAAATTAGCACCAGAATCAATAAACACACCATAAATATTACAACATAACCATTTTTAATGTGCTTCAGGGTGGAGTTTTCCTTTCAAGCCCCCAGATGTTTGATCTGGTAGCTGTATCTTCCATGAGTGCATTGAAACCAGCTGAGAAAAATGTTGCACTGATTTACCACAGTGTCTTAGACAGTTTACTGTTTGCATTAACATGTTCATGACATTCGCTCTCCTGTTTACATCACTCACTCGGGGAACGGGTAGAAGACTTCTAACACTGCCTCGTTCATACTGAGGTTTTTCTCCGTTACTTTCTTTCTGCTTAGTTCATCGTGTTTGATTGCCACCATTCCTGTTTCAGTTCAGTTCAGCTACTCATTCCTTTTGGCAATAAAATGTGACTCTAATGAAGAAATAATATAGTACTCAGATCTAGTCCTAGTAATTTATTCTGAGCGTTTTGCACGTTTAACATATCTCATTTGATTTCAGGGAGGAAGTGTTATACAGTGTTATATAATCTTATTTTATTTTTTATTTTTTGGTCATTTCAGCTTTTATATGGAAGCACACTATGCAAGTCTGGCTCATGAAAAACATTCCTAGGCGTATTAAAGCTGATTTTATCCGTGTTGTCATGAGCAGAGGGTTGTGTTCAGGTCCAGACTGAATGTGTGCTCATTCAGTGTTTTCATACTAAAATAATTTCTTTTTAATGCACCGTTACACCAGCAATGCAGGGATGTGTCTCAATAATTTCATGTGTGTGTGTTTTTGGAATGGTTAATAAAGTTGCTTTGTAATGTTATGATGTTTAGTGGTTCTCAGTTATTACTGTTTATGTGAGAAGACTGCAGGTTTCTCATCTTTATCCACTATGATGAGGTTTATAAATTATAATACGGGACTGGTTAGCATTACTGCTGCTAGCATTGGCATTAAAGGAGCCATACAGTGGCTTTAAAGGTGCAGTCAGTGATCAAGTTAGAACATATTTTGTAATATTTGGCAACGTCTCCTCACATAAAACATCTGTTCTGGAGTGTGCCGTAGCATTCAGTGTTGTAAACTTAGCAACTTTGTCGCTAGTGTTGGTGACTTTAACCCCCTTTAGTTAATTTTTTTTTTTTTTTTTTTTTTTTTTTCCTTAAATAAAGGCTTAGGGACAAATCTAGCACCTTTTTTTGAGCCGATAGTATAGCCGATAGGATAGCCGTTAGTATTTGTCCTGCAATTGATAGGGCAATACATGTTTTATCATTTATGCTGCTCCAAAAACATATGCTAATGTTCTTGTAGTAAAATTCTTTTTTAGAAATATTGGCACCTCAATGTAGCCAATCACAACAAAGCAGCATCAATATTTGACAACTTACTATGTTGTCTGTCAATTTAAAAAGCACCATCTTTACTAGCATTCAAAGGTTTTCATTTCATTTTCATTTCCTGATTCAAACTGTCCTGCTTCCCATTTAGTTTTACAATAAAATAACAGACATGTGCTTGTTTAGCTTCTGTGCTATTTGAAAATGGCTATTTGTTGTTTAGTTAGCACTAAAAAGTTGCACAAAATGAACAGACATTATAATTATGCAAATGTATTCATATCATGTTTATCGATCTTAATGCATATTGTACACAATTGCAAGTTTTCAAAATTGCCACCATTTTGAAATGACCGCAGAAAGTTGAAATTTCCGTGTCAGAATTATGAGCTAGGAGGTTGATTAAGTTCATTTTTCCCCACTTGGAAGTCATTATCAGACTCTGGCTTTGGAGATGAAACCAAACAGCTGTATTTTTTTTACATTTGAAACTAGCTAGCTTCAGCTAACTGATACCAAAATCACTGACTGCACCTTTAATGGCCAGAACATGTGAGTAGTGTGTTGCTAAGTGCCTGTGACCTTCAGACTGGTTGTGTGTTTAATCCAGCTCCAGCCATCCCCGCGCTTTGCTGGGGTTTAGAGGCTTAATCGCCTTAAAGAGAACCTCCACTGTCTCTCTGTTTTACCTCCCTCTGTGTCTCTCCCTCTCCTTCTTCTCTCTCTTTGTCCATTATGCCGTTTCACACAGTGGTCATGTTTTAGAGCTTTTACAACAGAGTGAGTCCTTGACCTTTTCAGACTCTCTCAGTTCACACATTCATGAAGATGTGTGCTGTTGATGTACAACAAACGCTGAAGCCTAAGAAAAAGCTGCAAAAAATCTGTTTCTTTCTTCAACTTCAGTCAGGAATGATGAAGATTTCGTCAATCTTCTAGCCAAAAATGAGACTTGCACAATTTTCTCTGTACTGCAGACATAATCAACCGAGACACTTTTGTTGTCCAGAGTTTACATCATTAGTTTTGTTCCTATCATTAGCTTTGTTCCATCATCTGTTCCTGTCCTGTATTTGAGTAGAATGTGTGGCGCACGGTTTAAATTGCATATTTCAAAACTGAATTATTGAATATGAATTTGTGAACACTTTTCATTAACTTCATAAAACTTCATCAAGGTTTAAATCTATAAATCTCTAATTCTGTACAAATCTATTTGTATATACTCTGAGGTGCCTAATTACTTGTTCATAGCAATAGATGGGCTACAGTCAGTAATACAGGAGACTCTCTGGTCTGCTGAAACCAAAATATAATGATTGGACCTTGGCACAAATCACTACATTTGGCAGAAACCCAACACTGCTTATTACTCTGAGAACACCATACCCACAGTGAAGCATGGTGGTGGTAGTATCATGCTGAGAGTTACCCTTGGCCTTCTGGGGGAATCATCTTTATGCCATATTCTTTCTTCACTTAGAGGAATCCAGAGCCTGACACAGGAACAGTGTGTGTGTGTGTGTGTGTGTGTGTGTGGAGGCAACACACCCTGGATGAGATGCCAGACCATCACAGGCTATTATGCGAACATACACTCACACCTAGGGACAATTTGTCATATTTAATCCACCTACTGGCATATGGACATGGGGAGAATATGCAAAACTGCACACAGACAGTAACCCGAGCTCAGGTTTGAACCCAGGATCTGTGAGGCAGCAATGCTACCTGCTGTGCCACAGCGCTGCCCTCCAATTTTTTTTTAATATAATGGATATAATGGTGCTCTGTGAAATGCTAAAAAATGTGAGATTTTCTTTTAATCACCAACCGATAATTTTCCAGAACTGTATGTTCTTTAGCAAACTCCAGGAACAGGTGTATTTATATATATTGAGATCATGTTTGCACTGTAATTCCACACAGGTTGACTCCAATCAACTATGATGGTGACCAGTTCACCAGAACTAATTTAGGGGTTGATTTACTTAATCAAAGTAAATATTTTGCAAATTAAATATTCAGTATTATAGGCTGTTTTCTTTCATATGACGTATAATCCCAAATTAAAGGTGCAATCGTCAATATTTTTCATTTCTTACTACAAATAATGTGGAAAATTATGTAGAAATGATTTAAAAAATTGTAGTTTAAGCCATCATCTCAGAACAAGTGCATTATGTAGCTGAAAAAAAAGGTTTTGGAAACCTGGCTTTGGATCCCGAATGTTTGTTTGTATTTGGATTGGCCTCTTGTCAGTCATTTTATAGACACGCCCACAACTCCACTTCACATCCTAATAAATCATTATGAAGAGAAGTTGCTTGTATATAGAGTTGTATCTTGGCTTGTATAAAGCAGTCGAATGTCAGAGTGTGTGTGAAAGTGATGTCATGACAGTCCTTGGACATGCTAACTGTAGCTGAACCAGGGGGCGGAGCTTTGTGTACAGTAGGGTCCAAATGTCTGAGAGCACTAGTGAAATTTCCTTTTTGTAAATTCTTTTTCAATTTAACGCAAAGATTTTCATTACAAATGCTATTATCAGCAACAAATGGTGAAATGTAGAATTTCTTAGTAAAATAATTTCTTAGTATTTGGTATGTCCCGCTGATGATCCATTTCAGATCAAATCCGTCAGCGTGTCGTGTGAACACATGCTTCAGCGGAAGAGATGAGACTCATGGAAAATCTGACGTTTTATACAAAGGAGTTTACACAGTATCACAAATTTGCTTAAATTTGAATAGTGACCTAGAAACTGTGCAACATCTTGAATACTGAATAGTCAAAATATTGCACAATTTTCAAAACTCTAAAACTTTCTGTTTATTTCCACTTTTAACTAAATTTTCTAAAAAAAAGATCCCAGGTTTTCAGTGTGGTCTCTACGGAGCCCCTAAGGGGACACGGTGATGGAAAAGAATATGAGATAGGAAGGAAAATTTCTATTTCAATAATTTTGTGTTCGCTCGCAAAACTTTCACGTTCCCCTGAGAAACTGTGTGTTCTCTCAGTTTTTGTTTTGGTTTTTTTTTGCGTTCTCTTGCAAAGAAATTAGTTTTTTGCGAAAGAACACAAATACCTTTGGAAGAGAACACAAAGTTTCTCAGGGGAACGCAAAAGTTTTGTGAGCGAATGCGAAAGCACTGAAATAGAAATTTTCCTCCCTAGTCATAGTTTTTCCATCACCGTGTCCCTTTAGGGGCTCCGTAGAGCTCAGACTTTTGGACTCCACTGTACACTGTACATGGCTACATGGGAAATGTGGGCAGGTTCACAAAAAATCTTTCAAATCTTATTCCCCTCCACCCATTTAACTGTTAGAGACCCATTTTTCACAAATGCTGCCTAATGCACCTTGAAGTGCGTTTCAGCTCCACGGTGCAGTGTCCGGTGTCCGCCGCCAGGGGGAGTGCGTCCCCCACTGCTTTCCCCGCAGCTCTCATGCGCAGCCGTCAGCCTCTGCGGGAGACCAATCACGTCGCAGATGAAGGAGGAGAGGAGAGAGAAGAGAAGAGGAGAGGAGAAGAGAGGAGACAGAAGAGCACCTGTGCAGTGGAGGAAGCCGCTCACGGCGGACACCTCGCTCATCATGAACCTCTGTACGGAAACGGCGACGTGACGCTCGCGCGCTCGTGTTCGCTTTTCTTTATTTCTGCATCGCGTGCGTTCTCGTGTTTGACGTTCGGGTTTGCGTTTCTCGTTTTGTTTATTAATCGGGTCGCTCTTTGGTGAACGCACACCTCCCCTGTCCTCCCCTGTCCGGTGCTGTCATGATGCGCGCCCCGGCCCCGGCCCCGGCCCTGGCGCTGCTCCTCCTCGGCTGCTGGTGCTGCTGCAGCGGCTCGGCTCTCGGAGCTGCTCCCGCCGCCGCCGCCGCCGCATCCGCCGCATCCTTAGATTTCGGCTCGGTCCCTGGAGGAGTTTACGAAACCGTCGCGTATTACGAGCCAGGGCCGATCGGCCTGCTGTTCAACATGATGCGCGCCTTCCTGCACGTGGTCCAGCCGAACCCGTTCCCTCAAGGTAAGCTCCTGAACCCTGAACCCTGACCCCTGACCCCTGCTTCACTTCAGTTCACCTCTGTCCAGGTGAGCTTACCACCTGAGTCCACCTGCCTGTCCCTCACCTGGACTGTAACCAGCATCCAAATGTTTAGTCCACAGTCACATTAACAAATCACAGTCACATTAATAAATCATAGTGCCTAAGGTGTAGGGGAGAGCGGGGTTGGTAGGTGTGTACCATACACTCCTGGGCAAAAAAATGGCCCAAGCCCAAAATGGCAAAATATTACGCTTTTGATTATCTTAACAGCTAATCATCGGTCAGGAAATGATCAAGAATTAAACAAACAGATAAAGGAACTTAGTATGGGAAGCTTTTCCCTTTGATTGCTTTAAATATTTAAGCCTCGTGGCCCTGGATGGGCTGCATCAGGTGTGACAGATAACTTAATAATAATTTAAGAAAAAAAACATCCCAGAAGATTTTTTTTTTTTTGGAAAATTTTGTACAGTTAGACATGTTAGTTTGAATTTTGCATCAAACATTTTAATCATTATCATGATTTTACCTTTGTGTATAAGACGACCATAAAAGTGAATTTCCCAGTTTCTAGCTTTTCCCCAAACACACACTTCACTGCAGCAAAAGGAAACCAGCGAATGGTGACACGGCATGTCTCAGGAGTGCATTTGTTTCATTCTTGCTCACTTGGGCCATTTTTTTGCCAGCACAACATGCAACATGATTCTGTTTTAAGACATGAGTGCGACTTTCATCAAGCGCAGTACACAGGCTTTGATTTTAACCCGAGTTTCAGACCGCGATCAAGCCTGCCCTGGTAGAAACCGGAGTGCACGTATATACAGCGGTTCGCGGTTTACGGTAACTGCCTTTCAAATGCCTACACCACATGCATGCTGTGAATTCTGGATATTGCAAAAATGTTGTGCAGTAAGTAGTGTATTACGAGCTGTTTCGGTATTATTATTTTTTCCCAAGTTCACACGATCCAAATGAAACGAGGCTGCGAGCATTGTGTTTGTCACATGGAAGAGGTAGAGCTCATAAATCAATGTTAAAAGAAAATATCATGATACACCTCAGAGAAGCTAAATTCGTCTCACCAGTGTTGTGTATCGCAGTATTCGAGACAACGAAATTCAGTCTCATGCCTAGTTGGCATATGATATGGGGACAGTTGGCACAACGTTAAAAAGGATACAGTTTCAAAAAATGAAGCAACAAATAGAAATAATAAAAGCTTTTAACTGAATCACAAGTTAAGCCACAAGTATGAAACCTTTAATAGTAACCAAATAACATTCTGAATAAGTTCAATTAAAATTTCCTAATATTTATCATTCAGTTGTATTGAACAAGAAGAAGAACAATATTAAGAAAAAAACTGGACTAGTGTACCCATAATATTAAAACATCACAATTTATTATAAACAATCTGTGCTATTCTATTTACTGAATTAAATATTGTCCTTTTAAAATTATAAGTAAAACTATATTTAATACACAAATACAGAGTGTCCGAAAAGTTCGGAACCAACGGGATTTAAACTACATATACGTAATGTTGTGTTTATTATTTATTTACTTATTTATTTACATGTTTTTTTGTATTTATTTTTTCCTTACAGGTGAACAATTGCATTAACGTTGGTTGGTAGACATAGCGCTTCTCTCATTGGTTCCTGACTTTTCAAATATTCTGTAGTTTGGATTGTTACAGCTGTAATATAAACAGTGATATAGTAAAATTCTGTATTCTAGTATAATCTTTGGTATGTGTGCAGCTTATAATATGAAATAACATGTTTGTCACACTATGCCAACCAACGCCAGCCACATCAGGACGCGACTCTGTAGTTACTTCATGTTAGCTAGCTAGCATTACTCATCCTTGGCTTTCAAATCATATATCAAAATATAGCTGACTGCCATTTTTCTGAACTAAAGTTCATCTATTTTCTATATGAATATCTCTTTATAAGACATTTCCGTGAAGTAGAAGTCTCAGGGAGACTTTTTTTTTTATTTGTTTCAACGCACAAAACCAGATGTTATCCCCGCGTTTACAGATTTTAGTGTTCAGAGCTCTTGACAGAATGGACGAATGTTGGTCAGGAGGGGAATTATTTTTGTTATGTTTGTGAGAGCTTCCCCTAATAACCTGGAAGTTAAAACAGTGTTAACAACCAACCCCCTTCTCCCCTACTACCTCCATCAATTACTCATTTCTGATCTCTCTTATTTTATCCTTCCATTCTTCCATAAACTGCTTTGACTCTGTGTAATTTTGTAGAGGTCAATATTTTGGTCTACAAGACTAGACACTTTTCAAGAAATTTCATATCTTAAGATTTTTCATAAGTTTGCTTTCATATTTCTTAAAAAAAACAAACAAAAAAAAAAACAATGACAGTGCTGACTTCAGATTAAAAGAGCACGAAGTACAAAAGATCCAAAAGATGTATTTGCCTGCTTATTGAAGCATAGCTTTCTTTCTTTCTTTCTTTATTTCTTTATTTCTTTATTTTTCCTTACATACTTTTCAAAATTTTTCAGTAGAAATCTCACCATTAGTAAATCATCAATTTTATCAAGGTATTGTAAATTATAGAACTGAGATTTTCATTATTTTGTAATTATTTGTATTTTTACTTAATTGTATTTGTTATTAGTATTTTATTTATTTAAATATTATCTATATTATTTTATTGAACAGACTTATGTAAGATAAACGTTCTATTATAGTAAATAATAATAATAATAATAATATATGATGTAAATACCGTAATTAATAAATTGTAATGTAAACATGTAAACTTTTCTAGCGGCAACTTTCCCCAGACATCCCAAGTGCCTGGTGGTTATGGCGCAAAAAACCCCCAAAAAAAATATCCCCCCTAATATATGCTCAAAAAAAACCAAAATCATCAGAAACTGTAAATCCCCAAATTTCCACCCTCACACTCCTGTTTGCAGAACTGTAAATGACCTGGCTAAATGATACAGGTCCTAACCCTGTGGTGAAATGGCTGTCAGATTGAGTTTGGAGTGAATGAAAGGCTGGAGCATGGATGGAGGTCTTTCAGTGCCCCCATGATGGTTCTCAACAAATATCAAATGTTAGTGTCATAGTTTCATCTAAAAACGTTAACAGTTATATGAAACTATGACACTGTATAGTGCATGTTTGTGGGACAAAAATTTAGATGTTCTAGAAAAATAATCAACTTCATCTTTTACTTTCTGCAAGGTGTTTATTAATGTTGTGCTTTTACACCTACAGTTGATCCTTCTGAAATATCATAATGCCTACAATATTTCTCTTTGCCCTGTTGTGGATAAAAGACATGATACTCAGAGTGGGGTCCATGAAGCGCAGCCAGAAGGTCTGCGATGTTGTGTTTTTTTTTTTTATTTTAGTTTTTTTTTAATTATTTTGTTATAGTGGTGGACATCTTATATCTTACATCTGAACATCTTATAGTTATTATCATGTTTGACTAGTCATTTGAATTAAATGGATTTAATTCTAACCTCAATAATTAAAAAATTCAGCCTATGAATTATATCAACTTGGATTTTAATAAAAATCTGTTCTGCGGGTGGAAATTTCAAGAATAACAAGCTGTACAGCTCCAATAAATAGGCAACATATTATTGTAAAATTATTATTATTGTTTCTTACTTTATGAGAATATATGTGTGTGTGTGTATATATATATATATATATATATATATATATATATATATATATGTATGTGTGTGTGTATGTATGTATGTGTGAGTGAGTGGTCTCTGGCTCCAAAATGTTCATAAAGCCCATAAAGCTCCTGTACTACAGAGACTGAAGGACACTGATGGTGATATGTAGCTTGCTCGTAAATCCGGCTCATTGCTGTATAACGTACAGAATTAGGCCTGTGTCCCGGTGTGTCTCACCTGTTAATGAGCTAATCTGTTAATCTGAAATGCCATATGCTGATGCGGGTTATTCTCTGCCCAAACACATACACAAACACGCACAAGCACGCACGCACAGATGCATTCAGCTCTAGAAAAGATAGAAGTGAATTGTTCTCATCTTAATTCTGCTGTTTTTTGACAGGTAGAAACACAGGTTGAATTGATTTCCTACAAACCAGGCTTCTCCTTTTTTTTTCTTTTTGCAGTGCATTGCTGCTGTGTTTTCCTTCTTTTTTTCTCTCACACTGATTCAGCACACAAACACACACACTTTTATTGTATCCTAAATGATCTCGTTCTCCAGACTTTTAGTAAGTCCATATCATACCCAAATAAGGACAAACAGGAAAAATATTCAATAAGCAGTTGTGAGAGCAACAGAACAAAATCGTTGTGAGTGTTTGGATTTCTCCGGCTGGCCTAGATTCTCCCGAGCGCCGTAGCTGTGAGATATTTGGCGACATGTCATTCATGAAGGGGTATTCAGAGAGAATGGCCTCGTTTCTCCTTTAGCTCTTGTAGGGAGATGGTTCTACGTGCACTGTGTCTCTCTGTAGCTACGTCCCAAAGTGCATACTGATGTACTAAATAGTATGTCAAAGTACTACGTAATGTAACGTAACTCTGATGTACTGTTCAGTGGTAATATCCTGCTACTACAGAATACAGAATTTAAATCAGTTTAAAATAGATTTGCATTCACAAATACTGTTTTGCGGCTAACACTTCCCAGGTTACGTAACACCTACTAATGCTACGTTCAGGTGGGGGGTCATGTGATCAACGTTTTTCTAAAATTCTTGATTTCATGGTTTCCATTTTCTGATGCAATGTTGATGTTTCTCAATATGGCAGAGCTCAATTCTAATTTCAATGTATTTTTCATACTAGGGAGTCTTTTTTGTCACTTTTCAACACATTTGAGAAAAATGTTGACATTTCCGACAGGTTTAGCTCATTCATGTGGCTATATTTTTGGTATAAAAGGTTTAATGTGTACGTGCGAGCCTGTAGGCTAGCTAGCCAAAAGAAAGTTACAGTGTAAGATGTACAGTGTTTAAAAAAAAAAAAAAAAAAAAAAAAAGAAGAATTTATACAATTTTCTGAAAGGGTATGATGTGATACTGGATAAATGTATGACAATACGTGTTAACGTTGCTGTTTAAAAAATCTAACATTATGGAAATTTTTGTGGTCATATTTGTTCAATTAAAATGTTGTAGATGAAATGACTTTTATAAAAGTTACAGAACAGGAATCTAATATTTAGTAACTAAAAAACTGGCAATTTAGTGTATATTGTTCACGTTGTTTCTAATTCTATGTTGTTAGCTAACTCCTTAAATTCCCAGGATGCATCAGCGGGTCATTTCTTTCCGCTCACTCATACGTATTTGTTTCATTGTAGCTACTGAATAACTCCAGATAGTTACTGAATAATGTGCTTTAAAATGAATAACTGATTAATAGCCTAGGACTTTAAGGAGTTAATGCCTACAGTGCATACTTACAAAGTCGAGGTTACCAAGTTCACAATACGCCACAGTCACAGAAAAGCCGAGTCTGAAATCCTGCCAGAACGCTAATGTGAGAGTGCAGGCTCGTATTGGCTGCGTCTCAAACAGAGCGAGGGGGTGCCAGCTGGGCAGCTTTGCTAAGGGGCACTGAGGACTTGTCACAGATGGCAGCCTGTGTGGCATGTCTGTGGGCACTCCGACCCTCGCCAGCCGCCACCGTCTCCAGAGAACCACCAACACCATGCTCCAGTTACACATTGTCTTTCTCTCTCTCTCTCTCTCTCTCTCTCTCTCTCTATCTCTTCTTATTATTCTCCTTCTCTCAGCAAAGTGCTCATATCCAATATTCTTCAAGGGTGTTTTTTCCCATCTCTGACCTGTTTCACAGGTGAACTTCTAAAAATAGCACCCGTAAAAAGACAATAGACACTGACATGTTTTGGGCTCAATGCTTTTCTTCACAGGCATGGAAAAAAAATCCATGCCATTGTTTGACTCCTTGTCTAGTATGAATGTCTACTGATTTTAAAGATGTGCTTTAGCCAACTATGGTAGGAGTAATTAGTTTAATATAGCAATGAGCCACTCGAGCCATGGGTAAGGGCGTTGTTAGGCACAACACGAAGAGGAATAAACTCCCTTACTCATTTAAAAACTGTACACACAGCAGGTCTTCAAATGACTTAAATAAAATGATGACAAAAACAATATGTGTTCAACAAATAATTAAATTTATTATTAATTATATTATTAGTGAACAGTTCTTTTGCCACACGTTGTACACTGTTAACAGGAATCTTTGGTTGTCAGGCAATGATTAGGGCATTCCATGGACAGAACAATGACTTGTGTGCCAAGTGTCAAGCTTGTTTGCTATTCTTGGCGATAGTTATAAATCTTGGCAATAATTCTTGGCCCCTCTACAACAAGTAGCAAGAACAGCACTGAGAAACAGCTAATAAGAGTCTGAGAAGAACTCAAATATGGAAACAAAAACAGTCTTATTGGCCACATGTGCTCACACACACAAGGAATTTGTTTCTGCCTTACAGGTGCTTCCGATACTTCCAGTATTTACATTCATGTGCTGCCACGTGCAGCAGATCCCTGAATCCAGTCATTTGTGTGGGAGTGAGAGAGCAAAATATAAACAAAATATCTGTAAGAAATTATTCTGTTCTACAAATAGCTGTGTTTTTTTGCACTATATCTGCAGTTGAATGAATGGCTATTTCCTACTGTTCATATTTCATTACATATTATAAACACACACTGCTGGCTCACAGTATTAGAAACTTGTGTGAATATGAACAGTGAACATTAGATATTAGAGACTAAAGAGCATCAGTGAACCCAGTCAGCGTGTTCACTGCAGTGACTTAGTAAGTCTGGTGATTTTATACATCACATGAGGTCATTTCATTGATAAGACTCGTTTTATTATGAATCCACTTAAAATGAAAGTGAAAATGTGCATGTAAGTAAGGAATAAAACACTGCACGGTGTGCTGTTATAGGAAAATAATCAACAGCCGGCTGGTATAATGTTACCATCCCACCTTACTTTCAGTGTTATGGAAAGAAGTTAGTTCCTGTTATTGATTACATTATAGCAGCTATAAAATGTTGTTCCCTCACCAGCTTCTTTCCTGAAGTTAATAAGACAAAATGCCACTGTTTATGGTGAGGAGAAAAATGAAGGCTGTACACTGATTGTGGTGATTCAGATGTGTGGGAATTTGATATTTGTGATCATATCCAGGCTGTTACTTGGCAAAATCCAATCTAAGCATAAATCTGAGCAATAAAGCCACAGTTAAAGAGGTTGTTGGTTCCTTTGTGAAATGGTGCTCTAAATGGCATATGCTGATAATAATACAGTATGGGTGGATGTGCTTTGCATCAGCTTTGCATTTCTGAGGCATATCTGAGCTGTGCCTGTGATAAAATCGTTTAGATATTCAAATCATGCAGAGCAGACGTTATGAACTTGTGGCTAGGAAAGCATGACACTTTATACATTTACAGCTACACCTTAAGGGCCGTTATACAAATGCATCACAAATAAATGCAAGTTGCTACCAAAAATTGATTTTATAAGCTGTACGTTCTCTTATCAGAGCAATTGCAAGTGCAATTAAGCCTCTTTTTGAGATGCACACAAATTTAATCTTGCACAAATATAGCACTTTTCTCTCTTTTATGCCACAAAAAGAAACCTCTTTCCCCTCGCTCACCCCCTCGCTTCAGGCGGAAAAAAACTGCAGGTACTTTGTTTAGTTTGACAGTGATTTTCAGAGGAGCTAGTTAATCTGTCCTTCACACACACACACACACACACACACACTTTTTCCTTGTCCGTCATACTGTGTGGGTTGGATTTCACCCAGGAATGAAACAAAGGCCTGAACCGAGAGAACGACTGAGAGCACATATGACAGAAAGACTGCCGGTGGTCCGATGTACAGCCTCCCGTTATGCAACTGAATCATTTTATTTTATTTTTAGATAAGCTTTCCAGATCAGGACACTCCACCTTCTCCTTAATAGAACGTCTCTCAAACCGGCATCTTTTCCCTCAAATCCATCTAATGGGGTTTTATCCAGAAGTGGTGTATCAGCGGTGCTGCGAAGTGAACTTAAGATAAGAGAACAGCTATAAGAGAGTGAGCTATGCGTAATTCAGTAATGCCACAGGTTGAGAGAGGACTTGGAAAAGGACCGAGGCTGCAGATTCTCCGTTAACCGGCGATGAGATTCATTTGAGTTAAAAGTTTGTTGTGTGTTGGGTTTCACAGATGTTCTTTCATTATCAAAAGTTAACATAAACTTTGTGATAATTTATTTAAGTAGTCGTTCATTCATTCATCTTCAGCAAGTGGTCAGGGTTGCGGTGGAGCTGGAGCCTGTCGGGGAACACTGAGCGTGAGGTGGGAATACACCCTCGATGGAACATCACAGAGCACCATACACACTCACATTCATACCTAGGTGCAATTTAGAGTAGCCAGTTCTCATACTGGCAAGTCTTTGGGAGGTGGGTGGAAATCAGAGATCTCACAGGAAACCAACACCGGGAGAACAGGGTTTTCCCAGGCCACCACACGTCATTTTCATATCACCTGATCAGTTTGAATCCTCTAACTTGATATTCACTCTCACTCAAACCCACCCTTCTTTTTTTTTCTTAATGGTATTGTAAAGAATGATAAAATGTCTGGTAGTTATTGTGCTGTGGTAAGTGAATGTTACTCTGCACATGTGGATCTAGGGGGTATCTGGTATGGATAAGTGTGTGTGTGTGTGAGAGAGAGAGATTCAAAAATTTATGAGGATCTGAATGAATGGAGAGTTTGTGCAGTGTTTGTCTCCCACTCTCTGGTCTGTGTCACTCCATGCTGAAGGCACGCAATGCGTCGGCTGCTGTGAGCAAATCAACACTGACATGTTCAGCTGGAATTAGAAATGAAGCCCAAGCGGTGTTCTTCTTCAACCAAACAGATAAATATCGCTGTGGGGGTGTGTGTGTGGGGAGGGGGGTCTCCTAACGAGATGATGCAGTGCTCATCATAAAGTGTAATGTTTTTATTTAAAAAAAAAACAAAAAAAAACATCAAGTCAATATTGTGAAAACAGTTTATTTTAAAGTTTATTTTGAAGAGGAAAGCTCTGCCTCCTTCGCTGAGATTGACAGGCACAAAGGCCACACCTCCTTCACTGAAACTGACAGCCACAGAGGCCACACCTCCTCCAGTAAGACTGACTGTCACAGAGGCCACACCTCCGTCACTGAAACTGACTGTCACAGAGGCCACACCTCCTCCAGTAAGACTGACAGCCACAGAGGCCACACCTCCTCCAGTAAGACTGACTGTCACAGAGGCCACGCCTCCTTCACTGAAACTGACAGCCACAGAGGCCACACCTCCTCCAGTAAGACTGACAGCCACAGAGGCCACACCTCCTCCAGTAAGACTGACTGTCACAGAGGCCACACCTCCGTCACTGAAACTGACTGTCACAGAGGCCACTCCTCTGTCACTGAAAGAAAAAAAAAAAAGCACAGAGGCCACACCTTCTTCGCTGGGACTGACATCAGTCCTTTTGGTAAAGTCTGTGCACTCGGCAGCCATCTTGGTGACAGTTCTTTTCACTCATTTAAGATCATAACTTTCTCCATAACTAAGAATCTGATTGGCTAGCCATTTTCATCTGACAAGGTGATTGGCTCTCTTTAATTGGACGTCATATTTTGCACATTTGTGAGCATATAAACAGACCTGCATGAAAAAGCACAGTTAATCAGAAGAGGCAGCTCTTCTCATCACAGATCACTTGGGATTCCATTCTTCTCTAAATAGACAGGCAGATTGCAATTATTTTTACTGTCGGATTATGACTCCATTCCCAGCTGGTCTGTTAGCAGCATCCATAAGCCTTGTTAAGGGACACATGGATATCTCTAACGTCAGTGCAGTGTCCCTCCAGAAATAATTAATATTGTTTCTCCATGGTACACTTTTCCATACATGGGTTTCAGCAGGTCACAGCATGTCTCCAGAGAATTACATATTTCAACAAAGTGATTTATTAATGAGATCAAGAGGCAGATAAGGCAAATTCCTGGAGAAATTGTCATCTATTTACACATTACAAGCTGACAAGTCAACTTTCATGGTTCATGTTTGTGATCCATTCAGCCCTACTAAAGAAAAAGGCAATCTCTGGCAAATTTGTTGTGGATTCGTGGATTAAATGATGACTTAATGTTAGCTATCAAACAATCCTTTATCTAATTACTAGCTGCTTTTCTGTCCATTGAGTGACCTGTGAAGCCTTTTTCACTGCCTCAGGACTTAAAACAGCGCCTGAGTGACCCGTATCTGTCACTAATCTGAACTAATCTCTCCTCTCCCCTATAAACTATAAAAAAAGTTATATTTATGGAAAATTTTTTGCAGTGGTGCTAAAATAGACAAACTAGTAGCACAAGTCTTCATCATTGATGTGGAAATAGACTAGCAGGTCTCCGGCTGGTCCCGATCAGGCTGAGATGGTGAAAAAAGACTAAATGCAATGGCAGAAGGAGTAGCAGTGAAACATGCCCATACACTGCATGTGAATTTAAAAATGAGCACATTCAGAACAAAAGATATAAAGATTGATCTACTAAACACTGACCTAGTGAGACAATTCACTATTTTTCATCATTACATCATGTATTTTCCAGGATTTCCCTGTAGTGCAGTGTGTAAACTTTGAATCCATTGTGAATTGTTTCCTCAGTAAACAGTGATAGAGCCAGATGATGATGATGATGATGATGTGGAGTTATTGTCTGGGACTTTCCTCAGCTCTCTCTCAGCACTGCTGAAGTGAACAGGTGGCAGTGAGTTGACGTTACACTGGGATTGGGTTTCCCCGTTTATCTGAAGGACAAAGAGAGAGACAGGGAACGACAGACAGAGGCAATGATAGAGAGAGAGAGAGAGAGAGAGAGAGGGAGTGATAGACAGAGAGAGAGAGAGAGGCAGGGAACGACAGACAGAGACAAAGAGAGAGAGAGAGAGAGAGAGACAGGAAGTGACAGAGGGAGACAGAAATATGGAGAGATAAACAGGAAGAGAGAGACAGACAGAGACAAAGATGGAAAGACACAGAGTGAGAGCCTGGGAGCAACAGACAGACAGAGACGGGAAGTAACGTGTAGAGACAGAGAGAGACAAACAAAGGCAAAGAAAAAGAGGAGAGTGACAGACAGAGACGGAGTTGGATGGAGAGAGATAGACTGGGAGAGAGAGAAGGACAGAGACAGAAAGAGATGGAGAGAGAAAGGGTGTGAGAGAGAGACAGACAGATGAAGAGTGAAATGGACAGCCAGAGACAGACCAACAGAGACAAAGATGGAAAGAGACAGAGTGAGAGACAGGGAGTGGTGAGTGACAGAGAGAAAGAGAGAGAGAAACAGGGAGCAGGGCACACACAGAGAGAGAGAGAGAGAGAGAGAGAGAGAATGATTGAAAGAGACAGAGAGAATGACAGGGAGTGGCGAGTGACACGGAAGGAGAGAGAGAAACAGGGAGCAGGGCACAGAGAGAGAGAGAGAATGATTGAAAGACACAGAGAATGACAAGGACTGACACAGACAGGGAACAACAGATGGAGACTGAGAGATGGAAAGAAAGAGTGATAGAGAGAAGGAGCAAGAGACAAGAGGGGGGAGAGAGAGAGAGAGAGAGAGACAGGCAGAGAGAAACCGAGAGAGAGACAGAGAGAGAGACAGAGAGATAGACAGAGAGATAGACAGGGGAAAAAAACAGACAGAAACAGAAAGACGGAGAGAGAAAGATAGAGAGAAGCAGACAGACAGACAGCAAAAGACAAAGAGAAACAGAGAGACAGAGAAGAAGAGAAAGAAACAGAGAGAGAGAATTTTGCTGGTACAAAGTGAATCAGTTTGTGACTCGGTCCATCATTTTGTACCTTTAGGAAGAAACGCCTCAGATTTCATCCTCATTAAGCCAAATGCACAAGACAGGCAGCGCACGCCATCTAACTCAGTCGAAATACGTAATCCCCTGTAGACCCTGTTAATAAATCAGCTTGCACATTTTTTGTGGTGTTCTAACATTTGTACGTTTTTACACACACACACACACACACACACACACACACACACACACACACACACAGAGTCCTTGAGTAAGTCAGCGCCTCACTGTAAAACTTCATATGATCAAATATAACATGCTGTCCCCTGAAGAGTATCAATCATGTACCAACCTTGTCCTCCTTTCTAACACCTGTTTTCTTTTCAGTGCTCAAACTGCAACTCTTCTGATTTTTCCATCGTTTCTGCTTGCTATAGAAGCTCTGGTTGCACAAAAATAATCGTATCTGAAAACTAACACAGTTTCTGCTGCCTGCTTCATTAACCTTGAATGTGGCCCTAAAAATAAAGCAGATGCTTGATTTGAATTCGGGATGTATGTAGGGCATCGTTCGTAGCGCTCCGTCAGGCTCTGAATTATATATTACGTTTTCGTTTTATTTTATTTATAGAACAAACAACATACTGTATAATGTATAATGCTATTTATGTATGTATAATGTAGCGAGTATGCTCTACTAGCTCTAGCTCAAAATGTCTAGGATTAATTGTAAAAAAAAAAGATCCAATTTAATTTAATGTGTGAACAAAGCATGGAAGTGAACACTGAAGTAGCATGGCTATAAATGTTAGGATGAAAAGTAGCTAGCTAGCAATCTAGTGGCTAGCTAGCAGTAAGCTAAGTTAACCTAGATAATTTAAGCTAATTGTAGTGGATATCTAGTGTCAAATACTCAACCGACTCACTACACGTAAACTATATAAGCTGACTAATGTGCTAAATAAGCTCATATGATGTTTACCACAGTTCAGTTTTTATTACAGGACACGTACGGCCACCACTCTTGATTGTGAGATATTGCTTAATTACACACTGTTAGCTGTACACAGCAGTCTGTTAGAAGCAGATGTAGCTGCTCTGTCAGGTAACGTCGTATTCTGCTGGTGTGACACTCGGGAAAGGAAACAACAGTAAAAGAAATTTCCCTAAAATTCAAAGCGATCTAAGATTTCAGCAATCTGGATCTCGGTATCTTGTATTTCCGTGCATTCTCATTGTGTGTATTCTTCACACACTGTGATCAAATTAAAACCGGAGAACAAAAATATTGGCAAGAGCACAACTAGCAAAACAATGCAGTAACTTCTACTAAGGGAAACATGGACCAGGTGACACTAATTAGCTGTGAACAAGGACAGGAAGCATTGACAGTATAAGGAAAGTGGCGAGCCAAAAGGGGCTCCTAGAGTATAAAGCGTAAACAGACAGAATCAGCGCAGATGTGACATTTTGCTGTGGAATTAGACTTTTGGATGAACGTTTTTTATCTAACACTGTACATATTGCATATCCATCTTCCCAAAATCTGATCAGCTGCAGTCCGGAGGCACTCTAGATGATCCGATCACGTTCCAATGGCAGCGAGTGCTGTGTGCATTTACATCTTTTTTTTTTTTTTTTTCTTTTTTTTTTTAGTGCTGCCCAGTCATGGAGGGGTTACTGAATATTTCTGCACTAATGCAAGCTGTAAAATGTTTTCTATTGTATTGTCTTAGATGATATTTCCTGCAGTGACCCTTTATGCCTGAGTGTGTTTTACTGTGCTTTGTGCTTCCTGTTCACCCACCTACATCCCTGCACTGATATTTATTAAAAATAATGCAGAAACAGAAAATTATGCAGATGATGTCCCCAGGGAAACTTGTAGAGGTGGTGAGCAAAGCAGAATCAATGGATTGAAGCACATAAGCCGACAAAGTCTGCATTAATCAGTGAGAGGAAAGTGGTGCCTGTTAGAATAATTAGTGTTCTCTCGGGAATGATGGTGCTCTTTGGTCGAAATGCCTGTGAAGTTCAGATTAGTGGTTTAGTCACATTCCTTCTTTTCATTTACATTCCAAACATGGCCATGATAGAGCGGCTCCTTGAGCCTGCTGTGCCGCAGAAGCATTGCTTATTCATTGAGATGGTGCTTTCATTCAGAGGCGGAATCCAGTCCAAGCATAGAGCTGACAGTGATGCAAGTGCTGCACCACATGACCATAAACAAGAGCAAGATAGTCAACATTTATAGAAAGAAAGGTTAATTCTACAACCCTTAAAGGCTCTTCAGTGTTTGTGCTCCAGGTAATCCGTAAAGATTCCATGTAGAGCTCTTCCCCAAAGCCAAGCACCCATAACCATCCAAAGAAGCTCTGAGGAACACTTTTTTTTGAAGTGATGAATGAAAAATGAGATACTAATAAGCACTATACAATTTTTGCATCCAAGGCTGTAGACGCAGATACTTCAGCAGTATATTTGATCCAGGAAACTGATCTCTGATACACTGTCCTTTGTTTTAAGAGCACTTTCACACCTATTCACGCCTATTAATCTGAATCCGGGCCAAGTGGATGCTTTTGGTGTATTTGGTTTGGTTTGGTTCCAAACTGCACATAACTAAATGAACCAGAAAGCAAAAAAACATCAGCTAAGGGACATGTACATCTGAAAACCTACTATTTATAAAACTCAGAAAGGTGATGATTTGAAAAAAAGGTAAATAAACAGAAATCAGCCAAGCACAGAGAACATGGAGCCTGCGTTAAGTAAATGATTAGATCATTTTAAAAAATAAAACTACTGTGAAATGTATTGTGTATCACATCCAGTGTTTATTTGCTCCTGTAGTTCATCAGTCCAAATATCAAGAACAGAAGGCTACAGTTACAGCATTGTCCTTTGACTCGATTTGTGCCTCATGGCTCAGTTTAGCAGCTCACATATACACAGAAACGCTGCCCACAGCCTAAAACACATGGCATATTTGTTCACTTCAAATCACTTTTCTCACTGCAGTAGAACCACACTAGAGTTCACTTTGGAGCGAACCAAAGGAACATGGCTCAGGAACTGGTTGTTTTGGTCCAAACTGTGTGTGATTGCTGTGTTCACACGTGCCTAAAAAACACACCAGGGTCTCATTCAAACAGACTAAACAGTACATATGTGAAAGTACACTAAGAGTACAACAGTGGCTCTGTGGCAGCCCTGGGATTTAAACTCATGACCTTATTGGAAAATTGAAGACCAAAACACATTACATACATGCACATAAGCAACTCTATAAAAGACTTGCGCTAAAAAACTTGATTTCAAGTATTAAGCCTGTCGTATTTCATGTTGCCTGCTGCTTTTCTGAATAGACAGACTCTAACAGTGGGTTAAACTCTCTCAAGCACTTAATGCCTTTTTTATTAGCGGTTCTCAAATAAAAGGGAAGAAGATTGTGCTTTTCTTTCCTCTTTTCTTTGTCCGTATCTCTGTTTGTGGGAGAAAAGTGAGAGCCTGCTCCTCACCTTGGTAACTGGCTCCATGGTTACAGGAGAGCCTGGTTTGCCTTGCGTGCGCTTGAGTAGGTTGTTATTGTTCATGTTCTGATGTAGTTTGCTTCTCTCTAGCCACCAGAGCAAAGACTCAACTCCCTGAGCTAATGAGTCACAAACACAAATCTGCGCGCACAACAGGAATTCTGCTCGTACGGGACATGAGAACGTTCTGGGTAACGCCACATGGCATTAGACGAGAGAGTAGTAACAGTGAATAATATGGACACACACATTCTTAACACATTGTTCTAAGCAGAAAGAATGTGGTAAGAAAAGCAGAAAGAACATCAGCACATGTAGCTGTAGACAGAGGGTGATCAAACTGGTGAGTGGGAATCTGCAATGACTAAACTGGGTGCAGAAGGAATATAAATTCCAGTTTTCATCAAATAGCCACCATTTTAAAGATTTTGAAGTACGTGACTGTATCTGTCGGTAACAGATACAGTTGAAGTACTAGACTGATTTAAACAACAGCCGAAAGCATTCAAGATACGCCACACCTCAGCCAACTCTAAACATACTTGACAGTAGCTTAGCAAACTAGTTAAATATGGAGAAAAGCAAAGAGGTTAGAGAATTTTTTTTAGAGAATTAGAGGATTTCTAACCGCTGCCTTCACCCACACCTGTCGACTTGTGCCTGTCACATAACCACCAACTCACACACATTTCTTCCAGCTTCTTTTTTACTTGAACGAGGAGTGGTTGGAAAAGGAAATATTGCCAAAAATACACTAATGAACCATGTTTACTGCTCTACAGTAGAGCAAGACCCGCCCCCAGGGGCAGGAAACAAATAGCATTTAATTGTACAAACACAAAACTAGTACAGGAATGTGTCATTAAAATATTTTAATTGTTTGCCGGAAGTGAGAAGCTATAACTTAAAACTAGACTATCTTGAAAACTGCTTTTAGGTTTTTTTTAATTGGACATGCTATCAGTTCAGTGCCAATAATACTTAGGGACAGGTACAAAAACACCAATTTTGATTTCACAGGCTCTTTAAAGACAACGTGAAACGATGATTCAAGTGCATTTTTCTTCTGTATTGTAAAACTACTTATTAAGGTGGCACCATGTAAAGTGGGACTTTTTTTTTTTCCTCATCAGGATTTCACTGGCTTGTGAAAAAAGATTTATATCTAGACATGGATGAAAGGTCTTTGCATTTTTCTGAAGATTACTGACAAAATCATTTCCTTTTAGATGGTAAGTAGTGCAATTTAAGCAGTGACATGAGCTAACAAAAATTAAAAAAACAAAAAAAATGTCAGTTTGTTGTATGCTTGGATTAGATTCTGCCTCAGCTGTAAGTCGCCTTGGTGTAAATATGGATCTGAAATCTGGCAGTGTCATCTCTGCTCTAGAACTATGTATATCCCTGAGGCTTGGCCCTGCAAATGGGAACTTATAAATATATACAGGAGCAAATGCCAAACTAGACTGTAGAAACAGATCACTCCGATACACACAGCTGTGGAAGATTAATTCTGGTATTTGTTCACGTCTCTCATTTGTGGCTTTCTTTTAAAGCATGATAGGGAGACGTGAAAGTGTTATCTACTCTTTGCTTTTCCTGCTGACGGAAACAAGTCTCCTACCATATTTTCTGTTGCTTTACAGTTTCTCCTACTTCATACTGTGAAGTATGATGAAGCAGACTTCCTTCTACATCAGAACACTCCTACACTTTAACGTGCATATCTCGAGGAAACACATTTTCCTGATTCAGTACCTTTTGAGGTGTAGCTCTATTAATCCCAGTCAGAGTCATGATCGTCATGAGCGTTGCAAATTTAGAAGACATCTCACAAACCAACTCTCACGAAACGTTCTGAATGGTTAGAGATGGAGTTATTGTGTCACGAATTCCCTCTCTCTGTGTGAGCTGCAGTTCCAGTTACAACAAGCGATGTCTGTTTTTTTAGTTCACAGCAAGAGCTTTTGCATACATTTCCAGTGTCTTTGTTTCTGTTCTAGTCCCGTCTCTGCCTTTGTCCTGTCATTGTTGTATTTCCTGATTGTGTCCACCTATTCTTTGTTAAATCCGTGATTAGTTTGTCTATTTTAACCCTTTTGTGTCCAAGCCATGTTTGTTCGTTTTTTTTTTATAGTTCTATATCTCTTGCATTTCCTGGTTTTGACTGTTATCCATTTTCCTGTTTGATGAATATAGTTTTTTTTACTGTCTGGTGGGTTTTTTTTGACCCCTGCCATGGACACGAATATTATGTTTGCCCTAATAAACAACAGGCTGAGTATACACACTTGCATCCCGCCTCCATCTGTGTGTTACATATTTATTGTGACTTGATTCATATGAAGTCCTGTAACAAATTTCTATGAATTTTGCATAAAATACATACACTCTGTGTTCCTCGAGGGTTTTAGATGGTTACAAGCTGTCTATAGAGGTTTTATTTAGAATCTTTTCAGAAAAGGAAACCCTCCATTGTGGGTTTCTATATAAAATATTTAAGAGTTCCCTCAGAGGATTAACCCTTTGAGTACTACTTGGAGGTTTTTTTGTTTTTGTTTTTTTTTTTTTTAACTGGAGAGTGTACTGGAGAGGTGTGAATGTATTTTGTGATATATTAGGAATTAATTCTGTACTCTCAGAAATAAATGTACCAAAATGTACTATTCTTTGTCGCTGAGTTGTACCATTAAAGATGCATCTTTTTTTTTCTTTCTTTCTTTCTTTTTTAACCTTTATATGTATATTTATGTATCTTTTTCCGGAAATGTGAACATACTATACCTTTAAAAAAAATAGCATTCGTAACGTTGTAGTTAATAAATAAAGAATAAAATCAGAAAGACAAATAATGAACAACAGGGTGGTGTTATGCAAAATGTATTATGTTCCCTATAACAGCACACCACAAAAATGTTTTATTCCTCTTATACCACAGCAATTTTTCAGTGCTACCAGTTTTTTATTTATGAAAAAACAGGAAGTCAAATTTTTTCAGTTTGTAGTTACATTTAATGTTCCGTGAAACAAGTTCCTGTTATCACTTGCATTATAGCAGCTGTAAACAGTCCTTCACTCACATTCTCTTGAAGTTTCTAAGACAGAAAAATGTTACTGACAGCATTTTACTGAGAATCCACAAAGCACAATGTCCTCTGTCCTGTAAACTCAGTTCCAGTTTTACCTCTGTACTCTTACAAAATGCTAACACTGGAGACTCCTTCCAAAAAATGTCTCCTAACAGAAAACGTCACCAATGAATAGACTTTTTTTTTCTTAGTTGCATAATACATATTTTTAGTCCTTTTATTATTAGACTTGGATTATGTGCAGTGTCTGCTATACAAGTTCCTGTGAATGAACTGTTACTGTAGAACCAGGAATGTATTCGAACAGACACATTAATACAAACCTGAGATTTCAGTTGTAGTTGGCACTACTGTCAGAGCTGCTGTTATAGAAAATTAATCCACATCTTCTGAGCAGTCCATTTTTCTTATGATGGAAAAGCCAGTTAGATCTTTTGTGGGGAAAATAATAATAATAACAATAATAATAATAATAATAATAATAATAATCAAAACTAACTTCTAACTTTGAAAAACAGTTTCTCTTAATTACATAGTAAAGATTAGTGGATGCATTTAAATAACACTGACTCATTGCCCTTGAGAGCGTAGTGATGGAAAGCTCGTTCACCTCCTTCCCTCAGTGATGAACTTTAGGATATAAACCCATGCTACCTCCTACACTACTTATTCAGTTATGTAAACGGTGTTTAGTGTAAGGTATTCATGTATCTTTCAGTTTGAACCTTGACTTTCCAATTTGACCCATCCTTTCTCCTTTTCCATTCCGTATTCACATTCTGGAGCAACCTGTGTCCTCTCTGTCCATGTCGCATTTCTTTCCAGGCTTATTTCTTTTTAGTGCTTGTTTTCTCAACCTTGAAGGATGGTAAAACTGCATTCTGTCTTTAAATAAATCACAAGATATGATACGTGAACTGTACCAGATAATAAATGACATCACACATTTAAGAAAATGCACAAAGGCAAGCATTGAGTCGAAATTATTTTGAAATTGAAATTGAAAATGAAATTATTATTTACTGTTTACTGTTATTTACGGAACATTTAGTATCAGAATAAGTGTTTGTAAATTGGGAGAACATTGGATTAAGGAACATGGGACTGAAACACATGGTCCGTAGGATGTTTACAACATTATAGTGAAGGAACATGAGGCCCTGGGAACTTGGGACCTTTTCTAGAAACTTTACATGAGCAAACACAGGGCACCGGGGACATGTGCTAGAATGTTTTAATGAGAGAACATAGGACTGTAGAAACGCAGGGAGCAGAAACATGGTGTAAATCTATTGCTAGTTGCACTGGTAATGTTGTAAAATTATCATACTGAGACATCTGGGTTTTTGAGACATTTTTGTGCCTGTGGTGCTGTAAAGATTTGATGGTGATTGGGGGAAAAAAGGGTTAGCTTTTCACTACCTTTTCAATTGGATCTGAGAGATACAGACACAGAGGCCATGCCTTCTTTACTGAGACTAACAGACACAGGAGCCACACCTCCTTCTTACTAAGACTGACAGACACAGAGGTCACGCCTACTTATTCACTGGTATTGACAGATACAGAGACCACATCTCCTCCTTTACTGAGACTGACAGACACAGTGGCCACGCCTCCTTATTTACTGGGACTGACAGATACAGAGGAGGTTTATCTTTATACTCCTACTAATCATCAATCTGACCCATCAGTTAAGTGTTACATCAATGACAAGCTCATAATATAATGATAATATAGTGAAATGCAATCAAGCCTCTACAGCCACACTGGGGAGATCATTTAATGAACAATCCTCCTTATTTCTCCATCTCTCGCACTCGTTTTTTCTTTCTCTCACTGCATCCTGATAGCAGCGCTAGTGGGAGATGACATCCTGCTGGGAAGATGGGGGGGAGGAGGAGGTTGAAAGTGTGCATGAGTGTGGCTGTGAAGGAATATGACTGAAATAAGGACAAGGTTGCAGTAATAAAGCATAATGAAGAAGCTGAAACATGGTGCAGCTGCTGTGGATTAATTGAAAACTTGTCTTGCTGTAATAAAATGCTTTGATCAGAAATAGATGGAAGAGGAAAAGACAGCATCATGGCACTACATTAAGCCTAAAGCTGATCCGTAGGGCTTAGTGGCACAACATGGCAGAGCTGTCACATATTCTCGTGCAGTTCCCTAACACACATTCACACACCTGTCAAGTCACTCGCAAGTCGCAAGTCACTGTCATGGAGGTGTGCAGGATAACACGACCTTCTCCACAAAACACACACACGTGTATATATATATATATATATATATATATATATATATATATATATATATATATATATATACAGTGTGTGTGTGTGTGTAAGTATATATATATATGTACGTGTGTGTGTGTGTGTGTGTGTGTGTGTATGTGTATATATATATAATCAATGCCTTCTGACCAATCAGATTTAAGAATTCAACAGCGCTGTGATACAAGGTTAAAATATCATACTTGTGTACTTTAAACTGCTAGCCAGCATCTTTAGCCCATATACCTCAATGATCAATATGTGGAAAAGTTCCAAGGTGCTCTAAATTGAAGAGATGAAATCTGTGCAGTATTCTGAAAGGCAGTAGCTCATGCCTAATACACACATATGAAAGAAGAGTGAACTGATTTCTGTATTTGACTAGGTTTCAGAACATCACTAGAATTAGGACTTTCCATTTGGGGACATTTGAGTTTTTTCTCTGGTGAAATTCCCTGATTTCTCATATCACTAGGCTTGCTTTTACTGATCAGGAACGCATCTCAGCAATCTATTGGTACTGCTCTCAGTGTGGGAGCATCTGTCCTTCCAGTAACAGCCTTTATAAGCATCACCACTTTTTTTCTTCACTCAGAATGATGTAAAGGAGGTGCAATCCCTTGTTGCAAGATTGCTGTTATGGCCTTGCTCATGTAACCTAGTAAAGACTAAGGAAGTGTGGCAGTGGATCAGCATCTTAGATTTTAGGTGATGTTGAGTGAGTCATTAGTCATTACTGTGTATTAATTATGAAACTAAAAGCAGTTGTTGTTTTTTTACAACCTATATGGAGAACATTTGTTTTTATGGATTCTGTCTTCAAGCAGAAAGAGATTTTCTCCCTGAAATATTTAGGCATGTGTAGTTATGATGAATAAAATGCCTAATTGGTTGAAAGCAAAGCCTTGAGGGGCCCCCTCCTTTTTTCATCAGTGCTGAAGTTGAATAATGAACTAGGCATCCCTGAAAGAGAATAGAAGAGTAGGAGTACAGAACATGTGGCTGTCAGAATCACACTTGTTAGCAGTGTGGCGCATTAGCATTTTTCCACCCGCAGCACTACACTGTTTCAACTGAAAAGTCCTGCATTGCACCAATTCGAGGGGAAATTTCTATAGTATATCTCTTTGTTTTCCACACAGGTCCCTCTGGCTGTCTACTGCTTTTTGTTGACAAATGTGTCACTTTTCCATAGTACACATTGCACATGGTGCAGTCATTTCCAGCACAATTTTAAGACGACAAAACTGTGGTTTGGACCTTGATTTAGAAGCAGTGATGGAAGGGAATGCTTTGAGAATGGTTTAAGCGTGGGTTATAATATAAACAAAAGAGGTTTGTATCACTTGTTCCTTGTGCCATTTGTGTGGTGGTGTTGGACAACCCTTCAACCAGCAGGTTTTCCCAGACCGCTATACATTTGTTGCCTTCAGGCTAGCCATTCCTTATATCTCTGTCAGGAAGATTAGTTTAGGATTAGTTCAAACACGCTTTATTGAACATGCATCATTAGCAGCAGATGCGCAGTTGGCTGATACAGATCTGTATTTATCATCTCCGTTTGCATGGATGACATGAACTGCTTTGTACAGTGTGGATTGACTGATTATCCATTGAGCTCATGATGACTTTCCTATGAAGTCTGACTAATCTCATCCACTCCCGCAGAATGTTTGTCTAATTACATTCACTCCTACAAAAAAGTTTAACCAATAATATCCACTCCCGCATCGGTTTGACCCATCGGATCTGTTCTCACAAAAAGTGTGACCAATCAGATCTGCCCCCATAAAAAGTTTGATCAATCATATCCACTCGTGCAGAAAGTTTGACCAATCAGATTTGCTCCCACAAAAAGTTTGACCAGCCCCACCTGCTCCCACAGATGGTTTGACCAATCCTGCTTGCTCCCATAAAAAGTTTTACCAAGCCCATCCACTCCCGCAGGAAGGTTGCCCCATCCCACCTGCTTCTGCAGGGGATTTGACCAAGAAGAAGATTTGACCAAAAGAATTGGCCAATCTCATTGGTTTCCCTCAGACCAATCCCACCTGCTCCTGCAGAATTTTTGACCAGTCCCAACCACTCCCGCAGAAACTTTGACCAATCATATCCTTACCCAGAGAAAGTTTGACCGATTACTCCTGCTCTCACAGAAGTTTTGACTTGCTCCTGCAGAAAGTCCGACTTGTCCACAATATTTTCTAATGAATTTAGTTGGTTCTAGTTAATAAAATATAAACAAATAAGCCATTTAAACCACAGAGACTATGACCAGAATAAATTATTTACTGAAGATGAATGAATGTGGTAAACACCACATGAGTGCAGCACCACGCAAGCAACCCGCAGCATCCAGTACGCTCCTTTGTTAATGAAAGTGCCCTTTCCTTGTCCCACAAGCTTCATATCTGATGGCCTGCTTCCACTTTTATGAAAGTAAAAACCTCCCACTCCGATGACTTTTTTGTTGAGACTCATGGGTCCTGCAGGATGCCACTGCCAGTACATTTCTTTCACCCCAGTTACTTACAGTTACCAAGGATATGTTCTCTTTATACCCTACACCTGGCTATAACCTACTCTCTACTCCCAGACGAAACACTTCCAAAACATTGACTTCACTATAAGCCTTCATTTTCCAAATCCAAGTGTACCTGCAGCTTCACATAGATACTGCAGTGTATTGAAACAGTCACAAAGCCTCTGGTCTGCACTTTGGGAAGATGCTCTGTGAATCCTCTATAAACAAACTCTGTTCTCTGCTGTCATTGCAGATCTCGTCATCCAAGTGGCAAAGGACAAGTTCGGAGCCATCAAGTCTGAGTACCAGAAGGTAAGTGTGTGTGCTGGAAGTTGAGCTGAGGAGATGCTGTCTTGCCCATGTCAATTCTTCAGCAGGCTGTTAATTGATAGTGATATTCGAAGAGAGAGTCTTTCACCCTTGTTATACCAGCTGTGCTGCAAGAGGTAATTGTTTTTTGGCAGTAAGCAGGAAGAAACTATTAGTTGTTTCATTAGTAATACAGTTTCACTGCGCAGCATCCACCCTCTTTTGAAGTTAAAATCTGGGAATGTAAGAGGTGTAGCAGAGATCCCATGATACAGAAATATGCAGTGTAACCTATCTGTACACCTCCATTTTGTCATGTTCTGTCTTAACAAGCTCTAAGAGGTGCCATGATTCCTCTGTAAACCATGTTCACTCATTTTATTTGGTTATATACCCATTGCCTTGGCACACTTAAGAATGGGGAGGTCTACATATTTTCGATTTTCTCAAACCCAGTGCACAGATTTAATTAGATTTTATTTAGATTCAAACAAATTGTTGGTACTTATCCAAGCACAGTATTACACCTTGTTCCTGGTTCTTAAGTGCTATGTTTGCCTGTTATCTACCTGTTGCTTTTTCTGACCATCTTTTGTGCTCTTTTTTCCCCTGTGTCCTTTTTGTCTTTTTTGCTTTTTCTGCATGCTTCTCATCATCTGGCTATCCCCAGCCAGAGAACATTGTTCTGACACTGCAGGTAAAGTGTGCACTGAGCCAGCACCCTTATCATCCTTCAGTTGTCCTTTATCATCCTGCACCCTAATATTACAATACCACTTTTCTTCCTCAATCTACACTATCTGCCTGTAGCTCACTGATTTTGCCCTTTAAGGCCTTTTCTTTTTAAGGTCTTCAGTAAGGTCTTCGGTGTATAGACTGACAAGTGTCTCTGTTGTGCTGATGACTAGATAGTAGAGCTGTGTAGTTAACTTATTTTTTTAATCCTCCACCCAACTTCTCCCGAGGAAACACTGACCTTGCCTGCACACTCTTGCAGATACTTTAACCATTCTTGTCCTGTAGAAATTCTGACCATGTCTGCCCTCCCCCAATCATACTCTGACCATGCCTGGCCACTCACACACATACAATATATGGCCAAAAGTTACCTGACCATCACACCCATATGTGCTTTTTGAACATCCCATTCTGCATCCTAGTCCCCCTTTGCTGTTACAATAACCTCCACTCTCCTGAGAAGGCTTTCCACTACATTTGGGAGCGTGACTGTGGGGATTTGTGCTAAATCAGCCACAAGCCTGATATCGGGCGAGGAGACCTGAGGTGCAGTTGGCATACCAGTTCTTCCCAAAGCCGTTCAGTGGGATTGAGATCAGGGCTGTATGGAGTCCACTCAAGTTCTTCCACTCCAACCTTGGCAAACAACACGGAGCTCGCTTTGTACACAGGGGCATTGTCATACTGTTTTGCTTAGGCCACTCGGTTCCAATGAAGGGAAATCTTAATGCAACAGCATGGGTGTGATGGTGAGGTGTCTACAAATTTTTGGCCATGTAGTCTGTGAAACTATGTCTAGGTCGGCTGAAATTCCTACCATGCCAGCTTGACCTAAAGAAACTTTGGGCTACGTTGGCTTGTGCCAGCCATTCCCCACAGGTACTCTGATTGCAAATGCCTGGTTAAGCAGAAATTCTTACCAAGCCCTCCCACTTCCACAGAAACATATATTCCCTTCCCTGCAGATACTCTGACCATGCCTTCCCACTCCTTCACATCATCGTTGTGCGTAAGCTTACTGCTCTTGCAGGTTTTCTGGCAGCGTTCGCCTCCTTCCACAGAAACACTGAGCATCTCTTCTGCTCCCACAGAAAGTGTGACTAATCCCACCTACTCCCACAGTTATTATTTTTGTTTGTACCCACCCGCAATATTTTCTAATGAATTTAGTTAGATCTATTTTCCAACATATAAACAGATTAATTATTTAAACCACAGTGACCCTGACCAGAATAAAGCAGTTAATGTAGAAGAATGAATGAATAAAGTAAGCATGTTGCACAGCGCCGCATGAGCAAACTTGATATATAATGGCCAGCCATTGCCCACATGAAAGTAACACACACACACACACACACACACACACCACACCCCACGCCTGTGACATTTTTTTATTTTTTTTTGAGTCCTTTGGGATCCCAGTCCTAATGCACATCTCTATTCCCAGTTACTTAAAATTACTGAGTATATGTTCTGTTTATATCCTACACATGACCATAACTTAGTCGTAGCCTCTATACTTCTCCCTGCTTCCACATTTATTTCTGTTTGAATCCTCCCACAATGTTTTACGACCAGCTCATTTGTATCTTTCAAAGTGAAATTGTCCAACTAAGACATTCTTATATTCTTTCTTCATTCAGGGGGAAATTTTTTAAATGGAGCAACTGGACATTAGTGGTCACATTAGCTATGTGCTATATCTACTCCTTCCACCATCTTCATTTTTTAAATGATGTATATATGCCCCTTAATGTTATAACACACAAATATGTGCTATAATTTAGCGGTTTCTGTAGCCACAGAGTCACAAGAACCAAATGGTCAGGTAATCACTGAGATCACAGGTTTTCCATTTCTGTAAATCTTCTGTGAGAAGGTGTTTGCTATTCTTAGCTCAGCCTATCTACTAGCCCAACCTAAAAAAAATCCACCTGACCTATTCAGTTACAGGGAATTTCACAGGTAATGGTGCAATCATTACAGAAAGAAGTACTGAAGGAACTCACTACAATCTCAGCCAGTTAACCTCCGAGCTAAACTGAAGTCTGGTCATGCTGATGAGAACTGAAGCTTTGTTGCTTGTGGTCTGTGTCCTGAGCTGGGCCCTGTTCTCAGAAACAGTGATGGATAGTCAACTTATTTTATTGGAGACATGCACTCTTGTTCGTGCTACATTAAAGTGATTCATGTCTCTGAGTCAGGGCTTAAAACATCCATTTGCTATGAATTCATTTACTCCACAAGATCAGCTTCCTGATCTCACCTTGGCCTGAGAGCAGTGAGTGTTTTATGGGAATGTGAAACTAGATTAAAGACAGACAGACACAGTGAGACCAAGAAACCTGGAGTCTGGAGCCAGGCGAGCTTCCAGCAGCTCATTCACACTTCATGGCTGAACAGCTAGCTCTCATCGTTTACATTTGATTAATTATAACACCACGGTGACATGTTACATGGTGAGGGAATTCCTTTTCCAGCTTCTAATATATTTTATTCTGTTTTTTAATAGGGGTGTGTTTTAAGTGGAGTGTAGTTTTTAAACTAGGATCACAGGTTGCTGGAGATGAGCTGGATCTTTTGTAATTCAATAAGACAACAGAGCCTAAAAACAGACATCCATTATGTGATTGTTATAAAATAATATCAGATGTCTTTTTGGTGTGTATTATGTTTCCTATTATATGAGCAACTACCCTTTCCTGTTCCTGTCATTAGTTCTTAGTACTGTCTCTATGAATAGGGACTTTAAGGTTTTAACAGCTGTAGTGGTGGCTACTGTGACTGAAAATAAAGTTAAATCAATGCAATGTAATTATGCAATAAACTTATACATGACAGCCGAACTGATTTTTTTTTTAAATGCTAACTACAAAAAAGGCAAGACAGAAAGTAATTTGTTGTGCATTAAAAGATAACTAACAAAGGACTAACAATGTACTCAACACTGAAATTGTCTGTTGTAAATGAAATTCCTATTCAACACACAATAAAAGTATTAAATCAACCTCATGTTGTATTGACTACACCAAATTGGGATTTTTGCCATATTAGACCAATGGATCTGCAGACACAGGTTTATTTTCTGGTCTCTATAGCCGCCTTTGCATCTGTCAACTCTTAAAAGTCCCAAATGTCTTTAGTGTCTTACACATCTCCTGATTACTTACAGAGAATGTGTTCTGTTTATAACCTGAACATGGTCATAACCTAGTCATAACCACCAAAGTCAACATGAAGTGTAAAGTGGAACGTTACATTGTGCAGGTGATTTACTATGAGCTGGGCTTTGTGGTGTGTGCGGTCATGGGGATTCTCTTCATTGTGCTCGTGCCGCTGGTTGGATTGCTCTTCTGCATGTGCCGCTGCTGTGATAACTGCGGAGGAGAGATGCACCAGAGACAAAGGAAAAACGCAGACTGTCAGAGAGGACTGCTTACCACACTCCTGCTCACCACCACTTTCATCATCACGTAAGTGTTAAGTGTGTGTGGGTGGGTACATGTGATTATCCCTGCAACTGTACACTACTGTGCAACTGTAAAATCAGAACAGCACTTAAATAATTAAGATCAGTTCAGTATGCCGTATTTTCTACAGTATATCACGATACTGTATGGCCAAAAGTATGTGGACACCTAACCATCACACCCATATGTGTCCATTCCAAAACCATGGGCATTAACACAGATTTAGGCTGTGGGCGTTTGTGCTCATTCAGCCACAAGAGCATAAGTGAGGTCGGGCACTCATGTCAAGTGGGAAGTTCTGGTGCATGGTTGGTGTTCCAGTTTATCCCAAAGGTGGAGTTGAGGTCAGGGCTTTGTGGAGGACACTAGAGTTCTTCCACTCCAACCTTGACAAACCATGTCTTCATGGAGCTCGCTTTGTGCACAGGGGCATTGTTATGCTGGAACAGGTTTGGGCCCTTTAGTTCCAGTGAAGGGAAATTGTAATACTACAGCATACAAAGACATCCTATACAGTTGTTTGCTTCCAACTTGGCAACAGTTTGGGGAAGAACAGCATATGGGTGTGATACTCAGGTGTCAACCTACTTTTGGCCATATAGTGTATGTCAGGAATATTGTTATTTGCTCTTATTTGCTTGCTTGTACTATTAGTTCCTACACTGTGCTGCTGTAACAAAGTAATTTTTCTAGTCAAATCAATTACCTACCTCCTTCCTAACCACCCACTCACCTATCGTACCTACCTAGCTCCCCATTCTTCTTAGCTTTTTACACCTATCCACCCATCTAAGCCCAACTTTCCACTAAATAAAGCTACCCAACTACCCACCTACCTACCCACCTACCCTCCCATTCATTGAGCTACCTATCCAGCTCTCTACATACCTACCTGCCTACCCATGTATCTACCTAAAATAGTTTACATGCCATGAGTACATTACAATTTCATGACCTCAATGTAGCATCTCATGGCCACATAATTGTGCACC
The DNA here is from genome assembly GCF_027358585.1 of Pangasianodon hypophthalmus. Lineage (NCBI taxonomy): Eukaryota > Metazoa > Chordata > Actinopteri > Siluriformes > Pangasiidae > Pangasianodon > Pangasianodon hypophthalmus. The sequence continues at coordinate 5,425,632 of NC_069716.1, forward strand.
CAAAAACCTTTGTCACACTGATTACCTGTCCAGTTACTTGCTGCGTCCCTCAGCAAGTAGATACAGCATTTTTTTTAAAAACCCTATTTAGAGGTCAAACTTACTGCCTCTGTACTTCATAGTGCAAAAAAAAAGGTTGTGTTGGTTTGGCACCTTTTTTAAACTGTTAAATCAAGACAAATCTCCACTTATTAACAAGATAATTATGACTAGAACTATTCATGCAGAATTATATTGGCAAGTTGACTCCTATTAGCTTATGTTTGAGTCTTCATTACTTTTATGTTAAATGTATCTCAGATGAGAGCAAACCAAAAAAAGCTCGGTTCTTAAATACGCATTTTTTATTCGCTGAATTTTTCGAGCTTAAAGGCAAGTGCTCGTGTTTAGAAGTGGTGGTCTCGGACAACTTTACTAAAGTCTTTACTAAAATCTGGCAACCTCTGAGGTGTGAACTACACTCAGTTTATTTTAATAAACCGAACGCACTGCCCAGAAAATCAGTTCAGGCACCTGAGAATCCTAGCTCTGAATTTGAGTTGTAGTTGTTCTTTCGGCTGCTCCCGTTAGGGGTCACCACAGCTGATCATTGGTCAGCATGTTTGATTTGGCACAGGTTTTACGCCGGATGCCCTTCCTGACCCAACCATTTTATCCGAGCTTGGGACCGGCACTGAGAGTACACTCCCGGTGACTGGGTTGGTTCCCTGCCCGGGAATCGACCCCGGGCCACGGCAGTGAGAACGTTGGATCCTTAGCTGCTAGAACGGTAGTTCTGAATACGAGTAACGTTCATTATTTTATCTTAAACCACCAATACTGAATGTGGTCCGAGATGACTAATCCATGTTTCTGTTGCTTTTCGCTATGAATTCTGAGAGTGTAACTGTTTCAAAGAGGTTTAGCATTAAATTACGATATTAATTTCTCAAACTGTTTGATATAAAATCTTCAGAAACCACTACAATGTTCACATCTTCACTAATGGTGGCCAAGAGTTACTTGCCATGGCAACAAGCACACTTCCATGATCTGACGTGAGTTATCTGTTCCTGATGAGCAACTTTATGATGCTACAACTGAACTAGAGATTGATAGAACCATTTCAACTGATCCCACTTTTCAGTATATTAATAGTGCAGCGCTTAAGGGTGGACACACAGAGGCCTTGAGGGCAACAGCACAAAACTGAACTTGATGTGCTTTATGGCTCTGTTTGGTTGCTTCTTTATTAGAGATTCCATAGCCAAGGCTTGGCTGCCTGGAGATCAGGGGCTCAGTCGCCTCACACACATATTAAATCTCCAGGGCCAGGAGGCACCACGGCAAACCGGTTCTAATGAAGCTATTACAGTGACAGGGACAGAGAGGCAACCCAGAGTGGGCTAAATTACAGAGAGTGAAAAAAAAGACTTGACAGCGGTGAGAGAATGTCAAGTACCTGCTGGTCTTTCTGTAGCTAGACTGAAAATGCTACAGCACAATCACTCAAAAGGCCGTTGTTGAAAGCGCAATCCATTTAGAAAGTCATAGATGAGCTCTGGGCTTCAAGAAGCTCCAGGAATAAGATCACTCGCTGACATGCAGTGACTCTAGAGGTGCTTTTGAGGGTTAGACTCTGAGTTTTAGACTGTGAGTTGCAGTGTGAAGGAATGATGTAGAATGTTTAGTTTGCTGAACAATGCTTATCATTCTTAGTGTCTGTCTGTTGTGTCCTTTAGTCTCAATGGGTGTCTTTTCTTCTTGGCTGTGCTCTCATTTTTATATCCTATTGGCAGCAGTGCCAGCGATTAGTACTGTCTTTAAAAAAAAAATAAAAAATTGCAGGAACCAGTTATACAGCTGAATAAATCAAGATGTGACCCAATTAGCATGCAGACTTGACTGCTCGTTACTGCCATCCTGCTTGCAAGACAAAAGTAACATTTCTCAAGGATGCTGTCACACACCAGAGCAGCGACGCGATAGAGTGACAATCAGACACCACAAGAGCCTTCAGGCAAGGATGCTTTTATTTTTAGCTTTTTTTTAACCGACATGGCATCAAATATAAGTAATTAGGTCCATGAGCAACATTCTGCATGGTTTTCCCTTTCAGTTGTGTTTATGATCTGATATTTCTGAAACTGCATTTTTCAGGGTGGAAAAATCATACATCCATTAGCTAGCATTGTCCAATGATGTGCAATGTATTACTGGCTTCTGCCAGGAGTTATATAAGTCTATTCTAGCTCTTAGTTCAAAAATGTGAATTACAGACATTACACTGAGAGATGGAGAGAAATAACTGTATGCCCAGAATGTTGTGTCCTCATCTTCTGAATGGAAACTGAATGGAAAAGAGAAACGATTGTCTTACACTTCAGTTCCCAGGCTGCCATGGCCTACTTTCTTTCCTCACACATGGGCAAGGGTGCTGGGGTAATTTGGAAACTGGGGGAAAACATTAATGCAAGTGGGATCAGAAAGAACACACAAAAAAAAAAAAAAAAAACATTTTTTAAAGCTTAAAACTATGTATTAAAATTTAATATGTTCAAAGTAAGTTAATTTAAGTAAACAACAATTACAGTCAAATTAATTTAAGCAACCAGAAATTAAGAATATATCCTGCAATAGTGAAGGTGACACTCAGCAGTTCTTATATCACTTTAAATTATGAATACAATTTAAATCAACAATATTCCAGAGTATTTAATAATGTTGGCATCTGCTGTAGCTGTAGGTTGCTTGTTAAATCTTATAATTAAATCTTATCATTACAGTGCCACCTGTGCAAACACACACACACGCACACACAAAGTTGCCATCAGGAGCATCCACGAGTATGGAGGGAGCTAAAACTATTGCTTACTGTATATTGCTTACGGAGGATCTACTCTATTGATTTGCAATAAAATCAAAAGAAATGGCCTCAGCTAATTTGACAGCTCTTGCTAAATAGTGAACACAACATGAAGATTAGGAGTGGATCAATGGTGCTTTTGAAAAAGATTGTGCCTCCTGATAATTCTGTCTCACTCTTCACCTTCCGTGCATCTCCACGTCCCCTCACAGTGCCTGCCTTTGTCTCGATCAGACTCCTGACTGTTTTGCTGCAGCACTCTGATCACGTTTCATCTCTGCAGCTCAGGCCAGAGGGAAGCCAGCGAGTGGATCTGGAACAGAGATGTTGTTGGGTGAAACCAGACCCGGTGGGTCGGCCCCTGTTTAGAAAGGCATTTAATGGGGTTCTCACCCCCACCCAGAGCTCGAACAGCCCCCAGTGAGGCAGCTAGGAACGTAGCGGGAACACAGTGGGAATACAGCAGGGTATTGTGCAGCGGAAACACGAGCCTCAAGCCCACCAACCACATGCCACATTTTCCCGTGCAGCGGACCAACACAAATGAAGCAGCTTAATTAAGTCGAAACTTTTGTAGCTTTATTTCAGAAAATGAAGAAGCATCTGTTGTATCCTGGTGAGAGATGACACTGAGGCATGCAAGTATAAATTACAAAGAACACTGAAACTTGAATGGTTTAATTAATAAAGCTTGTGACTTACCTACATCTTCTCTCCAGTCCTTACCAAAAATGTTTAATCTTTGTTCTGTACCCATAAAAAATGTATTTATATGACACATAGTGTATCCAGGGTAATTTTGACCCAGAATTACTATAAAATAAAACCGGTGGGAACTATTTTCATTCAAATTTAGACAGTCCAGTTCTCGGCTCAGTTTCCATCTGATAGCCACAAATCTGGGAGCATAAGAGCTAAAAGTAGCTTGCTAGAAAACAGCTACACAATATGATAGTTAGCCTAATGTTAGCTAGTTTGCTAGTGCTAATTACACAATATAATAGTTAGAATAATCTTAGCTAGCTTGTTGTCAAACTTGGCTAACAAAACTACAATAAAAATCATATTCTGCTGGAGAGGTGACATTATAGCTTAGCTAACTACTAAGATACAATATTTTTTTTTTTTAGATTTAAAAAACTGTTCATGCCTAAAAAAAACCTGCCACATCATTATTTAGCAACATTACCTAAGCTCGATGGCTAATAACGGAAGTGAAGACATGATATATGTAGAACAAACAAAAACTACTATTTTTCATTATGATAGCTATCCTAATGCTAGCAGCTTGCTAGTACTAATTACATCATTTAATACTTAGAATTACCTTTAAAAAAGCCATTATTTCGCAACATGACCTTAGTTAATGGCTAGCTAGCTTGATAGCTTAGATATGTGCAGTTGTTTTTTAGTGTGTGAATAGTTGTACCGTCTGGCCAGTGCTAGATTAGTAAGCAGTATCTAAAAAAGGTGGACTGGGTCAGTGCAAAATCCGTCATTTTGAAAGAGAATATGAGTTAATTTAGTCAAATTGACAACAAATGAAAAATCAAATGTCCTGGCAAGAGATGACCCTAAAGCATACAAGCGTAGTCTAGAATGATTAGCATGAAATTTAAACAGTTGAATACACACACTGCATTGTCTTCCCTCCAGGGTGCACACCAAGCGTGTTTAATTTCAGATCTGATGTTCTTTTGGTATTTTGGTCTTTCCGCTTCAGAAAAAATTACCTAATGTCTAAAAATGACAGCAAATATTTCTCCTCCTGCCCTGGCAACATTGTCGTAATAAGGTGTCGCGTCTTGTTTACACATTTATTTTGGAACTGTCACGTCTGGGTGGTGGTGTTTTTCCAAAATAGCTTCAGGCAAAAAATTAATCTCGAGTTTCTCTGCTTGAATTGTGAGCCCTTCTCCTTGAGCGAGTGTTTTTTTTTTTTTTTTTTTTTTTTTTTTAATAAACATGTTGGCTCTCCTATCTAATTGTCTCAGGGATTCACATCATCTTTAGTTCCACTTTGTTCCCTCCGTAACTCTGATCTCCTGACCCAGATGGCCCAAACAGACAGCATATTTACTGAAAGGAAGGAGGGCAAACATTAAGGGGGAGGGAGAGAGAATAACAAAGCCTCTTTGTGGTTAGGAGTTCAGTACGAGTCGCCTCAGCTAGTGTTGTTGATGTCCAGAGGGAGGATGGGGCAACAGGAGTCACCTTCTCTGAACTTTGAAACTTTTGTCTTGTCCTATTCCTGTGTGTCATGTCTCAGGGCACAGCAAATCACGTTAATACATACTGTATACATAATTGTGTATACAGAGTTGCTAGTTTATTAGTTACTAAAACAGTAAACAGTAATCCAGTAATTAATTTTTTTAAATAGCTTATATATGTGTTTCAGTGTGGGGGGGAAACCCTATTTGGAGTGACCATGGCTACGTTTTTCTCCCGATAATATGTCTCTGCTTTGAGAAAACACAAATATATTCGACCAAAACAACGTGCAATTGTTTTTATTTTGCCTAATTTCTAACCTTGCTTTGGCTGCCTGCCTACATCCAATTTAACAAACGTAGCAGTAAAAACAGTCAGTCTCCTTAAAGATGTCTTGCTAGCAAGGTGTGATTTTCTCATACAGTGAATGTCACACTTTGAACAAGTCGTTGGATAGTTACGAAATTAAGACTAATCAGGTCATTTTATAATCACATAATGGCTGTCAGAGTGTCCGCAATGCTCCTGCCCTGTCACATCATCATCAAAACAGAGAAGATCGCTTACACACTCAGCACACAAAGTTTAATGTTTAACTCTTTCAGGCAGTACACCGACAGACGGAAATCGACGTAACAGACATTTTCTATCAGTATAAACAAATGAGTTATTTTATTGCCACATGGCTGTTATGAGATTAGTCAGGACACTGTTGGGTTTCTGTGTGTAGAGTATAGTGACTCTGTATTTAATTGCTGGTGAGCAAGGGGTAAGCCCCCTTGCTGGGCAAATAATTCACATCTCTACAATAACATTGGCACAGAGATAAAATGGAGAGCACAGCTAAAGCATTTTTGATAGTAAAACACTGTGTACAACTGCCACTGCAAAATTATAACATTTAAACCTAGTAGGCTAGGTAAAAAAAAAAAAAGACATGCTTATGAAAAACTGCAAAATCGTAAAGCCCTGAGTGTCTACTTTCATATGATCCATGAACCACTACTGCAGAGTGCGACATCACAGATTCAGTGCTGAACATGGGCACCCCCAAAACAAGAGGAAATTTCATTTTTTGGCCTCTGGTAAAAAGGGTTAAAAGACCTATTAAAAAGATATTAATAACAATATTTAGTCAACAGAACTGATGAATGACTCAGCGATGATTTCCTCATTGTCGTTAGTGTAACCAGAGATCAGAGCAGAGATTGAAGAGACAACAGGAGGCTTGTGAGTGACTTTTACCTCAGGTGATGGAGGCAAGGGTGTCTTTCACAGATTTCAATATCTTTTTACATTTTTTTTATAGTTCTCTTTTCCCTGAAGGTGTCTCATTTTGCACCACTGTCTCCTCATATATGGGCTATTTCCCATGATGTGACCAAAATTCCCCAGGTTTCTAACAGATGCGATCATATTTTTGAGTCACTGCTCTTGCTACACGATTTCACTTGAAAGGAGCCAGTTATAGAGCTAGTTAACATCCTAATGCTAATGCAGTCTCTGATTCATGAGCCTGACACACTTTTCGCAAAGTGTTTTTTCATTCCACTACACAGCAATGAAAATCTAGCTGTCCTTCATACCGGCACCTCCTGCTGCTACCTGCGGTGATGTTCAATTAAAGCTGCTTGAAATTAATCAGTGAAGATACTTGAACATTTCTCTCTCAATCTGAATAATGATGTTGTTTTTTTTTTCCTAGATGAAGGTTGCTGTTAATTTGCACATTGAGCTACAAAAGGATGTACAGCTTTGTTTTCTATGTATAAACCTACAACACTGTGATCTGGCTTATTAATAGTATGAGCAGATATACTATATCTGGTTTAATAGTATGGACAGATTATCATTTTAGATACGTCTGCATCAATAATCTGTATGTGAAAATATTAGTGAGAATTATAGTGATTATTTGCGATTTCAGTGTGAATGATGTAATGCCTGTGGAAAACAGGTGTAGATTTTTTTTTATGTGAGTGCTGCCATCTATTGGCTGGTTATTTCCAGATGTTTTGCTTCCAGTGTTCTCATGAATTATCTGGAGAACTGCATATGTCGAAGAATTTTGAGTGGATTTCCTCTTTTCTCTGATCCCAGCGCTGGGGTCCTGTGTGCATATGCAGCCAATCAGAACCTGAGTTCTCAGTTGAAGACCGTGAGGAGGCTCGTCAGCAGTAACCTGAGAGACTTGTACACCTTAGCCAATAATACACCAGCGGTAAGAACTTGGATGTTATCCTGCATCACACAGCAGGGATAGATGGAATGATTGATATGGGAAGATAAACAGATGAATGGATGAAAGGGAAGATGGACAGATGGACAGAGATGAATGGATGGATATATGGATGAATAAATGGATGCATAGACAGACATATGATAGGGTGGATGGGCAGGTGGGTTATTTGGATGGACAGAGAAATGAACAGATTTATGGATGAACATATGTAGGGATGGACGGTTAGAGGAATGGACAGTCAGATATATAGGTGGATAAATGGATGACCATGTGAATGGATGGACAGGCAGTAGAATGGTTGGATGAGTAAATGGATGAATGGGCAGATGGATGAAAAGATGAATGAGTACATGGTCAGACAGATGAATGAATGGATGGATTTGATGTATGAAGAGGTGGGAGGGATGGACGGATGGGTGGGTTGCACAAAAGCATGGGCAGATGAATGAATGGACAAATGGGTGTGTGGTTAATGCATAGATGGATGGATGAATAGATGGGTGGCTGGACAGGTGTATGGATAGGTAGGCAGAAGCATGGACAGATGAATAACTGGATGTTGTTTGGATGGGTGTGTGGATGAATGGATGTGTGGACAAAAGGATAGACAGATGAATGACTGGACATATTAATGAATGGAGGGATGATCGACTGATGAATGCATGGGTGAATTGATATATTTATACATTAATATTGCATCAGTTTAAGTCCACTTCTAGAAGTCCAGTTTAATTGTATTCATTATAATTACAGATTGTAAATTAGTTTTGTATGATTTCATTCCCAGCAAGTTGATTACCTGATATCTCAGTATGGAACTGCCAAGAACCAGGTGCTTTGTGATCTAGACAGTAAGTATACAATGTTGATTGTAGTGCATTGTCCAATACATGCTTTCATTGCGTGTAAACTGAATGAGTGTGTGTGTGTGTGTGTGTGTGTGTGTGTGTACCTGTAGATGTAGGTCAGTTGTTGGGTGGAAGGATACATGAAGAGCTGGGAAAAGTGGTGCTTCCTGCCCTGGATGAGGCACAGAACATGGCTGGAGGTAGAACATTATCCATTTACTCTTTCTCTTTCTCTCTCTCTCTCTCTCTCTCTCTCTCTCTCTCTCTCTCTCTCCCTCCCTCTCTCCCTCTTACACACTCTCCCATAATAAATGTCCATTAAAACTGCATATAGATCCTGATTGTCATTGGTCACTTAATCAAAGTGGAAAGAACCACTCAAGGTAACCATGACAAATACATCCTTTGAGACATGGTCATGTCTGTGTGTGTCTGTGTGTGTCTGTGTGTGTGTGTGTGTGTGCACGCTAGTGATTCAGGACACTAAGGAAGCTCTGGAGAACGTGACTGTGACGTTGGCGGTCCTGCAGGAGGGCACGGCGCAGCTACAGTCGAACCTGAGCAGGGTGCGCATGGACATCACGAATGCCCTCGATGACCCGGCATGCGCTGACTTGTTTTCACACACAGTTCACATCTGCGTCAACATCCTCAGCTCTCTCAGCCAACTGGAGATCAGCGCTAACTACTCAGCGGTGAGGTTTAACTTCAGTTTAACTATGTAATCTATGAAATCATATCTTACCGTCCTAATTATTAGGATACTAAACAATATTTATGGAAACCTTAATATTTTATAGACATTAAAAATTACAAAAGAAAAAGGAGATTAGACTAAGAAAACAAGCCAAGCACATAAAGAAATACCTATATAGAAAACCTAGTGAGCATTCTTGACTTTTAAGATGGATTATCTTGATCTGAAAACAAGCATAAGAGCTAATTTGTTTTTAAAATGCTAAATTACAGCTTGTGTGTTTCAGCTGCCTGGTGTGAGTGAGCAGTTGGCCAAAGTGAACAACGTTTTGAAGACCAACCTCAGCCAAATAGTTCACAAGGTGCTTCAGTATAATGATGACATTGGAGTTTTGATGTTATGCATGTTGTTAAAATGACTGCCAAGAAAACTATATTGGAATTACAGTAATTAGCCTCCAAACTGTTAAAAGTGTTGTTCTGTCTGGTTTCTCTTTTTTGGGTGTAAGTGGTCAGGATATTCACCCCTTTTCTTCATTCTGGAGGACAGATCTGTCATGCAATTGTGTCTTTGCAATGATACCATTTGTCCTGGCTTTGGTAGTTCATATTATGCAATATATACTCGTACATACTTTAATAGGAACACCTGTACACCTGCTCATTTATGCAATTATCCAATCAGACAATTATGTGGCAGCATAAAATCATGCAGATACAGGTCAAGAGCTTCAGTTAATGTTCACATCAAGCATCAGAATGGGGAAAAAGTGGGATCTCTGTGACTTTAACCATGGTTGTTGGTGCCAGATGGACTGGTCTGGGTATTTCAGAAACTGATCTTCTGGGATTTTCACACACAACAGTCTCTAGAGTTTACACGGAGTGGTGCGAAAAACAAAAAATATTGGGTGAGCGACAGTTCTGTGGGCGGAAAGGCCTTGTTGAAAGAGAGGTCAGAGGATTGGTTTAAGCCACCAGGATGGATATAGTAACTCATAGAATCACTCTTTACAGCCATGGTGGCCTGTATCTGCATGATTTTATGCATTGTGATAATGCCACTTGATTGGCTGATTGGACAGCTGGATAAGTGTTCCTATTAAAGTGGACGGTGAGTGTAATGCACACAGTCGTAGTTACAGGGACTGCATCAAATTTGTGACTGTTACACCAGTGCATTAATTTGTTATCTAAACTCCAATGGTCTCTGGAAATTTAGTCAAATTTGGGAGAGTTTTCCCAGATTTTGACAAAAAATAAAATGAAATAGACTAGGAAATAAAAATAGAGCAAAAAGCAACATACATTACCTGAGGAACCTTCTTTTTTTGAAAACAGTGACCTTAACAGACACAATTAGGAAAATATTTTTAACAGCTTTCTCAATTAAATAATTGAACCCTTGTACTTTTACAGTAAAGTTCCATGGAAAATAAAGTGATAAAAAACTGCTTATAACCAAACATCAAGATATTAGTTTGTATAGTTATCATATCATACCACAATTTTTCCCATACCATTTTTGCTGTTTTTTTATGTTTATATATATATATATATATATATATATATATATATATATATATATATATATATATATATATATATATATATATTAACCCCTAGTGTATATATACATTAACCCCTAGTTCATTATTCAGAGTTCTAGCATATGGCTTCTAGAGTAGAGGGTTGACTCTTTCTCTGAAGTATGTTTTTCTCATCCTTCAGGGGTATTTAGCCTTCAGCGACACCCCAACAATGGTAACAAACCAGACCAAAAATGTAGCTGAAGGTAAGGTTTATAAGTAAATGCACCCCCGTCACCATAGATAATCTATGCATCAGTTCTGTCATGTAATGTTGGAGACCTTTCCTTCTTTTCTGTCCTCCTTTTTCTGAATGATTTTAGGAGTCCGAGGTTTGTTGGATGGCACTGGCAACAATATCACCAGATTCTCCAAGCTGTTTCCGGTGCAGACGACTGTGAACAACGTCACCATTTTCATCAGTCACACACATTCACAAATTGAGGATCTTTACCCAGAGATCGACAAAATGGACTTCTATAGGTACTTCAGCCATGATAGATACACAGATCTCAGTCACAGCGATTGCTCTGTGCATGTCGTAAATGTCTTAAATGTTTCATAAAATCATGCATAAATGAACAAACACCACCTAGATAACACCTAAAATATCTTATATGGTTGAACACAAGCAAAATTAATGGCTGGTTAAGTAATTAGACATGGCAAATGATCCCAAAAGATGACTTTCACTAGCCGAAAGGAGCTCACTAACAACAAAAAGTCTAATCATTCTTGAAGCATGTGCTCTTTGCAGAATGCTCCCTTTAGCTACGGCTTTCCACTATTCCCACATTTCTGTAGAAAAAATGAAGGCTTTTCTTTTAGCATTATCATTATCCGTGTTAGAATTATCTATTAATTAAATCGCTCAGTCACTCATTCACTTGTATGAAGCTGGCACTGATTAAACATCATCAGTCAGGGACAAAGTAGGCGTGCATTAGCATAGTGACACATAAGCACAAAAAGTCATTAAATTAAAAAATAGATGTGTTGGAATTTTTTTTCTCGTGGCAGCTGCTCCAAAGTGCAAAAGAAATTTAAAAGAATAAGATATTTATTTAACTTACACCAGTTTTCTTAACCAAGACTAAACATCATGAAATGAAATAAATGAATTTTAAGACTTCATTTAAAAGAATGCACATAAACAAGGTATTTACGATGCATTATAAGTACAAAGTTAAAAAAATATTAAGTACAAAATTTTAACATCCTATAAGATGCTTCCAGTCTGTAATTACTTTTAAAAAAAATGTAATAAACGTATCACAAGCGTATTGTGACATGACATCATTTATCATGGTATTGCCCTACTTCTTTTGAATTCTCCATTTAACCTAAAATCAAATCCATGGAATTCAAGATCAATTCTAATCATACAATCATTTTACTAATAACAATCATTTTACTAATAATGACTGTGTATTTGACTAGTCTATAAAATATTGTGTAATCTTTTGTCTGCAGGTGGATTGGGTGTATCACACTGTGCTGCATGGTGGCTCTTATATTAGCCTTCAACTTCCTGGGTCTTCTGTGTGGAATCCTGGGATTTGACAGACACGCCTCTCCTACTACCCGCGGCTGCGTGTCTAACACCGGAGGGAACCTGCTGATGGCGTAAGTGAGGCAGTTTAATTTATCAGCTAGTGGATGTAAGATTGTGGAATTTGACCCTCTCTGGTAGGAAAATGCTATTACAAGTTACTTGTGGAGGAACATTTCACAATGTGTTGTGCTTCAAACTCCGCAGTAAAGATAACCCAGCTGAATATCATCAAAATAGTAAGAAATAAGCAAAAACACTATCAGTCCGGTATCCTTTTTCTAGTTATGGTAATAGTATGGGACACTCTTTACACTTTCACTCTCTCTTGCTCACTATCTCTGTCCTGATTGGCTTCGGATCCTGCCAGTCACTGTGTAGTCCGTCTTCTTTTGTGCCTAAAGTTGGATCATGATGTTGTTTCATGTATCTGAGCTGACATGGCATATGTGATCAAATTTCCTGTCAATTTGGACCCGAAACTCTGACACAGCACTGACTCTGGCATTTTATAGGAGCTCTGGGACATCATATAATGAAGAAAAAAGAAGAAAAAAATTCTTACATGGTGTGGTTTTACCTCTAGCAGAAAGTCCTCTTATTTCCTCTTATTAAGAAACTGTGTTTCTTTCAGTGGTGTCGGCTTCAGCTTCATGTTCTCCTGGGTGCTCATGGGAGTGGTGACGGTGACGTTTGTGGTGGGGGGGAATGTCGAGAAGCTGGTGTGTGAACCTTTCCACTCCAGAGAGCTCTTCAAGGCAAGACTGCACACACGTTCAACACAAAAACAACACTCCATTACACGTTATCATGCTGCTTTAGTGAGACTTACAGTAAATACAGTATATATGGGTAAATTATTAAGGCAGGGTCATCCATCATCTTGTCATTTACATTTACACCATTTAGTACATGCTCTTGTCCAGACTTAATAAAGTGCTTTATAGTCTCCATCAAAAAACATCATCTTAAAATCCCTTAAGAATCCCTTATGTTTTAAATGTCAGTTCATTTTAAATAAATAGCTAGTATTCGAGGCCTAATCTTATTTTCCTCCTTTTAGCTATTTTAGAAATGTAGCTACTGCCTTTTAAAGTCCTTTTAAACTCTTTTATGCATTTATGCAGAAGTGTGGTGTCTGTTAATTTGTGTTACACTGGGAAAAGTCTGATGCTCAGCCAAGGAAATGCTATAAAAAGCTATACGAGCCCTGACAACAGATATTCGAAGGTTTTCAGTGATGACGGAGAAGATCGTCTTTTACAGATAAAATGCGCTAATGTTTAGGTGTTTGCTGTTTAGGTGTTGGACACTCCAAATCTGGTGAACCCTTCATGGAAGCATTTCATCCCTGGCTACCTGTATAACGATCCAGAAATAGATCTCACAGTGGAAAACATTTACAGGTGAATATCAGCCTGAACACATGCTTACCAACATGAGCGTTCAGATCAAGGAGACACTTTTTTTTTTGATAACATTAGGCTTTGGTTATGAAGCTGGATATGAATATATTCATTCCATAAGTGCATTTATAGAAGAAATTTGGTATTCATGAAAATCATGTTAGGAAAAACATTCTTATCCTACGAGAGCTCCTGAGTGAATTTATGTATGAGGAGAGTCACTAAAGTAAACCTCAGATCATACTGAATTGATTCATGAATCAGTTGGCAATGAGTCATTTTTAACACTTTATTTCACTGGTACTCGCAGGTCAAGGTGACAATCGTTCTCTGTAACATAAAAACTAAAAGCTTCCTGCTGAAAAAACCTGAAGTACCGTTTTATGTTCAGTAAATCAGAAATTAAAATGGCGGATTTTGCCACCCAGTCAAATATGTCAGTGATCTTAGTACACACTCCTGCTCTTGTTAAAATTCTGTCTTCAGCAGGTGGAAGCTCCTTTCATATACACACTCGTGTGGGCCAGCAGAGGGCAGCAAAGAGCCAATTTAACTGCAATAACACACCCTTTACATTTATTCCTACAATTTTTATGTATATTTTTGCTTTTCTTAAATACAAGAAAATCAGAAGGAATTAGAAGAATTGCTTAAAAATAGATATATGAAAATAAAAAATGGGAGGCCAAGGCGTAAAATTTCATCAATTATGAAAAACTCAGTCAGTAGCTACATCAGTCAGTAGCTATAATATAAGATATTTTTAATAAATACTAATACTGATAAAGATAAAGCATCAGGAGCTACCTATGTGGCAGACATTTTTTTTATTTTTAAATCTTGCTCAAGGGCCAACAGTGGCAGTTTCGAATCACATTCAAATAACGGCTTAGCATAAACCAGAGCAAACTGTGCTGTTTATGAAAAACCAGATAAGAGAATAGTAGATGTTGGTGAGATATATTCTATTCTAATCATTTTGCTTTTCTCTCTCTCTGTGTCTCAGTAACTGTAAGGAGAACCATGGGATTTATTCTGCCCTCCACCTGGATAAAGTGTTCAACATCTCAGCCTTGCTCAACACCAGCTTGGTGAGTTGATTCATTTGCTCCTAGAAGAGCTACATGGACTAAGACTTACCGAAAGTTTAATATTATGTCCACCATATGCTCCCAGTTATGCTCACGTTGTTTTAAAAATTTATACCTTGTTCAAAAATGTTACCTAATATTACGCCTCAGCTTTGTGGTCTATGAAAGCATTTATCTTATTATGATACATGCTATTTTTATGTTCAGAAATGGGTCTGTACATTTATTCACAGGTACAGTATGCTTCAAAATATCTTTAAAAATGATTATCTGTCTAACATATACAACTGCTATTTAAAGATATACACTGAACACTGGCAGTGTACTGCATTTTAACTGTCTAGTGATTAATTCAAATATAGCAGTGACACTAAACCAAGCTAGAATCGTGATTGTGGGAGATTAGCTTCCACTTATCCAATGCCATCTTACACTGTGGGCTGTTTTTGAACCATTTCCAATCTTTCAGAACCTCAGAGTTCACGATAAGCTGTGATTTTCTTTTCTTCACAGCCAGTTGGCAAGCTTACAGCGTCTTCTGGTGTTAAAGACAATCTAGCCAGTGCGTTTGGCACAAAGCGATGCAAATGAGCTCTTTCCTTAAAAGCAGGCATCACTTGGTGCTCTCTTAAATCCCAGCTCGTGTATACGGTACTTTTTATGCTCTAATACTCGCTAATAAACTCAATTATCTCATTTCAACTTTAGTAATAATGTTATGAAGAATAGATATCCATGGATTTGTCCTATCAAAGCTTTAATCAGGTGGGTAATGTGCTTACTCTGGCATTAGTCTTAGTATTGCAGGGACTCGATGTACTCGTTTCAGTTGCCTGGTGTAAAAGCACCGCTTACCGTGAATGTATAGCTTGTTTCTTTAAGGTCTTTCTCTTTAGAATTACATAATACTCTCCAGTTAAATGTGAACAGGTTGCTTTCAGTGTATTGTTATATCATTCCTGTTTTTTTTTTTCTTTCAGCCCTACAGACATGACCTGCATACAGATGCTTTAAAATGAGGTTTCTCAACTCCAGTACTGGGAACACACTGTCCTGCACAGTTTAAAGTAGGACCTCGAACATCTCAGGAATGAGCTGAATAATTAATGATCGAGTGTGTCGGGTGTAGCAGAGCAGGGAGTCTCTAGTACTGGAGTCGAAAACCTCTGATAAGTGCCAAATGTCAACTTCAGTTCAATTAAATTTTATTTTTATAGTGCATTTAATAGTAGACATTGTCACCTAGCAGCTTTACAGAAATCCGGATGTAGATTTAGCTCTCTAATGAGCAAGCCAGAGGCAAGAGTGGCAAGAGATAACAAGAGAAGAGCCAAAAGGGAATGTGTGCTCTTCTGGGTGACACTGTAGTGAGATTGTAAATCATTGCTCTCCTACAACTGTATACTATAAAGTCAGACAGTACTGACTGTGTATGTAGGTACAACTAATAGATACTACAGTATCTAGGTGAGATTATCCGCTGAAGCAAGGGGAAACTCTTTTTGGGAATTGCAGATCTTTTAGGGAATCCGTATGGGACAATCCGTAGTAGCAGAATGTGAGTCTCACCTGCAGAAAGCTCAACGTATCAGAATAAATCAGGAGAGTCTGAATGGTGAGAGAAGCCCAGCAGTAGAACAACATTAGCCTTGTTTCGTGGACATTCCGCAGCATCAAATGTAACTATAAATAGATTTTTTAAAAAAAGTAAGACGTTATTGTATAATTAATAACACAACGTAATCCTTAGCAAATTGCTCTTGTTTATAAATTATAAAACACTTTGGGGAGTGCTGGTATAGGAGAATAATCAGCTTCAGCCTGGTAACAGTATCTCTGCATCACGCCATGGTTGACTATTTTCCCATAACAGCACTCCTCCGAGTGTTTTATTCTTTACTTCTAATCCTGATCATGACGTTACCCAGATTTCAGGTGAATACGCCGTGTTTATTTTACACACTCAAATCTCCAGCACCTTTATTGCGTCAATTAAACTTTATCTTCATTCCCGTGTTGTGAGATCTCTTACTCAGATTGCGTCTTTATCTGTATTTGCAGTTGCAGTGTGCCAGGGGAGAGTCTGAACCCAGCGTTCCCCCAATTCCAGTCCTCTTGCCCTGCCTTGTTGTCATTTCACCTTACTCTAATAAGCCTCATTCATCAACAAGAGGTTGAGAATTAGTCGATGAGCTGAGTCAGGGGTTATAGAGTCTGGAAAACACTAAACTAACTGTGCAGTGCTCGAGTCCCCTGTGGAGCAGACCTGAGGAGACAAAGCAGCACTGTTCCACCAGCACCAGCATCTGTTTCCTATCACTAAGTCCTCTCAGGCCCCATATCTCAAAACACTGCTGTGGTTTCTCCCTTTTCCTTCTCTAGTACACTAAGGATGTGTCTAAGAAGTTTGACGGCGTGAAGGTGGATCTGAAGACGATTGTCCTGCTGAATGCAGAGGGCAAAGATAACCTCATCAACTTCACTGAAGCTGGCATTAAAGACATCGACTTTGCAGCGTATATAGAGGAGGTACAGCCTCTCGTGTACTTCCATCGTCTAAAATCGACAAAAATGTAGAAATCTTCAATATGAGAAAGCCACCACATGATGCACTTACTGTTCAAATGTTTAATGTTGTGAGCACACTGGGAAAAATGCACAGTGACCATAATGTAGCTAATTCCCCTAGCAGGCTCATGGTGATTATTTTCTACAAGCAACGGAAAGGTAGAGTGACAGCGGAAATGAGACAAAACAGTCAGGAATATCAACAGTTCTCTCTGATGTGCTGGTAAATTACCAAGAAAAGACTCCTTATAATTAGACTTATGATCAACTGCAAAACTCAACTTCCAAAAATTCTACCAGAAACAACACTGAGGAATTGAAATTTTCAATTAAGTACAACAAAAGTGAACTGTTAAGGTACTAAATTCTCGTACTTGCTTTTCATATCTTCTCGTAAGGCTTTTTATTTTATTTATTTTATTTAAACACGGGGTCAGCGCTTACTGGGGCCTAAAGTACAAGATGTACCATCCTTCACATTGTAAAGAAATATCCACTTTCTCATTTATAGGAGAACTCACATTACACAATTCTGAATTGAGTATCATTTTTGTGTTTCCTAAATATACAAATGAAGAGGGTGATATCTGAGAAGCCAGTATGAGAAGATCTTCTCATAAAGCTGCATCATAGACAGGAAGTGCATGATTTTATTTGTTTGTTATATGTGATATGATATTTTATACACCAGTCAAAGGTTTGAACACCAACTCGTATAAGGGTTTTCACTTTGTCTACTATTTTTTACTATTGTAGAAAAAGTATTCCTGATTCATTGCTTCTCTTCAGATCGAAATGAAAACTACTTGTTTTAATTTAATTTTAAGCAAAAAGTACTTTAATTAAAAATAATTAAATAAAACCCACATTTACTTTTTACACCTACATGGGGAATAACTTATCTTAGAAACCTGAGTCAAAGTATATGTTCAATCTCATGCATCTAAACTTTTTTGTCTTTTTTGTGAACAATATTGAGTTCTTTGGTTAGAAAGAAAAAAATTAAAAATTAAAAAAACCCAAAAGAAGACACTGCACACACAATTGACTGATATTACATTTCTTACAGGGTATAAATGAATAAACTTTTTTATTTTAATCTGTAATTTGCAATGTGCAATTTCATTTCAAGGATGAGCTTGTACCCTGCCTCATAGCCTTGTTTTAAAATGAATTTTATAGTAACACTCATGCTAGCCATAAGAATTCTTTTATACCTAATAGTTACAACTTGAGAAATAAATTCAGCTAATTAGATCCGATGTGTTGCTTGGGTTGTGTACACTTTTGACTGTTAGTGTAGTTATCTGTTTAGTTATTCTAGTTATATATATACATTTTTATTATATTATGTTATTATAATGTAAACTGAATTGATCCTTCCATTAAATAACTGTAATGGCACATATTTTATCCAGTAAATCTATTGTTTAAATTGTTGGAATACATTGATGAAATAAATGTTCATAAGGAGGAGGAAAAGGTTTAAGAACCCCTCATGTGTAAAATGTAATGAGATTTTAAGTGTGACTAAGATTCCCTTCTCTTTCGTCTCGTCTGTTTTCAGCTCAATAAAGGAGTGACCCGTGTCGACTTGCTGTCATTCGCTAATGACCTGGATACTCAAGCTGACCAACTGGTGGGTTCCATTTTCTTCTGTGACGAATGTCTCATTAAACCCAAACCAGCTTGTAAAAGTGATATGTCCTGTTGTTTATGGTCAGTTCATTTGAGTAAACTACGTTTATTTTATTCCGTATATTATTATATACCTCCAGTCCAACAGCTGTCTCTCAGTTTAGGTTCGCTGACAGGTTACATTTCACACCTGAATCCTACGTTAATGTACACAGCTGGGTTGAAGAAACTGTGCACAAGCCTCCCATTCATTCTGCAAAACTCTCACAGTAATGATCGAATCGAGAAGTCTGAGGTGTAATTTAAGCTTAGCAGGCACTGTGTGTGTTCCCATGCTCCACATAGCCAAGCTTTGTAACACACAGTCCAGATTTTAATGTGCAGAACTGTAATGTAGACGATAGATCATATACATTAATCACATGTGTACACACACACACACACACACACTCAGGGGCGGTGCTGAGCCAGCGCCTGCTGGGGCCAAAAGTACAAGACGTACCGTGCTTTATGTTTTTTCTGTCTACAGGCCAATTCACATGACATAATTCTGTCTTTATCATTATTCCTGTCTCCAAGGTTTAAAATAAGCTTAATTTGAATCAAAGCTTTTTCCATTTTCTCAACAAGTGTTCCTGCAGTGCAAGATACATTGGTTTGTTTTTTTTGGGTTTTTTTTTTTATCTTAGCATCTGATTTTTTTTTATCCTTGATCTGATCTTAGCACTGGACGTAAAGCATTTACATCATAACTTTATAATTTCTTCCAGATAGCATGCCTCCATAGGCATTCTAACACTTTCAAGCATTCAAGGAATAAACACGATGGGATATGCTGTTACAGGAAAATAACCATGACAAGGTGGTGCCGTGTGGCACAACACAAAGCGGAGTTACTGTTACTAATGCAAAGTAGATTATTTTCCTATAACCGCATGTCCCAAAGTCTATTATTCTTCTTTATAACATAGGAATTTGTCAATGTTGACCATTTTTAATTTATTTATTAACAACACATTGTAGTTTTTGTCTAGTCACATTATAGTCCTCTGTCCTGAAGACTTCGAAAGCACTGACACTGGAGACTCCTTCCATGTTAAATAAACATCCTCACTAGTCACTCACCAGTGTTTAACAGCCATCAGGATAGAAAATCTGGGTAGAAATTCAGCTACTGCGTTTCATTTAAATCAAGCTATGTAACATACATAAAGTTCAAATGATAACCTGCATTATACGTTATAAAAAACTGGATACATTTAAAGTGCTTGAAAAATCAACAAACTCTAAATACATATTCGCTAAAAATGTGAACTTGTTCTTTCTTTAGTAAGCTTATGGTTTGTGTATGGTTTATGTCTGTCTCAGACTAAAGGACCTGTACAGACGTCAATCAAGGGCCACGCTAACACACTGCGACAGATCCACACCAAGCAGGTCATCCCTCTGCAACAGTCCATGGTAATCCTGCTCCCTCTCATCCAGTATCAGTTTAATAATTTATTCAGTAGTAAATGTTCAGCATGGTTATATTCAGTAGCTGAGTACATGTAACGTAGAGAATATGACATTGTTCATGAAGGACTGAAGATTAAGAGAGAGAGAGCAATGCTGGATAACAAGTGCTTCTAAACCTTAAAATGTAGCAGCTTCAGTATTATAAATATACTATGTGACCAAAAGTTTGTGGACACTGAACATCACACCCATGTCCCTGTTATAATAAGCTCCACTCTTCTGGGAAGGCTTTCCTAGATTTTGGAGTGTGGCTGTGGGGATTTGTGTTCATTCAGCTACAAGAGCATTAGTGAGGTCAGGTACTGATGTTGGTGAGGAGGTCTGGGGTTCAGTCGGTGTTCCAGTTCATCCCAAACGTGTTCAGTGGGGTTGAGGTCAGGGCTCTGCGCAGGAGACACGAGTTCTTCCACTCCAACCTTAACACACCATGTGTTCATGGTTTCTCACTTTGTGCACAGGGGCATTGTCATGCTGGAACAGGTTTGGGCCTCTTAGCTCCAGTGAAGGGAAATTTTAATCCTATAGTGTACAAAGATATCCTAGACAATTGTGTGCTTCCAACTTTGTGGCAACAGTTTGGGGAAGAACTACATATGCGTGTGATGGTCAGGTGTCCATATAGTGTATATATGTTGTGTAGATATGAAAGTTGTCACTAATAGCAATTTTCACAAGCAAAAAATTTCACTTAACAATAATTCAGTTACTATTATCATCAGCTGATATACAGTATACACTTACCAGCCACTTTATTAGGAACACCTCCCTGCTTATTCATGCGATTATCCAATCAGCCAATCATGTGGTGGCAGCACAATGCATAAAATCATCCAGATACAGGTCAAGAGCTTTAATGTTCACAATGACTGAAAATTTCAGACACTGCTGATCTCCTGGCATTTTCTCTCTACAGTTTACACAGAATGGCACAAAAAATATCCAGTGATCATATTTTTTTCTGATTGTAAGCTTTGAGTATATGTTACATATAAAACAGGACATGAGATGTTTTCTTGTATTGAGATTTTGTGTGTATTTTAGTTAAATGCTGTTATTGCTGCTATTCTAATAAGCCTAACACTTATATAGCATTTATTATCCGTGTTTTATTGGTGCAGTTTCCACCACCTCCATAGTAAGTTTCTTTCTGTCACTTAGTGTTGCTATATCTTACCTCTTTCTCTCGATCTTTTCCTGATCTTTCAATTTCAAGAAATACGTTAGCGCAAGGGTAAGTGTGTGTGTGTGTGTGTGTGTGTGTGTGTGTGTGTGTGTGTGGGTGTGGTGACCTTGTGCTTGACCATGTTTAAAAAAAAAAAATTAAAAAAAAACTCCATGAATTTATATTCATTTGTTGTCACAAACTTATTAGACCACGATTAACACATTTTTACTTATAAATTTACTTTTGTTTTATTACCAAAGAGTTTATCGAGCTCTCTGAATTAGCATGATGCAGAGTTTGACAGCCTGTTTATAGTGTGTATATTATTCCTTCTCATTCAATAGTCCATTATCATGATGTATGTAGCTCCTCCATGTCATGCATTTCCTGTTTTTGAGCATGCATATAATAATTTCAAGTATGTTACACATTAAAGGCAAAAGACTAGATGTCTGTGTTTCTGTGAATTAAAAAACAAACTCCTGATTTTCAACATGCACTGTATATTATTATTATTATTATTATTATTATTATTATTATTATTATTAATTCAGGATGAGATTGTCTCTGTAGGCAGCATTTTGGGCAGTGATTGTGCTTCTGAAGCAAAAAGAGTCCTGCAAAGTTCCTCCATCTCAGAGAAAGCATTCCCAGAATTCGGAAGAGAGTTGTGGAAAACATGCCAGATAGTCCTAAGCATACTTTTAGGTATTTAGTAAAATACATTGTACCATAGCGATAATAAATGCTCGATCCAGTTTGGTCAGAATGTGTTGATTAGTTTTCTCTAACAGTAGTTCTGACTAGTAGCTCTGGCTACAATGAATCACAGGTTTACATTAATGCACATGTTCTAATACGGTATAGTTTTATAGTAACAACTAATTTACAAGGACTTGTATGTCAGAAGCTCCGCATTAGTTGTTATTTCACAAAGAATAACGTGTAAGATTTCTGTAAAGAGACGTTTATTTAGCATTTAAGGAAGCAGTCTCGAGTAACCGTCAGAGGTAACGCTATAACTTTACGTTTTCTGCAGTATGAAAGGAGGATGCGGGAACATGACCCAAAATGTTCGTCTTATTGATTCCAAGAGAAAGTGAGGAAATGACCGCTTTAAAGCGGCTATAACAAAAGTGACTTGCGACACTCCACATCATTAAATGTAATTATAAACGGATAAAAAAAGTACAACATGTTATTCTTTAATAAATGAAAAAGATTTAATTGGTGGTTGTGGAATAAGAGGAATAAAGCACTTCAGGAAATGTTGTTATAGGAAAATCATCAACAATAGAGTGGTAATTGTGATGCTGCTTCATCACACCACTCCATTGTTGATTATTTTCCTGTAACAGCATGCTCCATCATGTTTTATTCTACTGATTATAATAATATCACAAACTGTGATAATAAAAAAAATTATCAAAATATACAAATTTGATTGCTGAAACTGATTTTATTAAAGTATATTATTTGAATGCAGTTCTTGTAAATGCTGCCTTATTAATAAGCATAACATTAGCATCGGTGCATGATTGTTAGGTTGGTCATGTGATCACTCATGTCCATATTGTCCCACTTGTATGCTTGGTGTTAGATTAATAATGACGTTTCTGTGTTTCCTTAAAGAACACTCTGAACCAGAGCATCAGGTTTCTGGAGAGGACCGCTTCAGATCTAACAGTAAGTGATTTATATTGGAATTTTATTTATCTCATATTACTTGGTATGGGTTTAATATGTGACTATGATTTTTATGATTTCATTACCCACGTGTCTTTTTCAGGACAAAATTTCAGAAATACTTCAAGTCGTTGATTCGGCACAGTATCTCATCTCGCATAACGCAACTTTTATTGTCAATCAGGTAATACAGCGAGCTGTTTTTCTCTGTAACTGTTGTTAAGGACGTGTTAGTGATCTATCAGTTAATGTTTTAATTCTGTGTGTCATTTGCAGGAAAGTGAGAAATACAAGCAGACCATCATTGGCTACTTTAAACAGTATATCAATTGGATCAAGACATCAGTGAGCATTTTAAAATACTCTTGAATTTGAAGTTAGAGATATTTGATGTTGATGTGATTTTTAATAATGTTAAAATTTCATCCTTTTTCTCATTCATTCTTTCCTATAGCTGATGACGGAAGTGGCCACGTGCAAACCTGTTAGTAACATCATAGACACTGCAGAGATTCTGGCCTGCGGCTTCTTCCTCGATTCGATGGTGAGAGATCTTATATTTTTAGTAAGATGTAAATATAAGATGTAATGCTCCAGTGATTTGGACATGATTTACATCTTATTTAACTTTTTTAGCTCTGTGGACTATTTGTCGTTTACTATCCTTACTAATTTTCTACATAAAATAAAAAATAAATAACAAAAAATTCAATTAGATTTTTAAAAACTAGGTTTTTTTTTTGTTTGAATGTTTTTACCTTCTTGCATTATGCAACGGTCCTAAACTGTGTAAATTATGTATGTTCAGAAATATTTTCTACAAAACTTTGTCTCCAGAATTACAAGTTTTAGACCTGAATGTTAAAAATTTTGGACATAAAATTTTTTTATTATTATTTCAGGCATGCTATTTTATCCTTTTTTACTCATAGACAATTTATTAAATTTTTAATAGAAGTGATATTTAGACAGAATCAAAATTCATATATCATGCAATTTTAAGTGTGTATATATGTATGTATATATTTATATATATATATATATATATATATATATATATATATATATATATATATATATATAAGAATCTGAATATGTGCATAAAAATTTATGCATGAAAGGGTTAAAGTTTACTTTCAAATTCAGTCTTCAGACAGAGAGAGAGTGCAAGAGAGAGACAACAGGAAGTAGAGGCAATCAGGGCTGTTTGTAGTGGACTGACCATCTGGAAGAGTTTTATTCATTTATACCATATCACTGTTGAATTCTCAGTTCTGATTGGCCAGAAGGTGTGGATTATTTTTGTCTAACCACACGGCTCGGACAGTAGTTCTGACTGTAACATGAATGATAGGTTTATATTAATGCACACTTTCTAATACGTTATTGTTTCTATAGTAACAGCTCATACACAGACACTCCTCCATAATAATAACCAGATTAAAAACATGCTGTTATTTAACAAAGCAAATTGTAGAATTGTTGATATGAAGTTTCCTGTAAGGAAATGATTATTTAACATTTATGGAAGGAGTGTCAGTGTCCAGTGTCAAGCGCTTTGCCACAGTTAGTAAGTTTTCCACCACATGAAAGTCTTCGGGACAGTTTTTACAGTTCCTCAAAAGCATAACTTTAAGAGAAATAAAAAGAGAGGCTGGTGAGGGAACCTTTATTCTTGTTACAACGT
Source organism: Pangasianodon hypophthalmus (assembly GCF_027358585.1). Classification (NCBI taxonomy): domain Eukaryota; kingdom Metazoa; phylum Chordata; class Actinopteri; order Siluriformes; family Pangasiidae; genus Pangasianodon; species Pangasianodon hypophthalmus. The sequence goes on from NC_069716.1 coordinate 5,450,377, forward strand.
AACTGATAACTTATTTTGTGGATAATCCACAACATTAAATGTGTCGTTCTGTGATAAACTAAAAAAAATTTAGTGCTGCAATTGCTCTGGTATAAGAGAAATAAAACACTTCAGGATGTGCAGTTATAGGAAAATAATCAACTTCTGGGTGGTAATAGAAACTCTGCTTTGCGTCAGCCCACACCATACCACCACATTGATTATTTCTTTATAACTGCACGCTAGATCATGTTTTATTCCTAAAGACGCAAGCTGTGGACACCAATCATGAAACATTTTAGCTAAACTATTCATTTCGCTAAACAGTTTCATTCCTGTGCTGCAGCCTTATATCGCTCTGGAAGAATGTTATACCAAAAACAGTGATTTAGGTTGAAAGACAAAGATAGATTTGTTCATTACAGTATGGAGAATCCTCTGGGTACAATCTGGTGTTAGATGACTTCATCAGTAATGGATCATTATCATCAAACTCACGATCTCTGAATCCAAACCCAAGTTCTGTAAGTGCTGAGCCACCACTTGCAGCTCACATGGGTACACAATGTTCACATCTGTGCATACAGCTAAGGAAAGCTGTGTTTTGGCTCAGCGTGAATGGAACAGGACCAGCTATGTGCATAGGCAACCCCCCAGTGGCAATCAGCAGGAAGAGGAAATGGAGAGGGGGAACAGGCTGTTCTGCACTGGTGGGTGGGTGTGTGTGATGAGAGGAAGAAGGGATTCTTTGCAGGGGTGTGCCATTAGGCCCCTTACGTGACATTATGGACAAATGATTGATTGTGTGTTCGATCCAGTATAACCACATACACACCAAGACTGAAGAGTCCGCCATGTGATTAAGACAAACCCAAATACAGCGAGACACTCGTACTGCAATTATTGGGCGAGGATAATTGAGGGGAATGAAAAAGAGTCCTATGGACCCTGTAGACATGCACCAGATCTCACACTCACACTCATTATTGCACAATTTCCACATAGCAGGAAGCACTAACTAACTACCAGCAGTAATTAGCCATTAGTTATTAGCACTCCAGAAGTCCGGTAGCAGGTAATTGTGCGTAACTGCTGCAGGAGCCATGTGGACCTCGACAGCTTGTTGAAGAGTTTCAATTCACGTAAAACCTCAGAATAGCAATTTATGGCATGCTGAGATAATTAACCAGGGTGTGGGCTCATTATTTACAATAAAGATTAAATGAAGCTCAAGGCAGGATCCTGAGATGCTGTAGATGTATGGAGGTTAGCATGCTTCAACCACTTCCTTCTTGTTGATGCAGCATGTGACTGGAGTGCTCTTTTAACCTCTGTCAGTTGCCCCTATAAGATGTGAATTAAAACACTCACTGGCCAATGTGCAGGTGACAAATCTGCAGCAATTACTATGATATCAGCATGGACCTTAATCGCAATGAAATGTTTCCAACGCCTCATGGAGCCCATGCCATGAAGAATTGAGGCTGTTCTGAGAGCAAAATAGGGTCTTAACCACCATATTTAGTGTGATGTTCCTAATAACAAGCAGCTGGTGAGATATGCCTCCTAGGGCTGGGCAATATGTAAGGAATAAAAGACCTGGAGGTGTGCTGTTTCAGGAAAATAATCAATGGTTTGACATGGCATGACCTGAAGCGGATTTACTGTTACCACCCAGTTGTTGTTTACTTTCCAGTAACAGCATGTCCGGATGTGTTTTATTCCTCTTATACCACAACAATTAGTTAAATATCAACACATCATAACTTTTATCTGTTTATAGTTTATTAGGCTTTATAAGGCTTATTAGGTTTGGAATACGTGGAGCATCTGCCAGATACTGTAAGTACCTGTGAATGAGTTGTTACCATAGAAATGATGCATTAGAGAAAGTGCATTAAACAGCAAACGGAACTACAGTCAGAGCTGCTGTTATAGAAAATGAATCAAGACCTTTGGACCAATCAGATTTGAGAATTCGACAGCACTGTGATATATTATTCGATGGAAACCACGCAGTTCATATTTTGTCCACTGATTGTGAACCTTGAGTGTGGGTGTGTTGCAGAACACGTTCTGGTTCGGTTTGGGTTGCTCGGCGCTCTTCCTGCTGCCCAGCATCATCCTGTCTGTGAGGCTGGCCAAGTTCTACCGCAGAATGGACACCGAGGACGTCTATGACGAGTGAGTACAACTAAAACACAACCTGTGATGATTAAATGGAACCACCGTTTATTTAGTTGGAGGTGGTCAGAATTCTGGAAGCTTCTTACAGTAGTGTGGAAGTAAAAGATATTTTCTCATCACTCCTTTTTCTCTCTCTCTCTCTCTCTCTTTTTCTTTTCCCTCTATTTCCCCCCCATTCTTTCCTCGGTCTCAGTTCCTCTGTCTCAGGAACTTGGCACTTCACATTATGATAACCGATTCTTGCAATTTCCATCTTCCTCCATTATTTGTCTCTTTCTGTCCAGCACTTTGCACTTTAAGAAAAAAAAAGTCTATATTGTAGATACTCAGTGTTTTCATTGTATTGTTCGATCATTCACACTCTTACAAGTAATGAAATAGTGCTGAAACATTAAAAGAATCACCAAGTGTCTTGACCGGAGACATGTCAGTGTACATAAGCCTCTATGGTGGAAGATTAATGTTATTTGCTTGTCTTGTATCTTTTTAGCATTGACACAATTCCCATGAAAACGTAAGCTGTTTTTTTTTTTTTTTTTCCAATTTTCCTCCTGCTCTCCTCTTTGAGAACCTCATTAATATGAAATCTTTTTTGTACAAAAATCTCTTCGCTCTTAAGCTTAAGCCTTTGAATGCTTCTCCGGTGAAGGGTCTTGCTTGTCTTTGTGTTGTGTGTGTGTGTGTGTGTGTGTAAGACTGTGTTTTCTTTTTTTTTTTTTTTTTTTTTTTTTAATAATTCCCTTGTTTAACATAAAGGGCTGTTAAAATCATCGATTATATTACATATCACATACAGTTTGTGTAAATCTTTTTGCATTAATACACTGAAATTCTTACAATTTGTACTTGTGCTGTTTTATGCTCACCTGCACATTTATGAGGCCTAACTGTCCAATCGCATGTCATTTGTCTCATTGCTTATTTTGTTGTTGATTTTTGTTTGTATTTAATGTTTCGTTTCAGTATGGAAATTGGTAATAATGGTTATTATAATGAACATATACAAGGTATCCAAAACCCTGTAATGTCAAGGTAAAAAGAACCGAACCCCCTGCACTGAATCGATCAAACAATACTGATTTGCATGCTAGGTTTTGGAAATAGTGGGCGATACGGCAAATATCTGTTTAATATTTCACGACATAAATTATGTATCATAATGTTCAGTGTTTTCATAGTATGCTAACAAGCTAAAACAAATTCACCGCACCGACTAAAATAATAGACCCACATTAAATTTAAAAATGAACTAAAAGAAATAGCACTCTTAGTGAAAAAAATGGTTCCTTCAGGAGTTTTGGGATGTTTAATGGTTCTAGTTTACTAAAGGGGTTCTGTTTAGAACCTTTTCTGACAGGGAAACTCAATCCTCAGTTTTTTGTGGTTCTACATACAAGCTTTCCCCCAGAGTGACAAACTGAATAAACCTTTAGGGTGCTCCCTTTTTTTTTCCCTAAGAGTACAATTAAAGATATACAGTATATAGAAACTATATACAGTACTGTGCAAAGGTCTTATACACTTAAATTTGTACATAAAATTTGATTTCATTTTTTGCAGTTTTGATGTCATTATTTTTTTGAGAGAATCTTTAAAATCAAATTTTGCTAGCTAGTTGTCAGTATCCGGACCACAGTCCACAAAATGTCCCAGCAAAGGATTTCAAGCAGAGTACTTGGGGAAAAATAATACTGTAGCAGAGCTGATAAACATATGGGGAAAAAAACTGGCTACAGTTCAGCCACTCTAGTTTTCTAATCCAATCACATGCAAAATTGTAAATTATTTAGCTGAAGCCAGCTCATTTGAACAGATGTTCATTGATTTTTCATTTTATTTACTCTCTTTGCTCTGATTAATAAACTGATGACATTGAACTGATGCTTTTTTTAAAGTTCATGACAAGAGCAGAATCTTTAAAGATGAATGGACAGAGAAGTGTGTTTACTGTCACTTTTAAAACAGATGCGTCTCATCTGTTCGTCAGTGACGCTAGTCAAAATTGGCCACAAAAGTTGTTGATAATAAAACTTGTAGTCTTATACTAATCATTAATAGTTACACAAAATGCAATTTGTTGCCATTTAGTCATGTTTTTTGCTCATCCAGAACTTTATAAACAAAAACATTATGTAATTGGGCAAATTTTAGTTGAATACCTCTTTTAGGACCTAAAACCTTTGCACAGTTCTATATAATAAAATATTTTTGCTAAGATTCAATCAAATACTTATTAATTTGACTCTGTGACACTATTGGCTGATCAGTTCTTCATGACTGATCTTGTGTTATAGAGATATTGATGAACAAAGTGCTGGAGCGCTATTAGTCACGATAACAAGATTGTCGTATCGCCCACCTTTAGGTTTTTGGTGACAGGATTGAAGGAAATATAATCACGTGTAGGAGGTGCAGTGCATGCTGGGTACAAAAATTCCCTTTCCAGTTAGCATCATAGCTAGCTCAGCCAGTACTGACAGTGTCTGAGCTCAGTACTAACTGCACGCCCCCAAATAAATCAGAACTCATGATCTCAAATAATTTCAAATTCATTTTATTTCTTTGTTTATTCTTTTGCTTCATGTGCAACATGTTCCTGCATGTGACTCTGACTCGACTGTTATTCCTGCACCGGGCTGTTTTTATATACTAACTGCATGCCTGTGTTCGAGCCGTCTCAATTTCTCAGATCTGGTTGTGTACCAGAGGTCAGGACGCAGCACCACACTGACATGACACACAGGGCACATAGACACACATCCCGCTGTGTTTGGTATGAAAGAGACCTTCCATTCATCCCGCTGTGGGTCAGAGAGGTCAGTGCATTTACCTAAAACAAACTATATGAGGGTGCGTTCACACTTGGCATTGTTTTTACAGAGTAATCATTTGCTGGAGCTGAAAAAAACGTGGCTCATGGGACATACACACTGTAACCATAACAACGCTCTTACCTGTTTTAGCTAGTGTCAGCTAACTAAATAGCTAGAAAGTCCCAGAAATAGATACATTGCTATTTTTAGTTACGTTGCAACACTGGAATATCGAAATATTTTCAATATCTTCAATTCATTGTCGTATTATATTCGCTCAATAACAAGATGAATTTTTTACCAGCTTTCTGTCCGCCATGTTTATTTTTAAAAAGTGCGCGTAGTCGCCTTCTGAAAAATGCATGTTTTTTTTTTTTAGCTTCGGAAGCACCACTGTGACCGAATAAACATTGACTTCGCTTCTCATAGCATTACGTGTGAAAATGTGCACTGATGGTTGAGAAAAGTGTGAACACGCCCCAAAAGGCTAAGCGATCTTGTTCCTTATTTCGACACAGAGTTATCAGATAGCTAGTCCGTGTAGCAGGTGAACTCTGTGGTGCCCTGTGTGGCATGGGAACGCTCTCGTCCTGCTCCTCTGGCACACTGAAAGAGAATGAGTGAGTCTTGTAGAAAAAAGTGCCCTGGCATTGATCATCTCTCCACTTGTTCTCCTTAAGCCTCCCTGCCTATGACACTATGACTCGATTCCCACGAGCCTCGGCGCCCCCTCGCCATGGCGACTGGTGACACCAAGGAGGAACCTTTGTTTATTTTCTCCTCAGTACTCCACAAAGGTACTGACTGTTGCTGAAGTGATTAGAAGTGATGAGAACATCTTACTGTTTGTTTGTCTTGAGTTCACATATCTCACATGTTTTGCATGAATGACATCTGACAGTCAGGGTTCCCACACATCTTGGAAAACCTGAATATTTATACACTCATTTTCCAATCCAAAACGACACCTGGTAAATGAGGAAACCAGAAATTGTGTAAAATGTCCTGTAAAGTGTCAAATTAGGCTGTTTTGCCACTAAGATTGCATATTTAGTGTCATGTCAGAACAGGTGAACACTTTACTGGAGTTGCCACATGGATACACTGCACATTCCTGCAATGTTACAAATGAACATGTAGGTCACTAATTATAATGTAAATATTTATCACTGATAAATACATCTCTGCTTAATTGCATTTTGGCAAGTCTTCCTCAACATATGTTTCAGCATTAACAACTTAGGCCTGGGTGATATGACAAATATACTGTATCACGATGCTTAGACATTTCTGTGAGATACAATTTGTATCAAGATATATAGGTTTGCAAACAAACTGCCTATAAAACAGAAGTTTTACCTTTTTAAACTAAAAAACAGAGTTGATACTTTTATTGAATGTGTACAACAAATAAATGACGTAACACTGAAAGTGGTGTGGGGAAAAAATAAGTAGAAATGTATACATTTTAAATTAAATTCAAAACTTTGTAAAAAAAAGATTTCAATATTTAAAACTGTACAGAATTATATAACATTTTCAGCTGAGTTTGTAACTATTATAAAACTTTTTTTAATATTGCAATACCTTCAATATCTTAGAAAAGTGCATTAAGTGAAATAAATTATCACAATATCAATGTTACATTATCATATCGCACAATCCAAAGAGCTGAGACATGCATACATGGATGTCCGCAACATTGGATGACAGACTTGGCCAATAAAAATAAATAAATATCCATTTTTTGTACTATATTAAGTTGAATGGCTAGTCACTACATTCTTCATTTTTTATGTCTTTTATCAGTCTTTTTCCTGTATTTGAAATGACTTTAGTCACTGGGTGCTAGCTAACATCAGGCATCCATCTTGGATCCATCCGCGTGTCATTCGCTTCTGACTGTATGTGAAATTTAAGATAAAGTAATGCACTGTTTCTGTAAATTGTCAGCAATCCTAAGTCGACCCTCTGTGAACATTTGCTGTCATGCCTATACGTCACAGAAAACTTCTGGAAATGTTTTTTTTTTTTCTAAAAAAGAGTGGGAACCCTGGACAGTGCTGATTTTTGTGCTCAGTCACTCACATCTCTCTGTGCAATTTGAATCTTCCAGTCACATGTTTAGTGTTTCTTCTGCATCGCATATAAGAATGATAATGGAGCTTAATGTTTTCATATTGTGTGATGGTCTTCGCTATGCTTCGTTAATATCACTGTGATCTGCTGTGTGACTTTAGAAGTGTTTAACATCTCTGTAAATCTCACCAAGCTTCCCGTTTGTTGTCACTCTCGACCCTTTCGCACCTCATTTTCACTCAGTTCATTAACACTTAAACTGACTTTTAATGCACTTCCTTAAAGGTTTGTGATCCTCATCATTCTTCTCTCTCTCTCTCTCTCTCTCTCTCTCTCTGTTTTTAGTGCTACTGGAAACTGATTGAAACTCTAGACTGTGAGTCTTTGGGCATTTTTAAGTCTTTCTTTCACCTATACAGAGGTGCCAACATTGGCAGTTAACCTGTAGCATTTATGATTTTTGACCTCTTGCTACAATGATACAGGAGACACCTAAAGTAATGTTGCTTTTCTGCTTTTTTAGTTAAAACATAGGTCAGACTATATGCGAATACATTTCAGCAGGCAGAAAAGCTAATTCACTGAAAGGGAAAGGACGCGAAAGACGCATATTTGCTTCTAGTAGCGATTACTTTCACTTCACACCGAATTTATCTCGATGGACATGTGAATTCACAAGCCTGAGTCTTGTGAGCCAATAGAAAACAAATGGGCAGGACTCTTGTGTCTTTGGCCAATGAAAAAAGGTTCCTGTTGCTTGTGGCACATCTGGGGAAAAAAAAGACAAATTAGCCGTCTATCGATATACACGCTAGGATTTTTGTGTTCATGATGTTGGCACCTCTGCCTCATTCCTTGACTTAGTGAATACTTTAAGCTTATGGTGCGTTATATATTATACCTGTCCTTTTTTTTTAGACCCACCTGATGAACAGAAGTCCCAGTTTAGAGCGAGGAATGGGATCAGAAGAGGATGCCCAGACACAACAACCACAAACTGGTCTTCATCTTCACTTTCCACTCTACACTGAGTTTCAAGTTTATTAGTAACTAATAAACTAGCAACTCCAACACTGGAACTTTTATGAACTTTACATGGATGGATAATTCTTTTTGGCAAACATCACATCAGACCGTTACAGCAATCATGGAGTCAGGGACATAAACATACAACATTCAGCCACTATATACAGTAGATACACAAATCCTTGTTTACAGTCATTGTGCAGTCAGGTTTTTTTGTGCAACTTCAACATTCTACGTTCATTTTTAATCTCCTGAACTTACCTCTCCGGCTTGTCTGAGGGATGAGATTGGAAGATTTTTTTTTTTTTTTTATAAGGCATTAACTACCTGCAGCACAAACTGCTGTTTAAAGGGACCATGCCATTTATGAGCCAACAACCCGTATATATATAGAATATATATATGTATATAAACTCATGCTTGTATATGTGCTAATACTGTCGTGATAATGCAATATGGGATCGCTGCAGAGCCATGCAGAGGCTGAATGAACTGTTGCCTTTATGTTTATGGTATACTTAACGTCACCCTGAAATCATATGTAAGAGTACGTTCTTCTTTGGTGGACAAATTGCCATCCTTGTCACTTCTGTGTCTTGAAATGTTCAAGATACATTTTTTATGTATATAATACCATCTCTAACTTTTTAGAGGAAATAACAATGTGGCAGTTTTGATGTAATGTAGTTTCTATGAATGAACATTTTTAAAACACTGCCCTCGATATGGTACTAACAAAAGCTCGTGAGCTGGAGTTTGTAGGCGTAGTTATAAAACTCTCCACAAAAAAAAAAAATCACTGATGCCAAATCCTATTTTTGTAGATCTCAGGTCTCTTAGTTATTATAAATCCTGTTTTTCTTGGCAATTTCAAATGATCACTGGCAAACTATCGAAGTGTGAATGTAACACGTCACTGTAAAAAAAGAAACAAAAAAAAATCCTGTGTAATTTTTAAACAAGTGGTACCAGGAGAAAATTTATTTCACTGCTCGTTTGTTGCTAGGCCTTCATATTTCTGTTTGTGATAATAATAATGTCAGGTGCTAGATATTTTTGATCATAACTGTTCATTATGTGAGAATTATATATGATATGACAGTGTTATGCAGGCCTTGAATAAAATGTTTACCTGATTTCATACACCCCACTTAAGTTCCCCGAAGCTGGCTGTGGTTTTAATGTTCTTCATTACACAACACTACGCACTGCAGCGTTGGTATGTCCTGGTGGTGTCTGAATCTTTCTCAGAGACATTCATCACATGGCATTTAACAGCTGAGGCAGTTGCCAACATGGCTTGATTTCAATTCCAAGTGGTTAAACTGCCTGAAGTGTAAACAACTGTGAAAAATGTCGAGCCAATATAATATCCTGGATGTTGCAGGTATTGGTTTTTCTTTGGGTAGTTCAGCTCTTTCTGGAAGGGAAATCCTGTCTACATACAGTGCTTGAAAGTTTGTGAACCCTTTAGAATTTTCTATATTTCTGCATAAATATGACCTAAAACATCAGATTTTCTGTCCTAAAAGTAGACAAAGAGAACCCAATTAAACACATTTATCTACTATTTCCTCTTCATCTACTTTTAGGGCTTGTGTGAAAATCTGATGATGTTTTAGGTCATATTTATGCAGAAATGTAGAAGATTCTAAAGGGTTCACAAACTTTCAAGCACCACTGAAAGGTGCCCCCAAACAGGACAAACTGAACAACATTCAATGATGCTAAACGTGTAGATGATTAATCACTGAGCTTTCACATTTATCCAATTACATTTTATTACTGTAGTGCTTTTAACCATAGATACAGTACAAACAGAAATCTATATATCAATTTCTATTTAAATAAGCAAGCCAGAGGTGCCAGAGATGAGGGTGGCAAGGAAGAACTCCCTGAAACAAAATGAGGAAGAAACCTTGAGAGGAACCAGGCTCAAATGGAGCCCGTCCTCTTCTGGGTGACACCAGATAGTGGGATTATAAATCATTATGGTATACAGGTGTAGAAGAGAAATGTTAAACAGCTTATGATTTCAGCAGCAGTTCTTGGAAGCTACAAGTCTACAGTGTCTGGTTGAGAATATCCGCCAAGCAAGGGTCTTGGACACAACGGTTCTATATGTAGAACCTTATATAAGAGGGTTTCTCAATCAGAGAGGGCTCTGTGTAGGCTTTGTAGTAAGATATGAATCCTTAACTATCCAAAAAAAAATCTTTGAAGTAACCATCGAGAAGTTCAGGGTTTTGCTCAGAGGTCTAACAGCAGCTCTCTTGCAGCCCGGGGATTTGAACTCTCAAATGTTCCGGCTAATAGAACATCTTTAGCTGCCTACCTTACACTTTTAGAAAAGTATTCAGTAAATTGTGGAAGCAAAATAAAATAGTTACAGTTGGTTTGTGATTTGGTTGTTGTTCTTTTGGCTGCTCCCAATAAGGGTCGCCACAGCAGATCATTGGTCTGCATGTTTGATTTGGCACAGGTTTTACGTCGGATGCCCTTCCTGATGCAACCCTCCCATTTTATCCTGGCTTGGGACCGGTACTGAGAGTACACTCCCAGTGGCTGGGTTGGGTCCCTGCCCAGAAATCAAACCCAGGCTGCGGCAGTGAGAGCGTGGGATCTTTAGCTGCTAGACCGCCAGGGACTTTGGGTTGTGATTTGGTAAAGGTGCTAAATTTGAACAAATGGTACATCTGCCCAAATGCAGCAAGCAAGATATCAGTTTTTTGACCAGTTTAGCAAAAAATATGAAAGTTTTCTTGTGACTTACCACTGTCCCTACCACAACATATTTACCACTTTCATTGTATTTGTATTTGAATATGAATTAGAATGGCATTCTTACATGAAATAGGAAATTTAATTAAAAACAAAAATTTAAAACAAGAATCTTAGTATGTTACTCGTAAAGTTAAACCTGGTAAATGTTATTTTTTTATATTAATACAGATCAGGGTTTATATGAGTCTATCAGTTACCTCACTAACCATCTTCTATTTTTTAATCTGCCTAATCTATTATTCACCCATAAGCATTAAAGTTGTAAGAGGAAGAAAAGGACCGGGAGAAAGACTGAGATCCTTGGTCCCTGACTTGGTTCAGGGCCAAAGGCAGGAAGGCGTTAAGGGCCCCCATGGTATTTACATTCCTGATCTTGGCCCCCCTTTCTCGAAAAGGCATTGAATGCATGAAAACAAGACCATCTACCCCCCCCCCCCCCCCCCCCCACCCCCCCCCCCCCCCCAAACACATAAATATAAACCTATTCAGTCTCACTCATTGGCCTCTCCCTCAGCACCCATGTTTTAAGCTCATGTCTGAAGTGCTAATTTTGTTCTTGAATTTTAATGATCTTGCAAGTTTCCTACACAATGAAACCACTGATGAATGTTCTGCATTGTACGATGCACATGTTTTGAACCTTCAGACACTGATTCAGTTGTTGGAAGTTGTGATTTCAGCAGCTGGGTCTTATTGGAAGACTTTCCATGTTTGACCTACAAGACAATTCAGAAAATTCCCAACAATTGCATAATGTGCCACCAAAGTTCCATATTTGGGTGTTTGCTCTTTTTTTTTGCCTTGCATCCCTCCATGCTCCTTTAAATTGGTTTCATATGTGTGCAGGATCTCATTGACAGTCCCCAGGCGACCATGCAAGTCAGGGGGAGGGGGTTGAACTCGCCCCCTTCCCCGGTGAGAAGACACGGCTCCATACATATTTTTTTTTCTGGCCTAAAAGCCTTCTTTGTGAGCCGTGACCATAAATACCAGAGCAAGGCCGCTCAGTCTGTTCACAGCCTGCTGCAATCTGCTGTCTCGCACTTCGTCTCCAGCTGGCAGCATGCAGATCCTGAGCTGTGCACTCGTCTTGTCCTGCTGCGTTTGGGTAGCTCTTGCTCACAACCAGGTTGGAGAAGATGCCGCTGAAGCGGGAAGGAGTAAAAGCATCTGGGAAGAACCCATCCAGTTTGTTACAAAAACCAAGGACCGATGCTCTATGGCACTGACGGGACATGGGGAGCTGACCAGGCTGCGTGTCTCCTGCATGGGCCAGGAAGCATCTTACTGGTGCGAGTATGAGGGCAAGCCAGACATTTGCCGCAACTACAACACCAACCCTCGCCACTTCTTCACGCAGATAATGTGGGAGCTGCGCAAGTTGAACAATGCCTGCCAGGGCCCACAAAAACTCAAGCCTACCATGTGCAAGAAAGCGTCAGATGAATCACAGATGGTCTTCACCACTGGTTCCTCGGCCGCTGTGGTACAGAGACCACTAAAACCACAAACCACACAAACCACAGCTGCCAAGCAGGACCAACCCAAACCTGAGGAAGCCAAGCCTGAAATGCCTACGAGTGCACCACGTTCTGATCAAGCCAAGCCAGAACAGAAACCAAATGGCGCAAGACAAAAGCCAACTAGACAAAAGCCTGCAAAACCTCAACCAACAAGACCTCCACCTGCCAGACCTGCAAAGGCCAAAACAGAACAAGTCAAAGCAGAGCCGGCAAAACCTGTGGCATCCAAACCAGCGACCAAGACAACAACATTAAAGAAGGTTTTGGCACCAAAGGCAGCTACACAAGCACCAACTACAACCACTCCAGCACCCACAAGGTCAGCTGAGAACCTGGCACAGCAGTACTGCTGGCATGGCATGCAGGACTTCTGCACCAAAGTCATCGGCTGGTTCACAAAATAAAGTAAGACATGCATTTTAATTGCTTTATATTGTGATTATGGTTAAATTCTACTCTAAATGTTCATGTCATGACTAATAGTTTCTTGTTTCTCATTGTTCCTCAGATAAATCCAGCTGGAGGAAAAATTTGAAAATCCTCACACAGTAGCCTGGTGCAGTTCTGTGGAAAGGTGAGATTCGATAGAAAACAGAAGATATCTGAGTGTGCAGTGTATGTCATTAGAATGGAAGAGATTTGGATGGACGTGAGGTGAAGACCCTCCGTATCGTCATATACAGATGTCAGTTGCACAGACCTTGATTCCACTCTACCATGTGTAAAACAACCAAATGACATTTACTCTCCAGATATGTTTACTATAATAAACAGGAGCTTTATACATGCTCAGAACCTCATGTATCACACGGACAGCACTTCTCTGACAGACAGTTTTTGGGCATTGTTATAAATGTACAGTTAGACCCACCTCCTCAGAGGCTTAGACTAATTCAGGGGCTCATTAGATAGTTTTGTTTTGCTGTAAGAATTAACCAGATTACTTTTACTAAAGTAACCAGGTTACTTTACTAACTAGTGTAGAAGATGCATACTTCACTGAATGATCAACAGTGTATGAATGTCTGAAAGTGTGATGAATAAATGTTGACTTTTTTTAAAATCTTTGTCTATGGTTGGTGAAACATACAGCAGAGGGCACTGGTGATTTATAAACCAAAGAAAAGAACGAGCACAAATTTCAGTTGAATCAAAGTGAGGTCTTTAACATCATAAGTTTGATATTTTATAATAGTTTTATTATATACAGTGGGGTCCAAAAGTCTGAGACCACTAGTAAAATCTTTTCTGATTTAATACAATTTTTATTAAAATTATACTATACATATATTATAATATAATTATAGTATAAAAATATTATACTCCATCAGTGTGGAATTCTCAAATCATAAGGTAATAATGGTTATTAAGGATTAATTTTTTATAATGACAATACTTTGACAATAGTTCCGGCTGTAAAATGAATGACAGGTTTATAGAAATGTGCTCTTTCTAATAACGTTATCATTCCTACAGTCACAGCTAATTAACAGGAACTTCTATAATGGATGCTCCACATACTATAAGGCTTATAATTAACGGATTTGTTTTAAAAAATTGTCATTTAACAAAGAAAAACACGTTTATGTCTGCTATAACATACGTGATAATAGGAACTAACTTGTCTCAGGGATGGTCCATAACATTAAAATATAACTATAACCAGTTGCAAATCATGATGTATTGTTGATTAATAAACAAAAAAAAATTCCCAACCTCCGACCAGGAAAAATAAAGAAAATGCCCCTGAACTTGGAATTAATTTTCAGGAACACAGAATAACTCAGCAGTAAACAAAGTAGCTGAGTTATGCTGTGTATTTATGTATTTGTGTGAGATCAATCAACATACAGACATTAACTTGTATGTTACTTAAACAGTACCTTAAACAGTGACTGTATAGTTTAGTGTTTTGAGGAGGAATATATTCATCACTCATCACAGTTGTTGCTTGTTGTCTTCCTTGTTGCTAACAAAAGACAAATATGGAGCCGTCCATGGTTTATTCCTCAAGTTCCTTAATAGCTCAAATGCACAGAGGTAGAAAATGACGTAATTCCATTCTCCAACATCTTACTTCTGAGGTAAGTCAAATGCCGCATTATTCTTTTTTTAAAAGGCACTATTAAAGTATCTACAGGAGTAAAGGTATTGGTAGGACCACTCTTTTGAACGGTGAATAATATGGAATGAGAAATGTGCCATTACAACCTAAATATAAAAGGGACAAATCAGCTTTTTTTTTTTTTTTTTTTGCCTTTACTTTTAATTTGTAAGCAAAGTTTTGTAGTTGAATTAGATTGGTGGCACAATCCATTCAGTTCAGATTCAAATTCTCAAAACACCACATGGGCTCGTTGGCTGAAATAATAGCTTTTCCTAGGTTGCTGAATAGTGTTTTGAAAATTTGATTAATTTGAATTGGAGATGGATTGTGTCACTGACATTTCTATACTCGATTATTATAACACTGAATTTGAAAACGTGCACACAAATTCAAGGCATGGAACACAATTTCAATTTGATCTAATTCACCTACAAAACTTCACTTAAAGATTCAAATGAAAGCCATAAAAATACAGATTTGTGCATTTTAAATACAGATTGTAGTGGCACTTTTCTCATTCTGCAAATACCAGCTCGAAAGTAGTTTAAATACCTTAGCCCTGAAAAATACCCAGTCCTGAAAAATCCAAACACAGCTACTAATGAAAGTCAATTGAAGCACTGAGATAGCAGACTTTGTGCAGGCGATACTTTGCATCAGTGAGGACAAGCCAAATCAAGTTCCTTGCCTATGAAATTAACATTCCTGTAAGAGATTATACAACACCGTGTGTGTGCGTGTGTGTGTGCATGTGTGTGTGTTCTATAAAAAGCGCTTTCCAGGAGTTCAGGTGTTAGGACACTGAACTCCAGCTGCACACGCGAAACACAGTAGGTAACATTATTCACTAATATTCACAGGTTAACATGGGGCCACATTTACACACAAAAAATGCTAATCAGACCTTTTTCAGCATTTCAATCACACTTTTTGCAATCCAAACAATTTTTTTTTGCAATCCAAACAATGAAGTAGTCTTAAAATGTTTTTGAATCATTTATATTTGAATAAATGTTGTCTTTGTGTGTAAGTGCCTCCCAACTTTAGAGCTAACAAGTGCCCTGTTTAGCTACTTAGGCTTTTGAGGAATGGTAATGCTAACAATTTCCTAGCAGTTCTAGCAATGTATAAAGCAGTCTATATGAAAAGAAAGCAATCAGTGTAAAAACCATAGAACTGCAAAGAAATTTCTGACAGAAAAAGTATTTCAATGTTTTTCCAGTTATCTTAATATGCTAGCATGCTAATCTAGGTATAAGAGTTTATTTTTCTACTCTGTGGGAGAGATATGTGACTTTTGGGATTGTATGGCATAAATCAGTGTTTTACATAGTTGTGTGATTATTTATGTACAGAAAAGATGTAATTTTAATCAAATAAATTTTTAATGTTATTATATATACAAGTATACATACAATACCATCTAGCAGCTAACATGAGAAACAGACAACAAAATGTACACAATTATATATATGTATATATATATATATATATATATATATATATATATATATATATATATATATATATATATATATTTTTTTTTTACTTTTTTTTTTACTTTTTTGTTTAAAGTGTGACAAATTAAATCAATACATTGTTTCCTTTGGAAAAGCAGTGAAACATGGTTTTTGGGTGTGCAATTATAGTAAAATAATCGATGACAGGGTAGTGTGATGTGTCCTGACACAGTGCAGAGTTACTGTTACAACCAGTTACCAAAGTTGATTATTTATATCCAATAACAGCATGTCCTGAAGTGTTTTATTCCTCTTCCACCACAGCAGTCTGCCAATAATTACAGTTTCAGCACTGTGGTACAAATAAAAGTATTATGTTGTCATTTGTACATTTATCTTTGTGACAAAGACCAGATAAAGCATATTTCCATTACAAAAGATCATTATTAATAATATGTTCAGCAATAAAAGCTGAGATGTTGCCTTGTTTTGTTTGACGAATGCGTTAAATAAGCAGCTGGCACGTAAGCAGTTACGTCAGTGTGTAGCGTTTCATCGGCAGCTGCATGTGTGGTTTGGAGCCTTTACCTGCAGCTATGTTTATGTTGAAGGCTGCCACGCCTCGGCTCCACAGCTAGTGTGAAAATAAACAGTGCTGTATATTTCTCAGAGTTTCAAACTTAAAGGTTATTATCGGTGAATTTCCATGTTGTGTTCAATATTAAGTGTATTGAGTTAAATAGACTATCGTCTGTAAGCTTGTTCATTAGCCTACTTTACAGATTAATTCTAGAAAATTAAGGTTAACAGCCATATTAGGGCTTGAGATCAGTATTCTTACTGCTGAACACTGCTGGTTAGTTCTGAAAGCATTTGATCAGGGCTGAAAATCTGTAAACAATTTATTCATTACCAGAGACCTTAGAGGCCTCAACATAAATGGATTAAAACAGCAGTTTTGTATTCTTGGCCAATTTACTGATAGCTTTCTTGCATTTACTTTACATTTCAGCTGTTTTATATCTGTGTTGGATGTTTTTAGCAGGGGTTAAGTTTTTCTATTTTATATCTGCATATATTTTTCTGATGCTTTCTCTCTCCCTCTCTTTAAATATCTCTCATTTCCATTCTCAAGGTGTCTGTCTTTTTGCTAGTTTCTGATCTTTCTGTCTTCCTGAGTCTCTCTCTCTTTCTTTCTGTCTTTCTCTCTGTCTTCTTGAGTGTCTCTCTCTGAAACTCTCTTTCTGTATAATATATTAGAAAAAAGAAAATGTTTTAATGTAATTTTTTTAATGTTGCTTGGTGCCAGAACAAACACACCATGAGGGAAAGCCAAGCGTGTGATTTGTTGTCTCTGTGCTGGTACAGTTGCCAACCTGCATAGGTGCTCTTGCAGAGCAAAACTCCTAGGCAACTGTGAGTACAGTCAGGAATAGCAAAGGAAAATTTACAAAATCACACAACTGGATTCAACAAAAGGGCACTGTGTAAGTTTTATAGAAAGGATTTCTAAATGGACAACTTAAAGCACCAAAAGGAAAAACTGCAAGTTTGAGAGGGGAGGAGAAGACAACCAAGGTGACGGGTAGCGTGTTGGTGTAAAAATTGTGTGAATGTAAGGAATTTTATAACAAGTTGTATAAAGATTAGATTTGTTATTAATAATAATGTTAGCATTATTATGAGTTCACGCTGTTTAATCTAGCTTAGACTTTTCTGCAACTAGCCTTTACTCTAATCGTGACTATGCGATTGGAGACAAGTGAATGTCCTAAAACTATAATACCACTTATTCTTTTCCGATACCGATACTGAAACCTTTGAGTATCTTGATATTGTTTTCTTTTAAAACTACTAAGCTTTAATTTTTTTTAAGTGAATCATTTCACAGTTAAACCCTCTTCCACACAAAAATCACTTGCATTGTAAATATAATAAAGTATAAAGTATACATATAATACAAATCAATTCTAAGAAACCAAAAAACTGTGATGTCTTTATCTGTAAGTACCAATTTCCAGTATGAAAAACATTTTTTTTCCCCCAATCCAATCTTTGCTATTTGTTACAGGATTTGATATCTGATACGTTTTCTCCAATATCCAAACCACCATTTTTTGCTGGAATTGGCCCAGTACTAAGTATCAGTTTGATTACTGATTATTAATGGTTATTTTTCTGCACTGAAATTTTGCCATTGGTCCATGTTGTTGTCCTTTTAATTGCTCCTGTTAAGGGTCGCCACACTGGATCCTTGGTCCTCCTGTTTGATTTGGCAGAGGTTTTACGCCCAATGCCCTTCCTGACGCAATCCTCCCGGGCTTGGGACCGGCACTGAGAGTACACCCTCAGTGGCTGGGTTGGTTCTCTGCCCAGGAATCGTACCGAGGCCACAGGGGTGAGAGCGTGGGATCCTTATCCGCTAGACCACTAGGGACATTTTTACTCTACCTGTCGTGCTACTACCCAGTAGTTGCTGATACTTTGGGTCATTCAAGACAGTTCATTAATTTTAGGCCCAAAATGAATGTGAAGTGATGAAAAAATATGACAGCTTTTTGTAATATGTATTGTATTAAAGCTAAAAACTGTTTTCCTTTGGATAAGAAAGATGAATGAACACAAAGTACATGGCCCATTCTTACATTTACTCATTAACAAGCTTCATTTTATGATGACACTCCACCACTCTTCATGTTGGTTGTCTTCACTTGCCCTTCCAGCTGCAATCTGATTTTTCAAGAAGCTTAAAAAAGAGTGAAAAGAATGTTGCTTGGGGCTTTATGATGAAAAAGCGCAGACCGCATTACAGACACTTTCCATAGGTTGGAATGTAAAATATGCACTGGCGTTTAAGATAATTCCTGTTGTGAACATAGCCTTTGGTGCCTTGTTTAGGCCTCTGTAGTTAACTTGCTTATATTCAAATCAATTTAGTAGCTCTTTTAACAATAGACACTGTCACAAAGCAGCTTTAGAGAAATCCAGGTGTAGCTGTAGATCCTTAATGAGCAAGCCAGAGGGGACAGTGGAAAAGAAAAACTCCCTAAGACAACATGAAGAAGAAATCCCAAGAGGAACCAGGAACCAGGAATCATTACTGTATACAGATGTAGAAGAGTAAAGGCAAACAGTACTGTGAAAGTAAGAGCATATTGTAAATAAGAGTTCTGGGATAAGCACAGGCTGATTACAGTAGCAGTTCAAATCCAGTAAAATCTACTGAAGCACAGTGAGTGAGACCTGGTGGTATGGTAGACCATATGGTATTTACGTCAAAGTTAATATTTAAATAAGGTGAATTAAAGTCACTGGTTTTCTCCACCTGAACTGATGAGTAGCTAATTATGTGTGCTTTCTTTTCGCCTTTTCCCAGATTATGGCACACCTAAAAGGCATCACCCTGATTCTGATCTGCATCTGCATTATGCAGCACTTCCTACAGGCGAATGCTCAGGCGAAGAAGGGAAGAGGAAGGCAAAAGCAGCACAACCTGTCTCCAAAGCCAACAATACCTCTGCGTAATCATAAGAAGAGTGGCTCGAAAGATGCAAATGACGACGGCACGTTAGTCAAAGGCAGGATTGAGAATAAAGATGGGACGCAGTGCACATGGGCAGCCACAGAAAGCGGTGTTGAGGGTGATGGTGCATTTGTCTTGAGCATCACCTGCAAAAACGGCACTGAAAAGAGTCTCCAGTGCGAGTACACAGCTAAACCCAGGTTGTGTCCTAAGTACACATCCAGTGTTGATGAATTCTGGAAGCAGATCAGCCGCTCGCTCAAGAAGCAGAAGAAGTTATGCCGTGATTCCAAAGCTCTGCTGAAGGCCAGAATGTGCAGAAAAGCACCTAGGGATGCACACTTTGCTCTCAAAACCACGCCAAAGGTCCATCCGACACCTGAGAGGAAGAACAAGCCGTGCCCAAACCTTACTAATAGACAAAAATTGGCTGAAGAATATTGCAGCAGCTCCTGGTCTTCAGTCTGTACCTTCTTCTTTGCTATGGTTGAGACTGAAGATTGCTGAATGAGACACGGCTAGACATG
Source organism: Pangasianodon hypophthalmus (assembly GCF_027358585.1). Taxonomy (NCBI): domain Eukaryota; kingdom Metazoa; phylum Chordata; class Actinopteri; order Siluriformes; family Pangasiidae; genus Pangasianodon; species Pangasianodon hypophthalmus. The sequence continues at coordinate 5,470,385 of NC_069716.1, forward strand.
GCTGCTACATTTATCTCTTAACACTACACGGTTGAAGTCAAATCAGAACTTCGTTTTTTTTTTTAAATGAGATTGTCACTGTGTCTGAAACCCTACTCACAATTTCCTACACTGAAGAATTCAAAGAACTATGCTATATAGCCAAAAGTAAGGGAACACCTGAGCATCACACCCATATGTAGTTCTTCCCCAAACTGTTGCCACAAATTTTGGAAGCACACAACTGTATAGGATGTCTTTGTATGCTGTAGTATTACAATTCCCCTGCACTGGAACTAAGAGGCCCAAATTTGTTCCAGCAAGACAGTGCCCCTGTACACAAAGGGGGGCTCCGTGAAGACATGGTTTGCTAAGGTTGGAGTGGAAGAACTCAAGTGGCCTTCACATATCCCTGACCTCAACCCCACTGAACACCTTTGGGATGAACTGGAATGCTGACTGCACCCCAGGCCTCCTCGCCTGACATCAGTACCTGACCTCACTAACGCTCTTGTGGCTGAATGGACAATGGGCGAGCCTTCCCAGAAGAATGGAGATTACTATATCAGTAAAAGAGGGACTAAATCTGGAATTGGATGTTCAACAAGCACATGTAGGTGTGACTGGTCAGATGTCCTCAAACATTTGGCCATATAGTGTATGAAGCACACTAATAACAATGATGTAATTCATGATTCAAAAGAAATTTTATAAACTATACAAACCAATCAATTTTATGTGTCTGTAAACACAACCTACTCTCTAAACTGTGCAGTGTATTATGGATTTTCTGATTAACTTCACGTATCGTAGTGTAAAGATTTGCTGGCTCCCAAAGTTAGGGCACTGTATAATCAACATGGGCTGATTCTGGACACAATTACATTTTTAAAATATTTTTGGTCATATAAATTATTTTTTCTCTTGGTGTAGCTAGACAGGCTAGTTATCTAAAAAAAAAAATTCTAGCTAGCTAGCTAGGTACAAAGAAGCCAAATTAAACCTGTATTTATCTGATGTTTATAAAATAATGAACCTGTTGCAGATAGAAAGGCTAAAAGTTGAAGCTAATTAGTTGGCTAGCAAATATTCTAGCTTTCTAGCTACTGAACTAAAAAGAGATAGAGAGGTAGAGAGTAAAAAAGGCCATCATGTTAAAGTTCAGTGCTAAATGGCCCTAGAAAAGGTATTTTATCCTTCAGGCGCTTAACTGGGTGTAGGACTCAGCGTGTTAAGACCAGACATAAAGCTGAAATGTATCCTCCCTACTTAACTGTCATAAATCTGCTTAACCCTGATCAGGCAGATTTTGTCATTTTGATATTGTAATATTTTTGGTTCGGCTCTGTATACGCTTAAGAAAAAAGCAGCTCTTTAAAAAAGGTTATATTAAGGACCACTGAAAGTTCTTATTTTTTAAAAAAAATAAATTTAGATCCCTTGAGGCTTCTTTGGCTTTTCCCTCTGAGGGAATTCTTTAAACTTTAAATGTAAACAGTAATGTTACTTTTCAAATAATCACATGTTCAATAACACTTTTTGTGTGTTAACATGATTATAACACATTTTGTGTTAAGTATAAACTGCAATCTTTGTCTCATCCACACTTGATATTTGACCGTCTTTTACAAACACACACATTTAGCACCGGAGTGTGTTTTGAAATGAGATAACCTTAAAGAGCGAGTGAAATGTGATTGCTTGGTTCATGTCATTAATTCCTGTTCAGTATACCTGTCCCAAAATCGAATGTCTTTAAATTCACATGAATTTGGCTGCATTGCTTTAATCAGCTACACACACTATGCGTACAAGCTTTGATCGAGTCCATTCAACTATTTTTTTATTCATTCAATAACCACACACATGTTTCTAGAGGCACCATAGTGATAAGGTATAAAATATCACAAAGCTCCCACGTCACATGATTCAACCACTTCCTTTTTAAATCGGCTTTGTTGTGTTTTATAGGTCACTCATTGAATCAAACCAAAAACCTTCAGACGCTCCCTGTTTAATAAAACAGCAAGTCGTGTAGATTATAATGGAGAAACAAAATCTGATAGCAGTGTGTGGAGGATGCATTCATCTGACCAGCTTTCATATTTTACGTCAAAAGTTATATTCATGAAAAGTGCGTAAAAGTATCTTTTGCCATGTCCACTGATGAGCTTCAAACTAGAAAGTGGAATTGAATGTAATGAACACAGATGAGCTGAGTGATACACACAGTGAAACGTCCTAGTGCGGTTATAATAAATATAAGCACTCTTGGAACACCACTCAACCAATCAAATTAGTGGACCTGAAATAACTGTTGTATAGCGTTAAATAAAGGATGTGTCCAAAACCCAGTTTTTTAAAAATCTTTCTCATACCAGCATGATTAAAAATCAAACTGAAGACCTATGAACAGTTTCAGTGCCTTACTTTCTGGTTTAATTAGTGTGGAGGACCAAAGTGCCACACATTCGTGCACACACACACACACACACACACACACACACATACACAAAAAAATCCTGATCCAACCTTCAGGAATTGTTACTTCCTGGTAGGCAGAACCTGTTGAATTATTTCTATTGAGACCAAAGTGGCCTGATTACACACCTTGCTCCTGAGCGTTCTGATTGGCACATGGATTGACCCTTTTTTTTTTTTTTTTTTTTAAATACAAAAAAAATTCAATCACAACCGTTGGCCTTTGTAGAGAAAGGATTTAGAGCTATGAATGCACTGAAAGGGTTTAGTGATACGATTTAGGCTGTGGAACTACACACACACACACATGCATCAGCCTGTGCACATGCCTGCACAAATAATACCTCTGGACATTTATATTAGTTTAGACTTTATCTCAAAGGGGTGGGCTATTAATAATGGGTTATTTTTATAAGAGTTAAAATTAAGGAGTTCTGTTGTTCTATCTTCCATGCTTACAATCTGCAGACTTTTTCTCTTAACTAAATTAAGTGCTAACTTATTCAATTCAACATATTTTACTTATTTTAGAGCAGCCATTTAAGTAGTATGTAAGTAATGATGTCAAGCTTTATCTTGCTTATAAACATCGTTTAAAATACGGATGATTGAAAGTGAAAATATCTTAAATATAGTCAAATTTAACTAGTATTTCCTATTATAAGATTACCATAAACCAAATATAAGATTATTAAACCTATTTTTAGATTTTTCTTTTTAATATTAATTTCAAGCTTGAAATAGTCTTGTCTTATTGGCAGATAATTTTGCTGATTTTAAGCATTTATTTCTAGAAAGAAACAAAATTATCCAATGGAGTAAGAAAATGTAAAGCTTAAAATGAGTAAAAATGTTTTAAATAGGATTAATAATCTTATATATGGTTTATTGTAATCTTATAATAGGAATTTTCACTATATTCAAGATATTTTCACTTGGTACGATGCAGTTTTGCAGTGTAAATATTTTGCTTGCTCATACTACGTTCATAATCTTATGAAAAGGGAAAATTCATGTCATTTTATTTAGCTAATGTTCTAGTCCCATACTACTCTCTGATAATTACTATATGATTGTAGTTATGGTTACATGTCACTGGGTGTTGGCTCAATGGGTTCTTTTTCCTGTTTAATTAAAACATGTCTATGCCCTGTGACCTACAGATAATTTCCTTCTAAGCAATTACATTATTAGTTTAATTGAATTATTAACACTTTTACAAATAACACAAAATGTTATGTAAAAAATTCCACGTTTAGAGCTATGATTGCATTTCTGAACAAGTCCACATTATAGGTCCTGCTTTTAAAGCAAAATAATCAATGACAGGATGATGTGATGTGGCCTGATGCAAAGCAGAGAAACTGTTACTACCTTGAAGTTGAGTATTTTCCAATAACAGCACATCCTGAAGTGTTTTATTCCACTTATCCCACAGCAACAGCAACATTTTTAATTTCTTAAAGAATGTCATACATTTTATCCATGTGTAATGACATTCAGTGTTCACCTTGCAGTCAGAGCTACTATCAGAGCTACTCAGAAATTAATCAACATCAAACAGCCAATAATCAACAAGTATTTTCCATTTGTAATTACCATTGTGAGCCTACAAGTGACATGATTAGCAGTATGAATAATGATAGACTAATGGATACAATTTTGCAGACTAATGTTTCATCATTTTGTCAAACAAATCATTGTTGGTGGGAAGATTTTTCAGTATTGGCTTCATCTGGTTTAGGTGATCAGTTAAAATCCCTTTTATCCACAGATTTGCACCAGTGAAAAGGTTTAACCAACAACTATGTTTTGTTTTTGATATGACTTTGTTATGAGTTTGGAGATAAGACACATGAAACCAGAGATTTTTATCTACTAATGTATGTAATGTAGGACTAATGAAGATACTGTGATGTCACCATTCAACGACAAAGCTCTTTTGCTAGATGAAGTGCTACTATAAGTGTTACTTGAAATGATGACGGGTGTAAAAAGTGATGTAATGCTTGGACCTTTTGCTCAACCAGATCATTCTAGGTGAATATAATTGCAGTATTGTTTTTTCTTTTTCTTCTTCTTTTTTTTTTTTTTTTTTTGTCTGGTTTAGGTGAGCTTCCAGCTTCTTTTGACTGAGTCAATGAACTGGACTTGACCTGTCAGTACAACTCTGCCACCTACTGGCAGGAAAATGCCATTACAAAAACACTAGGTTATGTCCAAAGGTTATGTGCTGTACAGGTGCATTTTTACACCAAGTCACAAACACTGTAAATGTATCCTGTGTATAACAGGGAATGAGATAATTAAGTCATGACCAAGAATTAGGAACATGAGGGAGCAAGTTAATGAAGTGTAGCCTCCTACACTACTAGTACTATAGTATATACTATTGCATCTTCTTCTTGCACTGTGAATGCTGTAGCTATGCATCTTTGCTTTCATTCTTCTCTAATACCACTGCATTGTCACTCTTATTTTACTCAGGGGACTTGTATATATACGGTTATATTTCCTTAATATTCTATTCTTCTATATTTCATATAATTTTTTCCTGAATATATTTATTTTTATTACTTCTTAAACTGTCCTTGCTTGATCACTCTACTTTTTGCTTGCTGCTGTAATGTGTAAATTTCATTCTGGGATTAATAAAGTTATCTATCTATCTATCTATCTATCTATCTATTGAGTGCATATATACAGGGTTTTACTGAAACCACAAGAATCTTAGGTTTCTCTTTTTTTACTTCAGATTCGGAAAAGAGAAAACACAATGTTACATGCACAATGCATTATTAATTTCTGTTCTTCTTCTTGAAATAGATTTTTTTTTTCATTATTATTTTGTTCCCTCGTGTTACTAAGTCAGGCGACAAGTAATTTATTTTGTTCCCACAACTTAATGATCTTGTTCCCATGCCTTAATAAGTCATAGCCATGCATTATTTTTATTAATTAGGAATGTCACCAGGGGCTTCTTAGGTCCAAATGTCCAAAAATCTAATTATTTATTCTACAGTAATGAAATTTTAAAGGTAAATTTCACAGTATCTTGGCAACTAAAGACACAAAAGACACCCTAATGACAAGCATTTGTAACTTAATAGGGAAAGCTTTTTAATCTGAAATCATATGTATAAAAGTGAAAAAGTAATGAGTGAAAAAAAAGGTTTATTTCAAAATCAATAAATATGTAATCACACTATATCAAGTCACTTTAACTACTCTTGGTGGAGATTCTGGTACCTCCACGCTGGTACACTACCCACTGCAACCACTGAATTACTGAATCACAAACACATTAAACATAATTAAAGATTAAAATAAAAAGTAGACATCAGTCTAAATATTATGTAGATGTTATGAATAGAAATTTCTGTATATATGCATGTATACTAACTATTACTAATATAAAACATATAAAATAGCTTACCTATGGCTAAGAATTACAGAGATGATAAATATGATTAATGAGTGGATATAAGCAAACCATAGGTTGATAAATAAAAGTGAGAATTAATCATCTCCACCACACAGGTAGAGCAGAGCCTTTCCATAATCGCCATCAGTGTCTTCCTGAAGACAAAGAAAAAAACAAAATCAGACATAAATGTTGTAACCTTTCGGGCTTTTCGGAGTCTTTTTTTTTGTTGTCGTTTTATCCTGCTGTGTGTTTTGACAGCAACGAGACCTACTAGGAAAGCAAAGTTCCTACTTCAGCACTTCCAGTTCACACCATGCTCTAGTACACTGACCTTCGCTTTTGTGTGTGTGTGTGTGTGTGTGTGTGTTTATATATCAGAGTAATGAGGTGTGAATGTGTTGCACCTGCCTGTATGGTACGGTACAGTGATTCTCCATACATCTTCTTGTATTCGGCTCGGATGTCCAGCATGTCCTCCTCACTCCTGGACACCATGATCCTAATCAGAGTCTCGTCATCAGTGCCGGCACGCTGGGGAACGCAGAGCAGCAAATAAAACACAGACAAATTACCAAAAAAAACAACAAAAAAAAACAAAGCAACAAACTGGTGCTACGTTTCCAGTGTATCCCAGTGGAACTAAAATTGTAATTCATACCCTCATAGAGTCACGTAGGGAGTAAGCAAAATATCCCGGGACACTTTTCACACATTTCACTGGGAAGAAAAAAGGTGAAGACAATTCACTTCCATTCTAGTGAGAGTGCTTTTTATGAAGCACTAAAACAAAAATGTTTTTTGCTAATATATTCCACTTTATTTTTGCATTTTGCTTACCCACTGCTAGGAGCAGTGCTTCAAGGTTGCCAGTAAACTCCCCACAAATACTCTCTTCAATGTCACAGCCAGCTATCCGCTTATACACATCGAACACTAGAGCGAGGAAGAAGGAATACTTGAAGCATTTCTACTATCCAGACAGTGTCCTAGCATTAATATAAGAATATAAGAAGTCAGTATATGATTTCTTAAGGCAATGATTCGATGTTTGACGCTACCACTCAATCTGCTACGATACAATATGATACGATTCCGTTTAGAAGCCTCTGTTCGATATGGGACCAACTTTGTTCAGAATCTGAGGTAGGCCATTAATTCGCAAATGATGACGTAGAGAAGGAGTTTTTTAAGTGTGAGACTTCATCAGATCATCTTTCTAGCCTATTTACACATCATTATACAATATTAATATTTTTTACACACCAGTGGTCTGACAGTTTTCAATAATAATCAATTATATTCGATAATAATGAATTTATATTGCTGCTTCGATTTCGTTTGTTCCCTTTTAAATCGATACATCGATCCAATTCATCTGATTGTTTCATCCCTAATTCCTTACATACATACATATATATATATATATATATATATATATATATATATATGTATATATATATACACAGCTGCAATTACCTTGCCTCAGGTGCTCGATGCTCCTGTTGCCCAGGATATGGATGAACTTTTCTTCATCTGTGCCAACTTTCTTCGCACCAGCGGCAAACAATTCCTGAAACACGACCAGCAAGACATCTGTAAAGTAAACCTATGTATCACATTACCTGTAAGTTCACCTTAAACTTGTCACACCTCTGTTGTATAACATACTAATAAACACACAACAAAGAAACCATCATTATTATTTGAACATCTTGATCTTTTATAGAAGTTCATATCTTTAAACCTTTTTAGAATCCACATGACCCAGGATTAGCTTTAACCTCTTTGCTATGATTGTTTCATTTAGGCAATATAAGACAAAAAAAAGCAGACATAAACATGATCTGTTTACCTTGGCGTCTTTCTCCACTCGGCTTTCATCCACTCCCTGCTCCCTCTCTCCCTGAAGAGAACAAAAGCACATTAAAAGTCAAGACGCTTTGCAAGGCAAGGCTGATATCAACCTACAATTCCTCATTAGATAGAGCTGATGAGCTTTTCTCAACCTGGCAACCTCTGCGATTGAGTTACCAGCTGTTTACTCCCCAGGTGCAATTAATCCTCACGCTTGGACCACCTTTAGAGCAGTTTTTATCAGATAGTGGTGAGATCGTGGCTGATCTTGCGTTATCACCTCTCTCTCTGTTTCCATGGCTTCACGTTATCATCTCTCATCTTGACCATCTTGACCATCTTGACCTCTGTGCACAAACTAACTGTAGCTTGACCTTCTGCCCTTGTGTCGCCTTCTGGTTTCATTCCATTTGCATTGTGTTTAACTGATGCTTTTCAGCTAAGTCCATGTCCATTAACCCGTTAAACTCCTAATTTATTATTTAGTTATGCAACTTAAAGCATATTAGGCAGGAATTACCATGAAATATTCAGTAACTCTTTTGAAACTAATATGAAAAGTCTGTAATTTCAGGAGTAAGGGATCTCCACCAGTGGAGTTTAAGGGGTTAACCAACTTGCTCAAAGACACCATCAGAGATCAAAGGCACTAAATGACTTGCATCATTTTGCATTTGCATTTAGTTGATGCTTTTTATTCAAAGTGAATGAGACAGGATACATCTGAGCAGCTGAGGGTTAAGTGTCTTGCTCAAAGACCCAACCCTGGCATCTTGGTAGTGTTGGGATTTGAACTCACAACCTTCCATCAGTAGCCTAAAACCTTAAGCACTGAACAACCGCTTCCTCAAAATCATGACCACTTATGAGCTGTGAGCATATCCTTTAATATTAAAAAATGTCAAGTTGCGTGATTTACCTGTACAAGCATAACCAGCAACCTCTGGTAGTGTCCAGACGTATCTCCCATGATGTCCTTCTCCAGCTTGCCTCCATGCTCTAGGTTTTGAAACATGAGAGAAGAACAAATGATTAATGACAACTCAAACCTTAATGGAGCCAGACGGGACATATTAGAAGGGCTCGATTTTAAAAAGCGTTCTCCGTCATATTTTCCATTGGTGTATAAGGGATGTCTTTTCCGTCTCCAGTTTCTGGATCAAGTGACACACACATCAGCGTCTGGTGGCTATGAATGCACACAGTGTCACTGTGGGTTTCTCACAATGGAATAATAGAAACTCTAGTAATAAATCTTGGAGTCCACTTGAAAACTCCATCTCGCTTGCTGTACATCTGTCAAGACGTATGTGACAGGTCATTATGGCTATCATTATCGCTAGAAATTTACTGGATGTTGATATTCCCAGGTCCCAGATTTCCAGTTAATATACTAAGCAATCAACAGTGTAATTGATGGTCTAATCATTTCCTAAGTTCAATCTTGTTTGAAAGAAGCTATGGTAGCAAAGGATTTTATTTGTATATTGCCTGCAACAATGGACATTCTCACACTGATGCTTTACAGAAATACAGATGTAGCTCTAGATCCCTAATTAGCAACTGAGTGGCAAACTTCTAGAGAGGAATGGTGGCTCTGCTGTTAGGAGTCTTGACTATACTGAAGATTGTGAGTTTGAATCTCTGCATCTTCAACTGCTAAGCTCAATTATAAATCATTTTGGACAAAAGCATCTGCCAAATGAATAAATGTCCCTCCTTAGGAGGAGCCACTCTCTAAAGTGACACCCAGTAGTGGGATTACAAACCATTACAATATACATATACAGCATAATATTTTTCTCAGGTATGGTAAAGTTTACCTTTCTTGTATATCTTGATGATCTCCTTTATCTGCTCAGGGGTTCTGGAAGCCAAGATCTCAATCAGAACTTTATCATCAGTACCTGCTCCCTATAATATATTACAGAAGGTAAATAATATGTAAATAATTTAAAAATAGGTAATAATAATAATAATAATAATAATAATAATAATAATAATAATAGTTAAGATAAATAATAATATACATCACAACCATGCTCTAGTTTAGATACTATGTGATATGTATATATATATATACCAGAGGATTAAATCATCACCATTTTTGTATGCTATTCTCACACTATTCTTAGTGGTTTGCTATATTAAAAAAAACAAAGAGCTGAACTCTAATTTGAGGCAGAACATGGGACAGGAGAGTTTTTTTTTTCATCTTATACCACAGAACTGTTGAATTCTCAAATCTGAAAGGTGTTGAGTAATTTTCTTTAATGTGCTCATTCTAATACATTATTGTTTCTATAAAACACCTCCTTCACAGGGACTTGTATGGCAGACGATCCACATAATGCAAGCCCAATTAGAACGTATTTTTAAAAAATGTGTTGTTATTCAACAAAGAAACCAGTATGATCATTTATTTAACATTTCTGGAAGGAGTCTTCACTGTCAGCACTTTGTAACAGTCAGTAAATTTTCCCTGTGGGAAAGTATTCAGGAAAGAGTTGTTTACGTTTTTCAGTTTCTCTGTAACATGACAACCTTCATTTTTTTAACGTAACTTATAACAGGAACTAATTAATAAAAATAAATAAATAATTCATTGCACTCTTCTACTTTTCTCCACCCAGTCCTGGATTATTTCCCTATTACAGCATGAGCCATCGTGATTTATATCTTAGATAAAATAGAAAAGCTGATCATCTGCAATATGAAAATGGTGGTGAATGTGTCATCTCTCTCTCTCTCTTATTTTAAACACCATATAATAGTCTTTTATATAACATTCAATATATAAAAGACTTTACGATCTCAAATAGTTTTTCAAATAATCGAAAAGCAAGAAACAGAGGTGAGGGCATTTGACAGGACCTTGATGGCCTTATGGAGCTGATCTGCATCATACACACGAGGAGGAGACATCAGAGCCATGATTAGGTCCTCTAACTTCCCTCCCAGCTCAGACTTCAGGTCTTTCACCAGGTCCTGAGAAAGAGAGAGAGAGAGAGAGAGAGAGAGAGGCAGAAAGAGAGATCGGCTGTAAAGATTATATATAGTCATTGACTGACTGCAACGTAATTGAGGTCCTGGCTTGACAGCCCCGTTAATAGAGGTTCCCTATAGAGTCATCGTTCACTAACAGTACAGGCCAGGGGGTCTGAAAGTGATTGCTTTAGCCATTGATCATGTTCTTTCGTACGTGCACAAATTTGAAATGCATGCTATCATACAGTCCTGAGTTCCACAGTCAGCTTCCTTCAATATGAATCCAATATAACCTCAGCAAATACTATACAGCAATACAGAGGGTCAAACTCAAAGACAGTCCTAAAAACATACTTAAAAGCCACTGGCTGAGATTTACAACTCAAAATGTTAAGTCTAAAATTTCTGGATAATGAAAGAAACTCATTAGATCAGCGGTGAAGGAATGAATATGAACGTGAGTAGGTCTCACTTTGCCATGTGCTTTCTTATAAGCTGCCTTGATCTCTTGTCTCTGGTCATTGTTCCGAGCAGGTAAGAGCATGAGGATGGTGTCTTCATCAGTGCCTGTGCAAAAACCACACACACAGAGTTGAATGACACACAAGAATGACTAAACCACAGGTAATAACATGCTGAGTGGCGACTACATCTTTTTAATTATCACAAGAGTGCTGACAAAAATGATTGCAGCCTAAGTAAATTTCCTAACACTTATTAAACACTTATGAGACAGCCATGTACAGTAATTCAGCTATTCATTTACCATCACTATTGCGTTATTATATACTGCTGGTTAAGAGTTTTTGAACCATCTAGTCAAAACACATAAGAGCAACTAAAGTGTCTTGAGGACATGTCATTCCTCAACATGACATGTAACCAACTAAAAACTAAAAACTGTAACTAAAAATTGCTAAAAAGTAAACCATGTAATTCTTTAGTAAGTTTTAATCATTGGCAAATTGCTGTGATATAAGAGTAGTAAAACTTTTCATCATATGCTGTGTAAAAAAATAGGAAAATAATCAACAGGGTGGTGTGATGTGGACCACCTCGTTGTGTTTTATTCCTCATATATCACGTCTATTTTTTTTATTTACTATATAATGAATTAAAGAATTAAATGGCAAGCTGTGCTTTTAGTAATTAATATGCAAGTAGTGTGAGTCATTGTAACACACACTCACACACACATACAGAGTGAGTGAGTCACACACAGTGAGTCTGGTAATTACCACACTTTAACAGATATAGATGGCTGGTTTTGGGTGAAGTAAGAAAAATGAGATCATTAGTTACTGTCTGAACTTTTTACCTTTACGGACATGCAGCCTAGAGTTACTTAGAATTAATTAGCTGCTGCATTCACATATTTTCACTTAGAAAGAAACTCTGATGCACAGCGAGAGAGCGAGAGAGAGAGAGTTTGACCTTTATATTTGATGTGAATGGAATACATGATTACAGATAAGCTCAGTTTGACCATCAGGATAAATATAGCTTCCTCACCGATCCCTTTCATGGCTTTTCGTAAGATATCAGCATCCTGCTTGGCGTTGAAGTGCACAAAGGGTCTCACACTGCCTCTGTAAGCCTGAAGGACAAAGCACAGCCTGATCACTCGACACAGAGACCAGCAAATCACTGGAGCTCTGCCCATCTCTTCAAATCATTTAACCCTTTCATGTATAAATTATTTATATGCATATCCAGATCCTTTTATACTTTATTTTTCTTTTAACATTGCATGATGTATCAATTTTGTTTCTGTCTAAATATTACTGATATTAAAAAGTAAATAGATTGTCCATGAGAAAAAAAAAAGGTAAAACTGTATGCCTGAAATAATAATTTTCTAATGTCAAAATTTTTAACATTCAGGTGTAAAATATGTAATACTGAACACAAAAATATTAGAAAATATCATTTCCAAACAAAATTTACACAGTGTAGGATTGTTGCATGACACAACAAGAGAAAAAACTTTCCAAAAATAGCACTTTTTTTTTTTAAATCGAGTTTTGAAAAATCTAAGGCGATCAGTGCAAAAAACATGTTTTTTACTTTAATTTTTTACATATATATTTTTTAATTTATGTACAAATTTAATTAAGTTTGAAAATAACAAATAGTCTAGAGAGCTACAGAAGTTTAAGTTAATTTACAGTTATGTGATTTAGAGGTAATTTACATTATATATATTTTCCTAAAATATAAAAAATATCCATAAATTGATTGTTCATATGTGTGGACACTATGCAGGAAAGGGTTAAAACGATACAGCAGCTATGCTTTACCTGGGCAGCCATTTTAAAGCAGGGCTTTCCTGAATTTTTATATCATTTCCTAATACCAATGCACTGTTATTCTTGTGGAGACCAAATTGGAAATGTCTCTAAATGTCATTTTCATGTTGTCAGCTCAGGTGTTAGGATATGAGAGATATTAGTCTCCTCTACTTCCAGCTCCTCTTCCTGTCATACAGTCTTTATATTTGTGAAGCTTCTTTCTCATTATTATGCAAATGCTTTGAGAATCATTCTTTACTGAGGTAAATCATTGATGGACAGCAGATTCATGTACTAGCACAAGAAAAAATAAAGCACAACATTTCAACAGGTGAGATTATCACTAAAATTCTAAGTGATGATTTGAGTTGGAGAGTAAATGTCTAGTCTTCTCTGCTAGTGTTTAATATCACTACTGGGATAATATTTTGATTTATTAAAATCACATTTAGCTTATTTAAATACATCTATAAACTCCCATACACACTGGAGATATCCCTAATCAGTCTGTTTTGTTATATTATTTTAAATTCTATTGTGTTCAGGTCAAATGTGTCGTTAAATATTTATTACAATTGTATTTATATATATATATATATATATATATATATATATATATATATATATATATATATTCACTCAAAAAAGGAGATTTCATCCTTATTTATATTTCCACCTTATAGGACCCCATTTTCCTCAGTATTTATCATCACTTTAGTTGATAGTTCATAATAAATATGACATTTGTATTGCTATAAAATCTAAAATGATGCCCTGGGGCAATGTTACCCAACACTGATCAGAACAGCAAAGTTAAAGAAACATGTGACGTGACAAGCCAAGCATCACTAATCTTTGTAGATTAAATGATTAGATTAAAGGAGGCCGATCTACTGTAATCCAGCCCTCCAGAGATCTATTACATTTGTCCAGCACAACTGAGAACCTCAGAGCATCTCAAACTCCCCGAAGCCTTGTGCACCCTGTCTCAGCTGAAGTCTTTATTTATTCAGAGTCTGTTTGGATGCTGCAATTAACTACAGAGTCAAATGAATGTTTTGAGGTTCCTAGCATTCATACTCTAGATAGAACCTGATCTTAATCCTAAAATCATGATAACTGAATACAAGCTTGGAAATGAGTGCGAAAAGATTAGCGCAAGAGTAATAATGTAGAGCAAATCTTTAATCTAAACCTGAAAAGAGGTCTTCAGTTTTCTCTCTGGAGGAACCCTTAAAAATTTTATATAGAACCCGGCAACTGAGTGATTCCCAGAACAATTCCTAGAAAAACCCTTTTGGAAGCTAAGAAACATTAATTATCCAAAGAATATTTGGAGAACTCCATAAGCGGGCTGTGCTATTTTCATCCTGAACACTTATATTACATTTAACTATTCTGGAAATAATGCAGATTGTAGCTGTATAATTACATTAAAATATTAAAATTCTCCCCCTATGTGTTATTAAATATGATCAAATTTAACTACAATAAAGCTAGATATCATGGAAACATCTTGAAGTATTATGATAGTGTATAGTTCTCTATCCCTAACATGAACACAATGTCTGTCATTTTGGCTTGTTATTAGCTGCAGTAGTATTGGACATCTTTTTTATATTTAATATTATTTTCTTCTTTTCTTTTCTTCAGGTTTTCAGATCCCTGTCAGTGGTATTTCAGTGGTATTTCAGATCCCTGTCAATGTTAATGATATCATTCCGCTTATTTCCTTCACTGCTGTTACACAGGCCTTTTTATTTAAAACTGTAAAATATTTGGCTGTAATAATTTTAAGATATTTGAAACAATGTTGAATATATATTTATTTGAGAAAGTTATGATTAGAAACAATTTTCAAAAACACAAAGATAATCTATTTTTTTTTAAAAAGTACTGATAAAGTCATATAAGCTTTATTTGTGTTCTCTCTTTGTGTTTTTAATGAAAACATTCTTTTTTAAGTCCATGCATTTGTTGCTCACAGTTTGCTCTTACCATGTGTTCAGTATTCAGTGATGTCCAAGGTGTAAAAGCTATAAAATAAATAAATAAATAAATAATAATAATAATAATAATAATATATCAGTGGCCCATTTTAATAATAATTTCATTTTAATTAAATATATCAGTGGCCCATTTTAATAATTGTATATTCCTTTATAAACTAGGCCGTTCTGTGTTTATTAACCTACTACAGAAGTAGAGAAAACTTACCTGTTGCTCTACCCTCTCACCTGTGCGCGAGCGCAGAGCTCTAGACGCTGCACTAGTTTTCATTGCAGCCCAAGCCACGCCCCTTGCTGATGTCAGACATAAACATTTCATCCTGGTTCTGTAAGAGTTTACATTCATTCATTCATCTTCAGTAACAGCTTATATATATAATCCTGCTGCATTTAATATAAATAGCACATAAATAAGTGTAATTTATTTTTAAAGTATTTTTTCTTTATACATTATAAAAAATAATTAAAGTTTATTAATAATCTTATTAAGCTTTTTACTAATAATAAAAACATTATTTTAATTATTTTTTAATTATTGTACCTAAACTATGTATTATAGTACAACATTTAAATAAAAAAAAATTAAATTAAAAATAAACAATTCATTATTGTCATCATCAATATAATCATCTTTATTTATATAGCCTTTTTTACACGTTTAATTCAAAAAAGATGCTTTAAATTCATGTAAAAGTATCAACAATTAGACCAAGTAAAACTGCTCGGATTTTCCTGTAATAATTTAGTGTATATGTGATGCTCATAAAGAAACATAAAGAGACAAAAATTAAATGTAAACCACAGTGAATCCTGCAGCCAGGTGAGCGGTGTGAGTGAGTGATGGTCCGAGGACTGTCTGAAGCATTTCTGTGTCACGTACATCACACATCATTCTGATTAGCAGCGTGCAAAAACACAAAGCCCTAATTACCTGGAGCACTACTGGCAGCATGGGAGTGATGTGAGAAGAGTGTTATCAGATTACCTGAGCGCTCTGCTCGACCCAGATCTGCAGTGGGCCAATGCAATGCAAGCCTGCCTGTTACAACATCACACACACACACACACACACAGGATGCATTATAGCACACATATGAAGTTGGTGTGATTGAATAAGTGAGGCTCAGGCAAGATTGAATTGCAGCTTGTCTATGAGGATATGATTTTCCACCTTGCTGAATAATCGAGACACGTTACTCATGTGAGTTTGTCATTTGATCAACTTCAGGTGGTGATTACAATTACTCTGAAATGTAATCTTTATCTGTTATACATCCTATTTGCACTCCAGTTCCTAGAGATATTCATTTATTCATTCATTCATCTTCAGTAATCACATTATCGTGGTCTGGGTCGTGCTGGATCCAGAGCCTACATTACAGTAATGAAGAAGAAAACGGAGTTATGAAAATCATAATTAAAAGAGCTGACATTTTGTGAACTGAAGTAAAAGGCAGAAATGTAATACACAGTATGGGAGTTTGAGATTTTCCGAAGATTTTTTTTTCAGCAAAAGAAAAATGTTCTAAGCAAAACATGGAAAAAAGACAATGAATCAATGCTACATCATCATTCATACACCAGTAATTCCAGCCAATTATGCTTTCAAAGTGAAAACTAAAAAAGACAAATGATTGTCACTCTCCTGGGTCGCTTTATATTCCAGCTATAACCTGAAAGCTGCCTACATCATTTTTCTCTGCAATATCTCTCTGACTGCTCTGATTATGCTGACAATCAACACTTTAAAATGATCAGTAATTTGAAACAATTCAATCTCCATGAGGACACAAACATCATCTAAAATGGCAAGGCATCATCTAAAATGTTCAGAAATTTCACATTTGTGTGCATAAACCCCATTTCTTGCACTTCTGACATAGATTATTATGAATTTAATTTTATTTTATTTTATTCGCCATATACATTTACATGTATTGCCAATTTTTCTTAGTGTTTGGTCACAAAACGATACAGTTTACAACACACACATATCACAGACAACACAACACACAACACATCTACCATCCTATTATCCAAATATTCCAAATATTAAGCAGAAACTGGTAGGCTCAGTTGTAATTTATAATACAGTGGAGGTAGAAATAGCAGCACAACAACAACAGCAATAGGAAGAAGAAGAAGAAGAAGAAGAAGAAGAAGAATATAAAAACAAGCAAAGGTTCACAGACATTCCTGATGGTCATAATCCAGATTCACTGCTGGGTCGAGTCACCAGTAAGATTTATGATATGAGGAGCATTAGCAAGTCATTGGATGCAGAAATTTATTTGGAGGTATTGATTGAAGGCAGTATTGATTGAATTTGCTCAATGAGATTAGTTCAGACTAAATGAAAGAAATACTTTTTTTTAAATGCTATTTAAAAGATACAAAAAAATAGGATTTGCCTTTCAGATGTCCAGCCGAGAGACTTTTTTGTTTTGTTCTGATTTTGTATATACAGTAATTTATATAATAATTTATATAAAAGGAATTGTGTGAATGGTTACTAATACTTGGCTCAGTTACTAAAGTTCATATAGTGAATATTTATTCAGATATACAGGATATTGCATTTTTTAATTAAAAAAAAACTTACATTGTTTTAAAAACTCTGTTAGGTAAGCCTTTCACAGTATTAAATGTATATTAGTATTTTAGTGTTAAATAGTTAGCTTAGTTGTTTAAACCACTTCACAGTGTGGTGTTGAGTTGGATTTACTGTCCCAGCACTCACTTACACACATACACACATTCACACACATTCACACAACACTCCACAACACTCCTCAACCACACTGATTCTAGCAGCCTTTAGCAGTATTATTAAATCCCAACTGCAACCAGTGTTTGATTTTGATGGTGGATAAAGGAAGTGCCAGCACCCTGTAATTTCAGAAATTTAGTCATCTCAGAAATCTGGCTAAGGGAAGATTCATATTGTCTAGAATAATATATGATGTGCTCAAGCAGCTTGCACATCACACAGTCACATCTATTCGTCTTTCAACTCATTTGAGTTTATCTGTATATTAGCTGTCTATAACAAGCCTCAGGCATGGAGGTTTTCAAAGCACAACACGGTCAGGTTGCATGTACAAATTTAGCCAAACTAAGTACCACATAAATATGTACAACCCTAACCCTGACCTAGATTACCCAATGATCGCTGTGTGGTCGTCTTTTATCAAAAAAAAAAAAAAAAAAAAAAAGAATTAAGACTTTCTTCATTAAAGATTTAAGATTAAGAATTCTCATAAGGTTCCTATGAAAAGGGATGATAGATAACAGTGCATGTGAAAATACTGCACAGTACAAACATGCAAGACATACTGCACATTTAGGTTAAAGAAAAAAAAGAGGGGAAGTAAGAATAATGCCCAAAGAAATGGAAATATTGCACATTCATATTGCACATGTTCAACTGAATATTTACACATGAAATAAAAAAAATGTTACACATGACCCCTGGGGCATGTGGTTACAGGATCTAGTGAAATGTACACACTAGAGATATACACACAGTTTTAAACAGACAGACAAGAAAGGCAGTACTGATGTGGAGTAGAGGAGCACACGCTATAATTAGTGTTTTGTGTGAGGAAGAGAGCCTAGGAGGCTGAATAACTGTGTGAATCACTTTAGATTATTTTTCTGCATATCATAAGCAATGAGGCGTTTATTCCTGAGTAGCAGCTTTTTGTGAGTCCGCTCTTTCATGTTATGATGATCACTCATCAGTGATACTAGGGACTGTATTTGAGCAGATTATGGCTTGAATGAAAAGGATAGCACAGGCTTTGCTTATACAAGGCTCTGTGTCCAGCTCCTGCATTGTTGGAATGTTTACTTCAATGATCCGGTAATTTTGACTTACTCTTATTCAAAGAGCTCAAAATGCTGATCTTTTGTACACTTTTGTGGCTACAAACTTCATAATGTTGAAGGTTGTAATCTGACTGGCTCTCTGCATGTCCATGTATACACAATTGTTTTCAGCGGGAAACACTACAACTCAATGAGCATTTCGGAGGAAGGTATTAAAACGTTCGACTTAAAACGTTCATCCTTTTGTATTGGACAAGACAATGTTGCATGTTTGCTATGAGAAGGTCTGTAGTTTCTGTAAAAGATGCTGATTCTTGGCCGTGTTTATTGGCGAAATGTACCAGCCTCCGCCTTCCCCACACTGACTCCACCCATTCAGCTAACCATTCATCAAATGCATATACAGACATTACGAAGAAAAATAAAGCTTTGAAGGAAGTAGCAGAGATTGTTGGCGCCCCCTTCTGACTGTACATAGCTAGTACAGTTAGCTTGTTTTGCTAATCTGCCAACAAACCTATTATGAAGCTGAACACATAACATTTAAAACAAATTTAAATACATTGTAAATCAATGGTGTGTATAAATCACATAGTGGTCTGTAGGATATACATTATGGTTACTACCATTTCTCTTTGGACCTGGAAAAAACGCCCACAAGCTACAACGGTAGCGGTCACTACACACCAAAAAGAGACGAAAGAAACAGAGTTGAGCTAGAAGGAGGCGGAGCTAATTTCTGGCCCAGAAAAAAAGAAGGAAAAACAGAAACATGAAATGAAGACATTAGCCAGGTCTGTTTCATGGCAGAATGATAAATGATATGGTTACTGAAGGCCTAGAAACACTTGCAAGCATTAGAAACTTCACCTTTAAACAATATTTGAGTTTATTCCTCCCATTTGTCTTCATTTAGTCCAGTACAACAGCATCACCTAAAGGATGTAGGCATATTATCTGGTGCGTATGATTAATAATATGACATTCTTCTTGAGGCTCTGTGTCTTGTTCTGGTTATGAGCATTCGGTAAACAGCACTTTTCTTTGTCTGAATAGGGCACTAAAATATTTTGTAGTTTTATAATACCAGATTAATTCTAAGCAGAATCAAATAGATTTAATAAAATGCAAGTTTTTGGTTCAGCCATATGGTTATTCAAACCATATGTTATTCCACAGCCGTAAAATACACAGACACACACTTCCACAGAGTCACACCTGCAGGCGTACATAAAGTAGACCTCCATAATTCATCAGAATTTGAAAGCGCAAGTCCTTACGGAAATGTACTTCAATGAATAATGAATGAAATTTATTATAAGTGATTTTTGTGTGAATAGTATGTGTCCTGCAGATGTTTTTTTGTGGAACATGATGTGGAATTATAATGAGATGGAAAGAAGAGTCAAAGCAGTTTATCACATCATAGACCTTATTGAAAAACATAATGACATATTCAGTTTTACAGTGAACAGCCGAGACAGTGAGGCATGGATAACTGAAAATTGGACGTTCACTGATTCCTCTTCCAGGAACATCTGCCTTTGGCAGGAATGATGTTCTGGTGTCTTTGACTTAATTAGACATGAAAAAAAATCATGTTTAGAAATCTTGTTGCTGTAGGCTGTCAGATCTGGACTACTTCAGATGCAGGATGAAAGACTACTGAATCATAAAGAGTGTAATAGCCACCAATGCTATATAAATACAGTATTTTACACTAGACTGCATATAGACATTCAGTTGAGGACCATTTAAAGAATGCAATGTAGAACCATTCCTCACCAATAATAGTAGAATTAAGGTGTAAAAATGAAATAATATCCATTTGTAGGAACACTTGTAGTCTATGTTAAAGTGGAGGTAAGGTACACTGTAAACTGTTTACTGCAGAATCTATAAAAGAAAAAGCATGTCAACACAAAAAGTCAATATGTAAAGAGAAAGAAGCATGCCTTTTCTTAATCAAATCAACACAGAATACATTAATAAAAATAGTAAGGGTCGTTCAACCAGTTTAGAGACATCATTCTGACAAATTTGATTTTAAATGCCCGGTAATATTTTCAGAGTCTTGTCTTCTTTCGTTGTAGCTCAGAGAAATCTCAGTCTACTGGGAGAGTAGTGATTAGAGAAATAGTCTTCCCCAGAACTTTGTTTCCTTGCAACAATCAAAATCCCCATTTTTCCAACATGTTTTCATTCTCAGAACCTGAGACTCCTGCAGTTTCCAAAGTGCGGCTCCCTGAAAGAGCGTCCGGACTGCATGGCCACGTTTCCCACAGAGTTCCTCAGCTGCTTCAGCACCATCCACAGCAGGAGTCCCATCAGCAGAAGAAGGAGGGCTAGAAGTCCAAGATACACGCACACATTCCAGCCCCATCCCACCGCAAGCGGCATAGAGGTGGAGGCAACCAGGAACCGTCTCGGGGCAGGCATCAGTTTCCACGGATCTGAAAGCGACAGCCGTTGTCCTTCATGGGCTTCTCGTAAGACGTAGTTACACATGAAACATTCCAGGTCCTTGGATCTGGGACCTTCTAGGTGCTTAGATCTGACACTGTGTCAGTCCATCTGGTATGAATTTCTCCTTGACATTATTTTTTCTCACTGTGCATCCTTCAGCAGACACGTCTGGCATCTGCTGTGCTGCTCGCAGAATGAGACTCGTGCTGCTTTTCCAAAAGCTCCCTCTGCTGTTCCCTCCCACTGTGGATGGAGGACAGTCATTCTCCCTGATTTCTCAGCAGGTGAAAACACACACACACCCACACACATAAACCCCCACCCCACACACACACACACACACACACACACACATTCATCACAAGTAGATCAGGTCTCAACTTGCATGGGGGATAAATAAATTACAAAACAGGCTTTTGCTCTGCTACGGGGCTGTGGACATCAATCAGAAGGTCCATCTGTTTTCATGTGTTGATCAGGACTGACTAAACGTTTTCGGCATCATCAAGACAAGATGAAGGCTTTATAGTTCAGCTTTGTGCATTAATGGTTTTAAAAAAAATAATAATAATAAAAAAAACCTTTTAACTGCCTAAAATCAACAATTAGTAATACATATCCTTATTTATTTATAAATATATATTTATATATTATATCTATATGTTTATGTCATATTTATATTTATATATTTACTTTTATATATTTATATTTGTACACTTACTTTCTAAATAACTAATAAAATAACCTCATTTGTTAATCTGGACTCAACATCTCAACATCTGTGCTCAATCATTCACGTTAAGATTTTATTTCATGAGAACATAACCTACATATAAATAAAAAATTATTATTATTATTATTATTATTATTATTATTATTATTATTATTATTAACAGCAGCAACAACTAGCCCTTTTATTTGAAGCTTGTTTTTCTGCCTTAAAATCAAAATGCATATCCTTATTTATGAATAAATATATATTTACATATTTATATCTATATATTTATATTCTATGTATATATTTATAATAAATAATAAAATATCCTTATTTTGCTAATGGACTGCTAATGAACATATGCACACAATAATAATAATGCATATGCATAATAATAATAATAATAATAATAATAATAATAATAATAATAATAATAATAACCAACTATCCCTTTTATCTGAAGCTTGTTATTGTTTTTTTGCCTTAAAATAAAATTGCATATCCTTATTTATTAATAAACATATATTTATATATTATACACATGTTTTTATAGTCAATGCATATATTTATTTATACATAACTAATAAATGAGCTCATCTCTGCATAATCATTCATAAATTATTTTATTTCATCTTCATGAGCGGTGCATAACCAAAAAAAAAAAAAATCACTTTTCAGGTTGAATCCCAAATGTCTTCCTCTAATATACATAGTGCACTACGTAGGGTTCCAGACGCCATTATTAATCGGCTAGATAGCGCACTTATCTAGCGACTCATGAGCCATTTTGGAATGGAGCCCTGTCTCCATGGCAACCGTGGATGTGTCAGGGCAGGGAACATCAAACATGGCGGACTAGCGTTAAGTAAAGCGTTTGCTAGCTCGGAAAGCCAGTTATTGCTCTGTTTCTGAAGCTTAAACTCACTGTAGCGCATTTTGGAGTTTGTTATACGGATGTAAAAGTGTATTCTTTGTATCCGGACTACTCTCTAGTTACTTTAAATGCATAAAATGGAGGAGTATGTGTGACTGTGTAGCTTGTAGTTATTAGCTAAACTAGCAGAGCCGTTAATCCGTGTGTTCATGTTAATCCTCTCACTTGTGATGATCTGCCTGGCTGTTTTACTCCCGCAAATGATACAGATATAACTGAAGCACTCCTGTATATTGTGTATTAGAGGAATGAAAAATCCTAAATCTAATCCTAAAATCTGCTGTCTGCTGTGATCTCTTCAAAACTGAGAAGATGGAGCTCAATTTAAAGCATGTTGATTATCTGCAGGTAGGAGTGTTCTCATACAGCTACATTTATTATTATTATTATTATTATTATTATTATTATTATTATTATGCCACATGGTTACAGTGATGCATGCATTTTGCTTTTACTCTACCCAGTTTGTCCTGAGATTTCATGCTTTTGCAAGCCACAATTACATCATCATAATAATAATAATAATAATAATAATAATAATAACTTTTAAATTCAGTTATGATTTAAGCCAAGGCACTTCAGGTTAATAGTGTAATTTTTTTAACAGTAGATATCAAAAGCTGTCTTTGCCAGCTGATTGCTCATATTCTTATTAGAACCTCTTGTTTACTTTTTTCTTTTCTTTTCTTTTTTTTTTTTTTTTTACATTTATCTATATAAATGAGACTTAGACTAATTATGTGTATATAGAATTGCACAGTAAATGAAACCAAAACTCCAGTCTTTGGATGATGTTAGAATTATAACGCTTCACTGCGAGGACACTCTCAGGAGAAATACTTTTACAGAACAGTTTCTTTATTATTTAACCAAGAAAAACAGGCACTGTTAATAAAAACACTGTTATTTATAGTTTTCAGTGTAAACTTTAAAGTAAACTGAACATTTGTCTTTCTAAATAAGAAAAGCAATGAACATGTAAAATTTCATGAATGCAGGTTATGAAGAAACTGAGATTTTTGATTGTGAATATAAAAAAAATCTGATATTGAGAAACAGGGTTTTAAAAATACAGTGTGATTTCATGTATTGATTTATAAAGGAACAGAACATGCGTTTCATAATGACACATAAATTGACATATTTTTTAAAAAAATGAAAGCTTTTTGGTGATATATGGTATAACGGGATTGTGCCAAGTGGGCGGAGCTTAGATCTTTCATCAGAGATGTTAAGTCAAATAACGAGTGGAAAAAAACAGTGAAATAAACACTGTGCTATTTAGTTTTGATAAATTTATCAATACCGTTTAAGAGAATGTGTTATTGATGCAATTTATCCAAAAAAATCATAAAAATTATGACCAAATTTGTTCTTTCTGCCAGTTGCATCTTGCCTTAATAGAACTTATTTTGCTCTCTTTCTTTTCGAAGGTTGGAGTGACTTCTCCGAAAACGATGAAACTTTTACCTGCGGTTGGTCGAAAAGCAACACAAAAGGTGATTTTTTTTTTTAAAAAAAAAACGGTGAATAAAGGTTTGGTGAAACCTGCAGTTCTTTTTTGTCTTTCCTATTTGGAGTCCCAAACTTCATGCATACTGAGTATATGAAGCTGATCCGGTTCTGTGAGCTGTGAAAGTCAGGGAACGTGTTTTCAGAGTGGCAGCATAAACCAGGGTTCAGTGACATGTAACAACACACCCATTCGTGAGAAGTGCAGATGTCAGGAGCATCCGGTTGAAATTATTCTGCAGCAGAAGGGTCTGCACCAGTGTCTGAATGATTCACTTCACTGACTCATCTCAAACTCGTACATCGACCGTTATTAGTACTGACTAAGTTTTTGCATTTGTGTTTAGGTTGCTGTTGCAGATCATGATGGTGTGGTCAACTGTTTCGGGATGAAAAAGGGAGAGGCGGTTGTGAGTATTGAAGTTGTCAGTAACTGTCATACACTTCCAGATATATTTTAAGTATGATATGTAGACAGGAAGTGATTTCTTGGCACTCAGAATATGTACACTTGCATTACTTCACTTGGCTTGTTTAAGGATGCAATTGTTACCAAATTTGGTTCTCTTCTGCATGAATCTCAGCCATTTTACAACCCAAGAAGAGAAAAACAAGAAAATTGCATTTAAAGGTGCATTAGGTACGATTAGTCTTCTTTTTCTTTCAGGATTAGGTCTCTAACAGTTAGCTGGGTTCAGCATTTAAATGATTCTCCTCCATATTCCCATCTTCAAGCTCCACCTTCAGGATCTTAGGTGGCCCATATAATGTCTATAAAATGACTGACAGGAGGCGCATCCAAACACAAACACAAACACAAACAAGCATCCTGGACCGCAAGTCAGTTATCCAAATGGGGCTTCTCAGCGACATAATACACTTATGCTAAGGCTACAGCTTAATTAATTATTTTTTATCATGTTCTACATATCTTCCAGGTTATATGTACAAGCAAGCAAAAAATCAACTATCGCACCTTTTAAAGGTTTTTTCTAATTCTGCTGAAAGACACTGTGCCTACCTTTACATTTATAAACTAATCTACTTATGGAGAAACAACTCTACTGCCAAATTTGAAAGAAGTATAAGTATTTAATAGGAAATGAGTTCTCACTTTGATTTTCAGCATCATCCGTCAGTCTCTATCTCATCACCTGAGGTAAAAATCACTCACGGTGGTTAAACACAAGCCTCATCATCATCTCTTCACTCCACTGATCTCTGTTCACGCTAACATCGGTGTGGAGATAATTGCTGATTCATTCTCACATCTGTTGACTAAATTTCTTGTGATTAATGTCTTTTTATTTTTAAACATTTTAAAACTTCATCCACTGTCATCTGTAAAGATTGCTGTAAAGAAAAATAGAAGAAACAAAACACATATTATTAGTGGCGTGTTTTCATAATCTCAGACCTGAATGCTCTTTTTTCTTTTTTTTTTTTTCTTTTTTTTTTTTTTAAAAAAAAAACATCCAGCCTGTATTCAGAAGTCTCCCGGGACAGAAGATCTCCAGGCTGGAGCTAGGAGGTGCATTAGGAACACCACAGGAGAAGATCTTTGTGTGCTCGGGATCTGAGGTCAGGGGTTACACCAAAAAGGGCAAACAGTTCCTCTCTTTTGAGGCCAATCTGACAGAGAGCATCAACGCCATGTGAGTTAATATTTCATTTCCATTATATGTATATTTAATCTATTTTTCCATCGTTATATTATTTATGCGCTCATGTCAGACACGGATATCAAGATTTGAACTTTGTTGGCAGGCGTGTTTCTGGGGCGGATCTTTTCGTGTGTGCCAGCTACATTTACAATCACTACTGTGACTGCAAAGACCAGGACTATTTTCTGTCAGGGGACAAGATCAACGACATGGCGTGTTTACCGGTTGAGACGGTGGGACGTACGGTGCCTGTTCTGGCGTGCCAGGACAGAGTACTGCGCATATTACAGGTAACGTCAATATTAAACACAAATAATGAATAAAACATGATAGGGGTCAGTTACATCGCAGTAGCTAGTTCCTATGAAAATGTATTAATTATTAGATTTTTTACCTTTTTGTTTTTGGAAATTAAATGTTTCTAGTAAAAAGGAACAGCCTTTGGCCATACATGTGTTTCCAAATGTTAAGTTCAAACCTCATTAAATGCTTTTAAATCTAATTCTCAGATCTGACTGGTCAGAAGGTGTTGATTACTTTTCTATAACAACAGCTCTGAGAGTAGTTCCTGCTGCAAGGTTTATATTAATGCGCTTGTTGTAATATGTTATCATTTCTTTAGTAACAGCTCATTCACAGGGACGTGTACAGTGGATGCTTCATATAAACAGATCTAAAACTGTGTGTAATTATTGATATGGTGAAGTTTTCTGTGAGGAGACATTTCTTTGGAGAGCTTCACAGTTTCCGGATTCATGACAAGAGAAAAAAGATCACACCATGCTATCGTTGATTACTTTCCTATAACCAGACACCCCGTCGTGTTTTATTCCTTACATAGAAATAGGATTAGTAATTGATTTACTTTACTCTCATTCACTCTGTATTGTGATTTCTGTAAGGGATCTGAGCTGCTGTATGATTTTGAGATTTCCGGCCCGCCGTCTGTTCTGGAGCTTCACAACAGAGATGGTGGTGAGAGAACTTTATGAAAATATGTGTAAATATGAGGGCGTAATATTTAGGAATTCTAAATATAAGGGTTTTTTCTGATGTGTCATTGGTGTTCAGGTAAGGATGGGGAGGAAGTGCTTTATGGAACGGCTGATGGCAAACTGGGTCTGGTGCAGTTAACCCGTTCAGCTCCTGTCCCTAAGTGGGAGGTGGACAATGAGAAGAAAAAAGGAGGTGAGGAACAATGGTTGTGAGCAATAGTACAGACTTTGTACAATTTTGTGCATGTTATCGTACATACAGCGTGCTTTAATTTAATCTCTGAAAAAATGTAAAACATGGAAAATATCTAATTTTATTAGGAATTGCTTTTATTAAGAATTGTTTGGGTTAAAGACAGATAGTTAATGTATATATCATGTCATTATACAGTAACTTGGGAATATAAGTGTACATTTTGTTACAAATTGTGTGATTAGACACTATATGTTTAATCCAGCATCTTCAGTTGCTTTCACAGATACTCTTTCATGTGATAAAATAATTCATGCCCAGAAACAATTTCCACGCAGCTGCAAAATTAAACATTGTTCAGTGAACAACAACAAAAATAGTGACTGAAATTCTTTAAGCATCTGTATGAGTTGACTTTTTGTGTTATTGTTTTTCTCAAGGTGTGCTGTGCATCGATACGTTTGACATCCTGGGTGACGGAGTAAAAGACATCCTGGTTGGGAGGGATGACGGGACGGTCGAGATCTACGGACTGGACAACTCCAACGAACCCACGTTGCGGTTTGAGAGCGTACGTGGAAACCAGTTCAAATCTGGATTTACGTCAAGTTCCGGTGTGTCTTCTGTGTGTGTTCATTAGTCTGTGTATTTCTGTGATTACAAGGTGTTGACTGAAAGTGTTACATCGATCCAGGGAGGGTGTGTAGGAAAGGAGTCATATGATGAGGTTGTCACGGCAACATACACAGGTGAGCTACAACTTCTTTGTTCAGTGTGTTTGTTCAGATTTCTTTTTCTGTGCCATTTTTCATGGATTTGTGCCACACACCATTCTGCAATGCATCCCACTATTCATTAGGTTTTTTCCCCACTGAGCGTTGAAGCTCACAGCGCTAACGGGGCTTTACACTGGATGTGTTTTGTTCTGAATTTGTTGTCGCAGCAAATATAGCATATTGTAAAAGAATTCTTAGTTTGTGAGTTAAGATCAGTTGCGGCAGTGTTTGAAATTTTTTTGTGCAATGATGAAAGCTGCAGACAGAAAATATCTTTATTATCTCAAGCTCACATTGACGAATGTTCGTGTTTATACGAGGCTGTTTTCTACATTTATTGGAATCAGAGATCTGACGTTAGAGGATCTTCATCGTATAATCGAACATGGAGAACAACTTTACACACAGTCTGTTTTAGAATTTAGATTTTATTGTGATCGTCTCATGCAGTATGACAAGTAATCATTTTAAAAGACTGCTAAAGAGTTTACATCTTGGTCTGACTGCAGCATTCACACCATGAAGGATTTCTTCTGTGATGAGGGCCTTAAATCAATTCAGAATTTGAGTGCAGATTTCTCTTTACCTGGGTTCTCTTATTTCTTATACCTGATATTGAGGTCGGCTCTAAAGGCTTATGGTGTTCCCTGGTCTACTAATGTATCGTCTCATCCACTATGGAAGTGGCTAGATTCCAGTACTCCTTCATGAGGCATAGTCTGGTTCTTTCTGGTTTTTTGTATGCACTGTTTTCTCGGACATTTTACCCTAAAGGACTTTAATGGCAGCATGTGCTGCCACCAAAAAGACTGTCTTAAAGCTTTGGGTGGAACCATCCACTTCTGCAAATTCCATTTGGCTAACATATTTCAGGGACATCGCCTTGTTGGAGGCTACCACCGCTAACCTCAACAGTGCAACAGATAAGACTATCAATCGCTGAGGTGTTGTTGGACAAATTAAAGCCTTGATCTCTTAATTCATTTATTTTACCTACCCATTCACTTCTATCTCAACATGGGCAGCTTTCTTGGCATCCATTTGTACATAGTTTACTCAGTTTGTGTTCTATATATGTGTAAATTTGGAATTAATAAAAATATTGATTAAAAAAGAGCTTGTATCTTATTCCTAACATGGCATGTGTAGGTTGGGTATCGGGTCTCACCACAGAGCCTCAGCAGATGGAGGCAGGACCAGGGGACGAGGTGAAGATGAGCCGAGAGACCCAGGCCAAGGTGGCCGCTCTCAGGTACTCTACATACACTGGAACTACAGCGCCATCTTCAGCATCAACACACTGTTTAATACAGGAACACACCAGGATTCCTTCGACCTGATCTCTCTCCACAACATCAGGAACATATGTGCAATTTCTCAGCAAAGGTCCGTAGTAAAGAGCAGAAAACCGGTTTACCTGAATCTCACTTATAATAACAATCTGAGAATTGTATCACAAATTCTTCCCTTTAAAATGTAGACCCATTTCTGAAAAAACAAATCATACAGGCTTAAATCTGCTAATACCTTTGACTGAAAAATTCATAAAAGCATCCTATAAAATTTGTTTCACATAAATGTTTATTACACTTGTATTATTTAAAGTTTAGGTTTATTGGGTGTGAACAGGTTTTACATTGCTTTCATGACATCATTCATGAAAAAAATATTGTTCTGATAACATGTTAATGAATAGGACTGTGCAATATGATGATATCAACATAATAAAAACACTGGCGTATTCCTTTAACCTGAGAAGCATTTTAGTTCTCATTAGCATGTAAAGTGACCAATATTTGATAGTTTATGAGTAAAGAAAACTACACATCAAAAACAACTTTTGAACAATAATGCAAATAACAAAAGATTGTTTAAAACTAAGGTCCCTTCAAATTTTAATATTATGTTGAGTGAAATTACTCTCCTGTACGGTTTCCTTTAGGAGAATAACTGCTCTGTTCACCTGATTTAATCTTTAGAAGGCTTGATAATCAGCGTATTTATTAGACTAGGGATGTTGGGAGCAATGAAATCTTAAATCTCTGCAGGACTGTGGGCCTCAGGGATGAGAGCAGATCAACTTTATCGTAAAATATACATCTTTTAGCATGACACACTTAAGTATACTTTTGAATGTACATTTCAAAGTTCCACCTTCCACATATAGATAAGCTTCTCTCATGGAAGAGTCATGAAGATGTTATTAGGCTCAGATTTATGCTGGCGTCATGCGTGCTTGGGTGCAGGGCCGAGCTGGAGCAGCTGCAGGTGAAGGTGATGCAGGGACGGGAGAAATACCAGCAGAGCTCTCAGTCCAGCACAGCTGTTTCCGCCGTGCCAGTCTTTAGCATCAACGACAGGTTCACTCTGTGCCAAGAGGATGCCAGCTACAGCCTCACGCTGGAGGTGCAGACCGCCATCGATAACCTGCTGCTACAGGTCAGAGCACGTGAGACTCAGAGGAGCTCTAGTCAACAAATCTGACCATATAGTTTTAGAACTACACTCAGGAATATTAGTGAAGTGAAAAATGCATTTTTTTTTTTTCCCCCACAGAGTGATGTTCCTATAGACCTGCTGGATGTGGATAAGAACTCAGCAGTGGTTAGTTTCAGCGAATGTGATTCGGAGGTAACACATTAACATATTTCGAGCCATATATTCATTATTCATTCAAGCAAGATATTAGTATATTATATAGTTAATCTAGTGATACCTTGCATTTACACTTTCCTTTATAGCCAAATGGGAATTTCCTCCTCGCCACATACAGATGCCAGGCTAACACCACACGGCTGGAATTGAAGGTAATTAAAAAGTGATACTTGATTTTTAAAAGGTCTGGGACAATTTCATGTAATTGTCACACTTACCATAGAAAAGTAAAGTCGTGGAGCGTGAAAACAGACAATGCAGATACGTCCAGATTTTCCTGGGTAATGTGCATCAAAACAACAAACCTATGAAGACCTATGACCTGTGTGTGTAGCGTGAGTGTAGCAACAGATCAATGCACATGCACATGATAAAAACAGCCAGTGAATCTGGTTACAAGAAAGTTGTATCTAATAAAATGAATGTGTGCATATATGAAATTTATTTATAATACCACACTGCTGAATTCTTGATTCTGATTGGTCAGAATGTGTTGATTAATTTTCTATAACAGCAGCTCTGACAGTAGTGCCGGCTGCAAGGCAAATCACAGGTTTATATTAATGAGCTTGTTGTAATGTCATCGCTTATATAGGATCAACTTACACAAGGAAAACATAAAATTGTTAATATCGTAAAAGAGATGTTTATTTAGCATTTTTGTAAGGAGTGTCTCATGTCAGAGCTTTGTAACAGTCAGAGACAGAGCTGTTTTTTTTTGTTTTGTTTTGTTTTTTTTTGTTGTTTTTTTTCGAGGAAGGAGGGCACTTACAACGCAAGTGATAACAGGAACTAACTTGTTTCATGGATGTTTCACAACATTAAATGTAACTATAAGTGGAAAAAAGTATGATGTGTCATTCTTTAGTAAATCCAACATTGTAAGCATTGGCAAACTGCTGTAGTAAAAGAGGGATAAAACTTTCGGGAAATACTGTTGTTAGAAAATGACGACGGTGGTAACAGTTAACCCACTTTGCATCAGGCCGATTCACACTATCCCATCATTGTTGTTTTTCCTGTAATAACATACATTCTAAAGGGTTCCTCCCTTACATATTTGCCGGACATTTGTAATTGCCCACATTCACTAATGAACACTGATAAACTGCTGTGTACTATGTATAAATATTTTTATTTGAAAACTGGCAAGCATGATGAAATATGCACATTGTCTCATGATGCTAAGCTTGTACAAGCAATGTAACACTTTTCTAATGTCACATTCATCATGCTGCAATGACAGCAGATTTTGTGTAATTGCATTTAGACGATTATGTGGAGAAGTTTTACAACATCCAACACTGAGTGATTGAAAAATCCTCGTTTGATGTGTTTGAAATGTCACCATGTTTTCCACCCACTAAGGACAGGAATGGTATCCTAGGTACCACAGGGCACGACTGGGATTTAAACCAGAATCCCAGCAGCAGAATGCACTATTTCAGTGCTAAGCATGGGATTACATCATTACGTGGCGGGATTACATAAAAAGGGTTACATCACCTGGTGGTCTGCTGCTAAACAGTGAATCGCTAATAATGATGTTTCGATGCTGGTGATTTTTGTACATATTAAAATTATTCTTTTTATGTAGACAGAAGTGGGGTATAAACACAGACGTAACATAATAGTCTTAATGATTAATAAAATGTTACACTCGGCATGCCGTGGCAATACAATACAAACTACAACAGATAACTATTTAAGGCAGCTGGTACATCTAACTTGTAAAAGTAATATCAAATATTTAAGAATACACAGTATTTCAGTAAGTTCTTATTCAATAATGTCAATGAGGATATTGTCCTTATTGTATCTTGCACTTTTCCTATTGTCCTAAATTATGCTCACCCTCTTGTTTAGGTTAGGAGTCCTTTCAGATTGATTGCCTCCTTCATACCACTTTGGCTTTTAGTGCATGTTTTCAGGTAGTGTAGTAGTAAGTATAGAAACATTACAACGAGGAGCAAAAGTCAATAATTAAAAAGGATTAATATTTTTGTTATTGTACCTCTGAGCAAAGTCCAATCACACTAACTATTGTTTACACTCTTTGCAGGTAAGGTCAATTGAGGGTCAGTATGGTACACTTCAGGCCTACGTAACCCCACGGCTACAGCCTAAAACCTGTCAGGTGCGTCAGTACCAGATCAAACCACTCTCGCTCCACCAGAGGATCCACAGCATCGATCACGGCAGGTGAGACCCATGTAGCACAGAAATCAATCCCATGCCTTAGATTAGATTTGAACACCTGGACCATGGCACACAGGTGCGCTGTAACAGTGCTGCAGGGAGTTCATCAGTATGTTTTAACTGGAGAATAACTGCTAAAATGGTATTAGTATTCAGATTTAAACAACATGTTTAAATTTGAAATGATAATGTAGATAAATCATTATTTGGGCCTAAAAAAATAATATTTAAATGTTGAGAAAATCCTTACATTTAGGCTCAGTTTTATAAAGACCTGTCTACACATTATTACAGAATTTAAATCATATGAAGCTGATTAGTTTATTTGATAACACTAGCTAGGTAGCTTACCAGTGAGATGGCTACAGTCTCACAAATTGTCACGTATGAAATTGTTTACTTCCACAAAAGAAATGTTTGATATGTAAGGAATAAAACTCTCAGGGATGTGCAGTAAAAAGAAAACAACCAATGACGGGGTGGTGTGATGCAGGTGTAACAGCACGTCCTGAAATGTTTTATTCCTCTTATACAACAATTTGTCAACAATTCTTTTACTCATTGAAGAATATCATACGTTTTATTAAGTTACAGTTTAATGTTGTGGAACCTCAGCAAAGCAAGTTAGTTAGCGTTATCACTTCTGTATATTATAGCAGCTATAAGCAAACCTCTTTTTTTCCCTCACAAACCTCTTTTTTTTCTCTCTCATCAAGTTCATAAAACAAAAAAAAAAAACCCTTGTCATGTTTTCATGAGGCCGCAAAGCACAAACCCCTCTAACCGATTTTCCCATGTCAGAGAAAGTTTCAGCTTCATCTCTAACTGTTACAAAGCACTGACACTGGAGACTCCTTCCGAGAATGCTATATAAACTTCTCCTCAAGGAACCTTCACTGTATTTTTACACATTTTCTGTCACATCTGCTGTTGTAGAAAATGTATCTTCTGACTAGTCAGAATCGAGCATTCAGCAGCACTGTGGTATAAAGTTAAATATTTTTAGCTTGATTTGCATAAGCCTGTAGCAGTGTTGCCACCACGCTGTGTCCCTCTGCGTGGGCATTTCAGTCAAGAAAACCCGCATCTACCTGGGTTTTGTCTCCAGGCCCATGAACACCTTGAGGCTGGTGGGGCAGTTCAGCTTTGCAGAAATCCACTCATGGGTCGTGTTCTGCCTGCCCGAGGTGCCTGAGAAAACTCCAGCAGGAGAAAACATCACCTTCTACTTTCAGAACACCTTCCTGGGAACGCAGCTTGAGGCGAGCTACTGGTGAGGCAAACTTCTCTGTAGGCAGTCTTTGTATAAGACATACAAAGCAATGAAAATATGCAGCAGTGGTAGTAAGTACAGAGGCTGATGGTACTCATTTTAAATCTGCCTGATTTTTCAGCAAAGGAGAAGGGAACTTTAAATCAGATAACATTTCAACTATATCCATCCTCAAGGATGTTCTCTCTAAGGAGGCCACCAAGCGCAAAATCAATCTAAACATTTCTTATGGTGAGTTTACATTCGTACCAACTCCAAATTGCTGTTTCACCCCCCAACCCCCAGGCCCTTTTCATCCCTGTTTCAACTTTTTGCTTTTTAGAAGTGAATGAAGATTCTGTGAGCCATACACTGAAGATGATTCATCCTAAGCTTGAGTATCAGCTCTTGTTGGCCAAAAAAGTTCAGCTTATTGATGCTTTGAAGGTAAACTCTGCTCTGAGGATCTAAAGGTGAACACTGTGGCTGACTTGATTTACAGTCTTTTATTCGAGTGTATGTTTGGTCTCCTGTAGGAGCTGCAAGTGCATGAAGGAAATGCAGATTTTCTGATTCCAGAGTATCGCAATATACTCGACGAGTCTGCTCGTCTGTTAGAAGAATACAAAAAACAGCCAGCCCACCTGGAAAGATTATACGGTAATATGCGACGTGCGATCTTCCTCTATTATAAATATCAGTTGTATGAATTGTATGATATCAATATCAAATATGTAGATATTATTATTATTATTATTATTATTATTATTATTGTTATTGTTGTTGTAGTTGTTATATTATTATTATTATTATATTCTCCATATCATTTACCAACATGAGCTTCAGAAAATATTATCTTTTTGAGAAATGTAACACTTACTTGTCCTCTCACAGGCATGATAACTGACCTCTTCATTGACAAGTTCAAATTCAAAGGGCAAAATGTCAAGACAAAGGTTTCACAGCTCCTTGAAATATTAGACAACTATGATCTGAACTCTCTGGTGGACTTTTTCAATGATGCTTAATTTAAAACACCAATGGCAGAGTTATTTATTTATTTGTGCTATTTTTATTTTTGATTAGATTTCTCTGATATTTATTTGCAGTAGCAAAAACACTTTCATATGCCAAAGTACAGAAGCCATACAGAGAAGTATCGATACATCATCAAATAGTGCTTTGTTATAATGTAATGATAAATAAATACCACTACTGTGCTACTTTTCTGTGAATTTATATTTGTACTCGAATAAATGTTCATATTAAGTTTCCTGGTTGTTATTTTGTGCACCAGTACAGTATATTTGACACAGATATGCCCACTTGCAGTGACTGGAGTACTTACAGAGAAGTCAGAAGGGTGTCAAAGAAGTTGTCACACATTTGAACACCCCTTAGTCTAAGATTTAAACATCTCTGTTCTATCCACTACTAGTGATGTACTAATAGAGTGAGTATTAATATTGATCTGATATCGGACGTGAACAATGAATCGGATTTAACTCTTTGCCAAACCAATCCACAAATGTATTTTATGCATACGTGTGAATGCACCTGATGTTGACTGACACAACACAGGTCCTGTATATGAACATAGGACACAACTAAATGCATCCCATCATTGCGTCTCTGACGTTTCACTTAACAGAAGCTTGCAGAGAATCGTATCGGTATCAACTGATATCCAGAGCTCTGATATTGGTATTTTATCCAAAATGGAAAAAGTGAAATTGGCCTGTCACTGTCTATTACTATAACTGTTTATTTATTTATTTATTTTTTTTACTTTAAAGCTTTAAAGCTACCATCGATGCCCAAATACAACTATAACTAAAATCACCAAATGTCTTGCAACCCTGTAAGACTAAACCAGTGACTATTGAAGTGGGGTTCTGGGACCCCCAAGGGTCTGCAAAGCAAACTCATGGGGTCTGTGATTTTGTACAGTGTTGCAATTGTTTATTTATTATTGAGGTTTTATAATTATTAGTTGATTTGGTTGGTGACATTGAATGAGATTAATACTTACATGAATAACTCAAAAAAGGTAGGCCTTTAAATAATGCCAATTATTGTCAATGTAAAATAAATCAGTACTGAAAGGATCCATGGAATTTATATTACATTTAAAGATGTCCTTGGCTGTGTAAAAGAGTAGTGACACTAATTCTCCTTGCCATACATGTCTCATAGTACCATAAGTTGACTTGGAACCCTGATTAAAAAAAAAAAAGCACAAGTCACGAAACTCTCACTTGGTTCTGTCTTATGGGGTTACCTATGTAATTCCAACCAAAAAAGTGCATATATTCAGAAAGTTTCTGTACAAGAGAAAGAATTAAGCATGGTTTAAAGGGCATTTTTGGTTGTAATAATATGCATATTGAAGTATGTCATGAATTTGTTAGACCTTGTCATGGTAAACGAACTGATGTACTCCTGTGAACCTCAGGGCTTTGTCACCAGGAGCTTAATGCTTCCAGTGGGGCCACCCTTGGTGAACAGATCTGAAGGGTGATGTCAAACAAAGAGTGATCTCTCATGACCCCTGTGAGAGGTACAAAAAAGACTAATTGTACCTTGCCTGGATTATGGTGGTAACCGGGACCCACCCCTGGAGCCAGGCCTGAGAGTGATATCCACAGGCAACAGAGCCTGACGTAGTGACATGGAAACATCTTGTGGGCTCACCACCTGCAAGATGATGGGTATCAGGTGTAATGCCAGATAGATGATGGGTAAATGATGGACAGTCTTAGACCGTAGAAGTTGGACACAGTGGAGCCACTGCAAATTTAATTTGTACCAAAACAAATAGAACAAATTTTTAAACATTACACTATTGTTAATGTTATCTATAGAATAAAAATATCATTAAGTAATGTGGGTCAGATGAACTTTCTTAAAGAAAGAGAATTTGTTTTTAAAAACTGTAATTGTTGACAGCTGAAAGGTTGTCATTTGTTTATCTTCAGTAACTGCTTTTCCCTTAATGAGGGTGGCTGTGGATCTGGAGCCTTGCAGCGGATAGTATTGTTGCCCTACAGCTCCACGGTCCCTGGTGTGATCCCGGTTCTCTGGTTTCCTCCCACCTCCTAAAAACATGCCAGAAGGTGTTTTAGCTACATTATATGGCCAAAGGTTTGTGAACACCTGATCAACATTCCCAAACTGTTGCCACAAAGTTTGACACACACAATTGCATAGAATGTCTTTGTATGCTGTAGCTTTACAATTTTCCTTCACTGGAAGTGAGAGGCCCAAACCTGTTCCATGACAATACCCCTGTGCACAAGGGGGGGGTCCATGAAGACATTGTTTTACAAAGTTAGAGTGGAAGAGCTTGAGTGTCCTGCACAGAGCCCTGACCTCAACCCCACTGAACACCTTTAAGATGAACTGGAACACCGACTGAACCCCAGACCTCCTCGTCTGATATCAGTGCCTGACCTCACTAATGCTCTTGTGGCTGAATGAGCACAAATCCCCACAGCCACACTCTGAAATCTAGTGGAGAGCCTTCCCAGAAGAGTGGAGGGTATTATCACAGCAATGGGGAACTAAATCCAGAATGGGATGTCCAAAAAGCACATGGATGTGATGGTCAGGTTTCCAGAAATTTGGCCATATAGTGTGCATTAAAATCCCTCTTTGTGTGAATGAAGGTGTGCATCCAGGGTGCTGCTTCACACCCAGTGTTCCCGGGATACGCTCCGGATTCACCGCAACCCTATCCAGGATAAAGCACTAACTGATTATGAATGTAATGGGTTATATTTATTGGTAGTGGTTTTAATTTGTGAAATAAAACTTTCCTCTGATATTTATTTGGAGTATCTGAATGCATTCATGTGAAATCCAGAGGTGTATGGATACATCATCACACACTGAATTGGGTTTGTATTTGCAAATTTGTGTATTATATTGAATTCACAGTCGTGTGCATATCGTGGATAATCTGGACCGCACCCTCTGACCACACATGTACCGCCTTCATCTTTACGTCAGTTTTTTAAATTTCCATCGAGCCAATGACGTGAGCCTCACTCAACTCTTAACCGTTTTGTGTCGTGAGGAAGTGAGAGAAGTTTGGACACTTTCAGCCGCCGTAGATTAGTGACGTCTAGGGCTGTGCTGAATTCTGATTGGATAGTTTCAATAGTCGCGGGCTACTTGAACTGAGAAAGCAACAATAATCAGAGCCGGGGCTGAAGAAGCAGTCAAGTTGTGTTGGGAGGCAGAGAGAAGCTTTTATTTTATTTTTTTCCATGGCTGGTTAATTTTACGATTATGGCGCCATTTTTGTAGCTTAGCTTATTTCCTTTATTGTTTTGCTTTCATTTGTTTGGCTTTGTTGTTTATTTTTTTTTTGCACTGCTGCTGTTTGAATTTGTTTTGTCTGGCTTAGCAACAGCGACTTCACGGTATGGCGGTTTGATATTCTCATATTTTTATTACTTCACAATCGTGTAAAGTCTAAATGAGAATCCAAACGCTTTCTTTGTGTCTTTAGCTTAGCAACAAGGGGTCGCTTGTTGTTTTTTTCTTGCAGGTCGAGTATTTTAAGATGTCTGCACAAGGAAGCGCGCTGGATGGAGTAGAAGCGGTTTACCAGGAAAATCAGGAAAACATGCCTGCACGGTTACGAGGTGCAAATAAGAGCAGGCTGGAGAACCAGGAGAATGTGAACGCTAATAAACCGGCCACCAGGACCGTCCTGGGGGCTCTAGCCAACAACCCACGCCGACAGCCCGCCTTGCGAGGCTCCAAGCAGGTCCGTGTGGTTAGCATGGTTCGGGCTGTGTCCCTAATTCCACCTTACTTACTATAAAGTGCGCTCTCTAGGCTGTAGGCGCTCTCCTGTGTAGTCTACTATAGTGCTAAGTAGGCAGCTATTTGGGATTGGTCCTGGGATTTTGACTTGGTAACATTAGCTCTGTGTGTGCTTGTTCAGTAATTTAACAGTAAAAACAGTTTTTAGTGCATTTTTATAGCGTGTTATCCTAATTAATGTTTCCTGTGTTTACATTTTAGTTGGTTTTATTAGTGTTAGCTTCATTAGCTAAGTAGTTAATACTAACCACTGATTAACTTATCTACTTTTTTTCGGCTCGAATTGAAATTAAACACCATCTAATTTTCTTCCTTTCCTACTGTTAATGGCTTTTAACTCTATGTAAATATTAAATTCTCATTTTCACTCGTTTTAAATGGTCATATTTCTTTCCCTCCCTGTGTAAGAGCGCCATTTTACTTTCTCATGCTGATGCATTGAAGTGACCTGAGCCTTCAGTTTGCTCAGGCTTTACACAAGGCTGGGAACATTTTCTAACATTTTTAGATAGTTAAGATGTTAATTTACAGCCTTTCAGAAAAAAAAGGCACATTTCAGAAAATGTTTTAGGAACCAATAAATATTGTCAGTTATATAGACTTAAAGTCTTAAGGCTTCCAGTTGCTGTCTGTTAAAATTCAGTTTCATCAGCACTTTTATCAACCTTGCTAATGCATTTAATTTTATTTTTCACATTTTATAATTAAATTAATTAACCTTTTAAAAGGGGCTAGGTGCAAGAAAACTGAACATGGAAACCATGACTAGTTTAAAAAAGCAGTCTAGGAGGTCTTCAAGGTGTCCTGTGAATCTCTTCCTCTTATTTTGGTTGCATGATGTGTGACTTGTGTGATTCACCTCCGTTCCAGGATTTAACTGGCGTGTTCGTGTTCATTTTCATTTCTAGAGCTCGGCACCCCAAGCCTGTAAATCGGAAGACTCCAGCAAAAGCTATGTTGAAAAGCCTGCTTTTCAGATTCACGTCGATGAACCTGATGGGGCCTGCTCCAAAAAACAAGCGTCCACCAAACAAGCCACCGTGGGCTGCTCTCCATTAACACTGAATCCGACAGTAACACGGCTCAGGCAGCCTCTCGCCACTATTGACCTTCCCATGGAGCTCAGTTTTGGTGGGTAAAATCGTCATGTCACTGATTAAACTCATCTCAAAGTGATTTTGTGGTTTTCCTAATGTTTTCTTTCTTTTTTTCTTTTTTTCCTCTTTCCTCCCCATTTTAGATTCTCCCATGGACATGTCGATAGTTGAGGGTGACGAGAGGACTGTGAATGTAAATGAAGTTACTGATTACGCTGCTGAAATCCACACACATTTAAGGGAGATGGAGGTATGCATGCATGGCTATGTGTTGGGAGTCTTTGATACGAATCTTGAACAGAAGACTTGTTCTTTTGTTTTTTAAAATTCTGGTTTGCTGTTCAGGTTAAATGTAGGCCGAAAGCAGGCTACATGAAGAAGCAGCCCGACATCACAAACAGTATGCGTGCCATCCTGGTGGACTGGCTGGTGGAAGTCGGAGAGGAGTACAAGCTCCAGAATGAGACGCTGTACCTGGCCGTGAACTACATTGACCGCTTCCTGTCTTCCATGTCTGTCCTGAGGGGGAAGCTCCAGCTCGTCGGCACTGCAGCCATGCTCTTGGCTTCGTGAGTTTCCTTTCATTCAGCCTTGCTCTGGCTGGTCTTCATGTGTAGCTTGGTTCTGTTTACAGGATATTTCTCTCGCTCTCATTACAGGAAGTTTGAAGAAATCTACCCCCCAGAGGTGGCCGAGTTTGTCTACATCACTGACGACACCTACTCAAAGAAGCAAGTGTTAAGAATGGAGCATCTGGTACTAAAGGTCCTCTCTTTTGACCTGGCAGCACCGACAATCGTCCAGTTTCTCACTCAGTACTTCCTCAGGCAGCGAGTCTGCAACAAAGTGGAGAGCTTGTCTATGGTGAGTGAAGTCGTCTATGCTCTGAAGGTTTTGGTCACTACTGAATTTTCTAAGTTGGTGGCTTGTGTTGAGGATTTCACCACTTGTTAAATGGGCTTTTTTTTTTTTTTTTTTTTTTTTTTTTTTTTTTTTTTTTTTAATAAAAACAGTTTCTTGGAGAGCTAAGTTTAGTGGATGCAGATCCCTTCCTGAAGTACCTTCCATCTCAAATAGCTGCTG
This sequence comes from Pangasianodon hypophthalmus, assembly GCF_027358585.1. Lineage (NCBI taxonomy): Eukaryota > Metazoa > Chordata > Actinopteri > Siluriformes > Pangasiidae > Pangasianodon > Pangasianodon hypophthalmus. The sequence continues at coordinate 5,511,622 of NC_069716.1, forward strand.
CGGCCTTTATTTTGGCAAACTACACCATCACAGGGGCTTCATGGGTAAGTTATACAGTACACCTTAATCAGAAATGGCTTTCGACTCCATATGTAGTGGCGGTTCACAAATTTGAATAGTCAGGGGCATCTTTAACTGTTAACTAATCCTACAGACCTCAGCTCAGATATTTCATACACATTTAAATACTGTGTACGTGTATTTGGGTTTTTTTATTCCTGTACTTTGAATTCATACAACACTTTAGGTCTAAGTTGAAGTTTGAGTTATTGTGGTTTTGATTAAACCCATTCAGTTCGAGTGACTAGATACCAGATAACTATAATCAGGATAATGATATAATGATATAATAACAAGATAATGATACAATTTTGATAACCACACTTTTTTTTGTTTTTTTTTTGGGCCACATGTCTGAGCTTTAGTCAATAGTGAATCAGCATGTCTAGTAAACTGGCAATTCAATTTGTATATGTGCAGATGTCCTATACCAGTTTATACAGGTTAACTAGTCTGCTAAACTACAATATTGTGTTAAGAAAATTAGGTAGACAAAGGTTTTATTCAAACAGAGCTGCTATCAATTTCTCAAGCTGAAATACATGTTACTGCTGTTTAAGGAAGAACACTGTGCTATTATAGGAAACTTATCAATCACAGGATGTTGTGATGAAGCAGAGTCTTCATTTCCACCCTGAAGTTGATTATTTTTCTATAACTGCATTTTCCTGAAGTTTTATTCCTTGCATATCACAGCTATATAGTACACTTTGCAGAATGTGTCATAATTGAAGATGCATATTAAAGTACCTTGGAGCCCTTGCCATAATTTTACAGTATTTAGTTTATTTGAATATTTGCTTGTTAATCTTTTAGTCCAAGGCTCTGGCTGAGATGACTGGCTACACTCTGGAAGACCTCATGCCATGTATCCAAGATCTCCATCAGACCTACCTCGGTGCTGCTCAGCACGCACAGCAGTCAGTCAGAGAGAAATACAAGGGCTCGAAGTAAGCAGACTGACCTTTTCACTTGTTTCTCTCGTGTGTTTTGGATGTTTTCGTTTGTATGACTAAGGGTTTCTTTCCTCTCCCTCTTTTTTTAGATACCATGAGGTTTCTGTCCTTGAACCCCCACAGAAGCTGATGTTGAATTGACCCTGACTTTTTTTTTTTTTTTCTTCTTTCTCCTCCCCTCCCCTCACAAATTCCAGACTCTAACAGGAATTGTGTACAGTCCTCACGTTGCATAAAGATGTAACTGCAATAACGGACACCGTAGCCTTCATGTGTGGAGGACATGGTGAAATTAGCATGTCGTGTATATTTTATGTGCAGTCCTGAAGGACTGCTGTTTTTATGCTTGATGCATCCAGATTTTGTACAGTAGGTAATCATTTAAAGCATTTTTACTTTTTTTTAAAATGAAAGCAACAAAAGTGGTTCTTTACAATTTCAATGAAGATATTTTTCCACCTGATATCTAAATAAACCACTGGTTTTTCTATAAAACTGGCTCATGAGCATTCATTCTTGGTGACTAAGGTTGAATTATGACACACTATTGACCATCTTAAAGATCTGCATGAGTTGTAAAGTGGAATTTGATGACTTATGGTGATCAGGGTGTGCTGTCCTAGAACAACCAACATACTAGTGTTACTAGTATGCAGTTCAACACTGATAAATTTAATGAATGCAAAGTTGTCTTTTAATCTGATTAGTTACATTTAATTAGTTCCTGTTATTGCATACCTATTTAGCAGCTAGAAATTTCAGAATGTTGATGTGGATGGTCTAAGCTTCACCTTGGCATCTGGGGTGCTGTGTGTGTGGTTTTTGTTTTTTTTTCTCCTCTCCCTTCAACTGTTTCACGTCTTGTTACTATAATAGAAACAACATATTGGACTTCGAGCACAAATTGTGAATTGTGATCTGCTTTGCAGCCAGCACTACTCTACCTTCCAGACCTGCAGTTAGAGAAATCTAAACACCTGACCAATCAATAATCCAACATTGCTATGGTACAACACGCATTTAATTCTTGTTTTAACATCTAGTGTTGAATCTAAAACCTTTAACCTAAACCAGTCAGTACACTTAAGTCAGTTAGTGTTTAGATTTGAAATGAAATGATCATTTGGGGGAAAACAAAAGTACACAATGTTTATCCTTTATCCTAAATGTTCGACATGTTTGCTGTATGAAGGGTACTTATTTGGTCTTGTGCTGGAGCTGTACGGCTAAAACAAGGAATGCTTATAACTGCTCATTCTAATTTAAATGCTTTTTGTACCATTCATATTTAACTCCTCAAAAATCTCATTATCCCATTCATTTCAATTTTATTACAGTAAAATGAACTGAACACAGTGTACATCCATACATTATGCTTTTGTGAAAAAATCCATTCTTTTTCTCCACACCAACATGAAGATATGACTTGACTGTGTTCAAGGGAAAGTTTAAATTAGAATTGGATTAAGTTTTATTGATATTATGTTAATTTCAAACTTTGTCAAATGAATTCATAAACTGAACATGAATAAGGGATCCATGTAAGTTTACCTCTTTTTAATGAAAAAGAGGAAATGCTTTTACTTTGAACAATTCACATTCAAGGCAGCATTTTAATAAGGGAGTACATTACATAAATCATTGTTTAATAAATCTGTTAATTAAAAAAGAATGAAAAAAAAAATCAAATCATAAAGGGACCTCCTCTTCTACTCTCTACTCACTAAAAAAAAAATTAACCAACAGGTTACATTTCAAGATAATCCAGCTACAGTCATAAAAAAAATGAACAATTTTAAGACCACTGAAACAAAATTACACACACATGTAACAACAGATCAAAATCTCTCTTCCTAACAAATGATACAGACCTAGCAATTTACTTAGCAATTTATTTACTCTAAGTTAAGCTTAAATATTTTTTGTATTCCATCCACACCCATAAGAAAAGCATCCATACATAGTAGTAATTTTATAAATAATCCTTCAAAAGCACTGCCCAAAGAGCTATAGCAATTTGACAATACACCAGGTATATAGTGTTTGCTGCTCTTTTTCTGTCAGCCTTTCAGACCTGTGGAGTTTCTCCAAAATAGCAACTGCTTTCCATGCAGAAGACGAGATCAGCAGGATGTCGAGCGTGAGCACTCAAACATCGTCTGCCTGCTTAGAAATCTACATTGGAGGAACTCTCTCCCAGCTAGTCACGTTGTAGGAGTTTAAAAGTGTGTGCGTGTGTGTGTGTTTATCAGTGTGTGATGCTGTGTCAGAGAGTGTGTTGATACACAGCGTATTTAGACTCCTGTAGGGGCCAGCCGGCTAATGAAGGCGATGCTATTGAGGCACATTCTCCTGAAGAAGGCTGGGCAGGCAGGCTTCATCACAAAGTGCTCCAGGAGAATCCGCAACTCCGTGAACAAGGTCCTGACAAAGAAGAGACCACCAAATCAGACGGTCAATAAAGCCCAGACTTGAACCCCTACACACATACATGCATAAATATTCATAAACAGATGTGCAAGTGAAGAAAAGGGAGTGCTTACCGACAGTAAGGGTTTCGTCTGGAGGCATAACGCAAAGTCAGGAAGCGGTAATAAATGAAGGGCTGCAGCAGGCTGCCCTGTCCGCTGAGAGGAAGAAAAATAAAAACAGAGGTCACGCTATCAATAAGCGCACATTTTTCTTTTTTAAATAACATTTTTTACACCACAACGTGGTTGAATGCTTGAATCTGATTGGTCAGAAGGTCTGCATTATTTCTGTATAACAGCACGGCTCGGACAGTAGTTTCAGCTGTAACATGAATGATGGGTTAATATTAATGCGGTCAATCTAATGTTATTGTTTCTATAGTAACAACTCACACAGGGGCTTGTACGGCGGACGCTCCACATAATGCAAGACTAATAACAAACTTGCAAAGGAAAAAAAAAAAAACTTGTTTAACAAAGTAAAACCTATTATCATTGACGTGGTGATGTTTTCTGTTATGAGACATCTAACATTTAGTGGAAGATCTCCGTTATAAGCGCTTTGTAACAATCAAAGTTTCCCAGCAGAGGACTGCATTTTTTGAGAGAGAGAGAGAGAGAGAGAGAGAGAGAGAGAGAGAGAGAGAGAGAGAAGGTGACGACGGAATGACTATCGCAGCCATAACAGGTGAGAACAGGACTAACTTGTCTCTCAGAAATGCCGCAACATCAAATCAATAAACTATTAAAATGTGGAACGCTTTGTTCATTAATAAATTAAACATTGTAATTGTTGGCAAATCACTGTGGTATAAGCAGAATAACACGCTCCAGATCATGCTGTTATATGAATAATGCACTCTGAGGAGTAGCGGCACTCTGCTGTGCGTTGTGCCGCATCACACCCCCCGGCATGCATTATTTTCATTTAACAGCACAGTCTTCAGTCTGTTATTCCTTACTTAATCGTTCACTATTAGTCTTAAATAAAGTAGCGATAAAGTATTAGAATGAGCACATTAATATAAACCTGGGATTTGCCTTGCAGTTAGAACTAAGCTAACTAAGCTGCTGTTACAAAACATTAATCAGCACCTTCTGACCAATCAGAATCGTTCATTAAAGTTATTTACTATTAACAAAGAAAACCTGATGCTCAAAGCTACCTGAAGAGCATGAAGACAGTCGCTGGCATCAGGAAGATCTCATTGCAGGCAATGAACTTGAGAATGTTCTGCTGATTGGCTGTGAGCTTGTTCAGGAAGTTCCGTACGAACATCAGACTGCCCGGTCCCATCGTCTAAAAAATTAAACAATCAGCAGAGAGAAAAAAAAAAGGGCTCTACTGAAACAATAAGGCTTTATAGCTAAACTGACTTACATCCAGAACCTTCTTAGTGTAAGTGGTGGCATGAAGCAGTGAGAAGAGGAACACAGGGAATATGCTCACTGAAAACTGCTGTTAAGGATCAAAATGTCTCACAGACTCATGAGATACATTTCACAACACTGGAACTTTACTTCTCTCTAGTGCTATAGTGTCATAAGGTCAGAAAGTGATTGGTGTGCATCATAAATCAGGTGTATATTGAAAGAGGATACTGGTGATGGGGTAGGAGTTGACCAGGATGAGTGAGTAAAGGAGGTAATGGCAGCTGTCCTCCTGTAACGCCTGCGAAAGGAAGGCTCGGCTCAGCTGGAAATGAGGAAGCCTCTGGTGCAGACGCAGAGCGCTGGTCAAAGCGTTGGCCAAGAGAGCCCTCTGGTAGAAGTTAGCCGCTGCCATTGGCCTGAGAGACAAGAGGAGTTCATTTAGCAGGCTTTTGGTTGTGCACACAAAATGAAACCAGCTCAGTATTAATATCAGGTGATCAGAAGATCAGTGCATTTCAGTAAAAACAGTGGGCCTCATTTATCAAGCTGGATACAAACGGTTTTATTCAGAAATTGTTCATATGACTGTTTACACAACATTTTGTGAAAACCAGTCCTTTTTTTATTGTTGGCATTAATTAAAAAACATTTATTAAAACACAGAAAGATAGAAAGCAAGCCAACACAAACCCGTAAATTGAAACAAATAAAACTACTCTATTGTGACGAAAGAAATGGTGCCATATAAATGGAGGAGGAGCCTGTCTGTCTGCACGCAGCCACAAGCCGTACGCAACTGCCTCAGCTGATAGATACTTGTTATTATTAATATTAAATATCATTCGATATTTTTATTGCCATAGAAATGAGTTAAAATTAATTTCACTTCCGCCCTTCAGCCTTTACCCTCACTGTTTATTTCGTTCTCCCAGCTGTCTGTGCACTTGACCTTTTATGGAGTTTGGTGGAAGTCACTACATGCAAACGAGCTGTGTCAGGAATGCGCTTTGCACTTTTCAGGTGATCAACATATGCACACGAGTACAAAGAAAATCAGCGTTTCTGAAACTTTTGAAAATCTGGCAAAAAAATAATTTTTGTTCAGTTTGGCTTACGCAGACATTTACACACAACGTTACTAGAAGATTGATAAATGAGGCCTGATATTTGTTTATATTCCATATACAAGAATTACAGATTATCATAATACGACTATTTATATAGCCAGTTATATCCAGTTATCCTCCTAATCTGCTCCATTTTAAAGAAAATTACTTATATGCATAAATATTACATAAGATATATAATTTTGCTTCTGTGCTTCTTTGCTTAAAGTGCAAAATTGTCATTCAGAATAACTTTGATACAACACTAACATCAAAAGACACAAAACGCCTCAGATAAATTTGTGCTTTTAAAGAATAGTTCTTATTTCTGTTTTGAAAAGTGTCATTTATCTTATTTTTGTCTTATATACAAGGTCAAAATGTCAAATCTAGCACAGAACCTTATTTTAAACAGACACACCAAGTAAAATATACAGCTGCAAGCAGCAATTAAGGGGACCAAGCATTTTCTGTCCTAATTTCATACTTGCAGTATAGGCTTATAAAGAATTTAATGTCATCATCTTTCAATATGTAAAGTTTTAATCAGATACAGAAGACTAATATATCAGGATACTCCTACCATTTCCCTCATTGAGTTCAATACTGTTTAAATCAATAAGGCAGTCTTTTAAAAGAGATCAATCTTTATCTCATGGAAAAGCTCATGTTCATAATAAAACCTTTGACTACTACAGGGAAAAAATCTCAAAATGTCTGAACTGAAAGTAAATACAACATATACGAAAACATAAAACCAAGTCAGAGCTGACTGAATGTTAAATGACTAACCCAAGCAGAGGAAGGATGAACATGATGGAGCAGTAGACCGTGAAGAGACGCGAGAGCCACATGGCCGTCTCCAGTTTGTTACTCAACAGGAATTGCTGCAAGACACACAAAACATTTTTAATTTTATATTCTGGAATTACAGTCTCAATTCAATTTAGGTATTGTTCTTGACACTAATTTCAATTCATATTTAGGTATTGTTCTTGACACTAATTTCAAACAGCTTTAAAAAAAAAAAAAAAAAAAAAAAAAAAAAAACAGATTCTCTAACTCAACAGGGACGAAGATGAAACCAAATCCATGCTGAAATATTTTGTGCCACTCACCACAGGCCCTGTCTGTGGAGGAGGAGGAGGAGGAGGGGCATTTCGCTGATCTGTGTCGGCCATCTTTCAGGAAAAAAAAAATAAAAGTGTCTCGATCTTCACCCTGAAAACAAAAACATAATTAAGGAGTACAAAAAAATTAAATGATGCCCACGATACTTTAGCAATTCGGATAAAGTTCTATCGATTTATATTTTAAATCCAATGAGTAATATTTAATAACATATTCAGGAAATCAACACAATTAGATTACTGCAGAAACCAGAAAAATAAACTCAATCCATCAGTATTTAAAAAAAAAAAAAAAAAAAAAAAAAAAAAAAACAGACTACAGTTTACTTTTTTAATCTGCGACTAACTTTTAGAAACCAAATTATTTTGATGTGAATCAATGACAGAGAGGATTAAAAATAAACTAATGACAATATCCAATTTATAACTGAATAGCAACCAAAGCAGGGCGGCACTGTGGTGCAGTGTGTTTCGTCGCTGCCTCACAGGGTTCAAACCTGAGCTCAGGTTAATGTCTGTGTGGAGTTTCACATGTTCTCCGCACATTCATGTGGGTTTCCTCTGGGTTCTCTGGTTTCCTCCCACCACCCATAAACATGTCGTAGGTGGACGGTCTAAACGCTAAACTGGACCTAGATGTGAATGAGTGTGTGAATGTGTGTGTATGGCGCTGTGTGATGAACTGGAGTCACATCCAGAGTGTATTCCCTGGGATAAGCGCTGGCTCCACTGCAACCATGACCAGGATAAAGCACTTACTTACTTGCAAAGGAAATAGGGATGGCAGAAAGGAGAAAGGAAGGAAGTATAAAAGAAAGAAGCAAGGAAGGAAGGATAGAAGTACTACTTGCATAAATGAGATAAATGTAAGTCACTCTGGATAAGCACGTCTGCCAAATGCCATAAATGTAAATGTAAATATGGAAGGAAGGAAGGATGGAAGAAAGGAGAAAAGAAGGACTTATGAAAGTACCAAAGAAAAGAAGAAGGAGGAAAGGAATAAGGAAGCAAGAAAGTAGGGAAGGAAGGAGGAGGAAAGGAGGTATGCAAGAAATGAGTTAGGAAGGTAGAAAGGAAGTACAGAAGAAAGCAGTAAGGAAGGAAGGGAGGACAAAGAAAGTAGGGAAGAAAGGAGTAAGAAAAGAAGGAAGTACAGAAGGAAGGAAAAAGAAGGAAGGAAAGAGGAGGAGGAAAGGAGGTATGGAAGAAATGAGTTAGAAAGGAAGGAAGTACAGATGAAAGCAGTAAGGAAGGAAGGGAGGACAAACAAAGTAGGGAAGGAAATACAGAAGGAAGAAAAAAGGAGTAAGGCAGGAAGGAAGGAAAGAAGGAAGGAAGGAAAAAAGTAAGTAAGGAAGAACAGAAGAAAGCAGTAAGGAAGGAAAGAAGTATGGAAGGAAGGAAGAACAGAAATATTAAAGTACAGAAGAATGAACCAAATCGAACCCCACACAGCTATTAATAATAAATAATACTCACCCTTTCACACCATTTCATCACTAAATACTAGGTTATTTACGGTAATTTCTCAGTATAATGTCTAAAGTGTGGCGCTACCACCGAGTCATTCAATAATTAAAAATCCCTTCAGATATGCGATTCTTGTGAGCATCAGTCTACCAGACACCAGTTTACTTTATATTTTGTGACTAAATAAATGTAACACAGCCAAAGGGATCCTCAAGACACTGCTGAAAGGACTGTTTAAATGACAAATCACTTTATTTAGCCCGTAAACACACAATAAACACAGAAAACACAATGAGCAGCTTTAACCACCTTCCGCTTGACCGCGTTCACTTTCTCTGACCACCGACAATCCAGCTGGAACATTATAACAGACATGTTAACAAAGAGAGAGGAGGGCCGAATCCCAAATGTCCACCTGTTCCCTAAGGAGTGACCATACAGCTGTGTAATTACACACTCCGTAGCCTGTGTAGTGCACTTCATACCTGCAATGAGGCGCAGTTTGAGATTCAGCCCACATACCGCTAACACTAGCGCTAGGATGACAGCGTGGTCATGTACGCCCTGTCACTTCATTTTATTACATTTCTATAACTAATATGCTGTTTTAAATGTAACCCATGAATTCTGACTTTAATTATCCCTAACTACATCCAAATAACTCACTCATTTCACCGGACATGTCCTAACGCCATGACATCTCAGGGGCTCGGGAATGGAAACGTCTAGAAAGTGGCACCGTTGCTAGGAAGCTAGCTAGCCTTAACTACAAACTACACACACCACAGAAATGTTTAGTACAATTTACAAACATATGGCTTTGTATATTCAATCATTCACATCTATAAATACCTGTAATGTCTTCTTAATCGTCTCTAAGGTGAATAAAAGTCCAGCCCTGTGGTTGCTAACAGCTGCGTCTCGAATTGATTCACAGGAAACGCGACAGATCAGCTGACCTTGCAACTTCAGCTCTTCTTCTTCTTCTTCGGCATTTCTTTACACCGGTGCTTTGGCGCCACCTACTGCTGAAATTGATATTTACAATAATATTTTTCTGCCTGGCATAGAGATACACTATACAGTCAAAAGCTTGTGGACACCTGACCATCACATCTATATGTCCTTGTTGGACATCTCATGCTAGATTTAATCCCCCCTTTGCTGTTATAATAAGCTCCACTCTTCTGGGAAGGCTTTCCACTAGATTTTGGAGCGTAGCTGAGGGGATTTGTGCTCATTCAGCCACAAGAGCATTAGTGAGGTCAGGCAATGATGTCTGGGGTGCAGTCGGTGTTCCAGTTCATCCCAAAGGTGTTCAGTGGAGTTGAGGTCCAGGCTCAGGCCGCTCAAGGACTTCCACTTCAACCTTGGCAAACTATCAGTGGGGTTGAGGTCAGGGCTCTGTGCAGGACACTTGGGTTCTTACACTCTAGCCTTAGCAAACCATGTCTTCATGGATCCCCCCTTTGTGCACAAGGGCATTGTCATGCTGGAACAGGTTTGGGCCTCACACTTCCAGTGAAGGGAAATTTTAATGCTACTGCATACATATTTCTATTTTATGTACACACGCTCACACATCTACATCACTGCACCTACAAGGACCTGAACTGTTCTTTCATATCATTCATTCCAACAGCACACACATCACACACACCAAATCAGGTCATTCATGTACATAATGTGTGTAGTATATGTCAGATGCACTCGCATATTGCAATGTGCAGTTTGTACGAATATATTTATTGTTATCGTCTCTGCACTTTATTGTCCTTCACTGTTGTGCACTTTATGTCTTATTTATCTTATAGGACATGCCTTATATGCCTTTGTAATGGTTGCACAGGTCGGAAACTTGAAATTAAGAAACTGAAGTCCATAAACACACTCTCTCTCTCTCTCTCTCTCTCTCTCTCTCTCTCTCTCTCTCTATATATATATATATATATATATATATATATATATATATGATACAGTATCTGTATTTCTGTATATATTAAATCTATACTTACAGATATGAAACAAATCTGTAGAATTTGTATATAATCATCTTGTATATATTCATCTTTATTCATCCTAACATACTGATCATTATATAGTCATCTCTTTTATTTCCTGCACAATTTATTCAGTGGTATATAAGCAACTGATTTAAAGTGAAATCTTTCTTGGCTAGTACAATTCTGTCTGATTCAGATTTATTAGACATTTTAGACATGACTATAACATACACTAGCGCACTATACCTTAAATTGGATGTGTTTTTGGACGTAAAGATGGTAAACATTTAAATTTTCAAGACTAGACTAGATTTAAAATCATTGTGTAATGATGGTGTCAAGACTGCCACAGTGTCAGCAGTTGACACGGAAATGGTTTGGTCCGTTGTAGGGGTGTCTGTAATTTACTTGTATATTTCAGACACATCTAGAGAAAGGATAAGTGGATCTTATTTTAGTGTTTATTCATAAAACTCTTTAATATGTCATTTTTGTAAAATGCCTGACCTGCTCTGCTGTCTTAACCTCCTTTGAAGAAGTCTTATTAAGAAGGTTCACCCCCCAACAATCTCCCATTATTTGAAAACCGGTCATAACTATTACATATGGTTAATTACGGTTAATTTATGTGTAATTTAAAGAATTAAAAAGTACTCCTTAGTGATAAATGAGTAAAACTATTAATATTAAATCATAAATAAAACATTAGCCCATAATATATAGTCTCTATATACGTTGTAAATGAACATAAATACATAAACAAAACGTGTACCTCGTCGTAAACACACAATACTCGAGTATTTTATGGACATTTATTGTTCTATTACATTGAAATAACACTCCAACCCTGACACACACATGCTTATATATTGTATTTAGGCTAATTAAGCCTCTTTTTTTTGCTAATTGACACACAGTCATAGTGTTCATTAGAGACGTTTACACCATGGAGAAACTTCACTGCACGCGCGGTGTCGGTCTGCAGCGCGTGAGGAGCTCGGAGCTGCAGAGATGCGCGCGACATGTGTTAGCATCAGCAGCACGCAGCACACAGAAAACACCGGGCAAGAGGCTTTTGCGGTGTGTTTACCGCCTAATGTGATCGAAAGACGCCGGGGGTTTGTTGTTTACAGGAGTCGGAGGAAGGCTAAAAAGGTTAGGATGATGTTTTATTAAAACATTAAAACTTTATTGCACATTAGTGCCACCTGACCGAGCTTGGGTTAATTTGGCTTGGTTAGTAGTCGCGGTTGCCAGATTGACTTACTCACCTGTTTCTGCCTGAACTTGCAACACATGTATGCATGCATGCATGCATGCGGTGTGACAGCTCATAGCATGGCTTTAACTTTGCAGAACTTCTCATCTGCTCAGTTTTTCATGTGACTTAACGGCTCATATGTGTCTGTCAGAAATGCTGCAGTTTGAGACATTGCTTCTGAGACAGTTGCAGAAGCAGCAGAACAGGGATGAGTTCTGTGACACTGTCCTTCAAACTCAAGGTGGGACATCACACACACACACACACACACACATCACTGATTCCACCATTTGTGTCCTACTGATACTGCATTTACATTATGTATGTAAAGTAAAAGTACTAATTTAAAACCCAGACAAGTGTCCTTCACACTATCCTATATGCATGTTTCAGACAAAAAAAGTTAAAACATTAATAAAACCTCTACAGCACTTAGAAAACACCATTTTGCATGCATGTTACCTTGAAATATAATCATAGAAATGCTTCAATACTTCATTTTTGAATTAAACATCCTTTCCTTTTTTGAGTTTTCCATTATAGATAAGTCTTCCATTGTAGACATTTTAGTGTCCCACAATGTTTTTCATGATCTATAATGCAGTTATTGCAAGCAAATATTAAATGTTATTTACTTTAATACTGTCTGTTCCAATATATATATATATATATATATATATATATATATATATATATATATATATATATATATATATAATTAGAGAGAGAGAGAAATACACCTTTAGCTCAAAGCAGTCATCACTGCTAGATGCAAACACTCAATCGCTCAAAACTGAGAAATTATTATCTGTCTTGCTGTCTCATTCTCCAGGTGTGTCAGTGCCAGTACACAGCTGTGTGCTGTCTGCCTTCAGTCCCAGGCTCTATGGCACTCTATCCTCCATGCCAGTACCCATGGCTGGGCAGAGACGGCTAATCGAGCTCCAGGCTGTGGATGCCTGCACTCTGCTTAGCTTGGTTAGTCTGCTCTACTCAGGTCAGTTACATGAGAACAGAGAGCAGGTCCTCTCAGCTGCACAAACATTGGGCATTGTGTTACCTCAGTGGCAAGAAGAAAGACATGGAGGAAAAGTGGGAAGAAGAAAAAAGAGAGAGGATTCTGAACAAGAGATAGAGAAAGAGGTGGATGCCAGAGAGTGGGATGATAGGCTAACCGGAAGAATGGACGAGGGCAGTGGAGGACAGAAAGAGAAGATAAGAGAGAGTGGTACACAGACTGAGTGTGGGAGAGAAACAGATGAGAGAGGTGCACAAACAGATCTGGCATGCTCAGAGCCTCAGAGCATCCAGACTATTTATCTGATTGACCAGTCGATATGCTCCACCAACCAGGAGCTTGGCAGTTACATGGATATCCATGATACGGCATTGGCATTGCAGGCAATCCATCCAGAAAGGAAATCGTCCACTTGTGATGTGTTAGCCGTGGCCTCTGAGACAGGAGATTGTCACACAGTGAGTGAATCTGCCTGTGTATCCCAAATCTACCTATATTCCTTGGAAACCTCATACCACCAACCTTCCACTTCTGTCACTCTCCACCCTCATAATGGCTTTTTGGACCAATCAATGGTTGTGCCAGCTGCTGGAGCTGATGCAATAAATGATCTAAAACAGTTTGAAGGAAATATACCTGGTTTCATAAGCCACTTTCTGGATTCCACTGACTCCCAAAATATAGGGAGAATGGGACAGGGCTGTGCAAGAGAAGGGGCCAAAGAAGAGCAAGTGGTTAAGAGAGCAAGAGCAAGGTCAACAGGTGGAGGGTCAGTGAGAGAATGGGTAAGATGGATAGGAGGAGGAAGAGGAGGAAGGAGACAAAGGCGCATGGAAAGGTGGGGATTGGTGGCAAGGTTAGCATGGCGGGGTCAGGGTGGGGGTAGAGTCGGCAGACTGCTGGAAACCAGATCAACAGGGAAGAACCCAATGAGAACATTCCAGAGACGGCGAGGCAGAGAGGCATTTGTGGAAGCAGGAGAGGCAAGAGGAAGAGGCAGGCACAGGGAGAAAGGCAAGACAGGCACAATTGCAGGCAGTGAGGAGCAGGTAGGTGTCTTAAAAAAATACCTTAAGCTCGGGAACTGGTGGTATAATTAGAAATCACCATTCATTTTGTTAGTCAGCTTATCCTTTTCTACCAGCCAGTGTGGCAATACATTGGTGATCCTACATTTGGTTGTTGATTCCAGTGGCAGAGGGCATGGTCGCTTAGTGGTTAGCATGTTTGCCTCGCACCTCCAGGTTTGGGGGTTCAATTCCTGCCTCCGCCCTGTGTGCGTGGAGTATGCATGTTATGCATGCTTCAGGGGTTTCCTCCGGGTACTCCAGTTTCCTCCCCCAGTCGAAAGACGTGCGTTGTAGGCCGATTGCCATCTCTAAATTGTCCGTAGTGTGTGAATGAGTGTGTGAATATGTGTGCGATTGTGCCCAGCGATGGGTTGGCACCCTGTCCAGGGTCCCCCACCTTGTGCCCCGAGTCCCCCGGGATAGGCTCCAGGCTCCCTGTGTAGGATAAGCGGCACAGAAAATGGATGGATGGATTCCAATGGCAAGTTGCTAAGTCCCCATGCTAAATTTGGTTAACTTTCGTGGCAGGGTACTAAAGCTAATGAACAGGGATATATGGATGGAACTAGAAATCCAGACCATCTACCATGTCAGTAATGCTGGGGTTCCAACACTTAGTCAACCAGAAATAAATCTGTAAGCTTCAGGACCTAGGGTTTATGTTTACTGTTAACTCAAGGGTCTCCACAGCATAACCTCACAGATTCATATATGGGAAATGGTCACAGACACTAGACCAGGGTATGGATAGCTGTGAATTCGGATTAATGATCATACGATGCCGTAATGTCTGGTTGAAAAGCTCTATGACACAGCCATAGAGTTCTGCATTCTTAAATAACCCATCTCTTTTTCTCAGAATGACCCTCCACGCAAGCGCAGGCCAAGAGGCCGTCCTCGTGTACGCCCACTTCCTCCTGCTTCCCGCAGTTTCTCAACAATGACATCAACCAAACAGGACACTCTGGATCCTACAGAACTTGACCTGTTACACACTGTGACCCCCACGCCAGCTGTTCAGATGGAGCCCATTCAGCCCATTGACACACTCCTAGATGACATCATGACAGGCCTCCATTTTCTACCCCCAGCAGAAAATCAAACCAATCAACATGGCCTTATGAACACCACAACTTCCAGGGGTCCACCCATTTCAAAGGCTATGTATCCCAACAGTCAGTCTGTAAAATCCACAGATCCAAAGCAGCATCTGGAAGGCGAAATCAGTGATATCCTCGATCACTTTCTGAGGACCTTTGAACAGCAAGTCGGTTGCTGTGGTTTAGATGCAGGAGATGAGACATCGCAAGACAAATTGGATGCAGGCAGTGGCGAATCAGACCCCAGCACTGATCCATGGAGCAGCACTCCTAAAACATATTCACAGCTACAACCGCACAACCCACACCTTCACCATCAAAAACCACAAGCAAACGTTTTACACACCTCAAGCACACTGAGCACCCAACCGCCATTTACATATAGGGTGAACCCATCAGTAGCAGAAAAAACCAATGCCCAAGATGGCCAGATACATGGGTCAGAAATGGAGAAACCATCCACAGACCAGAACATTGTGCAACAGTTCGAAAACCGAAGGCTGACTAGGAGCCAGAGCATGAAGAGAAAACTGGAAACAGCCTTAATTAGCCTTCAAAACCCGGATAAGAGGAAGTGCAAAGAAAAACAGAGTGCTGACACTAAGAAGAAAAGACAAAGGGATGATCGAGGGCGATCTGAAGCATGTGCGAATAAAAGTGGAGTGAATAACTTGAACAAAAACAACAAAAATAGGGCTACACGAGCTCGCATTGACGAAAGGCAAAAACAAGCAAGTGCAACAGAGAGGAGACATGGAGTGAACAGGTCTGGTAGAAGGAAGAAGAGTGTTGAAAATAGAAGTCACAAAATGGATGTTTTTTATGAAAGGAAGAAGAGCCCCCAAGAAGGAAGACCTGGAATTAATGGCTGTGGTGAGACGAAGAAGAATGTTGGAAAAGGTTATGTAGAGGCAGAACGTATATCTAATGGTCAATCGTCTGAAAAGAGCCAAATAGGAGGAACCTGTTTTGAGATAGCTTCTTCAGCTATGGAGAAGGTGAGAATGCTTCTACAGCTCCAAGGTGAGGAAGAGGATGAAATAGCAAATGAGAGTGTGGGAATACATGGGGAAAATAAAGTAGGAAATGGAAGATTGGTCAATCATAAAAGTATATCTGGAGCTGAAGAAAGACTCGCTGTTGAAAACGGTTTGCATGGTCATCTTGGAGAGATTCAGGAGCCAGAAGACGAAGGAAGAATAATAGTTAACGGAGAGGGTGAGGGACAGGAGAGAATAAGCAGTATAGTAGAAGTGAGCCAGAGGCAAGAAGAAGAAGAAAGAATGGCCATTGGACTGAGGCAGGAAGAACTGATGACTGAAGAATGCAGCGTGCCCTTTCAACTGAATCTGCCTTCAAATGCAGGTAAGAGGAACTGCCATCTCACAAATCTGGGGTGTCTTTAAAAAAAATCACAGAACTGCTGTTGTTTGGCAAATTTTACCAAAATTTAAGAGAAAGCCATACATGACCATTTATTTATAAATACAAATCTGTGACACAGATTCAAGATTCTGAAAATGTTTTCAGTTTTATGCAAATTACTTATGAAGCACAAAGCAACATACCAACATAACTGCCTTTAATTTAAACCACAGAAGGGTGGTTGTTCGATGTATCTCCAAATCCTCTCCCTTCAGTACCTACTGTATGTGTTTTGTTCCCATACAGTGTTTGGTGTGCAACATTGTAAGAACATTTGTAAGAAAAAATGTTTCCAGTGTTATATTACAGTATTGAAATTAATTTTAAGCTAAACTAACAGTGATCAGAGTTTACGGTTAGGTATATGCCACTTTTTAGAAATTAACTTAGGATTTAAAGAGAGTATTTAAGATAAGCTTCAGCATTTATTCACATTCAGGCTGGGCAATATGACAAAAATAACATGGATATTGTGATAAAGTATGCTACAATACGCTTTTCTGAGGTATTGTGGGTAAATGTTTTTTTTTTTTAATAATCACAAACTACAAACTATGATTGGAAGCAGCTGATATTTCATTTTTCCTACTTTTTGGTTTTAAAAATCTTTCATCTACACAAATGTGTAACTCTTATACATCCTTGGACAAGCATTTGGACAGCATTTAACTGTTGTGCATGTTTGTTTTTTGCACCCTCAGTTTTTTCAGCTAAAGAAGGAAACAACAACAATGAGACTACTCTCAACACTACAGAATCAGTCACAAACGTATTAGATTCATGGCCGGGTGATGTAGTGTCAGCTCTACGTGTACATTTGCTCCAGAGAGAAGTCGTGCCACCTTCTACCCAAAGCACCATGCACAAAACAGCTGACTTAACTTTGGACGTAGGAGATGCACCTCGGTTGACGTCTACAGCACAACTCTCACACACACAACCTTGCCAAGAGCGTCTCAGCCCACACATGTCCACAAAAGACTTGCTGCAGTTGGCAGGGAGTTCTGTGGATGAAGAAGAAGATGTGGATGTGCTAGAGGTGTCCAGCCCAACCTCTGAGCTGCCTGCTGTGCCGACTGTGTTCTTGGGGGTGGATCTGAGCACCGAGGAGGAGGAGGTGGACGAAGATGTTGAGATTGATGTACTTGGTCTACAATCAGATTAGCTATTCCGGTAAGGTTCATTAACGTAAAATTGTCTTGTAGGCCATAATTGCAGGGATCTAAAAGGGATCTAGTCTCTGTTATTCCACAAGGGGCAATAAATTCAAGACCATAAACTAACTCGCTGACAAAACTGACTAAATATTCACTGTATGGCCAAACATATGTGGACACCTGACCATACTCATATGTGTCCATAACCATGGGCATTAGGACAGAGTTGGTCCACCCTTTGCTCAGGCCACTCACGGTCTTCCATATCAACCTTGGCAAACCATGTTTTCATGGATTGTGCTTTTGTGCACAGGAGCATTGTCAGGCTGGAGCATGTTTGGGCACTTTGGTTCCAGTGAAGGGAAATCTTAATGCCATAGCATATAAAGGCTTCCTAGAAAATTGTGTGCTTCCAACTTTGTTGCAACAGTTTCGGCCCACATAAGTCTGTGATGGACAGGTGTCCACATGCTTTTTGCCATATGGCCAAATGTAATTATTTATTAACAAGCTAAAAATTAGACTCAGTTTCAAAAAACAATTTCTCTTTCCAGAAGAACTAATTTAGCACTTTCACAGTTTTTAATTTGTAAACAATTTTGCCAACTACATTGATTTTAGGCTATTATGGGCTATTTTGTATAGATTCATGACATATAATCCCAATTAAGTCCTTCTCAGTTCCAGGTTGCAGCACTACTTAAGCAAGTCACTGTACACTGTATACCCAGTATATAGCATGATGCGTAAGCTGATGCATTAAAATTTTTTTCTTCAGCCCTGATTGTGATGCACTGAATACCCTTCTGCTTTTTTTTTGTTCTTTTATCTTCATACAGCAGGACTCCCACACACTCCACTGATCTGCTGTGATGAGAGTTAATGGAGGGAACAGATATAGAAATCAAGTCCTGCATATTTTTATATGTCACTCAGGTTCGCCACACCTGAGATTAGATGTTGGACTTCACATCATGTCTGTAACCACACAAAAAAGTTTAAGTTTTATTTGTTTTAAGCCAGATATGCTGAACAAGTCTGTTTATTCCATCTGGTTTCCTTTTAAGACTGTAGTGGCAGAAAAAAAAAATGGACAAAGTGCAAGATTTGTATGGCTGGTTTAATAATTTTGGACTTTTGCAGGTGAGGACAGTTTAGTTTATTATGTTTAATGTCAAGGTTTAAGGCAGGAGTTCTACATGTGACTGTTAGTCTCTGTTGCACCACTGTTTATGTGCCTATAATCATAATCCACTCAACTAATTTTCTTAGCGTTCAGCAATTTAATTCCTTGTTTGTAAGCTTTTGTTGTGTTTAAGATTAAACCATTGATTTGTAATTTTCCTGTGTTTGTGTTGAGGTATATGGGGTTGGGGATTGAGTCTAAAATGGCACAATATGAGCTAAATCAATTTAAGTCAAGTCCATTTTTGCACAATTTTGTCAAACAGAAAGGGGGGTGCATCTGCAGGGATATATAGCAGCTCAATCTTGAAATTTATTTTAGTTATTTAGTATCAGGAATTTCCTCTCTGGAGGTATGTCAGTGGCTGGAACCATTCCAGAGTTTACCCAGCTATCAGTAGTCTCATATATATGCAAAAACCAGGTTTGGACTGGCTTGTGGCATGAGAGAGAGAGATACTTTACCAGAAAATTATTCTGGCAATAATTCAATTAATTGATCAAATAATGGGAAACTCTTTGGGCTTTATTCACAGCCGGCAACTTAACTTCAATTACATCAGTATTTATGTGGGGAAAGTTACTCAGAATCTGCTCATGCAGGTGGTTAAGTCAATTTTCTGGGCTGCTCATTCAAATTAATAAAATGACCTGGGTGTAGTTCATGCCAGATTCTTCTTTTAGCATTTTTTTTTTAAACAAACAAAATAGAAAGAATAATGCAATGATGGCTTCCACCCTTCTTATTTGTCACCTTATAAAATAGCACTTGATCCAGCACACCCTGTTTTTTTGCACAATGAACTAAAATTACAGCACCAGAAAGAGTGAAGATTAGAAAAATGCTGTATCTACAGTTGAGAATCACAGCAAGTGACTCAACGACGGGATGTAAGCTATTTTATCATGCTTTTTATCTGCGATATTAAGTTGTATACAAGTAAACAAAAGATTATATTAAAGATTTTCTTTAAAAATCCATTGTTCTTGAAATCCTATAATGGCTTTAATTTGATAAAAGATTATAGTACGCTGTTTACGTGATCTCTTAAATAATCAGATAATGATCAGTTGTGATCACATGTAAACATACTTGAATTTGAATGTGTGGGACAGTTCCTGTGCCCCAGGTTGCAAAATGTTCAGTATAGTTTATCGTGTTTACATTTGCATGTGCTAATGCTGTGCACACTCACACACACACACAAAATAATCTTGAAGTGAACATGTGTTTATTATGCATTTATTGGTTCACGATGTTTTATGCTCCTGCTACATATGACACCTGAGCTGCTCTTGACCAATCACCTCACAGGGGCGTGGCCTTGCTAATTTTGTTGAGTATGTGTTGAGCACAGGTAGAGCAGCACAGGTAGAGCACCACAGGAGGCATTGTTTAGCACCTGACAAGAAACTGTGTAGGACAGGATGGCTGTGCAGTATGTGGTACAGTAGTATGTTGCTGCTGTTAACAAGGAGTCTGTAATAGTGTGTGTAAGGTGTGTGTGCTGGGCGGCTGGGTGGTCAGTGGGGTGTGTGGGGTAGATGCTGCCCTGTTAATGCTGGATCCTACGGATGGACTGGATCTGAGGAGTCTGACTGTGGGAGCCCCAATTCTTCCAGTGCTGGTAATCTCCACTGTGCTTCTCACACTCCATGATGTACTGCCTGCCCCTGTAGCCTGGGAACTCGTAACACACAAAACTATACACACACACACACACGCAAGCATTGAGCATGGACAGAGAGAGAGGTACCCAGCTTAATGCCTCCATTGAAAACGCATGGTAAAAATTGAAAGTTTGCTCTGTGTATGTGTCTGTGTGTGTGTGTTTGGGGCTGGAACTCACGCGCCACACTGCACATGCATGGAGCCCACTTGCATGCCGCACCAGCCCATAGCCTGGAGAGAGGGGTAGTCATCACACAGCTCTGTACAGCGACCCAGGAAGTTTTCCTTCTCATAGATCATCATGCGGCTGCTCTGATGAGCCTGAGGACAAAAAGGCAAAGTTTTACACGCACACACTTTATCGAAATACCTGCATACCTGACAGTGGGGATCAGTAAAAACCCAGTTATTATAATTCAGTTATTATAGTTGATTGGTCTGTTGAATTGGTCTTTCTATTTGAGTTTTCTATAGAAAGTTGTTCCTTTTCCTCAGTCTAACTGCACATTAAATAAAACTCGTAAACCTTCTGTTACTGTGATACAAGATGTCTAGAAATCAATGCAACTGGTGGTTTTGTGGATGAAAGGTTCAGCAACTAAATGTTCTAATGTACTTTTAATTAATTAATATGATCATACATATTTGCCTGATATGATCAGTATTTGACTTGTAAGGAATACACTCATAAAATTAATCTGTGTTGCAATCATCGGGGATCTGTGAATGTTTTTTTTTTTTCTGGCTCTAAATAGTTCAGGAGCTGTAGTGTACAGAACCTACTGTAGTGGTACTAACACTTGTTTCACATACATTATGGACTAAAAGTGAGTACCAGGAGCTGTTTTATGTCATAATTTAGAAACACAATTTAGTTAATTTTCATGAAAAAAAGATGATGTTAATTAATATAACGTATATATGTGACTGAAGTAAGTCACATAAAGTAAAGTAAAGATGATAACAGTCCGAGAACTAGACTAACTGAACTGATATCATATGTGTTAGGAGTGTAGACTTTACTATTTGAATGTCATTAACAGTTTTGAAACATAAAGCAAAAGAATTTCTTGAATAATAAATATATTATAGTATATATTACTATCTATTTATATCTATATTACTATCTTTGCTCTCATGTATTACTGTAATATTGTATTTGTCTTTTATAAATTATATGAGAGTCCAGACTTTCAGACCCAAATGCATGTAGTATATGGAGAAAGAACTACTCACAGCACAGAAGATGGGCCTGAAGGACATAAATCTCTCGACATGGTAGGCCAGGTTTCCGCAGTAGGAGTCCCAGTGAGGGTACTCACCTCTCTCCAGGACAAACTGCTGTCCCTGGAAATCATGATGCTCATAACCCACCCAGCTGAGGAAAGCAAGAGCCAGTATGTTAGTGCTCCAATACATAAATTTGCATTAAAAAATACACAGAAAGGCTGTACCTCATGCTTACTTCAGGCTATCAAGTAAATCATAATATACTGAGTACATGCTGACTGAAATTATATGTCTATATAGTAACACACACTTACGCGCCACTCTCCACGCGGATGGAGCGGATGTTGTCGAAGCCGCACTGCTGGATGTTGCAGCACTCTGAAGTGAACTCCTGATACTTGCCCTGGAAGTGCTCCTGCTCGAACACGGTCACCTGCAGGACCACCAACACAAAGATCAGACGTGTAAACTTGTGTGTATTTGTTATGCATAATCATATGTGACTGATGCCTTCTTACCTTAAAGAATGGAGCCATGCCCATGCCAGTGTGCACCATGGGATACATCATGGTGGATCGGCTGAATCGGTACATCTTTATTCCTGAGAATAAAGGAGAGAAGGAAGCAATGGTCATGGTATTAAGGTTACATTTCTCTGTATTAATTCTCTCAATACTCATATTACTGTAATTTACATAATTAACAGCCTCTAATACTCAAAATGACAAATGATACACTCAGAAAAAGGGTATTCAACTGTGGTACCCTCAAGCATACATACTTTTGTACCTTATGTGTGTATCTTTTACCTAGAAAGGTATGTGTAGTGTAATGCTTTAAAGCTTTACAGTTCAATTAAGTACCCTTAAACATTTTTATAGGTACACTCTAGATTTTTCAAGTGAAAGATACATAGGTACAAAAGATAAAGGTACCACCCCAGCAACAAGGAAAGGTACTGAGAGGGTATATGCAAATTATCATGTTATTAAAAGTTAGTGAATAGAAAGTTCTTCAATTAATAAAAAAAGGTTACATTATGACAACCTACAAATTAAAGTGTAAGAATAGCAGAGAAAGTAAGCTTATACATTTCAAATGCTAAAAATTAATTGTAGTCATTTATTGTAAGTGAGCTATAAAGTAGTTTGTTTGTTTGTTTATGTCCAGTTAATATGTTGTACATAAAGATTCATTTAGGTGTGGGAAGTTATTTGGCACTCTTACCGTTGTTTTTCAGTCACACCTCACGCCTGAACGCCTGATTCGCGTGGAGTTTTCAGAGCGCCTGGCGCGCCGGTTTTATACAGAACGCCGGGAGCGCGCACGGGGCCTCTGCTCAGTGTCGTGAGTGTGTGCGCGGTCCCCTGGCACGCGCACAGGGCCGCACTGTTGCCACCAGCTCAGCACATTTACTATAGAAGTGTGTGTGTTTGTGTGTGTGTGGATGTGTGTATATGTGTGTGTGTGTGTGTGTGGTTGCATTGGGCAGGAGCCCTTTTACATAGCATTATAAGTGAGGTGAATAGAAGAGAGGGTGTGTAAAAAAGCGGGCGCACAAAAGAACGTTCACAGAGACGTTCTCTCGGGTCAGCACTCCTGCGCGAGACACAAAGAGCTCCAAAGTAACTAGGATTAAACATGCACAGTTCAGAGTACTGCCTGGTGTGTGTGTTTGGAGGTTTTAGGTAGTACAGAGATGAAAATTAAACTGAACTGTGTTCAAGCGTTGACGGTTCGGCTGAAGTAAGTGTGCATGGATGCAGATATTAATCGATAGAGAGAGTTGATAGACATGGCTCATACATGTATAAATCATATATTCTACTTAGTAGAAAAACTCAGAAAGTTTGATGATACAGTACACTCCTAGAAAAAGGTTCAATTTAGGCCTATGGGTTCTCCGGTTGTCCCTCTTGGTGAACCCATAGAGGTTCTGTGCAAAGAATGTTTCCCAATCTCTATCTAAATTAGAAACATTTAACTATACAAAGAACCTATTGAAGAACCCTCAAAGAACCCATTTTCTAAGCATGTATGTTGTCATGTTGGACACCTAGCGCATGATTACTGTTAAGTCACTGTTAAGTTAATACTGCATTTTCAGAAAAACAGGGAACTAAACTGTCCCTTGTCACTGAGGTGGTATCCTCAAGGGTACATCTTTTGTCCCTTAAGTATATAGCTTTTATTTAGAAAGGTGCATGTAGTGTACCTTTAAATCATTACTCTAAAACTATAGTTGATTTACTGTATATCCCTTAAATCAAAGGTAAACTGCACACATGTGTCCAGATGAAAGGTACACACTAAAGATGCCAAAAATGTACCCTTAAGGGTACTATGCGAGTGACACAGAAAGGTACACGTTAGTAATTTTTTTCAGAGAGTGTGAAACTATAAAATTATATTGTATATTTTATGTATTTGAACTTACATTACCAACATGCCTGTCATATCTAACAGATCTTACTAGATCAGTATACCAGAGGTGGAAAGAACTGTACTGTAATTGTACTTAAGTATCATTTTATGGAATTTGCACTGTAACTGTCTAGAAAATGAACACTTGTACTCTTACTCAGTTACATTTCCATGAAAATAAATGCCAGACATTTCATCATTTTTTTTTCTTTTCTTTTTTAATTTTGTCTGATTACTAATCCAGTCAATCATTATTTAACTCTTTAAAACAATACATCTAATCAAGTCAAAACCAGTTCAAACAAATACAAACCTATCAGGGATTACCTATTAGTCCCAATTGCATTGAAGATATTAAAGTTATTTTTATATTTTAAAAAATGGTCTCCTAAAAAAAATAAATTCAAATGTAGTAGAATTTGTTTGATATCATAGAAAGTCATGAAATGGTACAAATGCTAGTCCTGCATCCTAACCCCAGGTTAACTTTATATATATATCATTTATATTATTCATACAAAAAGTTGTGAAGAGCTTTTATGTGGGAAAATTTCATGGTTGCTATTAAATCTGAATAATAATAATAATAATAATAATAATAATAATAATACAGAATGTTGGTGTCATATCCATATTAATCAATGAACAACTGTTAAATATGTTAAACTCCAAACAGAAGTACAATCCTTGTTTTATAGTTTCACAGTGTCTATTATATGTGCGTGTCATAAAACAGGTTAGTTAAAGGTTAGTAAAATTCATTATTCACCAGTAATTCCTGAATGTAAGGATATTAATGTCATTTCTTATATCTATCACAAACTGTGGATTAAATCATGGCCAGACTCACTCATATTGTTGAGGTTTTTTTTTAATTTATGAAATCTAAAATAACCTTTAACACTTTTACTGTATATATTCTATCCAGAAATGTGGAGATAAAATGCTATGTCTATGTTAATACATAGTATGTAATACATAGTATGTGACTGAGGTGAAATTTTTAGGGGTTGTCCATTACTTTCTGTGCATCTCTCTCTCTCTCTCTCTCTCTCTCTCTCTCTGTGTCACCCTAACTGTTGTGATGATGATGAGGGGTTTCTTTTCTGTGTGTATGTTTCTTTTCTGTGGACTCAGCAACTTTCATTGTTAACTGTTAATCCTGACACACTCAGCGCCAGGGTATAAGAGCTGTGGCCCTGGCTTTACACACACACTCTCAGAGTGAGCTCAGGCACCAGTACACACGTACTCAACACACAGGTGAGACAGAGCACACATGCACACACACACATACCCAAATTCAAATTCAGTGAAACATGGTATAGCAGTTGAATAGAAACTGATGGCTGTAAGGAAGTAACTACTTTATTTTAGGACTTTAAATTTGGTTTGTTTTGAGATCATTCGTGTTTTCAGTTTTAATCCGGGCTTCATTTCCAACGTAAAGACTCTATGTAGCTTAGTTATTAAAATGGATTAGTATAATAATGATTATTATACTTCGGTATCCTTTTGTAATTAATTGATTTGCTGCCTGATGGATATATTGCTAAATATCAGATTGAAATGTTTCTCTCTAGGCATCATGTCTTCCAACGACGATAAAATGACCGCCTCTCAGACCGACGGCAAGGCCGCTCAGACCAAGAAGTCTGACATGGGCATGATGGCCTACAAGGTAAAATCACACACACACAGAGACATGCAAATAATTTCTCCAAAAAAAGTGCATACTCATCAAAAAATAACCTAACACTCTCTCTGTATTTGTATTAGATGTACGTGTTTGACCAGGAGAACTTCCAGGGCCGCATGATCGAGATCAATGCTGAGTGCATGAACGTGTGTGAGATGGGCATGGACAAGGTCCGCTCACTTCGTGTGGAGTGCGGCCCGTAAGTTTGTTTCCAACAAACAGTCCGTCTATGTGCTATACACAGTGTTCATGAGCATTTCTCTCACATGAGCTGTGTTTTCAGCTTTGTGGGTTGGGAGCAGATGAACTTCTGCGGAGAGATGTACATCCTGGAGAAGGGCGACTACCCTCGCTGGGACTCCTGGAGCAACTGCCAGAAGAACGACTACCTGCTGTCTTTTAGACCTGTCAGAATGGTGTGGACACACACACACACACACACATATACACACACACACAGACCCTTCTTCCCTGCTTTAATCATTATGGCTTTACCTATGTATCTCTTATCTGTTCCTACTCAGGACCCTGAGAAGCACAAGATCTGCCTGTATGAGGTGGGTGACTACAAGGGTCGTAAGATGGAGATCATGGATGATGACGTGCCCAGTCTCTACTCCTACGGCTTCACCGACAGAGTAGGAAGCATCTTTGTCAGCTGTGGAACGTAAGTATTCAGCTATCAGGTACATAAATCATGCACAAACTTAAAGGTTGGGTTTGGGTAGTAATTTTTGTAATATTTGGGTTAAGTTCAGATACAGTATCTGCTTAGAGGAGAAACTCTGGTGTCTGTGGCACTCCAGGCTCGGCTCTGTAATGTTTGGAAAAACAAATAATGTGGACCACCAACAACCAACCAATCAGGACAAGGAGGTGTCTCTAGTCACCTGTCAATCATTTGGCTGGTCAATTCAGAAAGCCCCTGTCTTGCACTAGCATTCGGGTGATGTGGCCTAGTCAGTGTATTTCTGGGCCGTGGATTTGGAAGAAATCAAAACATTTTCAAAACACTTCTGCCAAAATCACTGATTACACCTTTAATGCATATATTTAAAGGTTTAAATTGGATTTAATTTAACAAACTTTCTACATTTGTGATTAAGTTGGTATAGTTCATTATAAGTATGTATGAGTAAGACAGTGAGAAATGACAAATGATAAAAGTCTTTTATAACTAGCTGATAAGCCTAATTAGCAATGATATTGATGTATAAAGACAGTATTTATGTGTGGAAGGCAATTACATACAGCCCTTTATGTTAGGATCTGGTACAATACAAGCCAATAGTAAACATATGGTCCTGAATGCATGAATCTTTTGTCTTTCAGCTGGGTGGGCTACCAATACCCCGGCTACCGTGGCAGCCAGTACCTGCTGGAGAAGGGCGACTATAGACACTTTAACGAGTATGGCGCTCGCTACCCTCAGATGCAGTCCATTAGGCGCATCCGTGACATGCAGTGGCACCCACATGGCTGCTACACCATGGCCAGCAAGTGAGGGCCAGGCCAGGAGCGGAAGAGACGAAGCGGAGGAGAAGCAGAGGGCCGCCGGAGGAAGGAGAGGAGGAGAGACGTCTGAGGACACTGTGACCCCCCCTTGATAATATTCTTGGTGTACCTAGACGGTGTTTAGGAGTTAGAGACTCTCGAGGTTACATTTTGCATCCCAGTGGAGCTTTTTAAGTTCCTGAGCTTCCTGAATAACGCATATGCCTTTCCTCCTCTACTCAGTTCCTCTCCTCTCTTTCGCTCATGCGCCATGACTCTTGTTTTTCCTTCCATATTTTAGTTTTTATTACCTCTTCCCTTCCCTACCCTTTCAGGAGGATGGAACGAAAAAGGGAGAGAAGAAGAGATCTTTAGTCATCTCCCTTTATCAAATGTACAGAATCCTGGTCACCTTTTCAATAAAAATGAAACAATTGATACTTTTTTTTTCTTTTTGTGAATTCTTTACACCCGTATCATAACACATATTAGACATATTGGCACTCTACCTCAACAACATCATCAGTCTCTTGGTAACTCAACACGTGTACAGGACATAGGACCTTCCAAATGACTCCATACTGCACATATAGTGCACTACGTAGGGTGTATTGTATTTATTGTATAATGAACATGGTGCACTTGCGCATGAACTGATAAAATGTGAGGTCAGGTACTATCAAGTACTATGACGCTTCTTGAAGTGAGACCATAAACAAGACGAAGCAGAAGAAGAAAAAAACTATGCGGTTATTTGGGATGCAGTCATATTTTACATATACGCGTACCTGAGAATTGGCTTTGCACCCTACTCAGACTAAATCTGCTCAGCTCCGGCCCTTTACCTTGAATGTATATCACATACAAAACAGATATAAAAAAAAAAAAAAAAAAAAACACAAATTTATATTCTGCATAAGTATTCACCCCTTATACTTTTCCATATTTTGTAGTGTTACAGTTTGGAACTGAAAAGACTTGGGAGTATAAAGCACGTAAACGTTGTGATTCCAAAAGTATTCGACTGACTAGATCTTTTCTCAGGCAGTATGTTCAACAGCCCTTCTCTACACCCTATCACTATTTTACCATTTAATTAATCCATTCATCCCTTTTTGAAGGAAGAGACACTTTTATGAAACGTGCTAACACTTGAATTGGCGGAGTTTTGGGCTAATACAGCATCCTCTTGATGTACATGCAAAATTTATAGCACTTGCTAAATTTAGATTATTCTTAATTTAATATTTATAAACCTGAAATTATAGAAGGGTTTTTAACCTAGAGCTGCAGTAGGGGGGTCAGTACTTTTATAACTTTCTTCTATATGATCTTTTTTCCCCTCAGACACATTTTTGTAATCTAAAATGAAACCATCCAAATAACTACATTCATTAGTAAACCACAGGAAATTACTTTATTAAATATTTCCTTTAACATACAGATAAACTGAAAAAATAAATCTGATTATTACTTAATTGCATTTAAAAAACAAACAGTCATAGCTATTTTATTCCAGCGCTATATGACAGATTATTTATGGTAGATCCTCTGTGATGAACCGTCAACGTGACATCATCCTCACAAACTCTACAGGGAAAAGAAAGAAAACAAAAACAGGTAAATTTGAGTTTAAACAGCTAGTGACAGAGAAAGTTGACATTAAAGGTGCTCTTGGCACCCACATAAACATCACAGCTTACTCTTTCTCTTGTTAGGAACATGCAGTTTAAAGCCTGGGAAATAGGGAATCGTTCAGAGCATGGAAAATAAAGCAGGGGAATTAGGGAATCATACACATTAAATTGTGGAAAACAGGACATCATGCACATTAAACACAGGAATCAGGTAGTCTTTCATATTAAAGCAGGAAAAACAGGAAATAATACAAATTACAGCACAGAAAATAGAAAATTTGGCACATTAAAGCACAGAAAATAAGAACCTGTGCACATCAAAGCATGGAAAATAGGGCATCATACATATTAAAGAAGGCAAAACAGGAAATCATGCACATTAAACACTTTAAAAATAGGAAATTATGCACTTTAAAGCAAAGAATACAGGAAATAATGCATAGTAAAACATGAAAAGCAGGAAATCATACACACTGAAGCATGGAAAACAGGCAAATTGTGGACACTAAAGCCTGGAGAAAAGAAAATTACTGAGATTAAAGCATAGAAAATAGGAAATCATGCACATTAAAACAATGTGCACATAGAATTCATGTCTATTAAATCTCTGGAAATCGTGTGTGTTACAGCAGGGGAAACAGGAAATCTGTCTTAAATATGTTAAAGCAGGGGAATTAAAATTAATGTGTTTAAGTGGAGAAAACAGAAAATATTATAGCAGGAAATTAAGCAGTGAGTCCCCAGTAATGCATTTATAAGCAATGCATTCTTTTTGCTTATGCATGTATTTAATTATTTTTTTTCTTCTCTGTTTAATGTACTTACTACATTTCACTTATGTACTGCTTATACATTTTTACTGTTATTTTTGTACTAGATTTCTTTCATGGCGGTGTTTGGACCACTGTAGCAATCCGTATTATACAGTATGTTTATTTTAAAGATGACATTCTGTCTTTTTCTCTTTTTTTCTGACCTTCAAAGTCCACTTGCCGGTCTCCATTGAGGTCCACATCCTGGATGATCTCATCAATGTCTCTCGTGTTCAGCTGCTCGCCCATCAGTTTCTTCATGGCCTCCTTCAGTTCACTAATGCTGATCTGCCCATCGCCATTCGAGTCAAACTGTGTAGCAAAATATCACCAGTGAGTCCAATATAAGTAATATCTCAGAGTGAGACTTGCTCTAAAGATAAATGGAGTTGCAGGTCAGAATGATGGGCAAACACTGATCATGTTTGAGAAATATGACCCAAGCTCATTGTTTATTAAAAAAAGCCCAATGCAATAGTGCACGCCTTGCTAATGTTTATTTTATTAGTATGATAACTCATCAAAAATTAAATTGTGCACAATGCACTAATAAAGTGACAGATATTTGAGTTCTAATTAGAGTCTAGACATTTCCATGACGACAATGGCATAGATCATAGTAACTACACTAAGCATTTGTCTTCTTTCTGTTGATGCATTGTGCACACTTTAATTTCATTTCTGGATGTTTGTCATGTGGGCATTACATTAGTGGACCTAGATGTTTACAACTGATATGTTACCTGACAATTTCCATATAAGAAGAATACTCTAGTCATGGCATCAGGCACAAAAATTTCAAACCATCTTCTTGTACTGAGAAAAGATCTGAAAACTTAATGACTTCAAACTCACTCATAACGGCAGTGTAAGGGCAGATATTTGGGCAACAAAACACAGTTATGCAAATTGTGTATTTTTGTAAATTAAACTTTAAATCTGTATGGTTCATCTTTTCATAGAGGGGACCAAATTTTGTCCTGATCACACATGTATACCACAAAAATATCAGGTAAGTGTAAGTGACTGGAATTACTTTTTTCTGTACTGCACCAACACTGGAAAAATGTACATTAAAGCAGCACTGGTGAGGCTTTCTCTCACGTATGTCTCGTCTTGAGACATTTTCTGTTGCAAGTTGTAGTCAACGTTTTGAATTTTTCAGAATTCATTCAGAATTCATGACAGAAATCAGAAAATCATTCAGAATTCATGACAGAATTCAACAACTGCCCTTAGACTTCCATTGTAAGTACGTTTTGAGTAAAGAGGTATTCCAGGCTTTTCTCAGTACAGGGAACTGTGTTGAAGTTAATGTCCAATCTCTCTCTCTCACACACACACACACACACACACACACAGAGGATAGGGATTAGGTTGAAATATACTAGGATGTTCCTTTAAGGTGATTCATTCTCATTCTTCATCTGGAGTCCACTGCACTACTGCACTATGTAACATTTATCTAGGTCTGTTTAGCTCATAAGTGAATTAAGAAAGCTTACGAGTTGTATTTAGGTGTGTGAGAGAAGGTGTGATAAACTTGTGATCATGTACAGTCTGTTAAGAGTATGATGTGTGTACAGGGACCTCTCTGAAGGCATCTTTTAATTCTTTGATTCCAATCATGTCTGCTGTTTCTGCAAGCATTTTGGGGCCCATCAGTTCCACAAACTCTTCAAAGTCGATTTTGCCACCGCCTGCAGGACACACACACACACACACACACTAGCATTTACTTGTTACTTGTTAATAATTGTCCAACAATAATTCTCTAATAATTCTCCAAACTTAGAATGCCTCATATACTACACCAATCAGCCATAACTTTAAAACCACTGACAGGTGACGTGAATAACATTGATTATCTCATTACATTGGCACCTGTCAAGGGGTGGGTTATATTAGGCAGCAAATGAACAGTCAGTTCTTGAAGTTGATGTGCTGGAAGCAGGAAAAATTTGACAAGGGCCAAATTGTGACGGCCAGATGACTGGGTCAGAGTATCTCCAAAACGGCAGGTCTTGTGGGGTGTTCCCAGTATGCAGTGGTTAGTACCTACCAAAAGTGGTCCAAGGAAGGACAACCAGTGAACTGACGACAGGGTCATGGAGGGTCAAGGCTCACTGATGCGTGTGGGGAGCAAAGGCTAGCCTATCTGGTCAGATCCTACAGAAGAGTTTCTAGAGCACAAATTGCTGAAAAATTAATGCTGGCTACGATAGAAGTTGTCAGAACACACAGTGCATCACAGAGTGCCCATGCTGATCCCTGGCTTCTGCCGAAAGTGCCTACAATTGGCACATAAGCATCTGAGCTGGACCACAGACCAGTGGAAGAAGGTGGCCTGGTTTGATGTATCACGATTTCTTTTACATCGTGTGAATGGCTGGGTGCGTGTGTGTCTGATCGAGCATCTGTGGGATGTGCTGGATAAATAAGTCTGATTCATGGAGGCCCCACCTCGCAACTTACACAACTTAAAGGATCTGCTACTAATGTCTTGGTGCCAGATATCACAGCACACCTACATAGTATACACTGCTATATAGCATATATAATGCTATACATAGTACATAACATATTATATAGAACATAACGCTTTAAAAAAAACAGGGGCACCTGGAGGGCATTAACTCATGTTTTTTCTACTATAGAAGCATGCTAGAGGACATATTTTCTCAACCATAAGAGCACCCAGAGGCCACTTCATCTCATTTTCTCACATGTAAGGGAGCCTATAGGACACTGCATCTAGTTTTCTCCAATGGAAGGGCACTTATTAGGGCACTTCATCATATTTCCCTGCATGCAGGGAAATCCCAGAGGGCACCGCATCACATATTCCCGACTGGATGGACACCCTAGAGGGCACTTCATCATGTTTTCTCGCGTGTAGGGGCACCCTAGAGGGCATTTTTCTCCACTATAGGGGCACCCTAGAGGACACTTGCCCCCCACTCCCAAATCCACAAGTGGTATAGTACATTAAATAACATCATTATACTGTACATAATATAGCCTCTTTATCTAGTAAATATATATTTTGTATATATATAGAGATAACAACTATATCTAACAATTATACGTATTATAAGTTGACAGTGGTATGTATAGTACATAATATAACCTCATCATATAATACATAATAGTATGTATAATAACATAATTATATAATACATGATTAGAGATGTCACTAACCAATTTGCTGACTCAACTCAATGAGCTCCATCTCTGTCGGCATGTATCCCATAGTCCTCATACACTCGCCCAGGTCCTTACAGCTGATGTAGCCTTTGTTCTTATCAAATTCTTTAAAAGCCATCCGCAGCTCTACACCCACCCACACACACACACACACACACACACACACACACACACACAGCAGGCTTAATTTGATGAGCTGTGCTCTCTACCAACATTAAGGCTTGTGTATGGTTTCTGTAAGTACCTTCTATCTCTTCTGGACGGAGATCCCTGTCCTGTTGGATATATAAAAAAAAGACACATTTACTACCTAAGATATAGAAACTCTCCCTGCATCACCCCTTTTTCTCCCCCTTTCTCCCTCTCTCTCACTCTCAGGTTCATCAAATTGAGCATCCCACTACTAGAAAATTTCAAAAGTATGCAAGAGATAAGTGAGCAAAAATCAATGAGGGGTTAAAGAGGAGTGAAAATGAGCATGTGGAACAGTGAGAATCCTTCAGTACACACTATATATTAGTATGTGATTCAACACAATGGCTAGCTTAAGTGTTGCATGGCAACAGCCTCAGATAAAGAGATTTAAAAAGGTTTAGCTTGAGGAAGACCCCACAACACACACACACGCACACACAAAATCACATTGTCCACACTGTCAACATAATGGATGAGGCTGTTCACTTTAGTGCTCCAAGAGAAAATCCCAGAAGTGATGCTTTATTCCATTTACAATGTTATTGGTAATACTAATACTACTTTCAGTGGATTATTCTGGATGGACCCCCAACCGACCTTCTGTAGCTAATCCTCTCCAGTCTCATTCATTTTGGGCAATCCACCATTAGATACGGACCTTTCTGTTATTCTGTTGGTTGTCATTTTACATGCCATCACTTGAGAGTTCTGAAAACAAATATTGTCTTCTTAAGATTTTGAACAACGGTTGCCATGATATAAAGTAGCTTTCCACTGGAGGATCACAGTGTATATCCTGTATATCAATAAATACTTTTCTCTTTTATTGATTGATCAGTAGTGATGAGTACTTTGAGAATGTCATTGATTGGTTATTAGGTGTCTCAAAAAATAACAAAGGAGTCATTCCATGTCAAATCAGCATTAATCAACAGTGACATGATCAAAATGTTTAATGGATGGAAAAAGAATGGCATTTTCATAGCTAAATGAGCTTTGATGATGAGACGGTGCCTTAAAGATATAGACAGTGACTTTGGCAGAAATTAGCTGTTTATTTCAGCTTTTTCCTTCAATGTTCCCTCCAGAGTCATGACCCCAAACCACATGTATAATCCCTGCCTATATTAGAACGCATACATGCTAGTGAAAAAGGGCAGTAATATTATTGGCATATACAATAAGTATGCTGCCTGGTTCTGATTAGATGCATATTGGTGGTGCATGTTGTTAGGGTTTTTTTTTTTTTTTCTCGTTTATGGAGCCCGGAGCTCCAGAGAGACCCTTGTTTTTCTTCTGAGAAGATGTTTCATTAGTGGCAGAGATAATTAAAAAAAAAAAAAAAGTATTAAAAAAATCACAGACTGCACTTTTCCATTTCACTTATTTTATACTTGGGAGCAAAAAAAAAATGCATGAAATTTAGTATTTTTCATTTTGAATTTAGTAATGGGTGTTTTAGGAGGTGGGAGGATACTGAAGAGAAGCTGGAGGAAACCCACACATACATGGGGAGAACATGCAAAATTCCAGTATAGTATCCCAAGCTAAAGACAGTATCCCATGCTACAGATCGAACCCTGAAGTTGTCCAATAGATTTTTTTTTCTTCAAATAATGAAGTCTCTGGGATAAACTTACATGATAGACAGGCTTTCAAGAAGCTGTGTTAGCTGTATTAACATGAAGTAGGTTCTAACTTTGAATGATCTGTAACACTAAAGATGTGTACTGTAGTGTCACACCTTTGAACTTTTGGGCCAGCATTAGACCAGAATCCAAAACAATCTCTTTTAACATCATAGCAGATCATTCTTATCAAAATAAATATGTTCATGAGCCAAAGCGTTCCCAAGCCCATAGACGTAAACAAGTGCAGAGCCACATCATTAAGCGCGTACTGCATGAAGATGACAGCTGAGGGCATGACAGGAGCTTCCATGATGGTTTGTCCACATGATGATGCAAATGGCAGACGTGGGGTTTTTGTTAATATACTGATGATAAGATCAGATTTCTGCATACATACGAGCTGAGCCTGAGAGAAGCCCTGCCTGAGGAAGATGCACGCAGGTCCGACGATGTTGTGCAGCAGAGTGCAGTTTTGGACCAGCGCATTCAGAGGCTGTTTAAACTCAGAGATTATCTCCTTCGTCCCATCAGACACTTCAGATGGGCAGGGTCCAGGTGACACTGACCCCGCCCCATTGGTCAATCCATTACTCTCTGGCACACTCTTATGGAGGGGCCAGATATCAGTTAAGACACACAAAGTAATTAGGACTTGTTCCGGATATGTCTTTAATCAAAAATCTGAGTACAAAGTGTGTTAAAATGACAATAATTACAAATTGACGGGACCATTAACTTTTTAATTTTTTGTTCAACATGGCATTATAATTTATCAGACATGTCACATACAGTACAGTATTATGTTCCTGAATTTCACTGTTATAGGCACATCTTGTAACACACAATAGCATTAAAACTTAAACACATACCTTACCTTTTTTGTTTTGTGTTTCACTGGATTGGTGCAGTTTCCCATTAGTCCTCAGAGATCTGATATTCTTTTTTCCTCTATCCCTTTCTCTCTTTTTTACTTTCTTTCTTCCTCGTCCTTTCTTTCTATGTAATGACTTTACAGAATGGTGCAGTGCTCATATTCTACACGCTACAAAAAGTCCTCGTTCCACATTTTCAGTTTAATTAATTACTCTCATCTCATCTTATCTCATCACATTGACTGTCCTGTGCCCACTAAGATAAGTCCATCTAAGATAATGACGCAAGTAAGTCTCTATGTTAATTTCACTCACCTTTTAAAAACTCTCCAATTAGTGTCAAGCAAGCATTAACAACCTTAACACAACCTGCATTTTGCACTTCTTAACAATGTCTCATTTTACATCCTTTCCATGACTCTTGCTTCTCATTCATGCCTGCCTTCTTACCACAGATTGCTGCCCCATGCAAATGACTTTTACAAGCTGGATGAGAGAATAAGGGGTGGGCAGAGTGAGTATTAGACAAGAAAATGACCCTTTTTAATCCCACATTTCAGATTAAATACATACAGATGGATGGTGAAAGGAAAAGAGAGAGTAAAGAAATAGGAAAAAGGGAAGGAAAGTACAGCACAAGTGGGCAAATCAGGGTTTGTAAGGACTGGTAGAGCTGACTTTACATGTTTGTGTGGTGTTTTGCTGATTGTGTGTCTATGTCTGCATGCTTTAATCCTAATCTAATCACTACACGGGCGTGTAAGGGACTTCATCTGCCACTCTTTGGCTTGTATTTTAGCAAAATCTAGCTTCTGTTACCAGGTTTTGCAAGACAGCCTGGACTATAATCCACATTAATCTGCCTGTATACTCATACACGTACACAAAAGTACTCACACTCACCCCAGTAATACTATATGTCTCTCTATGGCTCTATGACACATGCGTTTGGTGCTCTTTAATAGATTTTAGTCCACTGCTTGCACTACATACTGGTGTGTTTTTAAGCAGTAATGATTCACATTCATAACTGTACCATTGCATTTAGATGTCAGTCTATAACCAGGTGACCGCTGGGTCAAACTGTGTGTGTGTGTGTGTGTGTGTGTGTGTGTGTGTGCACGCATCTAGGTCTTATCAAATGAGGTCATTCTTGCTATGGGATTGCTGTCAACAAGACAGCTTGCATTTCAGAGCCTGAGTAATTATGTGTTGTATCACATAGCACACTTTGTGTGTGTGCGCATGTGTATATATGTGTGTGTGTGTGTGTGTATAGATGTCTGGTGTACGAGTGACATTAGACATTAGGTGGCAGCAGAAGCGTATATCCCTTTTAGGATTTGGTTAGATATTATATTGTACCTGATCCATTAAAATCAGTAATTTGCCCCACGGAGTTTGCAAACCAAACCAAACAAATTTAGAACTGTGGGTGTAATTAATTTGCTTACATTGAAGAATATGCCATTGTTGTTGGCGAACATCTTTAGCCAAAATACCTTGCCCTTTTATATGTAGATAGCCTGGACTATGGTTGGAGCAGTTATGAGGACACATAAACTTGATTTTCCACCAGTACTTGTTATTGCAGCAGTACATTTTTTTAAAAATTATCACTACAGACAAGTATTTCAACACCTTTCCCTGTATGGAGTAATAAACAAAAAGCCTGTTTACTCTGAACTCAGTTAGAGCAAAAGCTTAAGTGGTTGAACTCCATCATAAATGTTTAAAATACACAACTACATAACATAAAAATTCAAAACTACAACTGTTGTCCTCTTACAGTAAAGGTCTTAGGATGAGACAGACATGATAGAAAGTGGCAAAGCTGTTCTGCTAAAGTTTTATCCAGTTTTCCCAACACAGTTTCCTCCCTCTGGAAAAGTAGTACCATCTCTGAAAAGATGCATTATATAGATGTAGAGCTTAATTTACAAATTCCTGTGAAGTGAAGACTTGAAGAAACCATTCTAGAAACATACATGAATTCAACATGATTTCTGCTACCAGCTAGAAAGTGATTTCCTACCAGAAATGTAGCAAAAAAAAGATCGTTGTTCAATAGTAGTGTGAGTATTATTTTGGGTACACTATGGCGCATTTGGGAACTTGGTTCAGGTTCAGTTTTTACTTTATCTGCTTTAGACAGTTGCTGGGGAAACTGGGAGACAGAGTCAGTGTGTACAAATCCAGATATCTACCTGATAAGTTACTTACTACTATACGACATATACAGGCAGATGACAACATATACAGACAGGTAATGGACCAAGTGTGTTAATAAGGTTTTGGGCCACTATAAGTCCAGAACCAGAGAGAGTCCAGAACAGCTTCAATGCTCCCCTGGTATGGATTCTACACATCTCTGAACATATCCTAGAGTGATGAACACTGTTCTTCCTAAATATATTTCCTCAGTTGGTGTTTTGATGTGCTGTCTAACACATCACTCCAAGGAGTTCAACTGGGTTGAGGTTTGGTCACTGTGAAGGCCAGAGCATATGACTGACATCATTTTCCTGCCATGTTAATAGGGAAGGGGTCATCCTGGAAGAGACCACTCCCATCAGGATAGAAATGTTTCATCATAGGATAAAGGTGATCCATCGGAAGTACTTTGTATTGATTCGTAGTGATGCTTCATACTAAGGGGACAAGAAATTCCCTATAACAGTATAACAGAACCACCAGTTTTTCCTTTAATCTGTCACCACTCTGTATATTCAAATAGTCATCTTTTCTGTCCATTTCTGGTGAACTTTGCTCAATCAGATCTATAGATTTTGGGAAAAATACATGTAGCTTGCTTCTAAAGACAGTTAAAAAATCATGAGGCTATAGTCTTTCCCAGGAAGGTGAGCGTATGAGATTGGGTGTCTTTTCTGTTCCCTTCTCTCTGGCTATAAAATGTCAGTACCGAGTGATTACAGCAAGATTATCCTTAGCACAGGAATGCAATACCACAAAACAGAGGTCACCAACTCGAGAGTGAAGCTCATGAAAACAGGCCACGCGTGTTATCTTTTATCTTATGCCAGTCAATCACTTACCCATTTAACTGGAAGGGAATATGCTTTGTGAGGAAGTATTCAGAGAGTCAGCTAAAGGCAGAGTAGCAGAGATTAATTAGGAAAACCTTTGTGTGTCTGTACCACATGACTGTCGAAGTATATAATATTAACATGACCTGCTCATGAACAGACATTATTGTATCCATGTAGTCTTCTCCAGTTGTACACAATACTCCCCAAGTTTCAAAATGCTGTGCATTCTGAGATGCTTTTCTGCTCACTGCGGTTGAAAAGGGTTTACATAGTCCTCCTGTCAGCTCGGAGATTTTTTGTTTTTCGCACCATTCTGTTTAAACTGTTTATTCCGATGTATATAAAAATGCGGTTTCTGAAATACTCACACCAGCCTGTCTAGTACCATCAACTATGCCAAGGTCAAAGTCACTGAGGTCAATTTTTTCTTCATTCAGATGGAGACACATGATTGTCTGATTGGATTATTGCATGAACAAGCAAGTGTACAGGGGTTCCTAATAAAGTGGATGAGCCTGGTCACTGGTATTTAAACTTTCAACCATGATTCTCTGCTTAAATATTATTTATATAAAAGTTTATTAAAACATATAAACAAATTTCACCTAACTAAAAGCCCAGTACACTTGTAGCTAAATGAATATAGTGACAATAATTAATTAGGATGATGTTTTCCAGTTGCCTGGATGGTTGACTGAAATAGAATTATTTAGAAAATAAGCATGTTATTCACAAGATCCAAAAGAGGAAGTCCTACTTTTTTTTCTACTTAGCCACAGCTGTTAATAAGTTATAGTGTAACATATGCATGTAAACTTAGTCAGGAAGAGGAGAAATATCGCTGAAGAGATAGAGGATCTCAAAAGACGTTAAATTATTCAGTAGAGCAATGACTCAGAGGGACAAAGCTTGACCACACAGGACCTGCTAATGAAAAGACTTTTAGTGTACATGTGTACTTGTTAATCTTTCCAAGTAGAATTTGGGCAGTCTTGTATGTTTTATGTAATTATGTTCTGTATCCTTTCAAAATGCTGAGTATAAAATATCCCAGTTATATATACTTGTGAGTATTTCAATGAACAGAAAACTAAAGTAAATGTTTATAGTCTGTAGACAAATAGGACACTGCATTTCTGATCTGTGTAGTAATCGGCTTGTCTGATTTAGCACTTATTGAGGAACTAAATTGAGGAAATAAAACGCTCAAGTATCTGTGCCCTTGCATAAATTCTATGTGGTTTACTGCAGTTTTGTTACAGTATTGTATTCATAATTTTTTATCAAACATCTACAATGAATTTACTGTGGCACTTCACAGTAACTAAAGACCTGACCATGGATTCACTCTGGTACTTTAACTATTAAATTAGTAATAGTAAACATGTCATCCATGCCATAGTAGCATAGTTTGCAAACAATTGTTTTTTTTTTTCACCAGAAGAACATGGTTAATTTTCTTGAGGCTATGTGCATTATTTGTGCAGGTTACTTGTGTGTTTGTGTGTGTGTGTGTGTGCATATTACATATATACATTATGCATTCTTACTTGACCAAACACTGAATCCACAATGGGCTTTAGGTCAGCGTTCTTTTTCCCTCGCTGTTGCTTTGTCTCAGCTACCGTCTCTACATCCTCGCCTTCATCCCCATCTCCTGTTCTTTCAAGTGGTGTAGACAGACTCTGTCTCCGTCCCCCATTAGATTTAGGTGGGTTGTCAATGGCCTCACCATTTTCAAGCTGCTTCTTCTGTTTCTCCACTGTCTTCTTAATGGCAGCTTGGACCTATTGGCATCAGGAAGACCGTATAATATCATGTAGCACAGTCAAGAGATGGGGCATGTACACACTTGACCCATGTTCACATATCTGATCCTTTTTAAAGCAGCTGATCCTGCAGTAATGACTACTGACATTGTGCACAAGATGGGTCAGGTGTAACACTGCTAGATACTGCTGGAACATCAGCAGCTTCTTTAAAAACACCCATATTTGATTAAACACAAAATTTCCAAATTTCAGTTCTGTTAGAAAATGCACTTTTAGTACATGTTAATGTATGACCTTGGAAATGGCAAAATATGAGTTCTCTGGTTAACAAAGCTGTCAGTACTGGCACAACCTGGGCACTCATTAGTGGTAAAACACCAGCGCTGTCTGAAGACAAGCTGACAGTTCTGGAAAACATGAGCCTCTGGAATTGATAGTATTTCATACAGGGAGAACTTGAGATCTTTGGATTGGCTCAATATGAGTACCCTGTGTTGGTAGAACATGAGATCACCAAATTAGGACAACCTGACCACCCAGGCTTGGTAGAATTTGAGATCTCCAAATTAATATGATTACCCAGTGTCAGAAAATAAGATCTGTGCATCAGCTTGATAAGACTCCCCAGTGCTTGTAGAAGATGAGATATCCAGAATGACAAAATATGAGTACCCAGTATTGGCAGAATTTAAAGATCTTTGGATTAACATGAGTACCTGAAGTTGATAGAACTTGAGATCTCCGGACTGGTTTGATATGACCACCCAGTGTTAGAAGAACATGAGATATCTGGATTGGCACAACATGAGTACCCAATGTTGACAGAACTTGAGATCTGCAAATTAACATGAGTACCCAGTGTTGACAGAACTTGAGATCTCTCCATTAACACAAGTACCCAGTGTTGGTAGAACATGAGATCTCCAAATTAGCGCAACATGACCAACCAGTGTCGGTAGAACTTGAGATCTCCAAATTAACATGAGTACCCAGTACCCAGAAATTGAGATCTTTGAATCAGCTCGATATGAAAAACATGTTGGTAAAACAACATATCTGGTTTGGCAAAACATAAATTGCTAGTGTTGATAGAACCTGAGATCTTTGGATTAACATGAACACCAGACATTTCCACATTAACATGAGTACTCAGTGTTGTCAGAAACTGAAATCTCCAGATCAGCTCAATATGAGCACCCAGTGTTGGTAAAATGGGAGACCTCTGGATTCACACAACATGAGTGCCCAATGTTGATAGACTGTAACATCTCTGAATTGGCTAGTGTTGTATAATACCTAGTGTTGTATAATGTAGGATTTCCAGATTGGCATAACATGTTTGTCAAGTTAAGATCTCTGGACTGGACTGTTTGTAAAATGAGAGACCTCTGGATCCATGCATGCCCAGTGTTGGTAGACTGTAAGATCTTTGAATTGGCTCTGAATTATCCAGTGTTAATAGAACTCAAGATCTCATGTCTGGTCAAACGAGCTCTAGGTAATGACTATACAGGAGCCTTGGGTTTTAATAGAACATGAGCCTTCAGTCCTGGATATATCAGCTTGCTGCTCTTACTGTTGATTCAAAGCAAGCCAGGAAGCTAAAGCCACTGCATATGTTGTTTAACTAAAGTCTCGGCAATGAAGATAAATCAATAAATCACCTAATTGTGGTGAGAAGCAAATTACTTTAATTGAGAATAAGTTTCAGTTCGGTTTTACTAACGACATCTTACATCATCAAGCCTGACAAACCACTAACATCAGTAACTTATACAATAACAATGTGGAATCTTTTGTTTGGAAGGAAGACATCTCATTTCATGACGCAAATAACACTTTTAATAGCCAGTAAGTCATTAATCATTAATCATCATAAAAATGTTTTGATATTTTGAATCTAATTTGAATACATATCAGCTTAATTGCAACAAATATGAATGAAATTCTTAGCTTATTAACCATCATCAGTGATAAAATGAGATGATAAAATAAGATGAAATAGACACAATAATTAATTCATGTATCCATGTCCAGCCACACTCCTGCATTAAACTCAGACCATAAAACTCCCAAAATCTGTATGTTATAGTAGAAACACTTATCTGAGATATCTCTAGAAAGCATAAGAAACACATAAGTGTGCATTTTTTTGTAGGTTTTCACCCATAGACATGTCCACACACCTGTTTTGGCGTTCTCTCCGGTACAGCGCTCATCCCGCCACCACTGCCTCCCCCTCCCTGTCCGTCTCGAATGAGCATGAACATCGCTGCACCACTTGATCTCTTTCTCTCTCTCTCACTCTCTCTCTCTCTGTAATCTAACACCTGTCCTGCCCTTCTCTGTTTGTCTCAATCTGAAGTGTCTTCACTGAAGCTGCTGTCTTTTTATTTTTATTTTATTTACCCTCTTATATACTTGT
Organism: Pangasianodon hypophthalmus; assembly: GCF_027358585.1. Classification (NCBI taxonomy): domain Eukaryota; kingdom Metazoa; phylum Chordata; class Actinopteri; order Siluriformes; family Pangasiidae; genus Pangasianodon; species Pangasianodon hypophthalmus. The sequence goes on from NC_069716.1 coordinate 5,554,528, forward strand.
TAGGCACAAAATGAAAATAGTTTCAGATGGCTTTAGTGTGTCAAAAGTGCACTTGCCTTTTTTCCCACACTATCTTCCTTTGCCACATTTCTATTTCCTTTCGTCTCTCTATGATGCTCTTAATTTAAATCTAGTCTCTGATTTTCTTCAGTCTGCTAACATTCTGTCCATCTCTCTCTCTCTCTCTCTCTGTCTCTTGCTCTCTGTCCAAGTGTGGGTGTTTTATGCTTTAGGGCTGAAGGATACAGTGTCTGTTCCTCAGCATATGTACTTCTTCCTGGTGAAATTTTATCCATCAGATACCCCCTTCTCACTTTCCTTATCTTACACACTCCATCTTTCCCTTCGTCAGTCATAAGGATGGAGTGTTTTGTTTGCGTTGGTCAGAAGTATGGTACTCTGTGACCTTCATGCCAGGTGAGACAAGAAGAGTTGCTGCATCAGTGAATGTAATAAAGCATGACCTGTAATTTTGTGCGCACTCATACTGTTTTGTGCTGTGCATACAAGACCTACTAGCTACATGCTAGTTCTGCAGTCTCCTTTTTAAAGAATTAGGTCTCTCTGGCTGTACTTTTAATTAATTGAGGAATTTGCAATTATTTCAACAATAGAAAATTTGTCAAGCTTTTTCTGACCCTTATTTGACTGTCTCCTTGCATCTTTTCAGAATGGTAGCCTTTCTGTGCAGTAGTCTTGTTGTTTTGCTGTTGATTTACCACTGATTAGCTATGCAGTAATTACTCATTAGCACTAAGCACTAATGATTACTGCTGACTCTATTGACCTTGGATGTGAGAGCCTCATTAAGAACAGACGCTGCCTTTTTTTTTTTCTCCTTTTGCCCTGCTACATTAACATTACAGCTCCGAGACACGGCAAATGGAAAACTAGCGTTTGAACAAATCAATTAATTGATTAACAAAACCATTTTTGAAATAATGCAGCACATGAATTTAGACCCTTTTTCTTAAAGGATGCGTACACAGGTGGATATAATGAGGAAAAATACACTAAATGGATTATTCATAAGCAAAGTAGATGGGATGTTGCTTTTGAGAAGTGGAACATATTGGCACTGATGTCTCAGAATTCATTTTAAATCTACTGGGGTGGAAAGCAACAAACTACATGTACGCTCATTACTGTACTTGAGTACATGGTTCAGTGAAACTGTACTTCTTTTGTGTATAATTAAATCATAGTACTTTTACTTAATTTGAATGAAAAAAAATTAAATATTCAACTTTTTTAAAAAAATATTCAGCTACATTCATTTTTAATCACAGTTTCAAAGTAAAATAATAATAATGCATTTAACCCCAAGATAATTTAAGCCAATTAAAAGACAGTACTTGCACATTTTAAATAATTAAATTTCAGGACCCAATCAAAATAAAGTAGTTTCCTACTGATAGTCTACACCTCAGGTGCCAAATGCTTAGTCAGCAGCAATGTCTGAGACGGTTGAGACAGATGAGCTTCCCTAGACCAATTTATGAGATATGTTCAGTTTTAAATTCTTCGAAAGAAACAGCATAATCATGCGAGGAAAATATGCAAGCCAAAAGCCGTGGAGGTATGACATTGTTATTTCACAGCTCATCATCCAACCTGAGGACATGTACAGATAAGCCATTAGCTAGCTGAGTGAGCTAGAGTAGCTAGCCAGATCTTTTGAGGTTTTACAGTAAGAAAGCTTTGATTTTCAGTAGCGATTACAATATAGTGAAATATACTGAAGTGCCACTACGGTAACACTCAGGATAATGTGTTACCTAAAGGCTGTAGTGGCACTTCAATATATTTAACACAGCAGGCAATCAGACATCTTATAGATATCTAAATGTGTAGAAACATATATGAATTAATATGAGCTAGCCAATGAATTTTGCAAGCTACTGAGGGATTTGCAAGGTCCTGCGTCGTAACAAACCCAGACAGCATTTGACTAGTCAGTTAACATTAATTGTTGATAATGGAGGTGCTGTTCACTTCAGCATAGCTCACTTGGTAATTACTTAAGGTAGCTTTTCACCAGATGACTCATTTACTCTTACTTGAGTCATTTTCTTGACTACTTTTACTTTTTTTCAAGTGAATTATTACTATAGTAGCAGTACTTTTTACTTAAGGCAGTATGTTTTGTATTCTTTCCACCAGTGAAAATTACAAAGATCTCTTTTTGCTTTGGAAAAATGTCTTTATTATTGAGTCACAGCACGTTAATTTACTGTATATCAACAACTTGATGGAATAATACCTACAAATGATCTACTACTATATGAAACTCTGCGACAGAAAGGAGATAGAAGGACAGAACTTTGTGAAGGAGAGAGACACTGTTATAAGTTAAATGAGTGAAATAATGCTGAATATTAAGTACGTTTGCTACACAATGGTATTTATTTACTGTCTATTAAAATAAGGAAAAATCAGTGATTGCTAATAGACAGAAATAGGAGCTTGTAATGTAGACAGGGTCTGTTGTTTATTCATTGTTTTATGGATATTAGTTAAAAGGGTTGTTCAAGAGCATTATATTTGGTTAGAGCAGATTTTAAACATTTGTCATAAATAGACTGTCCTGAACATTGACAATTTAGTTCATATCCTACAAATCATGTGTTAATTTCTGATAGAGAGTTAAAGAATTTAATCAGGAGAACTATATAAGGTACAAATTCCTAGAAAGCCAACAATTAGAGAAAATCTAATCAAAATGCTATGTGTGATTGAAATTGTACCTTAAACCAGCAGTAAAAATGGATTAAGTGACTCACTGGATTATGTCCGGTGCCAGGTTAAGGGCAATGAGATTGCATCCTGGCCCCAGCACCACTGACAGGTGAACTGTCTCGTTCAGATGAATTAAACATCTCATGAAAGCAATCTGTTCGACCTTCTGAAAATCGCTGAGAAACACTGTGCTGTTTCCCATCTGCGCAGATGCTCCTGCGGTGAAAAATGTGTACACAAAGCATTTTGGCATGTAGGTGAAGTTTTGGTGAAAATGCCTAATTTGAATTATTGGGAGGTCACATGTGGAACTTCTCAGGGTTAAAGACAGGATGGACACAGTGACAGACGAAGTTTGAACTCATGACCTCCCGAGTTACAGGTAAGTCATCTGATTAACGCTTATCACCGCTCACAGATACAGGAGGGGCCTCATTCTCATCCTCAGCTCAACTCCATTGTGTCAACATGAAACAAATACTGTAACACTTTCAATAAATTGAAAGAAATAATAATAATAAAATAAAAAGAACATTTCCAACAAATGTGTAATTTATTATAGATTAGAGTTAAGCAAAAATGATCCCAAATGCTTATTATTCAAATTCTGAATAAATTCAGGAAAAGCCTTCATATTTGTCTGTGTTGATTTGCCCCAAAAAATTATACCATTATACCAAAAATATGCCATCTTGGTTTTTGGAGATATTATTAGCTTTAGATGTGAATGTTAGTCAATAGTCAAGAGTGACATCAGAGTTAATTTAAAAAAAATATCCAAGCATACAAATGATACTAGTTTGGTCAGAGTTTTTGTTTAGCTTTGAGCTGTGTAAGGTTTAATGCACTGTGACGTACATTAAAATCTGTTGTACAGTACAATACAGTATGGTCCAAAGGTTTGAGACCGCTAGTAAAAATGCTTCTATTTTACGTTCTTTTTTAATACAATTTAATACAAAATTTTATTACAAATTACAGTATATTAACAATAACTTGAGTGGAAAGTAGAATCTTCGAAATATTTATCTGGTACATCTTTTTGCTTTAATGACAGTGTCCACTCGAGCTGACACAGACTCCATGAGTTTGTGTAAAATCTGATGATCCGTGTTAGATCAAATCCATCGGAGTGCCATTTGATCACTTCAGCGGAAGGGATAAGACTCAAGGAAATTCTCTCCTTTGGTACAAAGGCAATAACATGGTCAGTATCACAACGTTTTGGACCCCATTGTATACATTATATGGCCAAAAGTTTGTGGACACCTGATCATCACACCCATATGTGGTTCTTCCCCAAACTGTTGCCACAAATTTTGAAGCACACAATTGTATAGGATGTCTTTGTATGCTGTAGCATTCCAATTTCCCTTCACTGAAACTAGGAGGCCCAAACCTGTTCCAGCATGACAATGCCCCTGTGGTTATTATAACAGCAAAAGGGGGGCTAAATCTGGACTGTGATGTTCTACAAGCAAATGTGGGTGTGATGGTCAGGTATTCACAAACTTTTGGCTATATAGTGTACCTCAAAAACCAAACCAGAACAAAATATGGCAAGTTTTTCCATTTCTTTTCATATTGGATGCCAACATCCAAGAGATCCCATGACCTACCTCTTAATCCAGCTCAGATTGAAGACATTAGAAATGAATCAGGGGCAGAATCCTAACCTGAATGTTCTGTACGGTCCATTCTTTACCCAAATATGACATTCCAACAGAGCTTGTATTTTAGTTTCGTCTGTAAAACAGTTTTTAAAACTGTCAAAACTATCGAAGTTTTATCATTATACTGTAGAAACAATATAGATTAGAATCTCAGTATAAAATACAGAGAATTGCTTTTGTCTTGAGTTTTGTGAAATATCAGCGAGAGTTTATAAGGACAAGGAAAAACCCCTTCAACCCAGTAGCCACATAACATTAAACACATACTGTACAGGGTATTATTTTCAGGTAGCTAAGTAATGAGAAATATACGTATACACATTATGCTGAAATGGTTCAGGCCCCCTAGTGGTGGAGACTCCAGCATCTACAGTCTGACTACTGTGCAAAAATAGTTTTCTTATAAAGAAAATAGTGATGATAACAAAAGCTGCCTGTCATATTTCAAAGTAATGTTATATAGCCACATATGAAAGCTGAGCTTTCTCTGTTTCCTTGCTGAGGAGCACTCAATAACTGAACAGACGTTTCGCCTCAGGACTTGTTTACTGCCTGCAGGAACTCCTGGCGTAACCTGGTCAAATATTTGGGACTTCACAAAGCAAATACTTTTACCTTCTAAAAATCATGTTCCAACAAGGCAACAATAAACATACAGCCAAGGTGTAGAAATAACGCTTATATCATGGTTTATTTATTATTTTATCTAGTAAAATGAAACATTTTTTAAACCCAGATCTATTTCGGTCTACACCTGTCAGTCATTTCATTGATGTGAGTAGTCATTGGTGTGCAGTGCTTAAATGTTTAGACAGAATAAAAAATAAACAGGAAATGACCCTATTTTGCCTTCTGAACAGAAATTCTGGAGGACTTGTATTTTCTGATTTTGCTGTGTCCGCTTGGTTTTCACTCCCCCTTGTGGAATGTGGTCCACCATCTAATGCAGAAAATGTCGACTGGCATCTAATCCACTGCTGTGTTCCTTTTCGGTTTAGTAGTAAGGACTGTTTTAAAACTTACCAACTTCAGCAACCGTTTTGTATCTAAGCAGCATGTGATACTGTTTTACAGTTTTATTATGTAGTTCACCTATTTCAGGGAAGGAAAAGGGGTTTTATTTTACAACGTGTCTAGGTGAAAATTGCAAACTGGCTCCACAATGGTGCCTTGTGCATGAGACTGGGCAAATTCAGCAACATCAGCTTAACTAGGTAGCTACCTAAACACAGAAGAACAGAGCACTAATTCTGAATCTCTACCATAAAGGTGTGATTGAAGGTGTGAAGTGTCATAGCAAAGAGTCTGGATAGCCCCCCTCCCCCCAATTTACACAGCTCTCTGAAAAGCTGTTTTGTGGAGTATTTTTGCATATTGAAGGGGATAATAAGTAAATATAATCATTTTAGTACAAGGCTGTAACTAATGAAATAAAGATAAATGATTGGGTCCGAATAATTTTTGAATGCACTGAATATAAATGTGCATCATGTTCTGTGTAATAACTTGGTGTTTAAACATCTAGGAAAATATCCCAGATCAGACAGGAGAAACTATAATCCAGTACAGATTTATATCTGTAAAACTACAAAAATTGTCTTAGTGTTTTAGTGAAGTAGATTAAAGTTTACGACTTTTCCTCTGAGAATTTTTTACTTGGAAAGTACTTTAAATAGAGTGTGTGAAAATATTCTGTAATTCCTCATTTATTTTAGATACACATATAAAAAAAGAAGAAATACATTCACTAATAGTTCACAAACCACATCAGTGTTTGTCAAAAATAAAAAATAATAATAATGTGGACATGATATGAGATTTTATGAGCATGAGCCATGACAGATAAACTAAGGATATGTTTTAGGGCTTCACAGATCCTCTATTGAGGATCAGTATCAGATAGATAGTGGCCTTAGATCAATATCAGGTCTGATTTAACATTTTCAAATTCAATCTAACAATCTAAATTGAATACATCCTCTGAAGATGTGATGACTAGAGACCTCACAGCAAACACTTTCTTTTGTAGCTATTAAGTGACAGAAGTGAGTATTATCTGCAATAAGGATAAATTCAGGGCTCCGGTGTCTATATAATGATAAAAGCAATTTAAGAGACCAACACTTTGGAAACCTGACACATTTCTGTGTGAGAATCACTTCACGGGTCACGGTTTGGCTCAAAATAGAAATATATTGGAAAAATCTGCTTTTGTATACTTCTAATTATCCTGTTAATGCTGTTTAGGGATTAATATGGAACTCAGATGTATGCAGGTAGCTCTATGTCAGTGTAATGACAGAAGCACCAGTCAGACCCTCACTCTGTTTTGGATTTGTATGCTTTTTTTTTTTTTTTTTTTTTTTTAATTTTAGGGTTTTATTTCAGTCTGGATCACCCACGTCAGTGAGAATATTGGATACCAGATTACCATTATTATTGTAATTACTACTGTTTTTTTTTTTTTTTATCAGTCCAGGGTGGTTTAATAATGTAGTCCCATCCAGACACGACACCTCTGTGACATACAAGTTTTTCTGCTGTTACTCACTGTATTTAGTCACCTAGCATGTGTACGCAATGATGAAATCAGAAAAGTGCATCTGTTCTCGCAGGCTGATTAAAAGGGCTTTTGCACTCATTTATAAAGCCACTTTATATAAACATATCACAACATCGTATATCCTTTAGTTTTCTGGAAATAAATTAATCAGCATTTGTATTAATCATCTAATGTTAGATGCTGTGATATAAATATAATTGCAAATGATCCAATAATATTCTCTATATTCAAACATCTAATGTATAAAAAAAAAAAAACACATATGATCATATGTGATGCAAACATCCAGTTTTGTAGAAAAAAAAAACATGGAAACTTGTTCCTGAGCTTTGTTTACTAGGAACAGAGTTTTATCATGGAGGTGATGTATAAAATGATTATTCCAGAATTCACCCAGGGACACTAATCCCCAAACAAGGCTTAATGTGAGGTGTCAAACTATAACTGGGATATGATCAGTGATTAAGTTGTAATCTTGATTATTTCTGACAGATGAAATGTAGACTTTAGCTACTCTAGCTCTAGCTGCGGAAGATGTACAAGACACCTAACTGTATGACTCACACAGAGTGTAATGCACAAGACCTGGTGTGCTTGTTTGTTTGTGCTTTTTTAGGATCAAGATAACTTTATACACATGTACTTTCACTGACATGTTTGTGAAATGAGTGTGGTCTTCTTTAATATAGTAACTTGCTGTTGTTAGGATGTTTAGATTCAGGAAATGATGGCATATTAGGGCTGTACAATATGGACAAAAAGAGTAAATTATGATTATATTTCTACATGTGTCGACTGTGATATGACTATGAAATATATATTATGTTAAAAAAAAGTAATTGGTGAGCCTGTGATGTGTGACATTTAAAGATCTGCATTAATTCAAATTCAAATACTGACGCACCAAATCAGCAAATAAGGATTAGTGTAAGGATCGCACCAACGCCAGGTTTTCCCAAAACACACCCACAGATTCCATGTTATCTGGAAGCTCTGAGATGGCCAGAAGGCTCACAGATTAAATAAAAAAACGGGGTTTTTGCTCATTTTCATTATGTAGGCTTCTCCAATATCAGTATTGCAAAAGTTAATCCTGTAATAATAATCAATAAATGATATACAAATGATATGCAGCCCTATGAGATATGCTTCATGTGTGTGAAAATAATCAGCTTCGAGGATCTGAGGACATTCAGGCGTACGGATCATTGGTCTTTAAAGCTGGATGGAGAATTAGGTCAAGTGTTAAGCAGTTTATCAGGCGCTGGAGAAGCACTGATTGCGTTTCAGCTCTGTGTCACTGAGTGTCTGGTTCCTCTCTCCCCTCTCTCCGCTGTGGATCTGCTGGTGCCGTTTGAGGTACTCGATGCGACTGAAGCGTTTGCCGCACGCTCCGCACTCGTACGGCCGCTCGCCAGTGTGGATGCGCTGGTGCCGCTCTAGGTTACCCAGGCGGCTGAAACTGCGGCCGCATTGCGGGCACCGGTGTGGACGCTCGCCTGTGTGTACCAGCTGGTGGCGCTCAAGGGAGCGAGAGTGTGTGAAGCGTTTCCCGCAGAGTTCACAGCGGTGAGGCTGCTCACCCGCCTGTACGCACTCGTGGCTCTTCAGGCTCCAGGCGTGACTGAAGGCCCGGCCGCACGCTGAACACTGGAAACGTTCCTCGGCCAACGGGCAGACGTGTTCAGCCAGGTCGGATGCAGAGTTAAAGCCGCCGCCGCACTGAGGACAGAAATGCAGTAAGTCCTCTCCCTCTCGACCTGACTCCTCCCCCTCGTCGTCTCCCTGGCTCTCGGCGCCTAACTCAGCAGGGTTGGCTTCATGTGTAGAGGAAGCAGGGTCCTGTTGAGAGCTGCACAATCCGTCCAGGCCGATGAATTCTACACCTTCGGCTCTGTCTGCAGCGTGGGACGGGCTGGTCAGTGCAGATCCCGCCTCCTCCCTCTCACACTCCACCTTTAAGGCAGTCTCTAGCCCGCTGAGATCATCGCTGCTGTTTGTAGGTCCGGCTGAGAGATTGGGCTGCTCCCACACTTCACCCACTGCCGATCCAGGACCAGTAGAGACAGGATCCAAATCTTCTAAACACAAAAAGACGTGATAAAATGTAAGGACAATCAACAAGAAACTCTGGCTCAATGTATGTATCGATGTATCATCTTTCTTCATTGGGCCATTGTGGTTAAGCAGTTGATATCAGCTGTTAGAAAAATTACTAGCTACATTCATTCATTCTTCTTCATTAATCCTGGTCAGGGTGACGGTGAATGCGAAGTCTATCCCAGGAACACTGGGCGTGAGGCAGGAAAACACCCGGGATGAGAACACCAATCCATTGCAAGGCACCAGACACACATACACATTCACATGTAGACACAATTTAGAGTCACCAATTCACCTACAGGCAGGTTGTTGGAAGGTGGGAGGAAAATGGAGAACCCGGAGGAAACCCACACAAACACAGAAAGAACATATGAAACTCCACACAGACAAAAACCCAAGCTCAGGATCAAACCGGGGAGTCATGAGGCCACCAGAGTCATACTAGAATATGACCAAAAACATGGCATAAGTTACATTTAAACCTATTGTACTGCCACTTCTACCTGTGAGTATCCTGAGTTCATGTTTGTTTCCATTTTAAGCAGGTGTACCCTTAGGTATCGGATCAGCCATTTGAAAAAGCACAGCTTCAGTTTTCTCGGCAGCAGGGAGATATAATACCCCGGGAGCAGTCCCAGCATGTCCACTGTTCAGCACAAAGCTGCCACTTTCTCCTTCCCACACTAAGCACGCTGCTATACGCCTTCTCTTACCCACACGCGGCCTTGTGGTGCTCACCGTGTGCTGTGTTGCTTTCAGTCTGGCTCATCTGAAGCGCCTCCTGCAGCAGCCTCACTGACTCGCACCTGTAGACGTCCTCCTGATCAAACAAACACAGAAATAACACAGTGCGTTGTATTTTTGTATTTACATGCACCCTATTCTGCAAACTGGGTTACATACAGGATACACAAGCTCTAATGCAGGATGTAATCATACACTCGGGTCACAATGCGATTCATTTCATGATACTGGCGTCACGATTTCAATTTGATTTGAAATTTTTTTTTAACAAAATCTGTACGAGGAAAAATTATGATGGAAAAGACTCCTTTTTTTGTTTCTGAATTATAAACAATGCAAAACAATGTGTATTTTAACCCGAAGGTGAACCTGAAGGTCGTGGGTTCAAGTCTCAGGTTCGGCAGGGATTGTAGGTGGGGGGAGTGAATGACCAGCGCTCTCTCCCACCCTCAATACCACGACTGAGGTGAGACCCTTGAGCAAGGCACCGAACCCCCAACTGCTCCCCGGGAGCCGCAGCAAAAATAGGCTGCCCACTGCTCCGGGTGTGTGTTCACGGTGTGTGTGTGTGTGTGTGTGTGTGTGTTCACTACTGTGTGTGCGCACTTGGATGGGTTAAATGCAGAGCACAAATTCCGAGTATGGGTCATCATACTTGGCTACACTTCACTTCACTTAATATTGTAAACGAAATGTACTACAGGTTCAACATAACTTAAAAATACATTTATAAATTGATTTTAATTAAATAAACAAAAGTACTTACCTGGGGACTTTCAAAATGAGTGAAGGAAAAAAATGAGCTCCGTAGCAGAGATAGAGCTCCAAAGTCGGCTAAAATGCCAGATGTCCGTGGCCTTCGGTGTTGTTTGAAAGCTACTGAAGAGCTCTTTTTAACCATTATAATTTGGTTGTGTGACCAAATAAGGTATAATGCGTGTTGCTTGTTGCAATCTGGAGACATCAGGCTATCGGACTTAGATGATCTCGTAGGCTCTCCATGAAACAGTGCAATTAACAGAATACTGATTTGCACAATGTGAATCACACATGTCCATGATACACATAATCAAATTTTTACATTGCAATGCATCGTGTACACCTCTACTCTAATGTGCTGCCCAGTCCTATGTTCTGGCTGCCTGTAAACTGACTAGGCAATAATGTGGTATCTAATGTAAAGTAATAAAATATGGTGGGCTAGTTAGATAATTAAGTGCATTGATATGGGGTAAGGCGAATTAATCAATGTGTGATTATCCTTGGCTAACAAAGTTTCTTATCAAAAAGTCAGTAAGCTGCCATGGAACATTTTGGTTACCATGCCTTGGCTGATGTGTGTAGTGCAGCAGGAGGTGGGATTAGGAACGATTTGCACACGCTATAGTTATAGCACTGAGGTGCGTCACACCACTGTGAAGTGCATTACGTTTAAACATAGCTACATATCAAATGAAAACTCTTGTTTTGCAAAAGTCAATATGGAGGAGTTTTTTTTTTTTTTTTTTCCATTTTCTTGTTGTTGAAACTATTTGTCCTCTAGGCCATAGGTTCCCAACTCTGGTCCTGGAGTACCCCCTGTCCTGCACATTTTAGTGTTTTCCCTGCTCCCAATACACCTGATTCAACTAACCAGCTAATTAACAGCTCTTCCTGAGTTGAAGGGGATGTGTTATGGCAGGGAAAACACTAAAATGTGTAGAACAGGGGGTACTCCATGACCAGCGTTGGGAACCTGTGCTCAAGGCGACTATGATTAAAAACCGAATACTCTGAGACAAGAAGATCCAGCCTATTCGTTTTTTTAATCAGAGTCGCCTTGAGCACAGGTTCCCAAATGGCCGGGCTAGTGATCTGTCCATCCATGCATCCATCCATATCAGTCTATATATTCATGTCTAGATAGCTACTCTGGCAGGCTACCGTCTATCTGTGTCTGCCTATCTACATACTTCCATATCCATCTGCCTGGCTAAATGTCTCACTCAATCTTTCTATATCTCTGTCTTTCTGCATTTCTCATCTAGCCTTGTTTCTGTTAGTGCTCTCTCCTGTGTATTTGTCGTATATTTCGCACTCTTCTCACACTGTTGTGTATTTGCCCTTCATGTAGTGTGTAGCGTGCTGCTGTATTGTTACGTGTTGCACCATGGTCCAGATAAAACAACATTTCGCTCATATGTATATAAATTATATAGAGGAATGATGCTAAAGTCCCACTTGACTAATAGCATGCAGCCAGCTTCATTTGTGTGAATCTGAGTTTCTCTTGTTTCCACTGCTCCTGTTTTGTTTCATTCCTCTCAATCCTTACTCACGGTTCCCTCCTTCCCTCCCTCTCCTCTTCATGCTCTTTCTCTCTCCTCCCTCCCTCCCTCCCTCCCTCGCTCTCCTTATCTCTCCCTGCATCGGCTTCCTCGTCTCGGATTGGCTGCTCACCTCCTCCTTAACAGTGGCCACCTCCTTTCTCTCCCCGGAGACGCGTCTCCTCTCCTCCTCCTGCTCCTCTCCTTCCACTGCGGTTGGTGGATGAGTGCGGCACACGTCCCTCCTCTCGTCCCTCCTCTCATCCCTCCTCTCGTCCCTCCTCTCGTCCCTCCTCTCGTCCCTCCTCTCGTCCCTCGCTCCTCCAACCCCCTCCTCCCACGCGCCACCGCTCCACTCCTTAGCCTGCTTGCCTCCTGAAAGGGAGGGAGAGGAGATCAGGAAGGGGGGAGGGAGTGAGACAGCCAGACAGAGGAAAGGAGAAGAACAGGGAGAGGGAGGAGAGAGCGAGAGAGAGAAAAATGAGAACTGAGAGCTGAGGAGCAGGTCGCCATTACACTCACTTCCTCCCTCTGTGCATTCTGGTCGCACTAAAAGCCAAAGTTAGACGTCCACCAGCACTCATTAGTAGTAATGAACTTGTGCCTGTGCTTACTAGGTTCCAGCTTGCGCTTTTTCGCCGCGCCGGTCTCATCAGGACCGAGCAGGCCGGCTGCGCGCCGACTGGCCGCCCAGGCGAGCCCGTACTTCCGCTCGTTCCTCAGCTTGTTCTCGGTGAGTCTCAGGCGCAGTTTCAGAGCCTCGTTCTCCTTCCGGTTGAGCGAGATCTCCACCAGGTAGTCGTTCACCGTGTCCTCGAACAGCTTGGTGATCTCGCACACGGACGCGCGCACCAGGCTGTCCATCACGGCGGTCAGATGCGCCTGGAACGTCTTCACCGAGTCCGCCATGGCGCTTTACGCACGAGCACTGCCAGGAATAAATACACACTACACTCACTCTGCTGCTTTACATCATCTACACTCACTATTTTCCCTCTCAGAGTGCATTACATTCATTAATACCTGTCATGCAAATAAAAATAAGGATTTTTTTGTGTGCAAATTTTACACTGATGATAAGATGTTAGGATGTTAGGCAACCCAGAGAGAAAAGTTTCAACTAAAAACAAACCCCTATCATGCAATCTTACATAAACTGTCATATTTCCCAGTCTGTTATTAATTTCCTCTTATTTACACTACACCTAAACCAGCACTAATATGCATTTAGCTTCCAATGTGCACTTAAATCCTATCATGATTACTGTAACTAACTACTCTAATAATTACTCTAATTTAACAACTTCACACAAACACACACACACTCACACACACACACTGCTTTTAAGAAAGACAACATTACCCCACAGCTTATCCGCACTCTACTCTCAGCTTCCCCAGCCAAAACCACAACCCTCAACAACTCTTCACAACACACACACACACACACACACACACACACACACACACACACACACACACACACAAAAATCGTCAATGTTAACCTTCTAACCCGTTCACACAAGTATAACGTTTCACCAAAAAGAAACCAGGCGTTATGTTCCCCTTCTCAACTCAAGTGCTTTTAATTCTCGCCTACGATACCGGCTGTATCCCAAAAAAACCCGCTCCTTCCTTTATAAGTGCCCTCTGTAAGGTATTACATAATGTTTTCTACACCCTACGCAGTGCACACTACCTCTACATACAGAGCAGTTTGAGATGAAACCGGTTTTCTCCTGAAATAAAGATATGCGCATGCGCGAGGTTGTTACCGTAAATGTCAGAAAAGCTCGCACCGTTTTTAATAACCGTCATCATTGCAAAATGAGACGTTTTGTATGTAATAAGTTATTTTTTTTATTTTGTTTTTATGTAAGATACATCCACAATAAATAAAGAGTGTTTTCCTACCAGACAGGGAGGTAGAAGCCTTTTAGGAAGCTAATACATATTGTACATAGCCCTTACAATGCGACAGGGGGCGTAAACTTTGTTTCTAGCATTTTCTCACATGATTTTTTTAAAGAAAGAAGTCCTGAGGAGGCGTGTTGTTTTCTTTCCCACCCGTATTGTGATCCCACTTCCTGCTCTTCCTGCTATTTTCACGCAGCTTTTTATTTATTGCTGGTCCAGTGAAGGTAAACTAAAAAGATAACACTAGGCAAGCGTTAATTTCATAGCAAAAAAAAAAAGAATAATAAAATAATAAGACAATTATTTGCACAAAAATATTTTTAGTATTTTATTATTGTGTTAATTATTAATTATTTTTCGGTGAACATATTGTCCAAACATTTTTTTTTTATTTTAATGACTTTCATAATAAAGTTAAATTCAACTAACTTCATTTTAAAACATAGATTCGGATATTTGTACTTTATTCCTACATATGCAATACTCACTTTTTGTATCTAATGCCTTCTTTTTTGGCTACACTGTATTTTACGGTAATTTGATGGACTTTTTTGCTGTCCAATCAACGGGCTGCACCGCTCAGGAGGCGGGGCTTGTAGGAAAACGGGTGGGACAAAGAACGTGCAGGAGAAAGTACACGGTTATTCCCCTTAACTGAAACGTCAGTTCAGGCACAGCACATCAGTTTTCTGTTTTTTTCTCAGTTGTACGGTATTTTTAAGGAAGCCTGTCGCCATGCCGATGTTCGTGGTTAATACAAATGTCTCGAAGGATGCAGTTCCTGCAGGATTAATGTCTGAAATTACCCAGGAGCTTGCTAAAGCCATGGGGAAACCAGCCAATGTGAGTTGGAGCGCGTGCTCAGCTGTATAGGCCAGAATGGATGGTGTGTGTGTGTGTGTGTGTGTGTCCTAGATTTCCTAGATTAGGAATTATCTACACTATTGATTTTCTCTTTTCAGTCATGTTTCACAAGTCTACATGGATACCCTGCTGAAAAAACCAATACAAACCCTCATAGAATTTGTAATGGTTTTAATGGGAATTGTATTGGTTTTAATGGAAACTCTCATGGTCCCTGTAGGTCTGTACTGGTATTTTGTTGCCTTCAGTTGGTGGCATGTTATGTCTAGTGGACACCATTAAGAAGCTACATCCTTAATACCTCACACTGTGTAATGGAAATCATTTGGTAATGGATTTAATAGTTAATAGCTGATGATTTGTAAAGGTATTTGTAGTGGAAACCATTAGAATTTTTGTGATGGTTTGTATATGGATAATGTACGATAATGTTTAGCCATTAGGTGATATTCTAAAATGGACCACTCATACCATTCTCCTCCATTACCATGCAGTGTGTTTGTGTGTAGAAATATGCATGCTACTTGTAAATGAGACCGAAGTGTGATTTTTTTTGTTTTGTTTTGTTTGTTTCTCCCAGTACATCGCTGTGCACATCATCCCGGATCAGATGATGATGTTCGGGGGCAAAGCAGACCCGTGTGCCCTGTGCTCCCTCCACAGCATCGGGAAGATCGGAGGCTCGCAGAATAAACAGTATTCCAAACTGCTCATGGGCATGCTTAATAAACACCTGGGCATCTCACCTGACAGGTACACACACAACACGTACACATTCACCGCACAGTTTACAGCTTGGTGTATTACCAAGAAACCGGAAAGTACAAACTCCCCTGTCCTGAAGACTTTCCTGTGGTGGAAAACATACTGTTGCAAAGCGCTTACACTGGAGACTCCTTTCATAAATGTTAAATAAACATTTTCTTACAGAAAGCTCCACCGTATCAATAGTTATATATTTTACTTTGTTAAATATCAACACATTTTTACGTCCTTGTGGTACGCGCTGTCGCTATAGAAACAATAACGTATTAGAATGAGGGCATTAATATAAGCCTGCTGCTGTTATAGAACATTACTCAACACCTTCTGACCAATCAGATTTGAAAATTCAACATCACTTTTTTCCCCCCACTGTTTCAGGATCTACATCAACTTTTTCGACATGGACGCATCGAACGTGGCCTGGAACAACTCCACCTTTGGTTAAAGGAGCTGGATTTTCCCATCTATTACCAGTACATTCCTTCAGAAGTCATAAACAGCAGAGCACTAGAGATATGATAGATGTTGCTCTACACAGCACTTAATGTAGATTTGCTTTATTTGAATTGCGGTTCATAGAAGTCATACTCGTAAAGTTACTGTTTTTCCTGTTACGATCTTAATGTCACTTCACAAGGCTTGCAAAAACACAAACTAAATATTAAACCTAACTCTCTGATTGATGATATGGCTTTAATATTTGAAGAACAAAAGTATGAACATGAATAAACCTGGAAACTGCTGCTTCACATGTGTTTTGTGATTGTGTCTGTGTAATATATTGGCAGATATCACATTGAAGGCTTGATTTATGAAATATAAATGACAATCGTGAATAAAAGATGTACCAGTGAACTTATTTTACTGTCTGTGGAGGTTCATGTGTTCTTCTCGTGTAAGTGTGGGTTTACTCAGGGTTCTCAGGTTTCCTTCCAACTCTCAAAAACATGATGGTAGGTAGAGTAGTGGCTCCAAATTGCTCCTAGGTGTGTAAGAGTGTGTAAATGTGTGTGTATGAAGGCCTGTGATGGACTGGTATCCCAACCAGGGTGTATTCCTGCTTCACGGCCAGTGTTCCTGGGATTTCTATGTTAGCCCAATGAATTCATGTTTATAGTATTAGTTATTTTTAATTACTAAGAGACATTAAAGCTAATTATTGAGCTATTTATTTTACAGACTTTATTTGTCAAGTCTGTATGGAAAACTGACTAAATTCAGAAATGTATTATAACCACCAAGACATTTGGTGTGTTAGGTTTCACAGATGTTCCTTAATTATCATAAATTACAGCAATGATAAAATAATGCATGTGAAGATGTCAAAAGTGAAAGAAACTAGATTAGTTTCCAGAAGTTCTCAAGGATTCTCAATTTAATCAAATGTTCTCTCATAACCAGTATGTTCTGCCTGCCTCTAAGCTCTTTCATTTCCTTTGGAAAGTTATACAGTACATCAATCACAATGCCTCATGACAAATCTGTTATAACTCAGGCCAGGAGGATCACTCACATTTTATTTTACCTCCTTAGAATATCTTTTTAGATCATGCAAAACAGATGTACATATTCATTTCCTCCACAACCTTTACACTCTGAGAAATAAGTAATAAGAATGTATCTTTTTACCTTGAGTGGTGCATATAATGTACCTTTAATGAGCTTTTATAGTAAAGCTTTAAAGGTCCATGAGTGGTCCTAAGGTCGAATTCTGTACCATAAATTATTTTTAAAGGTACACTAATGCAAAAGATACACTGTTGATGGTACCACATCAGCAACAAGGACAAGTACAGTTTGGTAGTTTTATTTTGGAGTACAGGAAATGCAAGCCTCATATATCAGAATAGGGAAAATGTGATCTCAGAGACTTTGCGTCATGCTTGTTGGTGCCAGACATGCCGGGTTGAGTATTTCAGAAACCACGCCTGGTCTTTTTCCGATTTTCAGCTGTGCAGTTTTGGTGATCCTGTGCTCTCTGTAGCCTCAGTATCTTGTTCTTGGATGAGAGGAGTGGAACCTGATGTGGTCTTCTACTGTTGTAGTCTATCCACTTTAACGTTCAACGAAGTTGTATGTTCTGAGAGGCTTTTCTGCTCACCACAGTTGTAAAAAGTGGTTATTTGAGTTACTGTAGCCTTTCTGTCAGCTCGACCCAGTCTGACATTTCTCATCAACAATGCTTTTCCAATTGCTGCTGCATTTTTTTTGTTTGTTTTTCTGCATCATTCTGTGAAAGCTCTAGAGACTGTTGTGTGAAAGAAGATCCCAAAGATCTGCAGTTTCTGAAATATTCAAACAAGCTTGTCTGCCAAGGTCAAAATCATTCTGATGTTACCACTCTTTACATCCCTGGTGAGCAGAAAAGCATTTCAGAATGCACAACACACAGAACCTTCGAGTTTCATTCCTGTCAGCTGGGAACAGGAATCTGAGATTACCCTGGACACAGGCTCACCCAAACTTGACAATGGAAGATTGGAAAAAAATGTCACCCCCTTTTTTTTTTTGTCCAGATCACACTTTTCCCCCCATTCTGAGGTTTGATGTGAACATTAACTGAAGCTCTTGACCTGTATCTGCATGACTGCAAGATGCACTTGCCATGCTGTTAATTGCATGAAAGTGCAGGTGTACTGGTGTTCCTAATAAAGTGGGCGGTGAGTATTAAAGGCATGTCTCTCCTCCACTGATAGATGGCGCGCCTCAGCTCGTTTCCGGTGAAGTTCTCTCGCGCCAAACTTCTCTCTGTTGCGCACGAGAATGGCGACGCGTGCTAAAGCAGGTATAAATAAACCTCTATTTATTATATTGATTAAAATTGCAGGTAAGGCATGCATCTTTAAAAAAAAAAAAGAATATGGCAGTTGAACTGAGAAGAGGTAGAAAAGCCAAGATAAGTGACGCATTTAGAAATTGCATGGGGTTCATATCCTTCCATATCCATCTAGTGCAAAGTAGGGGAAAATATGGTCTCATATCATTTGTACTATCATTTATAGTGCATTTAGTTACAAACTCTTAGAGCCTGGTTAAAAAACGGGGGGAAAATCTGCACCTGAAATCTGCACCTTTTGGGCACGTGCTTGCTTGCGCCATTTAATTATGTAACATGCATTTGCAGGACATCTTGGGGGCAGTTTAAGAGGTCACGTGAATGCTCCATAATTAGTAATATTTTTAAAATGTTGAAATACTATCCTACATTGTGTTACAGTTATGACTTAAATCATCATCATGATCCACTGAGCTTGTATGACTTGCATAAGAGTAACAGGGCAGAGTGGCAAGATCTGTTTAAAGGAAAAGTCCACCCTGAAACACATGAAGTATCCTTATGTTGAAATATTTGTGATGTGATTAGTGATTCTGGTGCTAGGTTGTTGGCTGGTGCTGTATTTGTGTTATTCACATTGGTGCAAGACCCAGAATGCAATGCAAGCTATGTGACACAGTTGAATGATCTACGAGATGACGGGCGTGATGGAGTTGATGGTGGTATTAGCATGAAAGGTGACGCTTTGCAGGCTGATCTGTTTGAGCAAAGTGAACAGATGAGAAGTTTAAAGAGCTGGACAGACTAAAAGACTAAAGCACTGCTGCATCACTCTTTAGGTAGATATGAAGTGAAAGCTAAATCCCACTGGCACAACTATCAGCAGGTAGATGAATGGCATTGTGGGAAATGTACGAAACCATTAACCAAAGTGAAAATAGAACAACATGCACCATAAGAAGGTTAAACTAAAAAAAAATCCCACTTAAGATCCATTGTTAATTATATACACTAATATGCAAGTAGTTCAGTGGTTCCCCCCCTTAAAGGGTGTTCCTCTGTGCTCTGGACGGGAGAATAAATGTTACTTGTTTAAATGTTGGAATAAAGAGGGGAATAATGGGGGAACTTTAGGACATTGGCCTAATTGCTTGTCTCACACTGGGCATAATTAAGGATGCAGAAGCCGTTATTTCATACCTTATGTCATGCACCTATAGGAAGTTATTTGGGATTAAACTGTTGAAAGATGCATTGATGATCTCCAAGTCTCTCCAAAAGAAGGTTTAGGTAAATCAGTTACTACTGTTCCGACCACTGTATTGCTATTGGTGTAAAGTACACTACAGTCTTCATATAATTATACTGTTATCTTGTGTGTGTGTGTGTGTGTGTGTGTGTGTGTGTGTGTGTGTGTGTGTGTGTGTGCGCAGCTCGTGGGGCAAAGCGTAAGGCGGCCGTGGCTGCAGAGGCGGAGCCTGTGGCAAAGCAGGATAAAGGAAACGAGGCTGAACAAGAGGATCAAGGCCAGAGAGTTATCATCGAACACTGGTCAGTATGCAACGTAGAAGAAAAACCATTCGTTTTGTGGCTAATTTAAGTCATGGCCAACTGATGGATTTTTCAATACATTAGCAAAATTTAAGGCAAACTGAATAACTAGTATTAGTTTACACATGATCGATTTTGAATATTACACAGCAGATGATTCCAGTAAAATGTTAAGAGTATACAATTACAGAAACGTGACCCAGGGCGGGGTTGCGATCCATCCTTTAAAACCTAAACATTACTAGAATCTTGGTCATGGAGTTAGATTTTTTTTTTTTTTTTTTTTTGCATCCGGTGATATCATGTACACTTGAATCTGTTTAGACCCTGGTCTTAGTCTGTAAATTTATTTAACTTACTCCCTTATTTTACCACAGGAATCTTGCTGAAGTAGACCATCACATTTAAAAAAAAAAAAAAAAAAAAAAAAACAGACTAGTCAGAATTCCCAAAATAGTTTTTAAGTGCTTACAATGCTTGAAATTCTACTTTTAATGGTATTCCTTGGTGGGAATGGTGAATTTTAAATGTAAACCAATATTTTAGTCGAGTTAGGAAGTGTATTGTTTTACTTTTTAATATTAAAAATGTCAAATAATAAAATTTCAATGTGCAATCATTTACATGTCCATATTCTCAGTGTTTTAGTATGGTGGGTTCTCTCTCTCTCTCTCTCTCTCACGCTCGCACTCTCAGTAAAAGCTGACGTGTGTACGGCCGGAATGCCGATGCGGTGCGTGAGGCTCTCCTTGCCGCACATCCTGAGCTGCGTGTGCTGCTCAACCCCGAGAAGCCTCGACGCAACAGCTTTGAGGTCACTTTGATTGAGGGGATCAAAGGTAGTTTGCACATAACACTAGTTTCATGTACACAAAAAATTAAATCATGTACCTGAAAGACCCCCAGTAGATACTTTAAAAAAAAAATAAAACAAGTTAGTATAATCTAATGCCAACTTACTCATAGTCATTAAGAGCACCTTCACTACACTCAATTTCCTTGAAGTCTCTGCACCATAAAACTGAATAAAGTGTCAATTTGGCAAATTTAAGAGTCCATTTAACTACTTAATTACAGGTAAATTTAGGCATCTTTGCAGACTCAGCCCACACAGCATGCCATTAGCAGCTTTATTTGGAGGATCCATGTGAAATTTCATTTGTTATAACATTTCTCCTGGTATCTTTTCACAGAGGTGGTGTTGTGGACTGGTATCAAGAAAGGTCCTCCCCGTAAACTGAAATTTCCAGAGCCTGCTGAGGTTGTAAGTGCCCTGGAGAATGCCCTGAAGAGAAAGTAGAAATTGTGAGGAAAGGTGTGTGTGTGTGTGAGGAATTTTCATAGATTTCACCATAGTGCTAATGAATGACACAATTAAAATTTAATTAAAATTCAGATTCATGTTCTATTGCAAAATCATTTCAAGACATGTAAATGGCATTACTAAATAAAATGTGTGTTTCTCAAATTTCAGTTAATCATCTTGGGTTTCTTGGATGCATAATGATGAGGATGGACCAAACGGTTGACCCCCAGTCTGTTCTCTGATGACTTGTTTGGCATCCTGACCTGGATCATTGCTGCCTCCTCATGATCTTCTGCTTTACTTCTTTTGAATTCACAAACTGACATCTGTGTTCTTTCTTTAACTGTGGCTATATTATAGAAGTTTGTGTAGACTTGTGATTCATTACTTGTTGGGAAATGTGTTTGGTACACTATATAGCCAAAAGTATGTGAACACCTCGCACCCGTATGTGCTTGTTGAACATCCCATTTCAGATTTAGTCCCCCTATTGTTGTAATAACCTCCACTCTTTTGAGAAGGCCTTCCATTAGATTTTGGAGCGTGGCTGTGAGGATTAGTAAGGTTAGGGACTGATGTTGTATGAGGAGGTCTGGGGTGCAGTCTGTGTTCCAGTTCATACCAACAGTGTTCAGTGGGGTTGAGGTCAGGGCTCTGTGCAGGACAGTCGAGTTCTTCCAATCCAACCTTCACCCACAATTTCTTTATGGTTTCACTTTTTGTGCAAGGGAAAGTATACAGTATACAAAGACATTCTATACAATTGTGTGCCTCAGACTTTGTGGTAATAGTTTGGGGAAGAACCACATATGAGTGTGATGGTCAGGTGTCCACAAACTTTTGGCCGTATAGTGTACGTTTGGTGTATTAAAATCTGTTATGAACATCTTTTTGAATTCCTAAACGTCTACTGTTCTTTGTGTATGAAAGAAATAAAATTTCTGTGTTCTTTTCTACTACTTCGCCTCTATTTTTCCTTTAATATTTCGACGGGCACTGCATGACTTGAATCTTGCCTTAAACTGATTGCCTCGCGTATGGGGCCGGGGCGCCGGTTCAGTGCGTTCGTGCGACGTCATCATCATGCGACCGAGTTGCCGTGACACTGGTGGATTATTTTGAAAACACGAGGGATACGTTTGGAGTTTCCTTTTTTTCTTTAAAAGTAAGTCAGTTTATCTGGGTTATACACTCATATGTGCTTTTATAGCACTTTTAGTGTCTGAACGGACGAGTCAAATCAAAGAACGAAAAAAAAGAAGAGAAAGCAACCAACCTGCTTACTTATAGCACACTTCATAGCTAATAGCTAACCTAAGGAAACATCTGTGATTTCTTTTAGAGTAGCGTTTCCTTCCAGCAAAACCTATTTAATTGGATTTAATCAGTAGCCAGCAATTATTTCAGACGAATAAGTTAAATAACTAGGAATAACGTTAACGTATAGCGTTATAACGATATAACGTTAGCTTGTGTTTTGAATTTAAACATGTATGGTAAGTGATTATAAAATGACTGGTATGAAGGAGGTCCACTTTGTTGAAGTTGGTTTAGAGAGAACTCTTTTTGAGACAAGAGGTTAAGTTTCCCTTCGCTGTCGCTGTCCTCTCCCAGGCATGAGCACCGAGGCGCCCGAGAAAGCGGGTGATGAAGCCCCGAGCTCCGGAGGAGGCGCGGGGAGCGGCGGAGGTTCGCGGTTTGACCTGGAGAAGGAGACCGAGCTGCGGTTTGAGGTCGAGGCCGGAGAGCGGGTACAGCTCGAACTGCTGTCCGGTTTGGCCGAGGTGTTCGGCTCCGAACTGAACCGGAACAAGAAGTACACATTCGGGCCTGGTTCGAAGATCGCCGTGTTCACGTGGCAGGGATGCAGCCTATCGCTCAGCGGGAAGACCGAGGTGAGGTGGTGGTCACGTGTTTTCTCTCTTCGGGGTGAAAATGAGTCGCTAGAAGTCACCAGATGTCGTCATATATATTCATTACATATTCATTTATTTCGTCATGATCATTTGCATATCATAACGTGTTATATGACACAGAATAATGCTGACAGAAATAGAATTGAATCTTATCAGAATAGAAAATAATCCATGCCGGGGTGGTGTGATGTGGCACAACGCGAAGTGGAGTGCCATTACCATCTCAAAGTGAATTATTTCCATATAACCACACAGTGCGTCGTGCGTTATTCCACTTCTACCACAGCGATTGGCCAGCATTTACTATGTTTAAATAATTAACGAATGACACATCACACATTGTAACGGTTTATATTTAGGATTTAATGTCATGGAACATCCGTAAGACAAGCTAGGTCATGTTATCGCGTTATAGCCGCAATAGGCAGTTGTTCTCTCACCAGCATTTCTCTCTCTCTCTCTCTCTCTCTCTCTCTCTCTCTCTCTCTCTCTCTCACTGTCTCTCGGTTAACTGTCTCCTAACAAAAAACTTCACCACATCAACGATTAAAGGTTTTTCTGCATTTTATTTATTTATTTATTTATTTTGCACATTTTTTAAAAATCCATTTTTATTATTAGGATTAGATTATGTTGAGTGCCCTCCATGTAAGTCCCTGTGAATGCGCTGTTACTATAAAAACAATAACATATTAAAACAAGCGTACTAATATTAACCTATCCTTCATTCAACCGCAGTGGTATAATAGATTATAACATCTCCTTTGGAAAGAATGCATGGCACCACAAGCTATTTTCAAATTTAAAAAATTTCTATAATTTCTATTAAGATTGCAGATAAAATGAAGCACTAGTAATGAGTAGTCAGGGAGTAGACATGAAGGAACTAGTTACAGATGGAATAACCAGCTTTTATTACTTGTAAGTATTGCCAGTTCTAGAGAGCCTTATCGAGTGCAGGACTGTCAATAATGCCTGCTCAAAAAAAGTCTCAAGATTTGTCACTAGGTGCTTCTTTAACACGAAATTTAGGGTTTTTAAAAAAATCTAGGAGAAAAGTCCCTAAGCTGTGGCTTGGTTGTGTGAATGTATCGTATTGCATCACAGAAGATCGGTAGACAGTTGATCTGGTACAGCTTACATATATGTGTATTTCATGGGTACACAATTATAGACTGTAGGCCGTCTTCGCTGTACGCAATATCAGCCGCCCTCAACCCTGTCCATAAGTGGAAAGTCAAGCCATCATGGCGACAAGCTGCTGTTTGTCAGAAGCACCACCTACACAATATCTGGTCAAGAAGGTCCTATGGTGGCTCCTTTTTTTTTTTTTTTTTTAAAAATGAAGGGAAGCAATGGGCTATACCCAATAAATGTATACCTACTGAGTGACTCTGAGTGAGTGTGGATACAAGGCACCTAGGTGTATGTCTCCATGTAACTGGTGACTCTTTGTATCTCTTTATGTCTACATCTCACTGTATGCAGGTGGCTTATGTCTCCAAAGACACCCCTATGCTCTTGTATCTGAACACACACGCTGCGCTGGAGCAGATGAGACGGCAGGCTGAGAAAGACAACGAGAGAGGGCCGAGGGTATGTCACTATTCACATCTAATTTTTTTGCATTTTAGTTACAGACATGTAGAGATGGCAAAAATTTGAATGGCCACCGTGTGCATTTGTGTAGGTCATGGTGGTGGGGCCGACCGACGTGGGGAAATCCACCGTGTGTCGTCTGCTGCTGAACTACGCAGTGAGGCTGGGCAGGAGGCCCACGCTCGTGGAGCTGGACGTCGGCCAAAGCAGCGTAAGAGAATATGACCTAGAAAGTGTATAGTCTATTATCAGAGTTTAATGAGACAACTGCTAGATGGATTGTCTGCAGCCGTTTTTCTCTACTGAAGGAAAAATGGCTCATGCTGCTTTATATTTTCAGGTGTCTGTTCCAGGGACAATGTCAGCGCTGTACATTGAGCGTCCAGCAGATGTCGAGGAAGGTTTCTCTGTCCAGGCTCCTCTAGTCTTCCACTTTGGCTCCACATCACCAGGGACCAATATCAAACTGTATAACAAGGTGAAGACAACACAAAGTGCAACACACAGATCAGATCAGATAAGGAGTTTCTTCATTATTACAGTAATATTTGCCATCACTGAAATTTCAGAGCCACATGCTGATAGTACGCAATATACTCAGTGTATATTCAGTATATAATATTGTTCTTGTGACCACTTCCATCAGGAGGAGGCTGCTTAAGTAGACAGCCTTTTTTCCCCCCACAGTATCTGCGCTTCTGAAATAAAGGCTGTGTCACTAAAATGGCAGTGTGTGACGACAGCTGTTTGTGGAAATTCTTTATTTTGGCCAAAGCTGAATGCAGAATTGCAAGTGATATGTGTATGCATCACTTTCCAGAATTCCTTTTCCATTAACGCCTCATAGGACCAAGTGCAGATACGCATACTGTGGTGTTTTTTAATATAAATATCAAAATATCAGAAAACTATGATCAACTTAGACAGTTATAAGGATGTTAAATATTGGATATTTAATACATGTCTTCAGATAATGTAAGTTATTAATATCAAATCTTAAACATGATCTGGAATAGATAGAATTATGTGCAGTCTGAAAGGATTATATAACCAGAAAACAATCAATAAAAACATAATGATTTGCACATGAATATTTATAATTATTATGTGACATTCACTGGCGTCCAAGATGTATTTTATAATGAACTCCTTCAACTTCACTAATGAACATTTTGGTCTTTTTTCACTTTGGTTAACAGTTCATTATCTGTACATTACACACAATGGGCTTCATTGTGCATTAACACAAGTAATGTGGTTCATGAAAATCCCATAAATTCAGAAAAATATTCATCTCCTACTCATGCTCCTGAGAGTGTGTAAATTTACACATAAGAAGGTTTACACTAAATAATGTAAACCTCGATCGACTTCAAATCATATAATCTGCACTTTATCTACACATAACAGGGATATACTGTTGAGTTTCAGTTGCTTGTTTTTATTACGTTCACAGCATTTAGCAGACAGCCTTATCCAGAGTGACTTACAGAAGTGCTCTGGAGTCTCTATCCTAAAAAAATCCTCATGCTAGTTCACTAGCTCAGGGACTAGGAATACCATTGAGAACACTTTGTGAAAACCAGTAATTTTATATTTTTTAGCATTAATTAAAGAATATAAAAAATAAAGAAAGTGAGCCAACACAAAGCCATAATTGAAAACAAGTAAAACTAGTCATTCAATTATGACAAAAGAAATGGTGCCATATAAACGGAGGACGGGCCGGTCTGTCTGCACATAGCCATAAGCAAATGCCTCAGCTGATGAAAGAGTTAGCATTTTATTATTATTATTATTATTATTAATATTTTTATTGCCATAGAAGTGAGTCAAAATAACTTCCACCTTTCTGCTTTTACCCTCATTATTCATTTCATGCTCCCTGCTGTCTGTGCACATGACCTTATATGGAGTTTTGTGGGCGTCACTATATGCAAATGAGCTGTGTCAGGAGCACGTTTTGCATGTTATGGGCGATGAATGTGTGCACGCAAATACAAAGAAAAGGATTTATGAAAACTTTTGTTAATCCGGTGTGAAGTTTTTGTACGGTTTGGTTTACCCAAACATTTACACGCATTTACACACAAACAATTGTTACCTGCTGATAGCAGTGCCAGTGGGATTTAGCCCTTGCTTCATCTCTACCTAAAGAGAATGATGCAGCAGCGCTTTAGTCTGACTAGTAATAGCAAAATGAAATGAAATTCAAAAATCTAATATGTTGTCATACTGTTATCCTACTAACTGCTCTCTGTGTGCATGTAGCTGACGTCCTGTCTGGCGGAGGTGTTCTCACAGCGCTGTGAGGTGAACCGGAAGGCCAGCGTAGGAGGCTGCATCATCAACACGTGCGGCTGGGTGAAGGGTTCAGGATACCAGGCGCTGGTCCACTGCGCTTCAGCATTCCAGGTGGACGTGGTGCTGGTCCTCGATCAGGAACGCCTCTACAACGAGCTCAAACGGGATCTGCCGCACTTTGTCCGCGTTGTGCTGCTACCCAAGTCCGGCGGTGTTGTAGAACGCTCCAAAGACTGCAGACGGGAGACACGCGACGACAAGATCCGCGAATATTTCTATGGCTTCCGTGGCACCACGTTCTACCCGCACGCTTTCGACGTGCGCTTTTCGGATGTGCGCATCTACAAGATCGGGGCGCCATCCATTCCGGACTCGTGTCTGCCGCTGGGCATGTCGCAGGACGACACGCAGTTGAAGCTGGTTCCTGTGAGCCCGGGGCGTGACCTGACCCACCACGTGCTGAGCGTTAGCTGCGTGGAGGACGACGCTGAGGGAGGAGAGAGCCGCAGCAGGGGGATTTTAGAGAGTCCGGTTTGTGGCTTCATCGTGGTTACGGCTGTGGACACTCAGGCTCAGGTGATGACTGTACTCGCTCCAGCACCCAGACCGCTGCCTCGACACACACTCCTCATCATGGACATTCGCTTCATAGACCTCAAATGAAGAACTGGAGGGAAGGGCAGGGACGAGTGGGAGGGCCGATGTGCTCGGAAAAAACAGGAATGTGGAAATGGAGCGAGATTACATCTGTACATGAACTGAAGTGGGATCAGCAGATGGAGATATCACTCTGCCCTTATTTTACCTCTGTTTCAATCACAGTGCTTGCTGTTCCTCCTGTTTATTTTTATTCCTCTCATTTTATTGGTCTCTTTCTTTCATCTCTCTCTTTCTCCTCCACTTTTTCTCTCTTTCTGCTTTTGCCACATTCTCTCTGTCTCACCTTTTTTTTTAATCCCTTTCACTCTTTATTTCTTTGTATATCTTTCGCTTTCTTTTCTTATTCATTTGTTCTCACATTTCGGTTTTTTTTCTATTTATTTTTCTTTCTTTCTCCATTCTTTCTTTCTTTCTTTCTTTTTCTTTAGTTTGTTCTTTCTATATCTCATTTCTGTCTTTCATTCTCTATCACATTTTGCTTAATTTCTCTCTCCCACATTTCTTTTTTCTCTTTTTTCTTCCCCTTTCTCTTTCTTTCTGTTTCATTTTTCTCTCATCTTTCTTTCTTTCTTTCTTTCTTTCTTTCTTTCTTTCTTTCCTGTTTGATTTTTCTCTCATTTTTCTTTCATTCTTCCTTGTTTCTCATGGTCTTCCTCTTCCTATTTTTCCTCCACTTTCAGTTCCTTGCAAGCACTGCATGTAAGAAATGCAGATGTGTTTTATTTGTTGAAGTATTTTGGACAGATGTTTGTAATAAATGTGTTGTTCTTATGCAATAAAATAAATGGTGTTTGATAACTTTTACTGTGACATAGTGGTGTTTTAATATAAAAGCCTGTTTCACTTCTGAGTTTAAAGGTAAAGATTTCTTGTTTTATTGGCTCTTCATGATGAGCAGTGTGTGGGAAAAATGGGATGTGATGGGATGGAATGGGAGTGTGATATGATGTAATGGGATGGGATGGAATGGGAGTGTGATGTGATGGAATGGAATGGGATGGGAGTGTGATGTGATGGGATGGGATGGGAGTGTGTGGGTGGAATGGGGTGGGATGGAATGGGATGGGAGTGTGATGTGATGGAATGGGATGGGAGTGTGATGTGATGGGATGGGATGGGAGTGTGATGTGATGGGATGGAATGGGATGGTATGTGATGGGATGGGATGGAATGGGATGGTATGTGATGGGATGGGATGGAATGTGATGGGATGGGAGTGTGATGGGATGGAATGGGAGTGTGATGTGATGGGATGGAATGGGAGTGTGATGTGATGGGATGGGAGTGTGATGTGATGGGATGGAATGGGATGGGAGTGTGATGTGATGTGATGGAATGGGATGGGATGGAATGGGAGTGTGATGTGATGGGATGGTATGTGATGGGATGGGAGTTATTTTACACCTGAGCTGATATGAAGTTGAGGCAGTGAGGAGTTGACAGGGGAGAAGGTATCACAGACATCTCCACACACACACACACACACACACACGCACACTCTCTCTCTCACACACACACACACACACACACACACTGGAGTTTTCACCCTCTTCCCTCTCACACACCACCCAGGTACGTTAATAAACACTTTATAATGCTTACTGAATGTGCGGCTTTTTCCGGGAAAGCGGTAAACTCCACTCCTCTACTCTCTGGAGTGCCATTACAGCGACAAGTCTCAGACTGCAGATAAAACATTAGCTAGCGGGCTAATTCTCGAAACTGAAATTTGAGTGTTTCGCTTGGACGTAACGTGTGAGTTGACGTGTAGAAAACACGTCGAAGACCTGCTCAAGCCTAAGCTACTTTACTACATGGATGAAAACAACAAGAGGATTTAAACGTCCATCTGTCAGTCGCTGAACTAGCTGGCTAAAACTAGCTAGCTGAGTCTCATAAATATTGGCCTACCCTGAAAGACCTTAAGGTCTAACTTAGCTCAGCTTAAAGACCTACTGGACACACTGTAACCGTAAGCTAAATTCTTGTCTTATTTTTTTTTTAAACAATTTATTTGCTCGTTTTTTCCTGGACACTTCAAATTTTCTGAAACGTCCCAGCTAGCTAGTTAGCTTGTTCACAAGCTACAGGCCGTTTCTTTCCGCTGTGTGCTGACAAACTTTTTGCTATTTGTCTTTTATTTATTTTTTGAATTTCGCAGGTACAGTAACCATTTTAGCGGTATGTCATTGTTTTGTGAAGGGTTGCACTTTGAAAGAAACTCAGTCTGATATGTTAAAAGGCTTTGTTTTCGGGACTGGGGATTTGTTTTAGAAGATTAGCGTCCAGCAGTCGGGTTCAGCTTCACTTCAGCTTCATTTCAGTCCACAAACCATAAACACAGCTCCATCTAACATCTAATTAATGTGACTCAATTCTGTACATTTCATCTTTTCATTCTTATATTGAATTAATACTTTTTTAACACCTTATCAGCTTTGTTTTAATGGATAAATGAAAAGTGTCTTTCCACCACAAAGTCTACTTTTGTGCCCACAGTTTCATATTCTTCCATTACATTCTCAATGTCACAGTGAAAAACATGATTTCACTTTCACTGTCTTTCAGTGGAAAGAAGTGTGTAATCACTTTTTTTCTCAGGTAAACCGACCCTATAGGTCACTCTGCATGTATCTAATTACTAAATATAACCCAATATATTGGTTTGTGCAATATATGGTGTGCTGATACAAGTGTATCAGGTACAGCAGGTTTTTAGACACGGCTGTGTAACCGTTGGGTTGAGAACATGGTGCCAACCAGAAATATACAACCAACCGGTCATGAATGATTAAAAATGCCTTTACACTGTAAGATGTCCAGGCTGATTTTGCAGTCGCAAGCACAAATCGCATATCACTAAAAAAGAATTCATTGGTCATGAGTTGAGATTGATAATGGCTTGCTTTAGTGCCATTGTGTAACGCCAGAGGCATTCAGTGGCAAAGCTCTGAGCAGAAAAGCGTTCGCACTATCGTCAGAAGATTGTGATTTCGAATCCCAGTGCAGAGAGCGAAATTGGCCGTACTGTCAGTGGGAGGGATGGCATACTCTTTCTCCGCTGTTAATCACAGCGAAACTATCCAATCGTGTGTGTCTGTGAGCTCATGTATGCAGAAGAGGGTAGATAGCGCTTTCTTCAGAGTGTGTAACGCTGCCCCATGAAGCTGCAGTTCGGAAAGATGTGGTTGTCTGACTTTACATGGAT
This sequence comes from Pangasianodon hypophthalmus, assembly GCF_027358585.1. Taxonomy (NCBI): domain Eukaryota; kingdom Metazoa; phylum Chordata; class Actinopteri; order Siluriformes; family Pangasiidae; genus Pangasianodon; species Pangasianodon hypophthalmus. The sequence continues at coordinate 5,585,522 of NC_069716.1, forward strand.
CAGAGGAAGCATGTTAAGCGTCATCCTTCCTGCTTAGTAGCTGTTGTGTGATAGGAAAGAGTTAGCTAGAGGGTGGAAATCTCTCAGTGAACGCTGCTCGTCTAAAAACCTACCAATAGGAGGATGGTGTAGGATTATGCAAACCTCACAGGACAGCTACAGATCGCTAGTGGCGAATAGTGAAACGTAAATGAAACGTATTAATTGAAAATGTTTCTCATTACGCGACCCTGTTTTCTACACGAGCCCTAATTGACGACACAAACAGAATTTCACAATTTAATCGCTGGTCTATCATTCGAGGATGTTCCTCATAAATTCTGACATGGTGACCACGTGTTTACACACACTGCGTGTGTGGGATCTCGTACAGTGTGACAAGTAATAATTCTAAAAGACCGAAACAGGCTTAACACAGACTGTGTATGCAGAAATGTTTAATCGAATGCTGATTAGGTTTTTATAAGGTAGGTGTTTAATAAAGAGGCCAGGAAATGTGTACAGTATTTTAAATCCAAAATAGTGTTGCTGTGCCAACAGTGACAACACTATATAATCTATGTTGCAGTGCGCTATAGGAATGATCCACTGCATCAAGATGAATGGAATTAAAATAGACAGGGTGTCATGTCGTCGCACCCTTTTTCTGGTGAGTCAGATGTGACAGTAGGAAGAAGGCGAATGATCAGGTTTCAACATGTTGCGTACACACACGGATGCCAGGGCTGTGCCTTTCTCACATCCGTTGCGAAATGCTTCTGACCAAGTTTGAGCATGAAATAAACAGTGAAGTTTTTTTTATTATTATTATTATACCACAGCGCTGTCGAATTTAGAAGGTGTTGATTAATGTTCCATAACAACAGCCCTGACAGTAGTGCTATCTGAAATTCAAGTCATAGGTTCATAGTATAGGTTTATATTGCGCTTGTTTTAATATGTTAGCGTTTCTATAGTAACAACACATTCACAGGAACTTGTATGGCGGACGAACTACATAATACTCTAAGACTAATAACGATCATTCATATGGTGAAGTTTTCTGTAAGGAGATGTTTATTGCACTTTCATGGAAGGAGTCTCCAGTGTCAGCAACGGTTTGTAACAGTAGGTTTCCTCTGTGGGGCAGAGAAGTTTGTACTTTTTCAGTTTCTCAGTAAGATGACAAGCTGCATTTTTTTGTTCCTGTTAACTTCATGAGAGAGACAAAAAAAAAAAAGAGAGAGAAAAAAAAATCGCTGGCAAATTTCTTTGTTATAAGAGGAATAAAACATCAGGACATGGTGTTATAGGAAAGTAATCAACTTCTTGGCGGTAAAAGTTAGATGCAAAAAGCATCACAGCAGCCTGTCACAGATTATTGTCCTGTAACAGCACACTGCTAAGTCTTTTATTCCTTACTTATGATCGTTTAATTAATGTGTAATTTTCTTTCCTTCTCACAGGTTGAACCTGCAACCTTCTTGTAGGACGAGAGGGAAAAAAAAAAAGAAGAAGCCATTCTGGACATGCTCATGAACTCCATTCATTTTTGTTTCCCATAAAACAAAGAGGGGCCTGATGGGTTGCAAAACAGAGCTAAAATGCTTTTGGACTCACGTGGGCACCATGACGTCTGCACTCGCCCTGGTGGAAACACACGCAGGCGAGGGAGTCGTGTGTGTACATACAGCCCTCTGAAGGACTCCAGACCTTGCCATCTTCATATGGATACTGAAATACTCGAGCGTTCACAATATATCTACAGAAGAGACCAGTTTTTTTCTCCTGGGACGAGTTAAGTTCAGAAGTATGAGCTGTCATTTAGGCCAGAAGACCACAAGAGCGCAGTTTTTGTTCTTCATCTTCATAATTACGATCTTTTATTAGACGGACCATCCCAGCGGGCACCGGGGCTCCTACAGAGACTGTGGCAGATTTTTCATTCCATTGTTTCCTTTTCTGTTTGACTCATTATTTCCACGCACCCCTCCATTGTTCCTTTGTGGGTTTTCTTTTGGGCTGCCTCATGTTTGACTTATGCGTTCACATTCACTCGTCACTTGTGTACTTTGAAACATATGCCTTGTTCTTGAGAAAGAGTACTGTAAGTCAGTTAACTGGGCCTCCTGCATCAGTGACTGCTTTGTTTGCTGCTGTTTCTATTCAGCCTCTCTGATCGCTGAAACACAGGGCTTAGAAGCGATTTGCACTAAAAGAGCTTTCACTTCTTTCTTTTTTTTCCTTCTGCCAAATCGTGTCACATTCAAGCCATATAAGTGTATATTTTCTGATGAAACTATAGATCTATTTTATCACGGTTTGGTTAGATCATAAATTGTATATGTATTTTTATGTATAAGCACACATAAACACCTGCACTGTGTTCATCAGAGTGTTCATGAAATTGTTTTGGATACGTGCACCTTGATTTTAGAGGCTATTTTTACATTTTACATTTTGATGTATAATTTATAATGCGCATATTATTATTATTATCCACCAGACATTACTATAAAGGTTACTTTTACAATGACAATATTTTCCTCCTGTAACTCGGCAAGCGGACAGCGAACGCTCGTTTTCTGACCCCTCCCATCCGCTTTTAGCTTTCTGTTTTCTCCCCAATGCCTGCGGGTCTCAGTGTGGGTGGGGCTCTCGGAGACCCCTCCCCTTCCCGGCGCTTTCGTCCCAGTCGCTATGTGCCAGTATCTGCGGCGACAACCTTCCTCGTTGGGGCTACGACGCTTTTCCTGTGCTTCACGTAAGTCTCTCACTTTTACGTCCATCTGTCTCTACATGACTTTAATCTTTGGGAAAAGTGTGACTGTAGTGTCTCTATCTCTCGCACTGTCTTCCTCTCTGTCTTTCTCTGATTGTAGTTGTCCTTGGCTGGCCGAGCGTTTCTCTTCTTCCATTCCTATCTACAACGCCGTGGTCTTCCTCTTCACCCTGGCCAACTTTTGCATGGCTACATTTATGGACCCAGGCATCTTCCCCAGAGGTACAAACTCATGTTTGTTTGATAGAGAGTGAAATGCGCAGACCAGGACCGTCTTAAATTCTGGCATATTAAGTGTTAAGTAAGGAATAAAACACTTGGGGTGTGCTGTTATAGGAAAATGATCAACAACAGGGTGGCTTAGTGCGGCCTGATGAAAAGTTGAGTTACTGTTACCTCCCTGAAGTTGATTATATTCACTGTTTAAGTTTTCTCTTTCTCTTACACAACAATTTGCCAACAATTACAATTGTTTATTAATTAAAGAACATGTTATACATTTTGTCTGTTTATAGTTATGTTTAATGTTGTGGAATGTCCAGTAAACATTTTAGTTCAGTTGTAGCAGCACAACTCGTTTCGTCTTTTCCTCACCAGGGTCCACTTATTTTTTTTCTCTCTTGAAGTTAAGAGAAACAGCAAAGCCCTCCGTCTCCTGTGTCAGAAAACGTTACAACTGACTGGTACAGAGCGCTGACACTGGAGACTCCTTCCATCAGTGCTAAATAAATGTTTCCTTACAGAAAATGTCACTATATTTTTAAAAGATATGTGTACGTTGTTGCTATAGAATCAATAACATATTAGAACGAGTACGTTAATATAAACTATTCTTCATGGAGTAGATCACTCCCATCAGGAAATGTTTCACCATGATGCTTCTTTCTACAAGTGGATACAAATCAGCAAATATGAATGCCCCCCAAAGCAGTTTTTTTTACGAACCAGTTTTACCTTTAACTCGTCCATTTTAATCACTACTTGCTGGTTATTTGTGTTTGTTTGCATTATGCAGCGGAGGAAGATGAAGATAAGGAGGATGATTTCCGGGCTCCTCTCTATAAGACGGTGGAGGTGAGGGGCATTCAGGTGCGCATGAAATGGTGTTCCACGTGTCGCTTCTACAGACCACCCCGATGCTCACACTGCTCCGTGTGTGACAACTGTGTCGAGGTACACACACTTTCACTGCATTTTGCAATGCACTTCGTCGTGTTGTGTCCCTATATGTCTGTTTAGTATCTCTGTCTCTTCGGATTTTAGGAGTTTGACCATCACTGTCCGTGGGTGAATAACTGCATTGGGAGGCGGAACTACCGTTATTTCTTTCTGTTCCTTTTATCTCTCACTACACACATAATGGGTGTGTTTGGATTCAGCCTGCTGTACATCCTCTATCACACCGAACAACTGGACGAAGTGCACTCTGGAGTTACGTATCCTTTTAACTCAAAGCATCAGCGAGTCTTATTCGGCCTCTGAGGCAGTTGCTATGTCACTTGCCTAATGCTAGTGATTAATCACTTGCTAGCTAAATGCAGCTAAAATCAGCACTGATTCCTCTAAAGGAAAATTTCCTGAAAAGGATTTTGCATTAGAAACCTGGCAATTAGTAAACAGTACAAGAACTCCCACTATGTACTGTATTCCACTGGGTTTGGCTGTGTTTGGAATTTTAACTCAGTTCTGTTCAATTCAGTTTTATTTGTGTAGCACTTTTTACAGTAGACATTGTCACAAAACAGCTCTACAAAAATTCCAGTTGTACAGGGACTCAAAAACACTTGAGAGGAAACTCAGAAGAGAACCTATACTCTTCCGGGTGCTTTGCATTAACTACAGCGCAAGAAATTTTGTCGCAAATTCATTCAAATCCCTGTGATCTTAGATTGCACTTTCCGTTGCTAACCTTCAGCTGTGTTCTGCGTTAGAGTGTGCATGCGTGCCCACACTCTCAAACACGATATAAAACAAACTATACACACATATACAGAGTATGTACTTCCTGCACAGTTAGTCTCTCTGTCAGCACTTTAAAAGAAATTGCTACTCTATTTGAATGCCACATCGTGATTTAAGAAATGATTATTATAATTCCTTAACACAGTCTGCAGTATGGCAGTGATGTGTATCGCAGGTTTGTTCTTTGTCCCAGTAGCGGGACTCACTGGCTTCCACATTGTGCTGGTAGCCAGAGGAAGAACAACAAACGAACAGGTCTGTGTGTGTGTGTGAGGCGGTATGAGTTTTAGGCATATTTTGAAGGCAGAAACCTGTAAAGTAATTTTTTTGTCATTTTCTTTCCCTCTTTTCAGGTTACGGGGAAGTTCAGAGGGGGCGTTAACCCATTCACACATGGATGTTGTAAAAACGTGTCTCATGTGCTCTGTAGCTCACAAGCTCCAAGGTTTACACACTTATTTATTTTATAAATTTGTTTAAATGTATTTTATGTAGTACCGGCGTAGACCTGACCTTATCCGGCGTGTGTGCGCAGGTACGTAGGGAGGTTGAGGCAGACCCAGTCCCTTCAGGTTCAGCCTCCATTTCTCCGGCCTCAGCTTTCCGAAGCCCAGCTCGCTGCTAAAGTCCTGGACAATGGGATCCAGCAGGTACACACACATTTAAAACACACATACATGTAAACACAAATGCGGGTGTTGTTTGTGTACCTGTATTGTAATGCTGTATTTTAATTATTAGTGAGTGGCACATTGTACTTTTATAGTTACAGTTTCCTTTGTATAGTTACCGAAACTGGACAGAAGATTGGAAAAAGACAGAGCGTGGTTTTTTCAATCTTCTCCTGTCTAGTTTTGGTTCGCTTTAGACTCAGTTTCCTGTTCTTGGCTGGAAGGAGTAGAACCCAGTGGGATTTTCAGCTGTTGTAGCACATCCGCCTCAAGGTTCGACATGTTGTGCGTTCTGAGATGCTTTTCTGATCACCACGGTTGTAAAGAATGGTTAGTTGTGTTACCGTAGCCTTCCCGTCAGCTTGAACCAGTCTGGCTGTTCTCTGACCTCTTCCATAAACAAGGCGTATCTGCTCGCAGAACTGCCACACTGGATTTTTTTTTATTATTATTTTTTTTTCCCGGTGTGAACTTTAAATACTGTTGTGCGCGAGTGTACCTTTAAAGTGGCTGGTGAGTGTAGATTTATTGCGTTTACACTCTATTAAATATTATAATATATATTATAATATTATGTCACACCTCATCTTGGTCTGAGAGATCTTGTTAATTTGATTAGTATTTTGTTTTACACATGAATAAAGTTGTTTGTGTGTGTGTTTTCTAGTCTAAGAGCAGTCTGGAGGCCATGGAAAGTCAGTCTACAGACATTGAGCCGCCCCCACCTCCTAAACCAGAGCACAGATACCAAGGGCTGCCTCACACACACAATGAAGGTCAGTATTTTAACCGCACCCATACAGTCTGGATCCTTATCCAGTAATAAAATTAAATCTTTGAATTAGGTCTCACATAATTTTATGTACGTTATTTCCAGTGTTGGGTGTAATGTGTTACTAAGTAACACATTACTGTTATGTTACTAAGTAACACATTACTGTAATTAAATTACTTTTCCCCTGAAAAAAGTAAAGTAAGGGATTACTCTTCATTTTTTAAGCAATTTAATTACTGTTACTTATGATGTACTTGCGTTACATACTGTATCGACTTTCAACAATTCTGTATAAAACAATATTGAATTTAAAATCTAAATTTATCATCTAAAGATAAAATTTGTTTTATAATTTAACTTGGCCCCTTTAAATTTGTTAGCTATAGGCTAGCATGCGTGCACCCGAGTTCATGCCAGGTGACTGTGAAGTTGAAAGATGTCAGAAGAAACAAGTGCAAAATGGAAATATTCTCATTACTTCATTTTTTTTTTGACACATGTAGACAAGAACATCATGGTAAAATTAAGTTATGTCCCGGGGGTAAAAACAGTATCGGCCTCTCTCCGAAGCACAAATAACTTACTGAAGTACCTGACACAGCAACATAGACAAACACTTTTGAGTGATCTGTGTACAGCGAAAGATGAAATTGGCGCAACCGCTGTTAAGCAAGCGAAACTTGATTTTACTTCAGCAGTACAGAAAGTGTCTGAAAGTGAGCTTAAAAAACTGATTGCAGGGTACATAGCGGAAGAGATGCGGGGTAATTCTCTTAGTTAACTGAAGAGGGTTACTTTTGTCAAATGATTACACGTGCTCTCGAGCAGTTGTGTTTAAATACTGTAGCTACAGTTTTAATTACAGTTTGGCTTATTGAGTCAGGGGTTGCTTTTGTTTTTAGTAGGTCTTACTGTTAAACCAGTTTATGTCATTTGTTTACATTTTTGTATCAAAAAATGGTTTAGTAAAGCTATGCTTAATAGCCTAAACTATTCCATGTTTGACACAAATTTAAAGAATTAAAAGAAGAGTTTCATTTCTATTATCCATGAAGGTAGATAATTTTAAGAAGTAATTAGTAATAAGTAACACATTTAATTTTCAGACAGAGTAATTAGTCAGTAATTTAAATACAACATTGACGATGTAATTAGTAATTAATTACTTTTTTGAAGTAATTTACCCAACACTGGTTATTTCCCTCATGATGGTTTCAATATCTTCCAATCAGAGAGCAGTCTCCTGAGTGAAGCTCCACCCACACCTGCATTATATAAATATCGGCCGTCCTATAGCAGTCCAGGAAAAAACCACACACATTCCACACACAAGGTAAGAAAGTGTGCATACGTGAACTCGGACACGCGCGCACACACACACACACACACACACACATACACACACAGACACTTCACACTGGATGGTCAGCAGTTTTTGTAATATTTATAATTGTGCACAAATATGTCTTTGTTTTTATTCTTGTTTTATCTCCTAATGATTCTGTAGCAAACAGTCAGCGAGTAAGTCGTAGCTGTGCGTGTGTGTGTGTGTGTGTGTGTGTGTGTCTGTGCTGCTGTGTGTATGTTGTGTTGTTTTGCTCTGTGGTTATATTTGCATCATGCTGTGCCAGTTCCTATGAACATGTTTCTCTCAGTCTTCAGGGTTGTGTTCTGCTTGTCTTCTCCTGCCCCTTTGGTTAACATGATGTGAAACAAAAACGTTATAAATGGCTAATAAACAGTTTAAACTCTGGTGTTTGAATTAGGGATGGATGCAAATTTCCAAAACGATTTTGTCGTTGTTTCAGACAGGATGTGGAAAACATGTCTCTTCCTCTCTGCTTCACATGTGCAGTTCAGTAAAAGTATAATGCATACAAAGCATTTTTAGGAATAAAGGTGATGTACTGCTTGCACACTGCTGTATAATGGACATCAGGCAGCAAAAAATCACTTAACACATTCACAAGATGGCTGCTAAGCCGTGTTATATCTTCACTTTTACAGGTATAAACAAATAAATCAGGTTCATTATAATTGCTGGCTGTGATTGTGCTTTGATTAGCAGGGTTCACTTCCATGTGTCTGGGACAGATTTTGTACACACACACACACACACACACACACACACACGAACACAATTATTTCTGCAAAGAATACTCTCTGTTCTACTGTAGTGCAAGCACTATTTTCAGAAATTTTGTCATAATTTAACCCAAATGTACAAATTCCACACAATTAATTGAAATGTATTGTTTCTTACATCCATACTTTCCACATAGCATCATTCATAACTTAAATGAATCACTTACCTTTGTAATTTTACTCATACGCAATTAAAACAGTATCTTGAAACATTTCTGTTGTGTCCGTCTTATATATACTAGTGCACCGCCCAGTGCTAGTGTGAATCCATTACGTCTGAGAGACTCTGTTTAATTTTTGTTTCTGTTTCACATCATCTTTAAACCCCCCGTGTTACTGCTGCTGTTTGGAGCGTTTGGTACACTGTCTCCCTCTGTGTGTCTTTCTCTCAGATGAATCGGGGGGACAGTGTGACAGAGTCGCCCTCCGTCCCCCTGTCAACCGGGCACGCCAGCTATCGCTCGGAGCCCAGTCTTTCGGGCCGGGGGATTTCTGGGTGGCGACCAGGAGGGGGAGGGGAGGGAGGCAGAGCAGGCTCGGGGGGACTGGGTGGGCCCTCTGCTCTCGGAGGGCGGTCTTATCCTTCCTTTACTGACACGCTCCTACACTCAGCGGTGGCCTCATGCTCCTCCAGCATCCGCTCTGCTCAGACGACCCACAATGCACTGGGGCCACTGCTGTCTGAGGGCACGACCTCTACCAGCTATAAAAGCTTGGCTAATCAGACACGGAATGGCAGCCTGTCCTACGACAGTCTGCTGACGCCCTCTGAGAGCCCGGAGTTCGAATCGGCTGCTCCTGAGCTGTCCCCGCCCAGGCCGGCACCCCCCCGCTCACTCGGGTCTACTCCTGCGGCTCCACCCCTCATGGGTTACACCTCACCATTCTTGTCTGCTCAGCAGAGGGAAGGCTCTCTCCAGGCCTGCCCTGCCCCCCTAAGACCCTCCCCCAACAGACCTTTCCTGCGCCCCACAAGCCCACCCCCTTCCCGAGCTCCGCCCCTGTCTCCTCGCGCTCGGTCTTTGGGTTCACCGCCTCCTGGCCCCGCCCCAGGAAGCATGCCTATGGGCAAATCGTTATCCTACGCAGGTGGAGCGGAGTTACGGCAATGCCCAAATAACACAGGGGGTGGGACTTCCATGTCAAAGTGAGTAACGCCCACAGATAATGCCGTTCCATTTTTCTGTCCCTCCCCCCCCCTCACATCGTCTCTACTTTAATGATGGTATAGTTCTGTGTCCCTGCTGAGGTTTGGTGCTCTGTGTTTTTGGGTTAATCTCTCTCTCTTTGATCAGTAATGTGATATCTTTCTTGCTACATATTATTTCCACTCTTCTGCTACCTCTTCTTCTTTTGCCTGTGTGTCTGCCATGTTCTTGTCCCGCCATTCCCCTTTCCTCCTTTATTTTTATTCGCCTGCTTTTTTCCGATCTTCCTCTCCTGTCTCTTCCTCACTTCTCCTGCCTTGTGACCGTTAAGGATGACTCTGTCTCTGTGCTAAGGTTTGTCTCTCTTTGTTCATTCTGTTTGTGTGTCACTAGAAATGTGTGCCGATGTGTTAGGTGTGTGTGTGTGTGTAAACTTTTATGAAAAACATGCATGCTTCAATCTCACCCTGCATGGATCACACCCACTGTTGTAAAGGAGGAAAAGGCAATACATTGGGAAACTTAATTTATATTTAATTAATATTTTAATATTGTTAATGACCATAGATGCAGTGTACTGCGTAAATATTCGCCCTCCTTGAACTTCCCCTTCTTTCAATATTATGGGCTGTTTTGTGTAGATTCATGATGTATAATCCCAGTTAAATCCATTTTAGTTTCAGGTTGCAACACTACAAAATGTGGAACAGTTCAAGGGGTGTGAATACTTATTCAAGGCACTGTAATCGAATATCATGAAATGATGTGCACGATGTATTGCCCAGCCCTAGCCCCTAGCTTACTCTGACACAACAACATTGTTTTGTTTTTTTATTTATTTATGCCTCTTTTTTCCTTTTTCCATTCAATCAACCAGCTCTAGGCAGAGACTGACCAATCACAGCACCCACACGCACAAACCTGGCGGTGGCGTGAAGAAAGTGAGCGGTGTCGGAGGAACAACCTATGAGATTTCAGTATGAGTGGTTTTTTTTAAACGACGCACAGGATTCACTCGCGTCTTCTGCCATGAGGACATCCAGAGAGCTGATCATCCATGTAAGCCAAAAAAAAAAAAAAATCGAAGTACAAAGACACAAAGGAAAAAAACTCAGAAAACAAACTCATCATTGATCCAACTTCGGAGGAAGAACGCTAAAAATGTCGATAGTGGATAAAGAGCCTGGCTGGAGTTTCTTAATCTCCACGATTTCTTTTTTTTTCTTTTTCTTTTTTTTTTTTTTTTTTTAATTACATATTTAAAGAATGGTTTAAGATCCATGAAGGCTGTTCCATCCAGACTGGAGTTGCCAATCTTGCTGTATGAACGATTGCTCATAGACTCCAATGGAAATCAAAATCACAAGTTGTTTTCCCTGCATACTCTGGACTATCATTTTGCTTGTATTTTTTATGTTTCTTTTCCTAATATTATTTTATACAGGTACTGATACAGTATATTGTAAGATTTATTGAATATGTTTGATAGGAGCGCCAATAATAGTAGCACGTAGGCACTGCTTTTGAGGTTTTTTTTTTTATTTTATTTAGACGGCTGCATCAGCCAGTCAGAACCCGAGCTGGAGTTCACAGCCAAAGAGACAAGTGTAGTCAGGGACCTGCTTTTGACAGACAGCACACTTGGCAAATAGGAATGAATGTAACATCTGAATCATTACAGCACAAAATGTTTTGTAATGGAAAAACAATCTGGATACTGTACGAATTTTGTGCAAGATGAGGGTTCCTTTTGGTCTTTATTTGTCCATCAATCAGGAAGGAGCCATTTCAATCGTTGGCCAGATGAGAGTGCTCTGGTCCCGTGTTAGTACATGCTGGATGCGCAGTACACCACTGAGACGGGGGGAACTGTTCATGTTCTTTTATTTTATTTTTTTAGGCAGTGGTTACGGTTCAGAGCTGGATTATGAGATGTTTTCTGACCATTATCACTTTGAGGTTTGCAAGCTGAATGTGTGTGTGTGTTTGTGTGTGTATGTGAGTGAGCATGTGAAAATGGCAGAGAAACAATTTTTGATGTCTCAAACTATTCTACTAGAGCACATTCCAGCTTTGAACCTCTTCAGAGACTCTGCTAAAAAGAGCGTGTTTGTGTGTATGTGTGAGAGAGAGAGTGTGTGTCTGAGTGAGAGGCAAAAACAGAATATGTAAGCATCGCGTTTAAGTTTAGCTTTGAGGTCTGATGACCAGTGACCGGTCAGTGTAACGTAAAAGAGCTTATGCAGTGACACACACAAGTATTTTTACTGATAACGTTTTGTCATTTCCACCATGGCCTTACGAAGCCTTTTTAACTGTAATTTACCTGCACGTGTTAACAGGACAAGAGAATTAAGTTCAAAGGGTGGAGGTTTTTTCTACCTGTCTGTATTCCTTTAATGCAGGTGACGCTGGGTCACATGAGCCAACACATTTCCAACAGACAAATAAATAATATTGCAACACTGAAATTATATTGTTTTACTTATTCAAAATACAGACTGAGTGTATAAATTTGAATGTAAACCTCTGATTCTTCCACTTGTATATTTAAAGGTGTAGTTTGTAATGTTTTAAGAGTTTTCTGTATTAATAATTTAAGGGAATAAACCAAGATGGGGCATGCTGTTGCAGGAAAAGAATCAACGATGGGGCGGCGTGATGCGGTCTTGATGCCACTACCATGCAGACGTTGTTTCTTTTCCTATAACATCACATCCTGAAGTGTTTTATTCCTCTTCTAACAACAATTTAACCATTTATACTTAGATTTAATGTTGTGGAACGTCCATGAGTTAGTTCCTGTTATCGCTTATGTTAGATTAGCTATAAAGTCATTCCTCCACCAATTTTCTCTCTCTTGAATAAAAAAAAAAAAACTTTAAGTGAGAGACAGATAACAAAGAAACAATAAATCGCAAACTCCTCTGTTCTGAAGATTTTCCTGTCAGAAAACTTAGCGTTATCAAGCGCTGACACTAGAGACTCCTTCCATAAATATTAAATAAATATCTCCTTACAGAAAACGTCATCATATAAACGATTATACATTTTATTTTGTTAAACAACTGCACGTTTTTTTTTTTAATCTGTTAATTTCAGCCTAGATTGTCCACCATACATGTCCCTGTGAATGATCTGTTACTATAGAAACGGTAATGTATTAGAACAAGCCGTTAATATCAATTGCTATCAGAGCTACTATTATATAACATTAATCAACACCTTTTGACCAATCAGATTTAAGAAATCAGCAGTGCTATGGTGTAAAAAATATTACAGATCGTTAAGAAAATCATGATTTTCATTTCATGATTCCATTGCAGTTGAGATTCACCTCACAGGCAGCTAAAGGCTCTAAAAGTTACAAACTGCACCTTTAAAGATTTAACATACACAAGAGAATGTTGCATGGTCACAGACAGACACACAAATTCTTTCGTGTTCTATCCAGTAGAGACTCACTGGTGTATCTACAACAAAAAGGTGAGCACTTTCAACACATGAACACTGATACTAATCATTTATATTTAACCTTTCTCACCACAAGTTTGCTTTACAGAGGTACAAAACCAGCTATCTAGTCTTTCGTCAATCTCCCAGGATTCTGCTTTTATTTGTCTTTTTTGCTCTCCAACTTGTCCGTCAGTGCTTGATCTCCATCAGCATGTTCTTGTGGAAGGGACCCCATCTCCTCTATCTTCTCACTCCGCCCTTTGCCGAGCTTTTTACATTTCTCAAGTATTTCATTCAAGTTGAACTCGCGGATGATATTTTCCTGCAGAAACATCAAAATGGGTTTTCAAGACCAATCATGGCCACAATGGGCACCATTTCTTTACTTTTTGGGCACTTCTCCTTTCTTTAGTTGCATCTCCTCATTTTCTTTCCTTGTTTCCTTTCCTCACTTCTTAGTTCCTTGTTCTGAAGTCATGAGTAAAGGATGCAAGGAAAGGAAAGTTGGAGGAAATCAGGACAAACATATTTGCCAAATGAGATGCCCGGTCTAAGACGTCACTCTTATTGATGGTGTGTTGCATGGGGGAGAACGAATCTGCGTATACACAACATGGTGTTAATCATTTGTTAATGTCAGATACTGTACATTTAAACTGACCTTTATTCAAAGTTTTTATTTCTGCTCACTTTTATTTCTTAGCACAATTGCATGCATCATGCTACAACAGAAAACAGAAAAGTCTTCAGCGTAGGAAGCACCTGTGTACCCTTGATCTAGAAACCTCCTTTTGCTTGATTCCTCTGAGCACAATTACATAAGTGATATGTTCTTGAAGATGGCAGGCTTCAACTGATTTCTAGGTCACAGGCTCAAGTACATAGAATCTAGAGGTGTGTATGGTACGTTTTTTTTTAATCCAACTCCCATCTGATCCCAAAGCAATTCTGACCAATCCTGCCCTCTCACAAAGCAATTCTGACCAATCCTGCCCTCTCACAAAGCAATTCTGACCAATCCTGCCCTCTCACAAAGCAATTCTGACCAATCCTGCCCTCTCACAAAGTAATTCTGACCAATCCTGCCCTCTCACAAAGCAATTCTGACCAATCCTGCATGCTCCAGAAGTAATTCTGACCAATCCTGCCCTCTCACAAAGCAATTCTGACCAATCCTGCATGCTCCAGAAGTAATTCTGACCAATCCTGCCCTCTCACAAAGCAGTTGTGACCAATCCTTCCCACTCCAGAAGCAATTCTGACCCATCCTTCTCACTCAAGAAGAAATTCAATTTTTACCCATCCTGGTTGCACATAAGCAATTCTGACCAATCTTGCCAATCTGCAAAATATTTGCCCAGTCCCACCATGCAGTTATTATTTGATGCACCTTTTACCTCTGTGAAGCTCCAACTCACAGCTCTTCCCTTCTTATCCACTTGGGGACGACGCATAAATTCACGGCCGCCCTGCAGCAGCAGCAGAGAGGGCAGTTGCTTGGAGAGTGGTGAGAGACTTACTTTATACCTGAGCACAGAAACATGATTATGAATGCCCATTTTATCCAGCATATACAGTAGATCACTACATATGTAGTTATTGACCCCTTATACCACACCATTGATTTACAGTTCTAGAGAAAGTCAAGCTGATTCACCTCTCAGCAGCAGCCGCATATTGTCCTATGTCTATTTTTCCAAATTTGAGTCCAGCACAGTTATACCTGCAAGATATAAGGAGGAACTGCATTTTACATGTATATAACATCTGCAGCGACAGTATTAGTTCCAACCTATATTAGTTTTCCTTCCTCTGCATTGATTGTGTATTGAGTGTTTGTGTGTGTTGCCTTACTTCAGCGAGAGGTCCGCAAAAACGGGCGCAAAACACTGACACTCTGGCGACCAGTTGGCATAGAACTCGACAAGCCACGTTACTCGACTGTCCCGCTCCATTTCCTCCTAATGTCACAAAATAACAATAATTTCAGACTATAGCAATAAAAATAAAACAACCGTATGCAGTCCTGTGTGCTATACTCACATCTATGGTTTTGTCATTGAAGTATGTGATGTATTCAGGACCCATGTAGATGGGAGGTTTACATGTGATCAGGAACACTGTAGATTAATTCAGATAAATAATATTAATCTCACAGTACACAAATATTCTAATATGGTGAATTGAATTTATAATATTCCATTCTTGTTAATAAGGTGTTTCTCTTTGCATGAATGATACACTATATGGTCAAAAGTATGTGGACACCTAAGCATCACACCCAACCGTTGCCACAAAGTTGGAAGCACACAATTGTATATAATGTCTTTGTATGCTGTAGCATTACAATTTCCCTTCACTGGAACTAAGAAGCCCAAACCTGTTCCAGCATGACAATGCCTCTGTGAACAGTGTGAGCTCCATGAAGACATGGTGTGTGAAGGTTGGAGTGGAAGAACTTGAGTGTCCTGCACAGAGCCCTGACCTCAACCCCACTGAACACCTTTGGGATGAACTGGAACACCGACTGAACCCCAGACCTCCTCACCAACATCAGTACCTGATCTCACTAATGCTCTTGTGGCTGAATGAACACAAATCCACACAGCCACGCTCCAAAATCTAGTGGAAAGCCTTCCCAGAAGAGTGGAGCTAATTATAACAGCAAAGGAGGACTAAATCTGGAATGGGATGTCCAAAAAGTTCATACGGGTGTAATGTTCACGTGTCCACACACTTTTGGCCCTATAGTGTATGTGATACCTGTTGGTCAGAAGGTGTGGATGTATAATGTATAATATATGTATAATATATTATAGGGTTTATTACCGACACACAGTGTGATGTAGAGGAGGCCAAATCTCAGGTCCACTCTGAAGAACAACACCATGTTTGCCACCTTACTGAAGAGGAAAATATTTCCTATATGCTGCTCCAGAGTTACTGATAACACAGAGAGAGCAAGGAAAGTTTCCCACACGTTCATTATCTGACCAGAACAAACACGTGGACACTTCAGGCCAGAGTAAACAAGCCAAAGCTAAATGTGACGTGAGGATATCACCCAAAAATGTACGGTAAATCTACTCTTAAAAGTATAACTGGTGTTCCTAATACCACAGCACTGTTGCATTCTCAAATCTGATTGGTCAGATGGTGTTGATTAATTATCTATAGCAGCATTTCTGACAGTAGTGACTGACTGTATTTGAAATAATAGGTTTATATTAATATACTCCGTCTAATATTGTTTCTATAGCAACAGCTTGTGTTATTTAACAAAGAGAAATGTGTAATCATTGATATTGGAAATGTTTGATTAACATTTTTGGAAGGAGTCTCCAGTGTCAGCAGTTTAACAGCTTTGTAAGAGGTTAAGCTGTTCCTAAGCTGTTTATAGCTGCTGTAACATAAGTGCTAACAGGAACTAGCTTGTTTTGTGGATGTTTCACAACATCACTTATAACTAAAAGCATGAAGTTTGTTAATAAATAAAATTCGCAATCATTGGCAAATTACTCTGGTGTAAGAGGAATGAAACACATACTCTTATAAGAAAATCATCAACTTTGGGGTACTAACCTTAACTCTGCTTTGGGTCGAGCTGTATCACACCACCCAGTAACAGCACACCCTGAAGTGTTTTATTCCTTACTTAGTTCCTTATTAAGATGTAGGTTCAGGATTTATATTTACATTTCATTTATACTGTATTTAAAATTATAGCAACATGTCAGAATATTATTTTTGGATTGTGGAATGCATTTAAACTGTCCCAGACATTAAAATGCCTAACTGCACATTATCATCCTATTTAACATAACGTGTGAAGTAAACGTGTGAAGTAAACGTGTGCAGTGTGCTTGTGCGTAACAGGAAGAGTCCGAAACAGCCACTCACTCGCTCTGCGGTTCTTCATCATGACAATAGCACTGAGGAACATGAGGATCTCCACCTCCCTCTGTAACACATTTCAGATGGAAATATTATCCAGATTTATGATCTTGGACCAAATGAATCTAAACAGAATAATCAATGTAATAAGGAACTTCAGCTTTCATGCTAATATATCCTCTCATCTCTCATAGATCACTATCTAAACGAGCTGAGTCTCTTCTGTAACTGCTTTGTATAGCTGCATTGCATTCTCTAACTCTGAGTCCAACGTTTGCATGAATGTCTCCACTACATCTATGTTGAATTTCTCATTAACATGGCAAGTGAAGAAAGAAGCTCTTGTTTTTAGGAGCTAAGAGCAAAACCTGAACATCATTCCTTATGTTTGAATTATTTCTCCTATTAAATGCCATTGTAACTGCACTACCAATTTCCTCCTGTGACATCATCACGGCACGCAACTGCTAACTTCTCCCTGGAATAATGAAAATATAGCATCGACTAACAATATAGCACCACAATCACTAAACATGTCACAGGTATTTAAATATAAACATTTTGAATGTGTGTCAGTGTGAACTTTTCCTTTAATGACGATTAAAAATACAGCTATGTTTAACTGAGTATCATTTTTTTTAAGTAAGAGGATCAGTTACATTTCACAGTATATGGAGGGAAAGGGAAAATAGATTTTAGTAAACTGTGAAGTGAAGCATGTTTAACTAACCCAGTCAAAGTTGCAGGAGTCTCCGTCTTCTCTCTGTGAGGGTAAGTGCTCACACACACCCGGACACTTCCGCACAGCAAGGAAAGCGACAGACAGAAGAAATGACAGCAAATAATATGGCTTTAAGAGCCACTTATAAATCTGTGGCAGGTGGAAGAAAAATGCGAAGAGGCCAGTGATTAATCCCATTTTTACGCAAGTTTGTGGAGTGAAGAAAAGTGTATGTAATGAGGGAGAAGGCAGAAGTGAGAGGAGTGAGCAGAAATAGGACAGCAACAGGTGTGTGTGTGTGTGTGTGTGTGTGTGTGTGTGGTTTTTATATCTTGGTGGGTACCATATGTCCCCACAAGGACAAAAATATCTGACAGTAACTTGTAGAGACATTTGGTTGGTAAGGATAGTAAGACAAATGTGTGTGTGTGTGTGTGTGTGTTAGTAATAGCGAAGATATGTAGCATCCTGGTTTAACATTTATTTAAATATTTTGTCTTGTTGAAAGATCCCTCTATGGCCAAGTCTAAACCTCCTGGCAGAGGCAACCAGGTTTTGAACTAAAATTTCAGAATTCAAGATGTCATCAGTCTTCAACAGCCATTGGACTGCTATCTGAGGAACAGCTGCAAAACGTCAATAATCCACCACTATATTTCACAGTGGGCATGGAGGCTATATACTAGAATATACTATAGAATATAGATTATACAGATATTGTATAATTCTGTAATATATAGAATATTATAGAATTATAGAATATACTAATACATTTGCCTTGCACCTCCAGGGTTAGGGGTTCGATTCCTGCCTCTGCCCCATGTGTGTAAAGCTTGCATGTTCTCCTGGTGCTTCAGGGGTTTCCTCTGGGTACTCTGGTTTCCTCCCCCAGTCCAAAGACATGTGTCATAGGCTGATTGGCATCTCTAAATTGTCCGTTGTGTAAGTGTGTGTGCAGTTGTGCCCTGTGATGGGTTGGCACCCCGTCCAAGGTATCCCCTGCCTTGTTCCCTGAGTGCCCTGGGATAGGCTCCAGGCTCCACGTGACCCTGTGTAGGATAAGTACAGAAAATGGATGGACTAATATATAATGATGTTTCTTAAAAGTTTGCAGCATGATTATTTATTGATTAGCTTTTCTGATAAATTGTTCATTCTGTACTACATTTTGAGAAGAAATGTATTAAGTATAATTTAATGCTCTGTTGTGCTAGCTTTGAAAGAAGGCTGCACAAAAAAACGCGATTCGAAAAAGACGGCATGAACTACTACAGCTTCCGTAGTGGATATGGTACTCTTGGCGGGTAGATGAGAATGTCAACATTGGGAGCACAAAAAATGGAGGAAGTCGCTAACTGCAGGTCCAACGAGCCCAGTTTAACAGATTCTGGTCAAACAAGTGAAAATGCGAGTTCAAATGGGTCGGTACAGACCGGTGTTCCTGAAAATAGCTCGGTTAAATCGGCTAAATGTGAGCCTCGCCGGAGCAGACTGAAAGTCTTTAACAAAGTTCTGGAGAAAAGCCTTCAGCGGCTTATAGCAGATGCTAGGTGACTAAACTCTCCTCTGCTGTTTTGATTAAACTCACTGGATAATACATAATGTCATATAAAGTGTATTTAGGATTTATAACGGTTTGTTTCTATATATTTTTATCCGCAACTACAGAGAATTTGTGTTTGTGTTCATGCAAGTGATGCTACACATTGCTATATTCCTATTAAAAAGCTTTAAAAGTATTATTTTTGCAACATAGTCACGCATTAGCTTACACTCAGCCGGCCATTTTAAGCAGGAAACCCTAACATGTTTGTGCACTCTTGAGGTGCAGTGAATGACTGTAGCAGTGATGAGTCATTTGAGTAGGAGTCGGTTCTTTGAGTCGGTTCTTTGAGTCGGCTCGCATATATGAGTCGGGTGGGGTTTTTTCTTGCTTGTCTTTTCTTTTTTCTCTCTCTATCTTTACTTTTGTATTTTAATTTTAATCAATAGTCTTCACCTTCTTTTCAATATCTGAGCTATTCGTTAGTGTGAATGGTGAGGTGTGTGTGTTCCCAGCCTCCAATGTTTGTGAACGTTGTGGAAACGTTTGTTTTTGGTTCCTGAAACCTTCTGAGAACAGATCTTTTTTTTTTAGTTCCTGTTTAGTTTTCCAAAAAAAAAAAAAAAAAAAAAAAAAAAAGGGTTCTTCATGGAAATATCAAGTTTGCATTTTGTTGCACATAATGTTTCGAAGAATGTTCCCGTAATGTTCTCATAACTCTGAACCTCTCAGGAACCTTGTAGAAACCCGTAATGTTTAGGAGAACGCAGCTCTAACGTTCAGTTACCCTTTAAATAATTAAACCTGAAATGGTTCAGAGAACGTTCCTCTAATGTTAGGGGACTATTCTCTCAACTATGTCTTTACAAACCTGTTATTACACTGATACAACCCTGATTGGTTTTCATAAGGTTGCCGTTATGTTTGCATCTAATAAAATAGGAGGTACACACTCGCTTTCTAATATAACAAGCTACATTAACATATTGCATAATAATTATGCAGAACGATAATTTGGAGTTACAAAAATATTTCCTAAAAGCAACCTTTGGCGAACGTTCCCTGTCAGTTGTCATATAACAATAAGAGAACACTGTGTTTCCAGAAAGCTTTGGAAACAGCGCTGACTTTGTTAATCAAAATAGAACATTCCCAGAACGTTATAAAATATTCACCAAAAAAATAACCAAAGAGGAACCAAATGCTCCGGTTAGGGAAATGTTCTGTGTTTGTTAGGTTTGAATGTCAGCTGTGTGCACAAGTACTGTATGGAATCAAGTGTAGAGAATGCTTAAATGCGTAGAGATTCTATTAAAATACAAACGCAAAGTAATGTTTTGTTAATTAAAAGATAGAGTTTCAGGATTTTATGAAACAGATTCAGCGGTAGTTAGGCAAAGAACGAAAAACTTCAGCCAAAAACGCAATAAGCCATTTGGGAGCCGAAAGAGTCGTCTCTTCTTGGTGAGCTGAACCAAATCATCTGACTCACTGAAAATATCCAGAATTCCCATCACTAGACCTGTAGCCCATCTATTGCTATATACAGTGTGTCAACCCCTTTTATACCTCATCCATCATCATAAATGAACATCCAGGGGAAAGACGCTGACCAGATGTTATTTGGGTGGTTGCCCTCTTACCAGAAAAAAATCCAGCTAAGAACAATGCCTTCGTTTAACATTTTAGTAGTATTACTACTAGAGTACAGGCTTTAAACTGAAAAAGGCAACATTAAAAACTGATATAAACATACAGATCTCGTTGTGTGCATTGGTTCAGTTTCAACAGGTTCGCCCACTCTTTCCATCCACTGTGCAAGCAGAATCCACAGATGGCCGAGGTCATCCACAAGCAGTTCATAAGCGATCTGCAGAAAGCCATCCAGGTAACATGCAGTCATATCTGCCTATTAACGTGCAATTGTATGTTGTATGTCACCGTATATATTTGCAAAACCATTCCGAGCTTCTTATGTTACAACTAGTGTCATTAGTACTGTATTCTCATTTTTGGAATAATCAGGACTAATTATTGCAATGGTTTTAGGAACGCAGGTCCTAAATGTGTAACTAATCCGGAGCTTTCATGTATGCAGGAGGACATAAACAGAGTGATAGAGGAAGGGGACCTGCAGGTGAAACTGGAGGAGTTGGACAGACTAGAAGAGCAGGCTAAAGACACACCAGGGCCTGCATGGTACATTTACCATATACATGGGTCGGGGCCATGACCCTACCACTTAAATACAGTTATTTGGTTTTTTCCCTCCTTGCAGCGATGCAATTTTTATTTCCATTCTTTGCAGCCTTCCAAGAGAGTCTTTATCACAAATGCTACCTAGAAATGTTATCTATCTATGTAACTATATTTTGAACAGTCCAGGTTAATGATATTGTGCCTGTTTTACAAGACCTACATTAATCAAATTCTGCCTTGACATAAAGTTATATATATTTTTGCTCTCTCACATCATATTTGACAAAACCATTAAGTATTGGATATTGCCAGATTCGACGTAATCTGAGCTCACGCACCCTCTCTACAATTCCCCCCATACACAATCCCTGCATATTTTTTTTAATACTTGCCAAGTAACTGAAAGAAAACAGCATGTATACAACACTGCAAACTGATAAATGCAGCTGTAAATGCAGCATCATCTCACCAGCCATGACCAGTATTATAAGGTTAATTATCATAGTATGTAGTATAACAGATTGTAGTAAAATGATGTCCAAAACCTGCACACATGGCTGTTATCACTGACTTTTCACGCTTTTGTGTTTTTCAGGCGACCCAGTGGCATTCCTGAGCAGGATGTGTGCAGTGTGTTGATTCCGTATCACCAGGGGCAGGAGGAGTATGTGCGCAGAGAGCTGAGAAAGCTCCAGAAGGAGAACGCAGCTCTGGCTCAGAGAGTACAGTCTGGCCGAGACACTATCGCGCACACAGAACAGCGCATAGCAGCAGCAGTGGATGAGTGGAAGGTGACAGAGTTAGGGAAAGAGAACAATATCTCAGTACCTCAGTGTGTATTGTATACATCAGTGATTATTACTTGCATTAAAGACATCAATGTGTATATATTTATATGGGAGAATATAAATACACTGACTTATTACATGTAATGCATGTTTTTTTTTATTAATCTCTTTCTTCATGTAACTGAATTAAATGTTTCTTGTAAATGTTTCATATTTATCTGGATATAGGAGTTGGTTTTAGTTAATGCTTTAACACCCGCTGTATAGTTATTGGAAACTTTCTTTACTGGAATATATTACAAGAAATGGTTTCAGAATTTCTGACCCCACTTTTTGCATTGTTTCCCTGCAGGCATCTGTTGCTGATTTGGAATCGTTCGTCTCGTCACTTTGTCCATCTGAAAATTTTGAGTCTATTTGAGTTCCTGTGGACCAAATCAATGTTCATAGTTAAAACTATTTTAGTTATTTTTAACCTAACTTGTATTGTTTTATTCTGCCAAGTGTGTTCTATTAAATCTATTTCTTGTTGTATGTGACTCTCATTTGTGTGTTGACTTTACAACTTTATAATTACACATGTATTACCTCAGAATTTAAGGTAATTTCAGGTTATTTGGGTTAGGTAATTTATGTATTTCATTTCATTAATTTAAAAAAGTACAGACTGAGTAATTTGAGTACAAGTTGAAATCGATGAGAGGTTTGGTACAAAT
The DNA here is from genome assembly GCF_027358585.1 of Pangasianodon hypophthalmus. Taxonomy (NCBI): domain Eukaryota; kingdom Metazoa; phylum Chordata; class Actinopteri; order Siluriformes; family Pangasiidae; genus Pangasianodon; species Pangasianodon hypophthalmus. The sequence continues at coordinate 5,608,301 of NC_069716.1, forward strand.
CATTTGGGTTTTTTGGATGTGATATATTTGCTTTTTTCAGTAACTTGTGCGAACAATGAGCGTGGACGCATTTTGACAGTATGATCAATGTATGTCGATTTTTTAAAAAAATGTATCGATCAAATGAAAGTCTTATTTAATTTAAGCACATAATAATTCAAAATTCTGATATTAAAGTATTAACCTATTGAAACATAGCTTTCACAATGTATAAAAATCATAGAATTTACGGTAAATTCCTATCAACGGTTTCTAGGCATTGTTCATATATTACCGTTATTACGGTACCGCCTGTGTTGTTAAGGAGCACTGGACCAGTATTTGATAAAACAAACCGGGTTTAACGGTCCCGTTAGATATATTTATTGCTTAAAAATAGTCTTTATATTTTTTTAAAGTCATGACAGAAATATTTTCAACTCTGTTTGGCCAAAGCGACTCTCAGGCACCCCCGAGTTCCGCGGCTCTGGGTTTTGGAGCGGGAAAACCGCCGCCTCCGCTCCCGCAGAGCGCAGCCCCGGTGCCGGCTCAGCTCTCAGGACAGCTCGGGGATGAAGGGCCTACAGCCCGGAAACCAGGAGTTATCAACGAGCCGTTCTATTTACTGCGAGAACTGCCTGGTAAACTTGATGATATCCTGGTGTTTTAAAACGTTACAGTGCTGCATTACAGTGTACATCATTGTGCTCATTACACATCATTGTGCATGTGTGTTTATTTCAATCAGTTGGAAACGATTTAACGGGAAACACAAACCTGATCACACACTACAATCTGGAGCATGCATACAATAAGTTCTGCGGGAAGAAGGTGAAGGAGAAACTCAGCAACTTCTTACCGGAATTACCAGGTGAGATGTACAAGCACAGGAAGGTGCAGTGATGTGTGGGTGTATAGATCTGCAGTAGTAGTTTGTTTAATTATTATTACACCATGCAAAGTGGCCACCTGAAGCCAGGGATAAATCTGCATTCCTAATTCTGCTAGTACTACTGTATAGTCATTACTGTTACACAACTACACATCTGTAATACTGCAACATTTGCACACCTTCTTCTGCTAATGTGTCTCCTGTGGTGTCATGCAGGGGGTATCTGGTCCTGCACTTTATTATTTAGTTTATTGTTGAATGTTAAGCTGCACTGAACCCATTTACCATCACCACTGTGGGGTGGTGATAAAAATATCTTGACTCTTGAATGTGATGTCGGTCTTTAGGTATGATAGACAGTCCAGGCATTCAGGATGGCAGTTCATTGCGATCCCTCATAGAGAAACCTCCAGTGTGTGGAAACTCCTTCAGCCCTCTGACCGGAGCACTGCTGACTGGCTTCAGACTACACACTGGACCGGTACATGCACCATGCACACACACACACACACACACACACTCGCTCATGCACAATAAAACACATCCAGATCACATCCTGAGTCTGTGTGCACGCTATACCCCAAACGAACAGTCTGAGTGTGTGCTGGAGTGGCACATGAGTAGCACTTTTCCACCAGACAGTGCAGTAAGGCACATTATAGTAACAAAGCCATAATCCTGCTCATGTCATTATTTTCATTTCCAAGTGACCCATACTGTACCAAAGAATTGTGTCTGGTTAGACTCGTTGTCTACCGATCAGTACAGCACAACAGTCATTGTGAACCTTAACAAACTCACTAGGCTGGTACACACATGAACACTTAACTTACATACAAACACAATAAGACCACATGCTGCACGTGTACACACACATACTTAGACTCATGCACAGCACAGATTAGATTATGCACACTCAGAGTACGTGCTGAAGTGGTGCACACACACACATGCACAAAAATCACATGATCAGACCACTCACTAGAGTGTACACACACTTTTACCCTTACACACTACGCAATGGATTCGTGCTGCACACACTTACCCATGCACAGACAGAAGAAGTATTGAATCTGTATTCGTGCTATAACAGCACACACAAACACATTTAGATAAATATGCTGATACCGTATACGTTACAGTATTTTATATTGAGTCTTTCTGTTTGCGTTATAGCTTCCAGAGCAGTACAGACTGATGCACATTCAACCTCCGAAGAAGAAAAGCAAACATAAACACAGACACCATCGACCTCAGGATCCCATACCACCAGGTGACACACACACTCACAAACGCACACTTGCACAAAATTGACAGTATGTCTACAGTGCAAAAATCTGATTTTGAAAACAATACAGTTAATGGGTTTATATTAGCTTAAGTAATCCTGATGATGAGAGAGCTCCTGATTCAGTCATCTGTCTGATTTCATTCTCCTCTACATTTCTTGGTGACCCTTTAATAAATCCACCAAAGAAGGACATGTCAAAAATGTTAAACTTTTTATTAACTATTAATTTGAGAGACGTTTTGCTAGTAAATTGCAAATCATTCTGTTCTTCTTTAAACTGTGGTGTGTACTGCACCTGATGTACCTCTAACCGGTTGTATTTGTGCATATACACAAATGTAGAAATCGGAAAGCTGTTGTAATTGCGCTGAATATCCGATTATTGGATCGGATCGAAATCAGACAATGGCATTAGGCCGATATAAGATGTAGTAACATGCTGCTCAAATAATCTGATAACATGCACATGGTAAATTTGTGGTTTTCTCTGAGCAGAAACACCATCAGACTCTGACCCCAAGAAGAAGAAGAAAAAGAGAGATGATGACCCTGAACGCAAAAAGAAAAAGAAGGACAAGAAGAAGAAAAAGGTGGGTGGAGCTACCCTGCATGTTGGGGAAGAAAATGGAAGACTTAATATTTTATTAAGTGGTCAAGAAGTACAGTACTACTTATCATTATTGCACATGGAATTGGTTCACATTGGTTTATAGGAAAATAATTAGGAACATAATCCACCCCAAAGTTATTATTTATTATTATTTTCCCATAACAGCATGTCATGACCTGTCTTAATACTACAGCAACTAGTACAATTTGTATTAATTAAGCACCACCGTTGTATACTTTATTTTATCCATTTATAGTTACATTTATTATTGTCGAAGATCCGGAAGGCATGTTAGTTCCTGTTATCCTTTAAGTTCTCGCAGCTATAACAGTCTTTCGCTTACCAGCCTCTGTATTTCTCTCTCTTGAAGTTAATAAAATGAAAGAAAAATGCAGAGCCTAGAATCCTGAAGACCTTCCTGTGTCACAAAACATAAAGTTACACCTTTACTGTTGACACTGGAGACTCCTTCCAAAAATTAAAAATAAATGTGTTAATAGAAAATGTCGCTATATCGATGGTTTTACAAACTCGTTAATCCGTTTATGTAGCTCGTCCATCATACAGGCCTCTGTGAATGAGTTTTTACTGTAGAAATAATAATGCATTAGAGCGAGCACATTAATATTAGCGTGTTTGTCTTGCAGACGGAACTACAGTGGAAGAAAATGACTAGTGCTGTGCTGTAATGTCTGTAAACATGGTCTGTTCATGGACTTTAAAGCTGAATGATCAAATCAAACCCTTGTGACTCTTTCAGCCCAGTTTTACAGATCTATGAGGCAAAAAAAAAGGGCTTAATGATAATTACACTAAAATTGTTCAATTCTCCTTGCCTGAAGCTTCCTCGGCAACCAGATATGGTTGTGAAATCTAGTTGAATAAATCTAAATTGAATAAATCTGATTTGCTCTCATCTAGAATTATTTCACAATACAGTAGATAAACATTTTTACTGTGTAATACATGTAATGATATTGTTCATATCAAAACCTTAGAAAAGATAGATATTTTATAAGGATATTTTATGTTGAAAAGGATATATTGCTCAACATTACATTACAGACAGTTTAGTAAATATTTCCCCTTTTTCAAAATGAAAACATCATATTGTTGAGTCACGGAAGAAAGCATCAGATAGGAATCTGACGCAAGAGGAAAACAAACATATTTTCTCTCCATCATCAGTCTGATACACTGTTGTTCTGGATCACACAAATATTAATGATGATTATATCTCAAGTCATAGAATTTGCTGTTCAAGTCGTCTGTCCATTAGCTCTTATTGATCTGTGTTGATGACATGATGTGCTCTCTCTCTCTCTCTCTCTCTCTCTCTCTCTCTCTCTCTCTCTCTCGCTCTGTCTCTCTCTCTCTCTCTCTCTCTCTCTCTCTCTCTCTCGCTCTGTCTCTCTCTCTCTCTCTCCTCTCACAGAATCGCCACAGTCCTGATCACCCTGGTATCACTGGCTCTCAACCCAACAGCAATAGTCTGAGATAGAGACACTGTATTGTGTGTGTGAGTGTGTGTGTGTGTGTGAGTGTGTGTGTGTGAGAGAGAGAGAGAGAGAATGTGTGCCAGTATTATGATTGTGTGCTTTTTTGTAGCTGATGTTGACACTGATACTGATTACAGATCAGTTCTATTTCCAGTATTTTTTTGCTTCATCGTTTGATGACTTGAATAAATTTTTGGTACTCTACTGCACAGCCTGTCTTTGCATACTTTGCATACTGAATTTACGGATAAGTAGGAAGCGCCAGAGTACTGAATGCCAGCTGTGTGATTCAGTACAGGTCAGTCGAGCCAACATGCAGCACAGTAGCGCAGGAAATCAACCACCACACTAGAGAGCAGTGTGGGACAACAAGAGATTTGCTTCCTAGACTTGTTTGCAAAAAAGAAACAAGACTGTGCTTGTGCTGGTCTTTAATGTCTCCTGATAATGATGGAAAGTAAATGACATGTTGAATCTAATTACTCTGTGAGTAGATAAAATGTACTGCCTTTTTACTGTAAAAAAAAAGTTACAGACCTCCTCAGTACTGATTTATTGTATAAACAAACTATTAATAAATAAGAGTATTATGTATACAGTTATTTTGGTTATTTATTGGAGCCAATTTTATTTTTAAAATCGATTTCCACCCATAGAACACATTTGTATTGAAATTGTCCAACATAATATTATTATTATAATTATAATATAAATATAATTATAATTATTATAATTTTAATACTGGTGGGTTATGATTTTCACCATTAACAGAATTAGAAAATCGTAGACCTCCAGCCTGTTTTAAGGTGTTTCCACTCCGAAAAACATGGCTATTAAATATAGTAAAGCCAGAGATCCTGATTTTCTAGATAATCTTCATTTTTAAGGCGAGTAATGTAATTGATATGTAGCTGTGGAAGAAGCAAGATTGTGCTTTTAATTGATGCATCAGGAAAATCCAGTATGTAGGCAGCTGTGTAAAGGCTTTTATATACAGTGGGGTCCAAAAGTCTGAGAGCACTAGTGAAAATGCTTCTGTTTGTCATTCTTTTTCAGTTTAACACAAAGGTTTTCATTACAAATGATATAAGCAACAAAGAGTGAAAAGGAGAAATATTTACATGAATTTCAGAGTTTTTTAGAAGTTGTTACATCCCCTTTTTGCTTTAATGACAGTGTGCACTCCAGCTGACAGACTCCACAAGTTTGTACAAAACCTTATGATCAATTTTAGATTAAATCCATTAGAGTGTCGTCTGAACACGTGGTTCAGTGGAATGGATAAGACTCACGGAAAATCTGATCTGTTGTTCAAAGGAGTTAATACAGTCAATATCACAAATTTGCTTACAGTTTAATAGCGACAGGGAAATTGTGCAACATCTTGAAGACTGAATGGTCAAACTGTTGCACACTTCCTTTATTGTTGTAGAATTTTCAAGATTCTAAAACACCCTGTTTATTTCCAGTTTTAAATTTTAAAAAAATCCCAGATTTTCCATCTATCTCAGACTATTGGATCCCACTGCGTATATGCAAATCAGTTACAAATGAAAGGAAAAAGCAGAAAGCAAGTCCTGTAGAATGAAGCATCACTTCAAATCGATACATTTCTGCAGAGTGATCACCTTTATCCTACGGGGAACCATTCCTAAGCTGATGGGCGTGGTCTCTTTCAGGATGGCTCCGCCCCCATTGACAGGGCACTGAGGACTCACTGAATGGTTTAATAAAGATGAAAAGGATGTAAATCATATGCTGTGAGCTTCACGGTGACCAGATCTCAGCCCTGTTGAACATCTGTTGGAGGTGTTGGTTTATTTGGAGATTTGGATTTAATTGTATTAGACAGCACTCTCCATCAAAACACCAACTGAGCGAATGTCTTTTACAAGAACAGAACAGTACAGTTCGGTTCCAGTGACTTGTAGAAACTCTGACAAGGCACATTAAAGCTGTTCTGGTGGCTCAACCCCCTACTAAGACACTTTATGTTGGTTTTTCCTTAGTTTTGTAACCCATCTGCGTATGAATGCAAAAAAATGAAGCGTGGAACACTGGGGCATGAAACATTTTCAGTCAGATGCTGGTCTGAATGTTTTTAAAAATATAATGTGTGGTTTGAGACAAAACTTAAACATTAAACTTGCACATAAACTACATATTTTGATCCTTTCTAATCTTGTGATACACAAATATAAAATATATTAATCTGCCTAGAATTAATTGGCAGAAATTGCAGAGTGCACACAAGTTTCTCAATGACAGCTTTACTTTGCGGAGTACAGAGAGAACACACTTAACCTTTCTGAACATCTTTTTATTTGGAACTTTTCAGCGCGTTTCTTGAAAACTACATCCCCCCCATGGCTTAGTGACCTCCACAGCGAGGCTGAAACAGCTTTGGTTGCATCCGTGAAACTTCATGTACATTCAGAGATATAAAAGCAGATATTTTTATAAGGCACAGGTTCCACACAAACACACGTAACAGATTGAACCAGGTGAAATTTGGCTGTAACAACAAAAGTGCTCCGAAAAGGGTAACATGTCTTCATGTGACATGTCACTTTGACCCCTGATTATTGAAGGATGTGGTCTGATTTGTCCACTGCTGATATCACACAAGCTTTACAAGCAAGTGAAAGTAAATACAAAGCATGAATATTGCTGTTGCAGCACTAAAATATCAAGCATAAAATAATACAATAGTAGCAATGCATATGCAAAAAAAACAAACAAACAAACAAAAAAAATAAACAAAGGAAATTTCCCTTCCAATGGCTACAGAGACAAAAGTACAAATAAAAGCAGAAATTTTATCATTTCCATTCATGGCCATTCAAAATGAGAGCGAAAATATGTTAACGATTAAAACAAATCCTTTAAAATATATTTCACATCATTTTCACTGTCTTTGGTGTTTGAAATGATAGCGTTAATGTTTTTTTTAAAAATCTATTTCTCATTTCCAAGACAAAAAGACAATAAAATGACAACATGGTTTGTATCTACACACACACTCTTTGGTGAAAGACAACACACATTTCACAGACAAACTGACCAACCGGCCCATGGCTTAGTGTGACAGAGGCGGCGATCGGCTGAGGTAGCTTGTCTACAATCAAGTCAAGTGGAGTAGAGTGTGTATTGGGGGTGCTTTCAGCCTTCAGCTTTCAGCTACAAAATAAATAGAAAGTTTAAAAAAAAAAACAAAAAAAAAAACGAAGTATTGCATTACAACTAACCGCTAGTCAAAAACCTTGCACAGTGGTGTGTGATGCTTAGAAGTCCTTGTGTGAAATTTTATGGCTTTAACGAAAAATTCAGCACCAACTTGTGAAGCTAATAATGACTAACGCTAATCTGACACGCCACGTTTATGCTGAGTCTGCACTTTTTGGGATGGAAAAAGCATTAACATTCCTGTGATTGTTCCGCGATGGATCTAGGCCTCCTAGGGTGCATGTCCATTAATGCCGTTGGCTTCTGATTGGTTGAGAGTCTGACTCTCTAATGCAGCCTTGGCCCGTGATGCCTTCTCTTGCACCAGGTGTCGGCGGTGGTAGAGCAGGTATCCCGGCAACAGAAAGCCGGCGAATGAAAAGATCAGAAGGCCGACGTTGATCTGATTGGTGGAGAAGGGAAATTTATTATTCATTCATTTTAATCACTTCAGGGTATCAGATTAAAACGATTTAACAGGTGAGTGCTATAATTCCTCCAACAAGGAAATGATAAACACTATATTAGCACACTAACATGATATCAAACATGATAAATGATAAACACTATATTAGCACACTAACATGATATCAAACATGATAAATGATAAACACTATATTAGCACACTAACATGATATCAAACATGATAAATGATAAACACTATATTAGCACACTAACATGATATCAAACATGATAAATGATAAACACTATATTAGCACACTAACATGATATCAAACATGATAAATGATAAACACTATATTAGCACACTATGTTCTAGGAGTATTCAGTAAAAATTTATGAAGATCCATCTATTAAAAAAAGGTCTAGATAAGCAACCAACATGACTGAATGACAACCACATACTTTTTTAAGCTTAACCATTGATTAAAAATAATTCTTTGCTATAAATAAGTCAATTTGTAGTGGTTTTGCTTTATTTTGCTTTGATGCTTCACATTACTAATTTTGACCAGAGCCACGGACTCAGATGAGAGGTCTGTTTTGAACTTTTGGATGTAAACACACATCTCTATCCATTTGTCTTTAAATATTCTTTTCGGATTGCGCGTTAAAATTCACCAAGTGTTTATAAAGACTAGGGCTGCTTTCAGACATAAGACATAAATCTGTCATATAACACATTGATACGTGTTACGTGTTTCTGTTTATGGAAGGAGTCTCCAGTGTCAACGTTTTGTAAAGAATCTTCAGGACGAAGGAGTTTACGCTTTGTGGTTCCTATGTTTTTTGTCTTATTAACATAAGAGATAGCAGAAATGAACTTGTTTTATTCCTTAATTATTATACTGTGTATTATAAAGCATTCTCTGTATGAGTGTCTTACCCAATAACCATCTCCTTTCAGTGGTCCCAACATTGCCATGAAGAGTGGCTGCTGCAGCAGGGCAACCACAGCACTGATCATAGACTGTAGCCCAGTCAGAGTGCCAAAGTGGTTAGACGGGTAGCTGAGAGAGAGAGAGAGAGAGAGAGAGAGAAGAATAAGGAGAAAAAATTAATAATGCTTCTGCATGAAGACGAAAATTATAGATTACTGAGATAGATTATTGGCATTCTTCATTTTCCATGAGAACTTTATATACAGATTAATAATAAGCTATTATTTAAAATAATTATATCGTTAAACATGAATGTTTTGAAAATCCTAACTTTTTCTACATAAGTTTGTACTATGAATTTGCAAACTGGAACTGTCCCATGTTCCCGTCCCCTTCCCCTGAAGAACTGGTGCTGTACTGCCTGCATCAGCATACTGCAACATGATTGGCTCCTATTATTTAATGATGAAATGACACTTGCCTATTAGGTGTTAAATACTAATTCAGAATTTCCAATCATTTCCGCTCCTTGTTTCTTAAAAACTGCAGCAAGCACACACTGACCAGTTTGGGCACTCAAATGAATTCATAAAATTTCTAAAAATGTTTAGTTTCCTGTTACAGGATGTAACTGTTCCTCAGGGTAACTTTTTGTAAGTTACCACAATAGATCTAACACCTAACGCATATCAAGCTGAAGCCTAGAGTCTATCTGGAAAAGTGTATAAAAGTGTTTAGGTCAGAAATTTAGAGGTTATGGTGAGCAGAAAGTATCAGCGCCTTTCTGATGTAATGATGAAAGATGATTGGCACATGACTGGTGTCTGCTTTTTTGGTGAATGAATTCCCACTAACATCATGGACGATTGAGGATTTGTTAAATTAAAAAAACATGTCTTGTAGGTCAAAATCCTATATTAGACTGTGTGTGTGTACTTACACAGCAGCATACAATCCTCCGCAGCAGGAGTGGATGAAACCTCGGACCATGGTGTGCAAGATGAATGTCAAGATCTATACACAGAGTAAGTGACACAGGGGGAAGACAAATAGTCAATAACCAAAACCAGATGAAGGCTAAAACAAGCAGGACAGAGTGAGAGACAGCAGTTCTGCAGCTCCCACAAGCTTGCTTGAGAAGCAGAACACCAAGCTCATATGCCATCAGGAAATGGGGAAACGCTCCCAATCCGTGCCCTACAGATAAGAAACTGGTAGAACTGCATTCATCTACTACCTTCCCATTCTAACGAAACCATTCATACAAACACACCCTCTATGTCAAGCATGGTAATAAAGTAAAGCGTCACCGTAGCTCGTTTGGGCTTCAGTAGCAAAGTCAGAGAAATATCATGTCAGATATTTTTCCACTTTCAGTATGATATAGCAACCGAAAACAAGTCAACACAAACAAACAAAAAACATATAATGACCCGGTTTCACAAGTTTGCACACCCTTTTATAATGGGGCACGAGACTGTGCTCAGAATGAACCACATTAATTAGTGACATTCACACTCATGTTCAGAAGTAATTATCACACATCTGTCTTCAATGAAGTGATTCTGATTAACCGCAAATAAAGTTCAGCTGTTTCTGTAAGATTTTCTTGACACCTTCTTGGTTTCATCCAACCGCTGAAGGCATGGACCGCAAAGAGCTTACGGAGTAAATATGAGATGGCATTGTCAACAGGTATCAATCAGGAGAGGGGTATAAAAGAATTTTCTAAACATTAGATGTACTGTAGGAACACCGTGAAGGCCATCATCAACAAGCGGAGAAAATGGGGCACCACAGTGGCATTACCAGGAACAGAACGTCCTCCAAAATTGACAAAAAGATATCTGGAAAGTATTCTTTTTGCACGTGACAAAAATCTCTCGTATTCTTCACATGTCTGTGCTATGCGGTAGGGTGGCTAGATGGAAGCCTGTTCTCCAAAAAAAACATCCATGCCTGCCTAAATCACCCCAAATCATGTGGCAAAATACGTTATGGTCTAATGAGGTGATTATTTTGGGCATAATTCTAAAGATATGTTTGGTGCAATAACAAGACAGCTTATCACCCAAGGAACACCATACCCATGGTGAAGCATGGTGGTGGCAGCATCATGCTATGGGGCTGCCTCTCTTCAGCTGGCACTGCGGCTCTATCAAGGTGGAGGGAATCATCGATAGCTTCAAATACCGATCTAATTTGGCACAAAACCTGCTTCTGTTAGACAGCTGAAGCTGAAGCAAAATTTCACCTTCCAGCACAATAACGACCCAAACACAAACCCAAGTGAGCAACAGAATGGCTTCAGAAGATCAATATTTTAGAGTGGCCCGGTCAGAGCCCAAATTTAAAGCTTATCAAAACCTGTGGAATGACTTGAAGAAGGCTGTGCACAGGAGATGCACTTGCAATGTGATCAATCTAGAGCATTTCTGCAAGGAAGAGTGGAATAAAACTGCCAAATTAAGACTTGCTCAGTTGGTAGATTCTTACACAAAAAGCCTGAGTGCTGTATTACAAGCAGAAGGTGCTTTAACAAAGTATTAGTTACAAACAAAGTAATTAGTTATTGGGTGTGCACACTTATACAGCCAGGGTTTTTTTTTTTTTTTGCTAAAACATTTCTATTTGTTTTCCCCTTAGATTTTGTTAGTTGCTATATCACAATAAAGGTGGAAGAAGGTCTGACACGATTTATCTTGGTTTAATTTTTTACATCACAAAAACCTGCAATTTTAACAGTTTGATAGATAGACAAACATAGATCAGACTGACAAACACAGATAGATAGATAGATAGATAGATAGACAGACAGACAGATAAAAAAAAATCTGAGAGTCAAGTAAAATAAATACACCATGTCTGAGGCTTTGAATAATTCTCTAAAGCAAACAATCTTCCTTGAACTGCACTCTAAAGAGAATATCATTTATAATCATGATCCCGAAAGAAGAAGCTGATGTAACTTTAAGAGAACAAGGAACACAGCTGGAAGATTATCATCTGTGCCAGAGCATTAGAAGATCAAGAAGGCTCAGACACATGATTCACTTTTCCGAATGAAGGATATTCAGAGCATCAGACTTGAGTTCAGACGAGTGCCTGCTAGCAGAACAGCTGTAGAATCTGTGCTAAGGTGCACTGAAGCTGTTCTGGTGGTTCTTCCTTTAGTTAGTGACCTATCAATATTTACAATGTGCAATTAGGAGGCTCTAAAGCTGTACAATTCAAGTCCTTAATCTAATCTAATTAGGTTTGGCCCCTATCTCTGTGTTTGCGCTTACCTGTAGTGGCAGGTTGTCAATGAGCGACGTAATGCCAAACAGGACGAGCAGCAGGTTGGTAAAAGAGAAGGCTCTTATGGCGTTTGTCAGTTTCTGGATCTTTCTGTCACGCTTCGGTCTGGAACTGCCACAGGACAAGACAGTCAGAAACATCTTGACGTGTCTGTGTTACAATTTCATATCCTTCTTACCACATTGTCCACCCTTATAGAGTGTTTCTGTCACCATGTCCGTGTGTGTGTCTCACCTTTGCTCTCCCTTTGTAGGACTCTGCTCGTCCTCACACTCCTTCATCTTCCAGTCCATGATGTAACCAATCAGAGGGCACGTGACCAGGCACAGGAGCTGCAGCGTGCCGAAGATGGATGAATAAAAGCCCACTGTAGAAAAAACACACAAACACACAAGCACACACACATCAGCACACAAAAAGCTCACCACAGAAAGCACAAATATACAGGTGCTTTAAAATGGCATGTCTACATTACATAACCTGTCCACAAAACCTACACAGGACAAAAATATACACAAGACTTTTTAGCACTCTGTCCTTAACATGTGTAAATGTAACGTTTCGGGATCAATATGAGTGTTCAGGTACTTGCAAGTGACAACAATGATTGATCATAGCAATAAAATTTCGCAAACACATTGTGTAATTATTATTTATTATTTTTTAATGCTGCATCTACTAGATTGTAACCTTCATTTAGAACTTGGATCATCAAATGGCAGACCACAGGCTGGATCCGGCCCCAACCCATCCTCAAAAATGTTTCAGTTGCATTGAAATTATGTTGAATCCGTAAAAAATGAAAGCTGAAAGGTGTAACTACATACAGGTGGGTGATGTAGCAAATACGCCATCGTTAACTGTTAGACTGAAAACAATGAGTGCTGTTACGACCACTGAAACAATGATTGCTCTGCAAGAAGCTGGCCCCAAGTCTAATCTAAATGATGATCCCTGATTTGTAGGGATTTACGTGCTGAAATCCCCTATTCAAAGAAATGACACAGAACACGTCGTCACCTCACGGTTAAATACAGTTGAGCGAAAGTGAAAACCACCAGCCCGACTAAAATAACTATGGTTGGAGACATGTTCCATCCTGGTGGAGGTTAGCCAACATCGGCTAACAGCTGAAAAGTTAGTCTTGCTGTCATTAGGTTTTGTTGATGGTGCAAATATGAGAGGCTTTATTTAGACTTCAAATGCTGGAAAAACCAAAATGCAAATCCCAAATATAAACCGTTTGACCCATTCCTTACCTTTCTTTTCAGTTTCCTGTACCAGTTTCTCAGAGGCTGAAAGGTGCAGAGAAACAAATGTAAGCAATTCAATTGAACTGAGGAAGTTCATCAACATAATCAGAAGACATACTGAATCTCTACTGTAATGCAAATTTCCAAATTCATCAGAGCACAAAGACCATTAAATGGTAGAGCGAGCATCACATTAAACACTGTCTCGTCCAGTTAAAATCATTTTAACTTTATGTTGTTTTTGGGAAACTGTCCCCAGGTCAGTTATGTAACCTGGTTGTATGTATATGCATGCACACTCACGGTGAGGGTCTCCATGTGTGACCATAAACTCCAGCAGTTTGTTCATGGCTCCCATGTAAAAGATGATACGCAGCTGAGTCATCCCCATGGTAATCAGACTCCACAGGAAGATGGGAGAAAACACGGAGCGACTGAAAGGAACGGAGGCTGTAACAGAGAAAGAGAAAGATCACATCAACTCTGTCGCACCATTTGCTGAGTGTGAAATCCCTGAGTGTGAAACAGAGCGAAATCGATACCATTGGTTTGTTTGCGATTTGATCTGGCATGTTAGAAACAAAAACGCAAAAAGAAATTTGGCTGAGTGTCATGTAGGGCTGTAACTGTACTTGTAAAATTTTCCATTCACTGTTCAGAAATATAGCGACGGAAAAACGTAAACCATTGCCAAGTGCGTGTAGAAATCACAAAAATCACAGTGAACACAGAGCTGGTTGTAATTAAATGATTAGATAATTATGCAAATATCTGTATTAAAACATTTTGTGTATCAGATTCAGATTTTATTTTCTCTCTTTGTTCTTTTATCCAAATATCCAGAACACATCGCGTTTCTGCGGCACTACTTGAGCTTTGTTCTTTGGCTCAGTTTGCATCTGGCGTCTAAGTTTAGCAGCTTGCCATGTTTGATTCAGGGTCAAACAGCTTCCTCAATGCAAAGTGAAAGCACCCTATGACTCCTTTTAGACCTGGTGGTTTCATGTGTCTTTTATTTCGGTTGGTCCTATAAGACTTTAAAGACTTCCAGTTAAACGTGTTTCTGATTAGCTGGATTTAATTCTGATTGCTGTGTTGAAAGTTACGCTGTATGCAAATCAGCTTATAACATTTATCCACCAACTCCTGGTACTCTTCCGTCTTCCTAGTTTTGGCAGACAGGTTTTGATTGTCAAATGTGGCTGGATTTAAATCTCTTTTAAATGAGCCTTGGGTGCCATGAAATTCATTTTTATGCAGATAATTCATATCCAGATATAATCCTGACACCCAAGACATTTATTTAATGAACAACCTCCAACTATTCAAATATCAGACGCATTATTTAAATGTGAACAATAATAGTTTGGATATATGTATATATATATATTGGATTTTATTCCTCATTTTTACACTCACACTATTAAAACTGTCAATTAGATCAAGATCTTCTAATTTACTACTATGTTTTAAGTTACTGAGGTTTGGATGAAACCCATTAATTTCAAAGACCAAATCAAACAGGCTAATAACTAACACCAATAATAGATACTGACTCTTAATCTAGCATGGGTGATTGCTTGCCATAAAAGAAAATTTATTGATGTGTGTGAACTCCTGATGGAACTTTCCATTCAAGAGATATGGGAAAATGTTGATTGCAGTGCCTATGATTTCAGCAGCTTCTGTGCTCAGAGGGATTTTTGTATTATTTGTCTTCTAAGATAAAACAGTTAGCTGTTATTTATGGATATTGATATATTATCTTTATATAAATAAGCCTGAAGGAAGGAACTGAAAATGAAAGAATAAAATTTAACCAATAAGGTTTGGAATTCAGACATTATTAAAGGCTGGTTTAAGTACCAGGTCTGGCTATTCAGACCCCCCCTAAGAATTTTATATATAGTCTAAAAAGGAGATGAGACAGACTTCTCAGACAAACTGCTGTCATTGTCTCAGTCCATGAAGAGCTTTGTTTAACTGCATGACCTCTGATTTGGTGATTTAAAGCTCACCAAACTGTACTTTAACCAAATCAAGATTATTACTGAGCAAAGCTCACACAATAATCTTAATTCATGTCTTTATTGCTTTGACATATTTTACCCCAGCTATAATTAGCTTGTTTCAGTCCGTCTGGTCAGACGTCCATCACTGACCTAAAAACCGCTATAGGGCAAACACTGCCCCTCAGAACTGGGACCAAAGTCCTTGTTTGACTACAGCACTGTCGTTTCTCAGTTCGGCCATGGTGCTCTGTGTGTGTGTGTGTGTGTGTGTGTGTGTGTGTGCGTGTGTGGGTGTGTGTGCACGTGCTTGTGCTGATATAACATACATGTTGCAATATGGGCCACATCGGTAAGTTTCTCACTCGAGTGGTTGAGCAGATCTTGTTTTTTCTCCTCCCCTGAGGCCAGAGTGTGTTTTTGAGAGTCATCACCTGAACGCATCTTCTTCCTGAAAGGGTGAAACATGAATTGTACTCTGTAAATTGTATTAATTAAGACTGTAAATGAATGATTAATATCCAGAAACAGACTTAATCATTGGATTGGACTGTTTACACACTTTTTTGCTTATTTTAATAAGTATTAAAGGAATATGCCAGCATTTTTCTCTATCCACTGCATCTACAGAGTAAGTGTAATTACCACAAACAAGAATTTCAACATGTTTCTCTGTAGTGAGAAAGGAAAAGAAATAGAGATCCCGGGTTACTCAAGACTCACTTATAATAAAAGTCTAAGGGCAGTTGCTGAATTCTATTAGCAGATATTTATAATAACACAAATTCAAGGCTCCCGAGTGCGACAACTACTATCGTTCACCCTGGGAGCCGATCCTTCATTGCGAGTTCATAATACTGACGATGCCACAGCCATCCATGACCAGGAGGAAAACTGGCCATGCTCGGTGGGTGGGAGAGATGGCATACTCTTTCTCCCCTGTCAATCACAGTGACACTAGCCAATTGTGGGTGTCTGTGAGCTCATGTATGTGGAAGAGGGCAGATAGCTCTTTCCTCTGAGTCTAGACACAAATTCAAAACTACAGCTGAAACAGTCAAAAAAGCAGTAGCATTATACACGTTACGGATAAACATTTGTTGACGACCCTGACAACTGCCCTTGGACATTTAAATTCTTGTCTATAGTAATCGCATATAAGCTACAGTTTCTGTTGATAGAGTATGTAACACACACTGATAGAGACTAAATACTTTATTTCTGCCTTTAGGACTTTTGCAAATGACATCTGGATCCAGTAGAATGTCATGTCATGCTGAGAAGAGAACATGCCACTCATACTAACGCTCTGAGTCTCAACTGGGTGGTTTGACAGTTCTTTAGAAACAGATTCTCTCCTTCATTACATTAGGACATTTTAATATATCAGTGTGTACAATAATAAATAAAACATTTTACACTGACATCTCCTCCATCTCCTCGGGTGTGGGGAACGACTCCACTGGCCAATTCAGTAAACAGTTGATGAAGATCAGGATGGCAAGACCAGACCAAACCCACATGATCACAGTGAACGACACCCCAGCATCATATATCAGCTATTGAGAGAGAGAGAGAGAGAGAGAGAGAGAGAGAGAGGATTAGGAAGAATCTTGTTTTTGTAGTGAATGCACATTTACAGATCTTTGTGTGAATAAGATCATGAGCACCTCATATAAACTATGGGATGATACCAACCATCATTCATCTACATATCTGATGCAACAGGTGTGAAGCTTTGCACCACACAAAGCTCCACCACTTGCCTTGCGGCATTCTCACACCTCATTCTCCTTCCCACATTGCAATGGCTGTAGCTACTAGAGTGCCTGGCAAAATGCCAACATTTTTTTGCCGTTCCTCCCTTCAGTGCTTTTGTATAATTGTTATGGATAATACAAATGAATACAGTTTAAAATACAGAAATGGTATGAACTTGCAAAATGGGGACAGTGTTGCAAAATACACAATCTCACATTGTATTAAGTGTCTCTAAAATGTCTGTGTACTTACATATTAACTATACAAGCAATAATAATGTACCTACTGGGAATGAATGCCTTATTATGGACTACAGCTCCAGTACATGATTGATCTTCCGCTCATGTTAAGTACACTTGTGTATCTTGACATTTTGAAGTCTAACTTCTTCCTACTTCCCATGCCATATCTGTGTTGTAACATGCCAACCCAACAAAATCCAGTACTGACCCTGCCTTAAAGGGTATCACATTTTGTAGTGAAAACTGAAATGAACTTAACAACTGATTTACACACTATGTATAGGTGTCAGACTGGATGAAGACCACTGGTGAATAGCAATTGTCAACTCTTGTGACAGATTAGCAATCGGATTGAGGTCTGGACTTTGACTGGGTCATTGTAGCACATTCAGGTTCTTGGTTTTGAACCACTCTGATGTAGATTTGGCAGTGTGCTTTGCATCGTTGCCGTTTTGGAAGGTGAACCCCGGTTCCAGTTTCACGTCTCTTACAGACTGGAACAGGTTTCTCCATCCATTTTTGTCTCACCCTTGACCATGACCCCATTTTTCTCTCAACCCTGACCATCATTCTCTGCTAATAAAAAGCATTGCTGCAACATGATGCAACCACCACAATGCTACACTGTGATAGTGTTCTCAAGCTGATGAGCAGCGCTGGGTTTCTGTCAAATGTAGCCCTTTGTTCCAAGGCCAAAAAGTAACGTTTTATCAAAAATGACTTTCTTTTGACCACTTTTTATAAAGCCCAGCTTGATGGAGACTCCAGGCTAAGGCTGTTCTGTGAATAGCTTCTCAAATTTGAGCTTTTGATATCTTCAGCTCCTTCAGAGTTATCGCTGGTCTCTTGGTTACGTCTCTGACAAATGCCCTCCTTATCCGGTAACTGACTGTTCGTGGATAGTCTCCTATAAGCAGAGTCGGGGTTGTACCATATGTACAATATTTACATAGATGAAGATGAAATTTCACTGGAAGCACCTTTAATGAGAATGTACAAATGAATGCGAGCTAGCTAGCCAGCTAGCTGATGTCCTATAAAGTGAATGTAGCTGCTTCGGGATTATTTTCCCCTAGAGGAGCAAAAATATACAAAACATTTGGCCATGTTATGATATTAATCGATATTAATTTCTTGTTTATAGAGCTGTTGTATAAAAGCAATCTCACATTGGCACGGCTATGATTAGCTACGCATCCACACTGTGTTATGTCTGTGAGACACCTGATGTCCTGTAACATCTGTCAGTATGCACTTGTATACTTAAATAAGCCAAAACAGGCTCAAGTCAAGAGCCACAATGACTCATAAGTGATCTTAAACCCAATCAAGAGGTTAAAAGTCTGTGGGTTTCACTCAATTTTCCATGCAGACAGACCTACACAGAATCTGTCAGTCAATCGTTGGTAAAAATCATATATTGTGTGAAAGAATGACGTGAGATAAAATCCTTACCTTAACTCCGGGGAAAGTGACGGCGGATGATGCGTAAGAGCCGATCATCAGTGACATCACCGTGGAGCTGAGGCTCCCGAACATGTTGGGAAGCTACAGTGGAAAGGACAGAGCATACACAGAAGTTACAACAACTTTCAGCATTGAGCGTGAACAAAAAATGGAGAATGTTGGATCCAGTAATTGTTTTGCACAAAAATTGTTTTAACAGAAGAGCTTGTGTTTGTGGTGTGGTTCTGTTTCTGTGGAAATCACAGCGGTGTGAGAAGGCTACAGCAAACTGGGTCAAACAACGACATGGTGACAAACTAGTGGCAAGAAACTGTGAACAAACGGGATATCCTTGCTCCCTGGGGCTAAAGCCACAGAAAGAGACACACAGAGAGAGATTGTTTCCTTCATTCATTTATTTAGATATATTTATGTATGCACGCCCCCACTCACCAACAACGGCACAGAGCTAGACTAATGCTAAGACTATTTGTATGCATACGCACACTTATAATTCAATTGTATGACCATGTGACACAGGTCTATTCTCTGTTTAGCAAGTATCTAATTAAACACACACACCCAGAATATTTGCTCTCATGTGTGCTTCAACATGGAATGCCTTGCTTATTGACTGAAAGGTGGATTAACTGTTAATAGCTGTGTGTAAAAAATAACAATATAATGATTATTCATCACAGGTATTCCACAAATGTAAAACATTTTACTGCGCCAAGTCACACTGTATTTAACTTCACTGAACATTACATTTTTTACATTTACTTTTTTGCCTCAATGGCTGTAGGTTTTTGTAAGTGTGTGTGTGTGTGTGTGAGTGAATAGTGTCAGATCCTGTTACATTATGTAAGCAGTAAAACATGACAGAGTGTGCTGTTATAGTCAACGATCAATGACAAGGTGAGTGATGCAGCCCGAGTTACTGTTAACTCACAGACGTTGCTTTTTTTCCTATAACAGCACATCACAAAGTGTTTTATTCCTCGTATACCACAGCATATCCCGACACTTTTTAAATGTTTTTAATTTATTTAATAATGAACGACACACCTTTTGTTTATTGTTAGTCTTAGATTATGTGATGTTCCTGAGAATGAGATGGTACTTTAGAACAAGCGCGTTAATATAAACCTGTGATTTACTGGAGTCAGAACTACTGTTCAAGAAAATCCATCAATACCTTCTGACCAATTCAAGAATTCAGCAGTGCTGTTGTGTGAATGCGTATCACTACAAATGTACAAACATTCATCAATGTCACATAAATTAAGCTGCATTCTTACACGCTACAAATGGACAAAATTAGACTCAATATACATATAATTTATAAATAATACATAAATATGCAATCATTGTAATCGCTGTGAAACCATTTAGTTTTCTAACCAGCACTGTGTTAATATTAACCAGCAAACTAGCCAGCGTACCTAACTATTTACCAGCAGCTAGGCAAGTTTTCTGTCAAGCCAGGAGGTGACTGATAAACTAGTTAACCACACACACACACACACACACACACCATTGAGTTCTTTGAGGGCATTTCCTGTTTTAACACTACAGAAATTTCCTGTGATATCCTGTGAAGGCAAGATACTGAAATAATCACTAGAAAAAAAAAATGAAAATGTCTGTTTTAGTTCATATTGCTACAAGTGTGTGTGTGTGTGTGTGTGTGTGAGAGAGAGAGAGAGAGAGAGAGAGAGAGAGAGAGAGAGAGAGAAAATGCAATATCCGATGTTTGAGAGAGAGAGAGAGAGAGAGAGAGAGAGAGAGAGAGAGAGAAACTGTCAGGTCATAACCTTCAATGGCTAAATAGCACGGTGTGATTCTGTACATGCTGGCACTAAACCTACATAGCAAGAGAGCGAGAGAGAAAGGGAGAGGGAAAGAATAAACGGGAGGGGGTGTTCTGGGTTCTGTATTTCTAAGAAGAGCAGGACACAGAGTCACAGGATGAAAAGGGCTGGTTGTGTTCAGAGCTGAGCACCTGGGCCACATGTTTTTACAGTGCATGCTTAGGAATGTGTGAGAGTTTACACGTGTGCTGTGTGTGTGAGGGTGAAAGATGTGTGTGTGTGTTTGTGCAAATTGTTGGCACTTGATAAATATGGTCATTCTCTCACATAAGAGATCACAGCTATTTCACACACTCTGCATATAAAATGTTCAACACAACACTTTTTTTTGTAACAGACACTCCATGGCCATGGAAGGCTGTTGAAGAATGGAAAGTCTGTAGTGTGTATGGACTTATGTGAAGGCATTACAGTGCTATGTGTGTACATGTGTGTGTGTCCTTGTCTGTTTTAGATAAAGGAGAGTGGGCGGAGGGATTGTAGGTGTGGAGCAACTTGCTCTCTGTGACTGGTGGAAATTATTAGCTTTTCCAAGTCATGCACCCGGCCTAACTCCCACCCACAAACACACACTCTTACTGGAATACATAACTGTCGTGGCTAAACACCACGTGCTTACCTACATATAATTCCACAGCAAAACAAACCTCTGGCCAGTCTTCTTCGCTCTCTCTCTCCCTCCCTCCCTCTCCCCCCATGCATTCTCCCCTTCCTGTTTTCTTACCGTGAGAGATGTGAAGGTCAAACAGATTCCTCCGAAACCATTGAGCGACAGAGCAAGAAAGATCAGGGCAGAAAGGACTGGAAAAAGAAAAAGACACAGAATAATAAGAAACCCTATCAAATTATCTTGTAATTGATGCATTGTGTATGTGGGTCATTGGTATTGTTTTTGGATTTTACGCATTTTCCAATCGGACCTGCTGATTAACATTTACATTTATTTATTTTATGGCATTTGGAAGACGTCCTTATCCAGAGCGACTTACAGAATACAGATACATCCTCATACTGGTTCACTAGGTCAGGGACTAAGAGTACTATCAGTCTAAAAACCCTGTTGGGGAGGTAGTATAGTATGAAATACACAACACAAAAGACAACAATTTTTCTTTCTTTCTGTTTTTTTTTCTTAAATAACACAGTACTAATATATATACAGTATTTTACACTGTGAAATATGACATGGCACAGATGTTCCACGTATTGTGTTATATACATGAATATAACACGTATTGTGTTACTGCACGTCTCCCTCACAACTGTGGCATTTCCCTTAACTTGGCTACAAAAGTTTGCAAAGAATCAGTTTGGTTACTTTGATACTGTCACTATCACATCAGTACAGAATATTTCCTGACCAATATGATACAAGAGTATCAAAATGGAAAAATTAAACTCTGCGTGTGTGTGTGTGTGTGCGTATAATTAGCATGTGTGTGCTTGCCATATCTTTGACTCACCTTGAGGCTGATATGCTGACACAGACATCATTGCACAGGAGAGAGCAAAACACGCGCTGAGAGACAAACAGATTGGCAGTGAATTTAATGTGACCAGACAAGGGGATTGATTAAATTGTAGGCCTTTTGCATTATTTCTGAGATTTACTTGATTATTCCCTTACCAAGAAAATGTGGTAACAAATAAAGCATAACAAAAAAAATTCTCATTTCAGATGTGAATACACGTTTGCAATTTACAGTTTGCAAATATAACATCGCTTGTTACACTTCCTGTGGGTTTGTAATCATCTATTTATAAATATAGCACTGTGTTAATATACCATCATCATAGACATGGGAGGTTTCTATAAAGAAAATTCACTGAAAGCAAAGGTGCATGTTTGGATCTCATTGGATCAAAAAAAGGCCATGCTGATTAACCTGGGAGTAAACAGTACTCGTGTACTGATTCATCTTCAGTAACTGTTTTATCTTGGTCAGGGATGCTGTGGGTTAAATTACAAGATATCAGGGGCAGGTATAGACAGAATACCTGCAGGAAGGGCTGGACTGATCATAAATCCTTCAGGAATTAATGGGAGTGAGATTAAAGCAACACCTCTAAGTGAAAGTATGAGAAGACTGAATAGAAGTTTTATGCTCATTTATGCTCATCACTATGATTAATGTTCTGTTTGTATTTACATTTCTCTCAAGAAGTTTGGGATCATGAGGAACAATGAGGAACAAAATTGTGTCACATTGCTGCGCTTATAAGAACATTAAAGGTGCTACTTGTAGTGTGTTAACATGTTCCTAGCCTTGTAACAGTCATATATTTTTAGGAGTACCTAGAAAAATGTATGGTTTGCAATAAACTCATGCAATGGACCTGGCTAGTTTCTTTATTTCAAGCAAATTAAATTTTTTTTTTTACTGGCCCAGAACTTAGTCCCGCCCCCAGCAGGAACTGATCAGCTCAGCTCTGCCCCTTTAAGGGGTGGGGTCAGTTGGCAGAAAGGGAAGGCTTATTGATGTTTTCATATATGTTTGTGTGTGCGTGTGTTTATGTGTGTACCTCCCAGTGAGGCGCAGTGGTCTGGGCCCGTATCGGTCCATGAAGATGCCGAGTGGAAGCGTGGCAGCACTGAGCAGGAAGGATCCAATGGTAAAGCCCAGGTTGAGCATCTCCTCCTGCTCTACACATCCGAGCCAATCATCCTCTTGAGCCTCAGTACTAACATTAGCCACCTCTGTCTCATTTTCTAGCAGTGAGACAGAAAGACAGGAGAGACAAAAGAGAAGTGATCAGCGTATGGTTAATTCATGGTTTTGGTCAGCCCTGGCTCTTCTGTCACGGGTGAATGACCCTGACTGGCTGTGTCTGAGTGTGTTTTTCCATCCTTTCTAGGGCAGCTTACCTGTGCAAAGATGTGAGTAAAAGCCCTCGTTTTTCAGCATGATGAGCAGAGATCCCCAACCAAGCAGCACAGCCGAAAATCCCAGATTTTCCACCACTGCTGTGCAGGCCATCCACCATCGCCTCCGGAACGCCTGAGAGAGTGAGGGAGCCAGCCATCTGTCAGAAAATAGAGAAAAAGTGAGAATGAGATTCATCAAATTACACATCAGTAAATGCTTTATTACACTTTTCCAAAGTGATGCATAAACTATAACATATTTCTATATACAGATACAAAAGCGCTGGTTCTTGGCCTGTAAAATCTGTTTGGTTCCAGAACAAAAATGTTGCCGGTCTAGAAACAATAACACTAAAACACAATAATAATAATAATGCCTTAAATTGTTCCTAGACTTGTAACATTCATATATTTTTAAGAATACCTAGAAAAAAAATTACAATAGCATGCAATAAAATCATGCAAAACATGCAATAAAGCCATGCAATGGACCTGTTTCTTTATTTCAAGCAAATCTTTTCTGGCCCAGAATTTAGCCCCACCCTCAGTAGGAACTGAACGGCTCAGCTCTGCCCATTTTTATGGGCGGAGTCAGTTGGCAGTAAGGGAAGGATTACCGAAAGAAGTGGACTTCTACAGCTCTTAATTCTCCCTCTCGGCTAATGTGCCTTTGGGAGGGACAGGAATGAGCATCCAAGTAATCGTTTACAGCAACCTGATAATCGTTTGAAATAAAATATCTCAGACGCACTGCCGAAACGAGTGCTTTAATGCACGCTGCCATTTTCTTTCACAAACAATGAAAAGCAGCTCAAAAGAACACCCATATGAACACACACCTGTTGCTTACCCAAAAGGCCTGAAATAGCTCTAGGCTCTAGATTCCACTGCATCAAACTAAACTTCACAGTTAAAATTCAAAACTCCAACAATCTGAGTATTGGCTAGTCATTATACTCCAGCCACTTTTACTACTGCTCACATGCATATAAAACCAGCGAGTGTGTTTATGTGTATAACTATCTGATTACTGCACAAACTCTGATTTTGGCAATAATCTGATCAGCACATTAACTTACATCGAGTAACCTAATTATCTGGAAATGCTTTATCTGCATAAATCCGATTTATTTTTAGCAAAATTATTACTTTATTCACCAGCAGCGATGTGGTAACATTGACCTTTTAAACCATGTAGCTTCTAAATAGGTTAAATTTTGTAATATTAATATTTTGTAAACAGAGCTTTCATAAACACTATCATTTCATTTTCTCCACATACACATCCTATATTTTTAATTACAGTTGGATTCAAGATTACTGGTCTGCCTTTTTTTTTTTTAACTGATTGTCGTTTTACTTATAAATCATTATTTGGGCTTTTTTATAAAAACTACTGGACTACTGGGTTAAAAATCCAGGTGGCGAGTCTTTAAAATCGAACAATCTCTAACAAATGAAGTCATTAGACTGTTCATATGACCACTTGAACAATCTGATAAAGTCTGAAATAATGAGCTTCCCACATGTACATATAAACTCACTGAGTTGTGCTATATTTGGAGCACAAAACTAGGCTAATAAGTAAACCTCAATACACGTGCTTTGTGTGACCATTCCCTATTTCCATTTGTGTTGTACACAAATAGTGAAAGAGGTCACTCCAGTCCTTTTGGCTACTCGCTGCAGAGGGCTCGTTGCCCAGTTTCACCTGTAATACCGTCATAAACCTTCACATGGAAACAGAGCAGTGTGACCAGGCATAGCCAGCAGGTCAATGAATGTTTCACGACAGCGCTGATACTGGTCATGTTGTCTTAGGCTTACACTTACGCTGTCATGCTGGGTCGGCCTGCATTTTCATGACAGGATTAATGTGCTCCCTTTATTCATTGGAATAAAAAGCACGTGTGCATGTTGTTTTACTTTCCATCATGAATTGCAGGCGTGACAAAACAGAGAGGCGAGACTGACCCGTCACTACAGCTACGGCATAATGACCAGTCAAAAAGAACAAGGAATGGGGAAGAGAAAGAAAAGAAAGGAAAAAAAATCTTTTCATTTGACTTTAACTGAGGGCAAGACTAAAGTGTGTAGGTCAGCCATTCAATGTGGGTTTCTTTGTGTTTAATGTGATTAGACACAGCCCACTAGGTAGCTTTGTCCCCAGCAGCCTGGCTTATGGAGGGATTTCTATTGTAAGTCACACCGCCTATTAGCATACATTCTATTATACACACACACACGCACACACACACATACACACACACACAAGTCCACACAGTGACACACATTTCATTTCTACACTTTGCATAAAAAAAGCACTACAACATTGCGCATTTGAGTGTCCCATAAATTCGAGTGGCAATAAACTGTGTGCAGGGTTTCTCTGTACAAAGGTATCTTTTTAATATGTACATCTAAAATGTGCCCAATTCTGCAAATGTGTCGACACACAACTGTCCAGACGACGCTACTAACGTCCCATCACTCAACTATGAAGAGTGAGTGAGGAAACAAATTGGAAATCACATTAGCACCAGTGTTGCAAAAGGTACCACCAGTCCAATACAACAACGTGGCAGATGTTTTAATATCCTAACTGTCAATAATTTCAAGTCTTTACTTACACAATTCGCACTGTGTTAAAGGTTGTTGTACTACAGAGCGAATCAAATAGTGCAGGTTGCTCTGACATGGCTTGACTAGTCTCATTTTTATGTAGAGTACTTTTAAATGAGCTTAATAACACTGAGATTACACCATTTATCTGTCAGTTATTTTGAATCGACACCTCTAAAGAGTTTATTTCAGTAACGTATTCAATTTTCTGCAGATAGAAACAATCAACATACCAAAAACAGAAATACAAAATTGTATACTGCATTTTGTATTTGTTTAAAACACTATATAAAGAATAACACAATGACAAGAGGGTTTATCTTTTTTTTTAAACTAGCGTTAAACTAGTGTGACAAAAAAAAAACACACACATAAATGTAAACTATCTTAATTATATAAAATTGCAACCTAATTTCATGAGAAATTTGTATGAACTAAAAAAAAAAGTCATTTCAATTTCACGAATTTCAAAGAATGAACGCTAACCCCCTTCCTCCTCCGACCCTAAAATGGATGCCAATTTTGTATTTCTGAAACATTATCTTCGTATATGCAAACTGAGTTGTGCTAGGAATCCACAAATGTGAGGAAATTTTGAAAGTTCATAAGCATATCATAAGCATACCTAGGGAAGTACGATGTTATGTTATCGATACTGCAATTAATTACATCACGATACACTTTTCTGAAAGTATCACGGGTAGCGATAAGTAGTTGGAGTGGCTGGAGGATTAAATATAAATCCTTGTTACATAAAATGCTTTTTCGAGGCATAAACTGAGATATATCACAGAAACCATAATAAAGGTACTCATAATGTCAATGCTGTGTGATGATATGTTGTATTATGTATGTAAAAATTATGATAAATGTTATGTGTCATAAAAATGTCTTCAAGTATTGCGATATGATATTTGTAGCCCTATCAGCCATCTCTAAGTGTAGCTAATAGGCTGTGTAGTGCAGCTAAACAACTTCTGTTTCAGAAATTTCCATGTACAGGCTGTATCTTTCTTTTGTATTTGTCCTTAATCCATTTTTCCGTTCTCACAGAGGCGATAATATGAATATAAAGGATATAAATGAAAAGGGCACATTAAATAAGCACTTGAAGCAAAGTGTTTAAATAAGCAAACACTGTGTGTGTGTATGTGTGTGTGTGTGTGTGTGTGTTCAGCATCCAGCTGCTTCAAGCCAAATGGCCACGACCCTCTTTTCCGCAAAGACTGAAAGGTTTTCCCAAGAGAACTGAAGCCTAAACTTAAACGTTGACTTTTCTTAGAGTTGATAGACCAAACACACAAACACACACACACATACACACACCGAGAGAGAGAGAGAGAGAGAGAAAGAGAGAGAGACTGGGTCATTTTCTCTCACTGAGGCGCCATGTATGTTTCTTCTTAGAGAGGTAGTTGGCTTTTGTTTTACACACACAAACACACACACCCACACAAACACACACCCACACACAAACACACACACGGCCACCCACACAAACACACACATACACACACAAACACACACATACACACACAAACACACACATACACACACACAACCACACACACAAATACACACACACAAATACACACATACACACACACAAACACACACACACAAACACACACAATGCCACAACGGCAACCAATTCTTACGAGTTTAAATGAATTATCTAGGAGTCGAAAGTGTGGTTTTAAAATGAGATAAACGTTTGTAAGAAAGTTATAAAAGTTTGTAGGAAAGTTATAAATGTTTATAAGAAAGTTCTAAAGGTTTGTAAGAAAGTTATAAAGGTTTATAGGAAAGTTATAAATGATAAATTAGACGGTTAAAAGGAAAACAAACACAAAGACAGGCAACAACTAACCGCCAATACGGCTGTAACTGTGTGTAAATGAGGTTACTGTAGTGCCACGTGTGTAATTGTAACACACACACACACACACACACACACACTTAGACTAATGTTTACAGTTCAGTTTTTAAATAAAGGTTTTAATCAACATGTTAATTCTTTAGTTTGTCGTTTATTACTTAAATGGCACCCAACAGGCAGGAAACATTCCGCATCCACTTACTTCATTGTCGGTTTTTTAGCAGCCGCACGTGCGTCTTGTTCAAATCCCTTCCTCTTCAAATCAATGGTGAAAACCGCGAAGCTCGATATAATAACAATGTAGTAACCAACTGAACGCTGTTTTTCAGATGGAAAGGGCTATAGTGAGTTACCTGACTATGTAGTACAGACTAAGTTTTAAATTCTCTCTCAGAGTCTCTTGTCCCTCCCTAGTGCTCAAATGGCCGCTCATATAGCTCTCTCTCTCTCTCCTTCTCTCTCTCTCTCCCTCTCTCTCTTTCTCTCTCTCTCTCTCTCTCTTCTCACCCAGCTGCCACTGTCTCATGTGCCTGTGAAAGCTGAAATTGCCCTAGGCAAAACACTCCATGAATGGAGAGAGATAATAGTCACTGCACTTCCAGCTCACTGTGAAAGGAACCAAAGAATCAAAAGATTCGAACAGCAATTTTGACTCATCGGTCAGAAAAATGATTCACAATCATTTGTTGTTGAATTCTCGAGTCTAATTGGACAGATGTTGATGATTGACAAGAAACTAGAAACTAGTCACATCCATTGCTTAGCAGTATTGAGAATCATAGATTTTGAAATGTATCTTGGAGATTCTACAATTATTATAGGTCTAGAAACACTCAGAAATAACAAATTGTACCTTTAATCATTGTTTAAATCCATTTTAAAGGCAAATTTAAAAAAAAAAAAAAAACAAAGCCTAAATGACATTTTTCAATTAATTCATTCACTCATTCATTCATTCATCATTTTCAGTAACTTCTTCATCTTGGACAGGGTGGCGGTGGATCTGGAGTCTATCCCAAGGACACCGGAGGCAGAAATGCACATGCTGGTTGCAATTCTAGTCCATTCTAGTCCATTAGAGTCAACAGTTTAACTACCATATTTTGGGTGGTGGGAGGAAACCAGAGAACCCAAAGCAAACCCATGTAGACACAGAGAGAATTTTGCACAATCAGTAACCTGAGCTCAGGATCAAATCTAGAGCTGTGAATCAGCAACCACCACCGTAACACTTTTTTGTTATGCTTGACTCTCTAGCTTGTTTGTTTCTAAGCAGTAAAATATAGAAGACCAAATTCTACCATGCAAATCTCGTACTGTGGCCACTGTTGCATACAGAACGCTCTGCAGTTGATGATGATCTGGCAAAATCAAGCCTCTCTTTAATGGAGAATAGCACTTACACAGCAACTGTACTAGCTCTGATTCATCCATTTTACTTTTTGTAATCCCAGCCTATAACAACAGCTGTTCAAGTCCATTTTAGTTTAAAGCAAAGAACGTAATGGATGGATGATAGTAACTATATTATTTGAATCACAGAACTTTCATTTTTCTCATTATATATGGGCTGCCCATGTCTCATTCTCAATAAACCAAAAAATAATAATAATAATGCAGACTGCAGAAATGTCTCCCCCCACATTTTTAATGAATCACTAGAAATTTAGAGCCTGAACTATTTAATAATTTCCCAGTGCTGGTGGAAGCAGACTTTAATTGGCCACCTGGTAAGAAAGGAAATTAGAAACTCGTTCTTTTTTCCATTGCACAGTTGGATAAAATATAAGTAGGTTTCTCTTAAAAAAAAACTTCAAAGGGCCTCAAAAATGCAGTGAGTTGCACAAAAAAGACCTTAAGCTCCATCTTTTTCAAAACTAGATTAGTATTTATTAAGCTAGGTTTATTAAGATTTCCCTTCCCCTCATAAAACCTCTGTCATTTTCAGTGGAATGTTTAAGGAAATCAACAAAGACTGTTTAACATGACAGCTGCCTTTAAGAAAACCCTGGTAACCCAAGAAAAGCGTTTGAGAACAGAGAAAACTCTTCAGGTCACACCATTAAAAAAAACAAAAAACAACAACAACTAATACATTTTATACATTTTCACCAAAGGGGCATTTGCGATTAAAAAAAAATCCCATCACAAAACAAATTTAAATGTAATAAAGCAAATATCTCAAATCTTAGAGCATGCCATATAAGTATACTGGCTTTTGGTGGGTTTATAATGCATAACCCTGTAGGTGGTACTCTAAAATGTGACTGTGGGATTCAAATTATAAGCCCGTTTAAAAGAATATTACCAATTTCATAGCAATCTTGACTGATTGATTGATTGGTTTCTGCACATTTGTCATCATTGTTAGAGTAGGCACTAGACAGAGAAATATATACATGAAACATAGAACTTGTTGAGATTATTAGATTAAATGCCCTTTTAAACAAAAGAGTGTAGAAAATGAAGTTTGTGTAACATAACTATTTTTATTGCTGAGTTAAGATATGCAGATTTTTCCCCCTGTTTGTTATACATAATAAATATTGTTGAAGTCTGCCATCGCCTCATGTGATAAGCATTGTGTTCATTCACATACAGTTATGCGCATCACTAGAATGAAGAAATTAAATAAATAAATTAGGCAAATTTTTTAAATCTATGTTTGTGTGACATCTGCTGGCAGGATGAATGAGTGCTGCAACTGAAAATCACTGATGTTATCATTATCAAAGTTTAACTGCTTCTTCAGTGATGATTTTCTTCAGTCATCCACTTTTTCGAGTTAATAACAGAGTGAATGGGATCCTGACTAAAAGTGAATGGGCCATTCCTAAACCATTCACCAAGGATGTGCATTTAATTGAAACTGTAACACAGCTACACACCACACCCACTGAGTTATTGTTGTATTGATGTATATTGACCTAAGTAGTATAGTCTGCATTAATACGTGTCGTTTCAATTACATTACAATGCATTACTGTACCTACAATCTATGAATTTAGATTAGATTAGATTAGATTCAACATTATTGTCATTGTGCAGAGTACAAGTACAGAGCCAGTGAAATGCAGGTAGCATCTAACCAGAAGTGCAAATAGCAATCAATATGTCTATATCTATGTGTATATGTATATACATATGTACATGTATATGTTTGTTATATATGGTTATATATAGATATAGATATATAGAGAGTGAGAGAGAGAGGGAGAGAGAGAGAGAGAGTTAGAGAAAGAAGAGACCAGCTCAGTGCAATGACAAGGTGTACAAATATAGAAGGTACATTGTACGGAGTTTACTTGGAACCCTCTCTAAAAGATAAACCTTCGTTGTTCTTAAGTGACGTCCCAGAAACCAAACCAAAAACCTTGAACCTCAGCAGTCTGTCCCTTGTTTTTCTCATAACGATGAAGAATAACAGAACTCTGTAACAGTAGAAGCTACTGAGTAGTAGTGACTCAGTGAGATATGTTGTCTTGCTCCCTGGCATCCTGTAGAGGACATGAGTAAAAGTTTTCACTCAGTCCTGTTGACATTATCAAAGTTTGGTTTGCTTTGAGTATCTGGGTCACGTGACTTGGTTTAAGTTACCTGAGATTGTTTAGTCAGCCTGCCCAGAAACCATCATGACCACCCAGGATTGGCAAAGAGAATGTATCTCTTTGTTACGTGTTTGTTTGTGTGTATCTGTCTGTTTCTTTATTAAATCCATTCAAAGTTCATTGCAATTTACGTTGGCTGCTCCTCCATTTTTAAAAAGGCGAGGAATAATATGCATTTGTTGTTACTCTTGATGGTCTTAGGACTGAAGATTGAAGTTGATGCAATTCACTTGGTAGGGTCGGATGGACTCTGTTGCATAATTTAATTTGAAAAAATAAAAAAACTGAAAGAATATGTATGGTGTGCTAGAAAAAGAGAGGAAGACAGAAACTCATCATTTTGATTTTAACTTTTTTCATTAAAAAACATTTAAAAATTATAAATTTGACTTTTTTTAATAGGGCCTTAATAGGGCAACATATCCTGGGAGATACAACTCATAAAAATATACAATATCAACTTTCTTTAACATGTGTTCCTTAAGTCCAACTGAGTTAAAAAGTAACATGAAATTTGCATTTGATGATTTTTTTGATTACTTATTTTTGATTTACACACCAGGAAAATATTAGGAAACCGAATGCCGTAAAAGTTTCTAGTACGATACAAACATTTCACAACATATACAAAATATATACATGTAGTCTAGCTGTTCTAAATATAGCTTGGATGTAGATGTATTTCCAGTAAGCAAAACATACAAGCGATCTTTAGGTGCAAAATTTATACAATGATTTTAAACTCATATAATTTGATCAGTTTATTATTCTTATTCTTATTATTTTATACATTATAAGGCTTACCCTTTTGGAACACATCCTTAAAGGAACTGAAACATATTTACCAGCAGGGTTACTGGGATAATTATAATAATGATAAGGTTACTGACATATTACATTGAAATATACTTTTACTGCTCAGACTTTGAACAATATTAACTGAGTAAAATAATTTTCATGGTCTTAAAGTAAAATATAAATGCTTGAGGTACAGTATATTGGAAGTAGAGTAGTAAAAAGGTGAGCAAAGATTTTTAAGGACAAATATTTTTACTGTTAATGAAAGTACTGAAATCCAAATGCATTAGAAAACACAATAATACTAGACAAATCTGGTTTCGCTCTTTACTGAGACTGTGGTTCTTTTGGAAAGGTACTTCACTTTATTGTTCAAAAGAGAAAATAAAACCTATATGTTAAACCTATATTATGTGGCCAGTATGTTTTTGGAACATATATTAAGGTAAAATAATCCAATTTGTTAATGTTCTTTCATGTTTATGTCTCAGATGTTCCAGAGTTAAAAGATTAAATTAACTAACAAGGTGGAGTAGCTATCAAATATTGATATTTACTGGCAATATAACTAGTGCACTTTTAGAAAAGAGTATGCTCATCATACTAGAGTTATTCAAAATGTTTCCCTGATTTGGAGGATTTTCCTGTTTTGCATTAGACTAGACTAGAGATTTACTACTGTATCCTCAGCATGTCTGAAATACCCCTTTCCTTCGGTCAGATTGTGCAAGATTCATCTGTACTAATCACTTAAAAAACAACATTTCTTAGCTGTAATCTTGAAGTGCAGAGACTTTTTCCTGCAGCTGTTTCCTCTGACTTTCGACTACATCACTGTGATAGTCACGCATGGGATAAAAAAATCATAACCAGCAAGGACATGTCGAGAGGTCCAATTTCTATAAACTGTTCAGCCCCACAAATCCAAATATGCTGGTTCACTTGAAATATGTCAAATGTATTAAAATTTCTGTTTCATGCTGTAATTAATGAAGCTGCATCAGTTAAGCAGGCCCTGATGATGCTGCTGCGTCTTGATCACATCCCTAAACATGAAATATGAGTACATTTATTTCATTACTGTGTTTATGCGGCATCTAACAATATTAAATTCCACCTGATTACATCTTCTTTCTTTAAATTATAATTCTAAAGTTTCTTATTACTCAATACCACTGTCTTCCACACGTACTCACTTTTCAGGAAATACTGGAACACAAGAAAAATCAAACTACTGAGTAGTCAGTCTGGAATTGTATTTTTTTTTTTTACATTAACTGATAATAATAATATTATCTTCACATATGATATGACTGATTGTTTTGAGTAATTTCTGGATTACATTACTGTCTGACAGTTCAACTGATTTGCTATATAGTGTGCATTTATGTATTTAGTGTGACAGACATATTAGATATTTACTATCACTTGTGTGACACTGCTTTTGGAGTCTAATACACAGTGCATAAGCTAAGAGCTAAGCTTTAAAATATTAACTGCTAGTTTTTGTGTCACAAACATTTCATAGTACTTTACACTTCTCAGATAAAATGCCTCCTGAAAAACCCCAACGCTGGAAGAAGGTGTGTTAATGTTACACCCACAGGACTTTTGTCAAATAAAGTTTCTTCTGCTGAGACGCAGCAGTGACGTGCTTCATTTCCTGTTTCCCTTTTCTTATGACTCGGTTTTCAGCAGTACTGTAATTTTCCTGGCAGCTTAAAAGAGGCGGGTTCCAACTTGATAATGTCTGTGCTACACATTTGGGACGCACGTTCAGTCATAGCCCTTCTTTTTTTTGGTTCTGCAAGATGCTCAGTAACACTTACAGCTCATTTCCTTATAAAACTGCACAAATTGTACCTGAGACTACTATTTTTTTTAAAAGCAAAGGGTCGTAACACCAAATATTGACTTTGTTTCATTTATTACTGTTTGCTGCTCTTTATAGTTTTTTTTAAAATGTAGAAACATTTAATTTCATTATTTTTGAAGGCGTTTTTGCTCTACAGCATTCCTTTGCATGTGCCTAATACTTTTGCGCAGTACTGTATCTGCAAAGTTTATATTAAAATATTCCAGTTTCGGTGAGCCTGTACCCACTGTTGCATCAGATTCCTGTTCTTGGCTGACAGGATTGTAACCCGATGTAGTCTTCTGCTGTTGTAGCTCATCCACCTCAAGATTCAATATACTGTGCATTCTGAGATGCTTTTCTGCTCACCACGGTTGTAAAGAGTGGTTATCTGAGTTACTATTGAATTCATGTCAGCTTAAACCTGTCTGTCCGTTCTCCTCTAATCTCTATCATGGCATTTCCACCCACTGAACTGCTGCTCTTTGGATGTTTTTTGTTGTGCATTAAAATCCCAGGAGAGCAGGAGACCAGTTTCTGAAATACTCAGATCATCTTGACTGGCACCAACAGCCATGGTCATGGTCACTGAGATCACATTTTTTCCCCCCATGCTGATGTTTGATGTGAACATGAATTGAAACTCTTGACATGTATCTGTGTGACTTTATGCATTGTGCTGCTGCCACTTGTTTAGCTGATTGGATAATTGCATGAATGTTTCCTTTCATCTCATCTCTAGTGTACGACCCCTGCTGTTTGTCTTGTTATTGAGAAAGCATTTTCATAGTGACTGGAAAAGACAATTTTATATTTTCATGATTTTGCATCTGTTAGATAATTGCAATAACTGGTTACACAAGTAGCACATTTCTAAACATTAATAAAAGTCTAATAAATATAAAGAATTCCAGTAAAAGCTATGCATTCTACAAAATAATGTACAATCAAATAAATAAATAAATAAATAAATAAATAGACCCTCACATATAACTTGGACCTAATGACAATTATTTAAAACAAAACATGAATAAAAATCTGTTCTGTTGTTGGAAATTTCAGAAATTAAAAAGCTCTGTGGCTCCAATTCATCTGTACTGATGGGGTCCATGGAATTTCTTTTACAGTTTAAAGACTGCAAAAAGTTTGAGAACCATTGTTATAGCCTAGCATAAGAAACTGCATAGCATGTACTGTGTAAAGGTACAGGAAACTACTTTTCCCATTGGTGATAATTTAGTGCCAGCCAAGACGAGAGGTAAAAAAGGAGATTTCATTAAATCTATATTCACCTATATTCACATTATGGATATAACTGAATATAAATATACATTATCCAGAAAGAACAGATAATGCACATTAATTCGATCTAAATATAGATATGAATAGGAGGAGCACTATTCTTTTTATTTTTCGCAGGGCATCTGGCTGAGACTAATTATCAATTTGAATGATATATCTGAGGTTGAGGAACTGTAAAGGTTCAGGAGATGGATAGTAAAAGTTGAAATAATAGCTATTTTTTAATATAATTTGTGAATGAAAAATGAAAGAAAAAAATGATGTTTTTCTTGCACCCCTGGGTGTTTCTGAGAGCATAGTGGTAATGCTCACACACAATGCCCATTTATGGGATAGACCGATATCTACAGATATAGATATTTTGAGCATTAAACAGATAGAGTTACAGATAGTGGCATTGTGTTCCACCCCTAATTTACATAATATAGGAAATATATATACATAAAAAGGTAGTAGTTCAGCAAAGAAAAAAAAAGGTAGTTTTTTCCCCCTTAAGTCATATTGTTTTGTAATGTAACCAGTTAAGATGATAATCTAGTTCTGATTCTACTTTCTGAAACTGTTTGAACAATCAATGCTACATTTAAAACAAGTGTGTGACGCTTCATATGTGCAGTTTACATATAAGCTTTCTTACTAACTTCATAACAAAGAAGAAAATTTTGGACACTACTCATGTCTTGGCTGATCGACTGCACTTGAGGTTAGGGGATAACTGTGTACATTTCATTTTTGGCTGAACGGTTCTTTTCCGCAGGAGGAGCCCATGCCTTACACAAACTGACAAAGGGCGGAGTAATTTGACTGTATTCGGGACACTTCATTTGTATGTAGAAAACCACAATTCAATAATCCTCCATTTATTTTGTAGAAGACAAACATTGCCAAAGTGTGGCCTTAATATTCATTTGTGTTTTGTAAATCTGCCACTCTGTGTCCTTCTTTCCCACAGTTTCTCTGTGTACAGCCATGCAGCTGTATAAATATATCTAAAGCTCCAATCAGGATGATTTGAGTATCGATTTGTTTCAAGGCTTTTAAAATGTCCTAGGCAAGACATCTTGCCATTTTTCATGGTGGATTAATTGTATATGCAAAGAGCTTAAAACATACTCTTCTGGTTACTCCATGGTGTAAGCAGCACCATTTCTGATTTGTTTGGAATCATTGCACTTCCAGAATTTTTTTCGGGTGATAGCATGAGCTACATGTATACAATCTGGTTTAAAGTTATTGAAAATCTTACAGAATAGACCAGGAGTTTATAAAACTCATGAAAAGTGATGTCATCAGTGTTGACTTGCCATCATCAACATCTCAGGAGCCATCAGCAGGTCCAGACTTTGCTAAATACTTTTTATTTATTTATTTTTTTTTTTAAGAAATTGTAGTTATTTAACAATGAAAAACATATAAATACTCCTCTGGTGAAGCTACATTTATGAAAGAAATCTTCAGTCAGTTTCAACACTTTGAGGTAATGCTGTTCCTTAAATGTTTCACTCTGCTGTGAAATTCTTCAGGACTTCTCAGTTGTGTGACAAGCTGCATTTTTTCATCTTATCAACTAAATAGAGAGAAAAAGAGAGGCTGCTGAGGAAAAAACTGCTTATAGCTTCTATAATGCAAGTGATAATGGACATTAAATGTAACTATAAATGGATAAAAAGTATGAGGTGTCATTCACTGATCAATGAAAATTTGCAATCATTGAAAAATAGCTGTGGTTAAAGAGGAAAAGAATCAGTTTCATGGTCATAACAGTGACTATGCTTCATCACACCAACCAATTGTTGATTATTTAACAACAACAGCACGCCCCATTGTGTTTATTCCAAAAAATACTGAATAATATGCTGGGAGGTTAAAGGGTTAATAATACGTTTAGCTATCAGCTAATCGTCATCACCTTAATTTCTAATTCTGATTGTTAAAACTGTTTATATTTATAGCAATATTATCTTTACATGGTAACACTGAAGCCAATAGGATTGTAAGATTAACATGATAAACATCCAGATTTTTACTTTCTCCAAGAAAGACACAGGACGAGGTATCATTTTGTAAACATATTAAAAAATAATAATAATTTTTGCATATATTATTATTATTATTATTATTATATATTATATTATGTACAATAATATATGTAAATATATAAATGTATATATATATATATATATATATATATATATATATGTACAATAATTTTCCTTATATAATGCAATATTCTACTGTGTGATTATTTTACAAAAACTTATATATATTTTAAATATTTTCTGTCTAGCATTACATACTTTACATGAGTGTCCAAAGTATCCACTGAAATGGACATTTCAGAAATTTTTGACTGAAACAGGGAAATAATATTCTTATATCTTTCAGGTTTAAAGTGGATACTATGAACCGAAGCTTCATGTACGGCTTTGCATATTTTTATTAAAGCATTATAACTTGGTAGCTCAGTGAAACTTGTGTAGAAGGAATTTCTTCTCTTTATATCTAATGTGAAAAGACTTTCCAGGACACTTTACGACACATATACAACGTTTATCCTGGGCTGACAAAACACCTTGAAAACTACTTCTGAGTTTCTTTTAACAGTGTTGATTTTTGAAAATAAATGCAGTAATTTGGTTTACTTTGCTTGTTTTTCTGTGGCCTATTCACACGGTTTGAATTAATGTGATTATCTGGGAATTGTTTATTTCAGCATGTTTCGAGTCAGTAGTCAGTCAGCCTCCCACAGGGTCTTGATCAGAGTGGAAATCAGTTCAATTTAGATCTCATTATCATTCCTCAATTTGTCTCCAGATAATTGCACTGCAATCAGTATGAAGACATAAACAGACATCTCTCTCTCTCTCTCTCACACACACACACACACACACACACATGCACACACTTTTAATCCCTCTCTCTCTCTCATGTGGTTTTAATTTTCATCATCAGGCAGTGGTTGGAGTTTGACTGAGCTTGGGTTTCCTCCAGAATCTGGACGAATCCCACCTCCTAATCCTTCATTTTATTGTTCTTTCCTCAGCTTGAGGGTTTGTTGAAGATGTAAAGAGACATAAATATAAAGGAAACTCTATAAGAAGGCAAGTGCACGAACTCCAGCTGTCATACAAACAGTGACCACAAGGGGGCAGCAAAGAACAGAAAATGTATGTACTTGCACTTCTTAATGTTAACAGCATACATAAATCAAACACACTTATTTCTCAAAATTATACACACATTTTGCAATTTTTTATATATATTGTGAGCAAAATGAAATTACCAAAGCCAAGGATATACTATGAAATATTTATGTAAAGTTAAAGACATCATATAAATTCTTGCACATTGTAGCCTTTTTCCTATGAAAAAAGAACAAATTTGTACATTGCCACATAATGTATACTACAACATAATTAATAAAGAAATAACTAATTAATAATTGATTAAAGGAACATAAAAAAAGAATTAAGAGAGCCAATAAAAACAATTGTCTGTTTGTTAAAAGAAGGATCCATTCTTGCATTGTCTACGTCTAATTTTGTCAAACAATGTTGGAAAAATTATTCTGGATGTCTTCTACTTGACACAAGTCACAGTCAACTAGTGCAACCTGCATTTCATTTCATTCAGGCTTTTTATTCTCTCAGACAAAATCGCAAATCTAAAATTGTTAAAAGTGTCTTCTTCCAGGGAAAACTTTTAAAGTTCTATATGTCCATAGAACTCATTTATTCTCTTCAGGAACTGCTTTATCCCAGTCAGGGACGCGGTGGATCCGGAGCCTATCCCTGGAAACCTGGGCTTGAGGCGGAAATATCTGTCAATCCATTACTGGGCACCATCAGCACACACATTCACAGGCATAACCAATCCATGTACATTCACGTCTTGTGGACATTTTTGGAGGAGACCAGACCCCAGAAGAAACCCAGGAGAAGAGAGGGAGAGAACATATGAAACTCTGCACAGACAGTAACCTGCTCAAGATAGCTCAAGATCAAACCCAGGATCTGTGATGTGGCAACATGGCATGATACACCACACCGTCCTAAATAAATAAAGAAAATATATAATATATAATATATAATATAATAAAGAAAAAAAAATGTAAGATATATATTATTATATATAACTATTGTTATATATAACTATTATTATGTATAAATATTATATATAACTATAACTAAGCAGGATTGTTGCTTGTATTGTTTACATCACATACAGTGTTCTCAAATAAAGCTGGAAAAATGATTTTGTCTCTAAATTTATGACTGATGATGTGCTGCAACCTGAATTTCATTTAAGGAATTTTTATTGTTTATTCTCTCAGAAAAAAGGACAAATCTTTGGTTGGACCTCTGGGGACCTATTTAAAATGTTCCACAATAAAATGTTTCTTCGCTGGAAAGAAGAACCAAGTAGAAAATGGTTCTATCCAAGCAGAACCATTTGTAAGAGGATAAGAACTCTTAACTATCTGAAGAACAACTCTTTCTCGTTCCTTAATCTATACCTCCATCTCTAGCTCAATCTTCATTCTCGCGAACTCCTCTCTCTTGGTTTCGTCCCATGTAACAGCAGATGACAGGTGTGACTGATTCACCCTATAAACTGTGCATAAATGCATTCTTAGAAACGCAGAACCGTCTCTGCCTCCTTGTGTTATAATTAAAGATGACATGAGACCGCTTTTCTTTTCCGATACCAATACTGATACTGAAACCTTGAGTATTAAAAAAATCAATGCCAACCTGACATTATTGTTCTTTAAAAACTACTAATCTTTAAAATGATTTTTAAAAATTGGCACACTTAAAAATACATAGCTAGAATCATTAGTTAGGCAAGACTGCAGCTTTCACACAAAAATCATTTACATTGCAAATATAATAAAGTATAAATATTATAAAAATCATCCCTAATCAATCAATCTCTTTATATGCAAACATTTACAAAAAAAACTTTTCCGAACACAGTTCCACGCTTTTCCATTTGTTTCCATTTGTTACAGGAAGATTTTTTGCTGATATCAGCCAAATGCCAATCCTCGGTATTGCATCAGTGGTATTTCTAATTATAATGTTAATAAAAAATCACACTTTGGTGTCACTTTGAAAAGAGAAAGTTTCATACACCACTCTAAAGGGATCTTTGGTTTGTTCCACTGTGGGAAGCTTTGATGTTTCTACATATCTAGAAATCTGGAACAAAGGGTTTTCAATTCACATAGAGTTCCAAGTAGAATCCGTTTAAAAAGCAAAGAACCCTCGAGGGACACTTTTATAAGTGTCCAGACTGTCCAGATGTAGCAGTGTAGAGAGACGTTCTGGAGTTTGTCCTCCTGTTGTCCTGTTTTCTTTTTCAAAGATATGGAACAAGATCTTATTAAGAAATTTGTCCTTAGGAAAAGTGGGAAAAAATGTGCAAAGGAGTTTATAATGAGAACAATTTTCAGTAAAATGTGTTTTACTGCAATTGCTTAAGTAAAAGACAGACGAGCTTTAGTTCTTAAGAATCATGTGTCAGTGTGTATTAAGAGTTTATAAGCATTCATGAAAAACTGTATTGTGTGTCTTTTATGTATAAAGAAATCCATTCACAGATGTGTCTTCTGTTTCTTGTTGCATTATCTTGCTTACAGAAAGTGACATTTTTATTCGGAAGTGTATAAAGAAGCCCATTAGTGTTTGTCTGGCTCAGTTTTTTTTTCAAAGCATGGTTTAGGGAGTGTGTATTGGCATTGAACTTCAGTAAACTGTATTTAAACTTCAGTACTTGTGGTTAAAAAAAAGTTAAAAAGTTACACCAGGGTGTAAGTGTGTGTGAAAAACTGTAAGTGAGAAAGAGATTCAGAATCTTGTCATCCCCCTTTTCATTACACTTCATACAACACTTGTGTGAATGTTGTTTTTGATTTCCCATTGTATGATCTGTTACATTTTCCGAAAACCAAAAACATTCATCCCAACTTTTTTTTAATTTTTTTTATAACTTTTGAGAAATGTGACGACTTATGTTTTGAGAACACTTGAATGTCGATACCGAAACACCCTCTGAGTGTGTGTGTGGGTGTATATGACTAGGCGTGTTCCCTTTTGCTGTTCTGTTACATGCTGAGGTGATTGATGATGCTTGGGTGATTATTATCCAGCACTTCACTGCAGTTTAACCGTCTCCACCTTGTAAAATTGTATGTTTAATAGTATGATTGCTTTGTAACTCCTTGAGGTGCTTTGTGCTTGGATTGGATTCTGTCTCACTTGGAAAATGCTTTGGATGTAAATGAATAAATGGATAAATAGATAAATATTAATGTTAAAAAGGACATACTTTTCGACTTTTATAAGTCGGCCTGTTATACGTTATAAGGCGGTAATTCCCAGCTTGGTCCACTGAGGGCTACACGATGTGAGTTTTAGTTCTGGTTCTAATTACTGTCCGATTTTACTGACAAGCTCTTCTATTTAATAAGTAAGAGAACAGAGAGGATTAGAGCAAACACCTCTAGACACTGTACATAGGCCTCAAGGGAATCTGAAGTTAAATCCCCAACAATAAAAGCAGGATAACTTCAGGATTGTGGTGGTTTCAGTGTCACAATACATTACGGTCCTTAGAATGATGTGAGTCTTAAGGAGAAAATGAGTTGGGACCTCCGGCTACTAAGATGACTGATAACCACAAAAGAAAAAGGGAAGAAGCTGATTTTAAGGTTAAATTGCACAGAACAATTATGTTCAATAGTTTAAGTAAGGAATGATACACTTGCGGGTGTGCTGTTATATGAAAATTCACCCCGACTACTATTACCACCCCGATTATTTTACTAATTCTGAAATGTGTTACTCATGTTCTAACCACATCGATTTGCCAGTGACTGCAATTTCTTAGACATTTTATGTGCAAAATATCAGAT
This sequence comes from Pangasianodon hypophthalmus, assembly GCF_027358585.1. NCBI lineage: Eukaryota > Metazoa > Chordata > Actinopteri > Siluriformes > Pangasiidae > Pangasianodon > Pangasianodon hypophthalmus. The sequence continues at coordinate 5,650,871 of NC_069716.1, forward strand.
ATTTTAACCATTTATAGTTATGTTTCATGTGAAAAAATGTAGCTGCTGTTAGCACTTATAGCAGCTACATACAATTTTTCCTTCACCAGTCTCTTGTTTCTTCTCTCTTGAAGTTAATAAGACCAAAAAACAAAAACAAACATAGCTTGTCATATTACTGTGAAACCGGAAAGCGTAAACCTCTCCGCCCTGAAGACTTTCATGTGGTGGAAAACTTCAAACACACTGGAGACTCCTTCCAAAAATTCTAAATAAATATCTCCTTACAGAAAACATCACAGTATCACCAATTCTACATTTCATTTTATTAACAACACATTTAATTAGTTTATTACTAGACTTAAATTAGGTGGAGCATCCACCATACAAGTCCATGTGAATGAGTTGTTACCATAGAAACTATAATGTATTAGAACATGCACATTAATATAAACATGGAAATTTAATTACATCCAGCAGTTCCGTCAGAGCGACTGTTATAGAAAATTAATCAACTCCTATCATAATTAAGAATTCAGCAGTACTGGGGTGGAAATTCTGGCATTAAGGATTCTACCTTTACTATAAAATACCCTGTTTATGACACTTTGCCCTTTTTTTTATCCTTTCCAGGTGTGATTTTAATACTTCAGAGCAGTCTTCAGACCTCTGAGAGGAGTCAGCATGAAAGGTTCACAAGAGAAGGGGTTCTAGCAGTTCAACTTCTGGGACAGTTATGGATGAAGATTTTATGTGTGCAGTAGTACAGCTGTTTTTTGGATTAATTGATTATTCTTATAATTATTCATGTAACGTTTTCCTCAAAATAATATATATTGGGGTCTAATGGTCTGAGATCAAACTGCAAATCTGGGAATTGTTTTTTTTTTTTTTTCATTTAAAATTGGAAATAGGCAAAAAAACAAAACAAAAAAAAAAAGAGAAAGTTTTAAAATTTTGAAATATTTAAAATAAAGAAAGTAAATGTTCAATGTCTTGAATGTTTAATATTCAAGATTCTACACTATTTTAGCTCCCTATCTCTTCTTCTGAAGCATGCATTCAGACGGCACTCCGATGGATTTGAGCTAAAATGGATCATAAGGTATTGCCTTCAGAAACTCTGAAATTCATGTAAATATTTCAGTGATTCTACTTTTCACTCAACTGTCAATAATATAAATTGTAATGAAAATCGCTGTATTAAATTAGAAAAGAATGTAAAACAGTAGCATTTTCACTAGTGCTCTCAGACTTCTGGACCCCACTGTAGGTTTATAGTGATTAATGGTAAGTCATGGCAAAAAAAAAAAAAAAAGCTCACTTACTATAAAAAATATGATAAAACTAGGAATCCCTGAACTTGTAATTGGAAGCATACTACAATATTTACATTTATATCTAGAATTTCTGTGTTTAGTGTTCTATCATAATTATTTCCCCACAGACATCTGTAACAAGACTGATATTAATATTAATTGTTATTAATAACCTGACTTAAAAACACACCCAAAACATCAACACAGCATTTTCTCACTGCATGCTATAACTTCTGATGCTATTTGAAATCAGTCTCTAAATGCACTTTAATCATATAAGACAAATGTCTCTTTGTCTAAACTGCAAATTTGTTGATAACCACATTGACGTGATAAGATAAAGAGATATTTATTGCACCATTTTCTATCTTTGCATTCCAAACACATTTCAGAATGATGAAACTTCCTCCAGGAAGTGATTTCGATCTTTATTTTTCCCAGTAAGTGTATTTCCTTGATACTTTGATATACCACAGGATGTTGTTTTTTTTGGTTTTTCTGAATTAAATTTCCAAAACATGAGCTACCTTGCCACAAGAATAGCCACGTACACAAATCTAATGCTTGACTTCCATCTCTATACTGTAGATTAGAATAATTAGAGAAATCAAATAGTCAATTCCTTTAAAAATGCTTTTCAACTATTTAAACCTTTTGTGCTTTAAATATATATGTTAACTAGTAATATGCTGATGATGACTGCAGTTTAATGATATTTATGTGTACATGAGGGATTGCAGTCTATTCAAATAATGCATTTTAGAGCTTTTTTAGCACTGTCAGAAACTAGCGTTATCAGGATGATCAGAATCCAGGGTCTCTGATTCAATCCTGAGCTTGAGTCACCGTCTCGGTGTTGCGTGGATTTCCTCTGGGTTCTCCATTTTCCTCCCACTTTCCAAAAACATGCCAGAGTAGGTGTGTTTGAGCGTGTGCGTGGTCTTACTAGCATCCTGTTCAGGGTGTGTTCCGGTGTTCCTGGGTTAGGCTCCAGATCCACCACAACCTGGATAAAAGGCTTACTGAAGATGAATGAATGATCACCACATTTAGCAATCATGTCAATCAATCAATTACAATTCTTGAAGGAGCTTGTGACATGAGTGATAATTTACACACAGAGTATTATTTCATGTTTATTTCAGGGAATTGTACAACAAAAATAGCTGTAAATCAGCAAAATACTCTTTTATTATTTTACAGGATTGTACTGTATGATTGGGCAATTAGAGCAGTGCAGTGGTTTACAGTAGAGTACCGGAAATCTGTAATGATTTATACAGGAGTGAGAATGGTAAAGATTCTCTTGGTGTGGATGATATATTTTTTTTTTTTTTGGTCCTTTATTTTTGCAACCTTTTCACTGTAAAAAAATGCTGTAAATTTACAGTATTTGTTTTACAGCAAAATACTGTTCTATATTTTACAGGATTGTACTTTTAAAAATTAGGCAATTAGAGAAGTGTACTGCTTTTCAGTAATACCAGAAAACACAATGCAATGTGGGATATCTAAAGTTTTTGGCAGGATTGAGAAATTTACAAAAAAAAATTCTCCTTGTATAGACATCTGCAAATTAATGGCTCACTTTTGTGCCCTTTATTTTAGCGTCTATGTTAGGCGAATACAAACCCTGTTTGAGTTTAACTTTATATGCTAGTAAAAACTTTGGTTTGGTAAATCACTGAAATTCATCTTTCAGTGGGAGTTAATTCAGTGGTGGTGGTGGTTGAATCAGTGCAAGCTGCTTAAGATAAACATGGTGACTCAGTAGTTAAGGCTTTGAGTTACAGGTCAGAAGGTTGTGTGTTCAAATCCCAGCACCTCCTAGCTGCCATGGTTGGGTTCATCAGCAAAACCCTTAACCTTCAACGTCTGACTTGTATCCTGTCTCACTTGTAAGTTGCTTTGAATAAACCCGTCATGACCAAGTGTAGTGGGTTATATTTTATACTGTATATTTTGGTTTATACTGTCATTAGTTTATAGCCTGCATGAAGAAGAAATGGTATTGCTGTAACCATATGGAATTACATTTTGTCCCATCTCATCCGTCTCATTTCTGTGTGCTTGACCCTGGCCCCCAGTCTGCATCCTCTAAAGGTCACAGAAGAGGTTTTGAGCCCTTGTAGGGTCTGATTTCTTACCTTGAGAGCCAACATGTGTCTGCAATTTCACCCGCAGTGCTGTGCTGAAACCCATCTGTGTGTGTCTTTTACTCCAAAAGCAGGTGTGCTTCCCCTAAACAGTAGCATTCAAGCATTTAAAAGGAAGGCTCTGGAGAATTTTCATTTTTCATTATTTTAACAGCACGCCTTTACCTTGACAGCTCTCACTAAATGGAACAGAGCATTTCTTGGACTGCGGCTGGGTTGTGGAAAGATACTGTGTTTTAGATAAATTCCTTCCTAATTAGGCCATCAAATGACTAGCCAGAAGTTGACACAAAATAAATACGATCTGCAATGGGACATTGTATTCTGTCATGTACCATTTACACAGTAGCAGCTCAGATATGGTGCATTGCTGAATTCTGAATGGCTTATCTTTATGCATACTTTTCGTTAAATCATTTGCCAATAAATCTGTATCTTGATATACACACAAGATTTCACTGGCTAACTTAATGACAGATGGTGACACAGGTGGTGTCATGTTGGTGCCGGACGTATTTCAGAAAATGTTGATCTCCTGTGATTTTTACGCACAACAGCATCTACGGTTTACAAAAAATGGCGTGAAAAACAGAAAAAAGCATCCAGTGAGCGGCAGTTCTGCAGGCGGAAACACCTTGTTTGTGAGAGAGATCAGAGGAGAATACCTGGACTGGTTTGAGCTGACAGGAAAGCAATAACTAACAACTCAAATAACCACTCTTTACAACCATGTTGTGAAGAAAAGCATCTCAGAACGCACAACATGGCAAAATCATGAGGTGGGTGGCCTACAACAGCAAAAGGCCACATTGAGTTCCACTCCTGTCAGCCAAGAAAGGTAAACTGATGCTTCTAGGGGAACAGACTGACCAAAACTGGACTTTTGAAAAGAAATGAATCATTGGAAAAATCATATGTAGCACGTGCGCTACATGGGTAAATTCTACATTTACATGGGTAAATGTGCGAAATACTAATTGTAAATTAGTTGTAATTGCACATGTGTTTATTCCCATCTGAATACTGCAAGACTTTTCTGCAAGGGATATTAAATAGACTAAACTATGTCTTTCTAAGAACTATGTTCTTTGAACAGTGAATACATTTGAAGTGAATGACTGTACTTGGTGTGGTAGAATTTCTGGACCTAAACAGAATATCACACATTCATGAAAATTTTCTACAATCCAGGAGCCTTACATCAGATCTTACATTTTCAAAATCTGAAAAATGTTTCATTGTACAAATAAATTCCAGCAGCTGCCGTATGTAAACAGCCATGTTTAACAGACTGAAATGGTACAGAAAATGTTCAGTATATGAAACTCAAACATGAAAAGAACTTAAAATCAGTTAGCCATACTGATTTTGCATTTCCTAGGAAACCTCCAGTGACTAACTCCAAGGTTCTGAATGGAAATTATCAGTAGACTAATAAAAATATTCTAACCTACAATAGTGTGTAACATGGTTTCATAAATCTCTTTGAAACCTTGCATAAAGCGAAGACATGTGCTCTTGTAAACTCGTAGGAAAAATAGGCACAATGTTTTACATGCAACAATAACATTTTACAAGATCCCATGACTCTTTAATAAAGTTCCCATAACATTCTTGGAATATCTTGAAATAGCTTTATTAATCACAAGGGAACATTTGTTGTGTTTTTGTGTGCGAAACATTTATGCTAGCTAACTGGGAAACTTGGGACAGTGCAAGGAAGAGCAAACAATGAATTATTATAGTTTCTGTTGTAGTGAGCAGGACAAGTGGCTAAAATTCATGGCAAGGTAACTGAAATTAAACTAGGGTTTAGTTCTCTGTGAACCTTATACTTCTGGATAAATTAATTGTTTCTGTGGTACTTAACAACCTGAAAAATCTAGAAGCTAAGCTAGAATGCAGCAAAGCTATCTGTAGCTAGTTACAACTACAAATCAAGCTGTAGCTAATAGCACCTCCCAGTTATAACAGGACAAATGTTAGAGACATAAAACTTTTACATGTACAGCATTTAGCAGACACGCTTATCCTGGGAAATTAGTCTCCATCATAAACAAATTCTTATGCTGCTATAAAAATCAGACTATCAAGCTAAAACCCTGTTAGCAACTATAGCAAGAAAAACACACAGGTGTTTTTTTTTTGTTTTTTTTTTTAATTAGTGCTCATTTAGAGGTAGGATTTCCAGGTGGTAGGATTTCCAGGTGGTGCTTTGGGTCTTACTTTTGAATTGATTTGGTAAATTTAGGAGCTTTGTGATATAAAATTCTGATTTATATTGTCAATTATTCAGGCTGCACCTAAATCATATGACAGAGCCAGTCCCAGTGCCAGAGATTCAAAAGTGTAGTAATTGTTGCTATTAATTACTCCTAACCCTAACTAATTAAATAATTAGGTATTATTAACATCTCTTCATTTGTAGAAAAGTGATATCAGTCACATGTGCTGATGGTTAGCAAGCAATCAGCTTTTTTGAAAAATTATTTATGCACACCAAAAGAATTTGCATGCCTTCCTTTTCACAGTGCTATATAATTACCACAATGTTCCTATACAGCAGTTAAAGACTTGCAGAATATACTATAATGTTCCTAAAGCAATTAAAAATTTGCAGAATATTTCAGAATGTTATGCCTTCATGTGATATCAGAGGATTTACAAGTTCACAACCTGAAAATTGCACATAAACTTTCCTTCAAGTTATAATTACACTGTCAGAAAAAAGGGTACTAAACCATATATTTTATTGCTCCTGGGGTGGCACCTTTCTCCTTTGTACCTCACTTAATATGTATTTTTCACATGGAAATAGTGTAACTTTAAAAAAGATTTTAAATACATAATTGGATTATAATTACCTTTTAGAGTAAAACTTTAAAGGTACACTATGTACATATTTCTAGGGAAAAGATACACACGAAGTACAGAAGATGTGCATTTGAGAGAACAGCCACAGCGACATAGAATTGTACAGTTTAGTACCAATTTATTTTCCTAAAAAGAACTTATTTTTAATTGTGAGTGATGACATGGATGCTGGCTTAGTTCTGTATCCGTGACCGCTGGTTGCATTATGTAGGCTAATTTTTAAGAATGAAATAGAAGTACCAAAATACATCAGGCCATATTGCTACTTCATAATTATGACTTACGAGTGAGAACCAGGGCCATCAAGAAAGACCACATGAAGGAAGCATAAATCCATCCCACCTGAGAATTAAAATGTGAAAGCTGTTTAGGCCTACTCGTGTTGTTTATTCACGCCTCATTAAATCAGGAACAAACAGGCCCATCGGTCTTTCTTTGATGATGAACGAAAAGCAAGTGTTCTTTCAGATGTGTGCTTCTTTGACGATTTGATGGAACGTCGCCAGTGTAATTTCAAATTGCCGTTAATGAGGGGAACTATTCCCAGGGTGCGCGCACCAGTTCCATCAAGTTCTGCTTTCCAGCGCGCCAAGTGATCACCTGCTCTGTTCCCCCCCTTCTCTGTCTCTCTCAGCGTGAGAAAACCAGTCCTCATCTGTCACACCGTGTTTGGGTCAATGAGAAACAACAGGACGAAATGAGAGAGAGAGAGAGAGAGAGCGAGAGAGAGAGAGAGAGCAGAACGGAATGAAGGAACCTTTAGCTTTCATCCGGATTTTATGGAACCTGCACTGCATGGGCTCATTCGTTTATGTTGAAAATTCTTGGAACTTTTAAAAGCCTCTTAAAATAGGACCAACCGAGAGAGAGAGAGAGAGAGAGAGAGAGAGAGACAGAGAGAGAGCGAGAGACAGAGAGAGAGAGAATGTGTGTGTGTGTGTGTGTGTGTGTGTGCGCGCGCGTGTGTGTGTGTGTATGGGTTGGGGGGCAGACTGTGAGAAGAGATTAAAATGGTAGAATGGCTAAATATGTGTGTGTGTGTGTGTGTATATGTGTGTGTGTGTGTGTGTATATGTGTGTGTGTGTGTGTGTGTGTGTGTGTGTGTGTAAAACAGTGTGGGAGGTTTTTTGGGACTGTAATCTCTGTCGTTCCGTCTGGGACACTAAAAGCTTTTTATTTACCTTTCACTCACACACAGTGCTCTTTGTGAGTGTCCTCATGAACCCATGTGTGCATAAGAGTGCATGAGCGTAAGTGTGTGTGTATGTGTGTGTATGAGAGACTTGGCTAACACACTATTATTGACAGAGTTCAAACACTTCATATTAACACTCTCCCGCCTTTTCAGCTCCTTTGTTTTGTGTTGCTCATTTAAGGGATCTGAGATGCTGCCAGTGAGCATGTCAGACCTCCCATTAGCTTCCACTGAACATTCACTATGTCAACCTATTTTCTCCTTCACTCAACACTTTCCCTCATAAACACAGACACACACACACACACACACACACCAAGAAACCCATCTCTTCAACCCAACCAACACACGTGCAGTGACATTAAAATATATGAACGCTGTCCAAAATAATCATGCACAAAGCAATCATGTTGAATAACACAGAAATACATTACAGCACATTTACACACACCCTGACAAGCACACACAAACTCACACACCTCTGTGGTTACCTGCACTTATCTGGAAAGATGAGTTTAGTAAGCCATAAATCAGTCAGCTGATGCCTGAGGTCTCCCCCCTGCGCCGAGCGGTTGGGAGAGTCGGCCCAGCCCTGCAGCTATGGAGGTGGGAGATTCCATTGCACGGCAGGAGCGGGGGCGGGGGAGCGGCAGGTGAGCGCAGTGCTGTAACAGGAAGGGTTAGGCTAAGGGTAAGAGAAAGCGATATGCCAAAGATTATTATATCACAATCTTTAGACTAATCCTAGATTTTTTTTAAGGTTAGAGTTAATGTTAGTAACATTAGGGTTAGATTTTTCTAGGTTAATATTTTCGTTACTTCTTTATTACTTTCGTTACACATCTTATTCCTTCTATACATTTATATTTATTTTAAATTTATTAGTGTATTATTTTTAAACTGGCAAATAATTGGTATATAACAAATACCTTCTACTACTATTACTACTACGTCTACTACTACTACTACTACTAATAATAACAATAAAAATAAATATAAAATAGCAATACAATAAATAAGAGGGAAAAAACATTAAACCCTTTAAAATAAAACAAATTGTTACAAAATTGTTAATTAGTTATAAACTTTTTGAAAAATGGAAAAAAGGCACAAGACTCTCTCTTAAGGTAGGGGAAAGGGGAATAGTTTCAGAAAAAATTGAGATTTAGGACAAGAAATGGATTTTTTGAAGGCTGGCTAAGGTTCGGGGAGGAAATGAAGTTAAAATAATATAGACTCCAAACACTAAAGCTCTTTATCTGTAGTCTTTAGACAATCCATATCACTTTTCCCTTTTGAAGTACTATAAAAAGGCAAGAATACTGAACACGGAAAGCTGGGGAAACTATATAAAACTACTGTATGTCTGAAAAAATTCTGGAAAGGGAACACATGGAAAGGGCAAAACCTCAGACAAAAATAGTTGAATGATTTTTTTTTTTTTTTTTTTTAGCATTTATGGAGTTAAAATAATTAAGTAATTTAACAAGGTACAAGAGAAGGAAAAATCAATAAAGTTTTAAAAAAACTATACACTAAGCAGCCACTATAATAGGAACACCTGTACACCTGCTTAATAATGCAATTATTCAATCATTTACATTTACATTTACATTTACAATCAACCAATCATGTGGCATTTGTGCAATACATAAAAACATGCAGATACTGGTCAAGAGCTTCAGTTAATGCTCACATCAAAGATCAAACTGGGGAAAATGTGATCTCCGAGACTTTGGCTGTGGCAGGGTTGTTGGTGCCAGATGGGCTGGTTTGAGTATTTCAGAAACTGCTGATCTCCTGGGAATTTCACAAAGCCGTCTCTAGAGTTTACACAGAATGGTGCGAAAAACAAAAAACATTCAGTGAGCGGCAGTTCATGAGAGAGGTCATCGGTAGGTGTTCCTAATAAAATGGCTGGTAAGAATATATAGCCCTATGTAGAGACACAGAGACAGTGGGAGAGAAGGAGAATGTAAAAGAGAGAGCATGAGAGAGTGAAAGAGAGAAGGAGAGAGAGAGAAAGACATAAAATCAGGGCATTCATTTTGGCAAAAGATTTAAAGAAATAAACCGACAAATAAGCCTAGTTTAGCTCGGGAGGAATGCAATAACTCCCCAGGAGACAATGCAATCCTCTGGAGAGAGAAAAGAGGAATTTTTATGTGCTGCAGGTGAGCAAGGATAGAGAGAGAGCGAGAGACAGAGAGAGAGACTGAGAGAGAAAGAGAGAGAGCGACTGAGAGAGGATTAATAAGGGAAACAGAGCAGTAAGACAATGAGCCAGTAAGGAAACAGAATGAGCGATAGGGGAGAAATAAACAATCACTAAAGACGCAGCTGATGAGCTGATGACAGACTGATTGGCAGGAGAAGAGCTGTGAGGACTGGAGAGTCATACTTTTTGTTAGGCATATGGCAAAAAGATTCAGAGAGAGAGAGAGAGAGAGAGAGAGAGAGAATGACATTAGAGATGAAACCAGGCTTTTAGACCAGTACAAATGACACTAGTTACTTGACAGGAGCACGAATACATAAACACACATAGATAAACAGACACACAATTCCACCCACGTACACACACACACAGTGTGATGATGATTCACCAAAAGACTTTCTCAGTGATTCACAGAACCCACATGATCTCACACACACACACACACACACACACACACACACACACGTGTGCACACACTCGGACACAAAGCTGCCTTTGTTGGCTACAAGCGGTCATGTCTTCGGTCATGCTGCGGTCCACGGGACTCTGCATTACGCATTTAAGCCACCGCTCATATACATTATGCGTGTGTGTTTGTGTGTGTGTGGTCATGTATTTAGCTCTCTGCCGGGACCTAATGTTCTCAGAGTTATGGGAATACATGACAGTTTTGTGGGGACATTTGACTGGACACAACACTGCACATTAGCAAGAGAAAATATCATGAATATGGACAAATTTGTCTACTATTTCTTATTATAAATCAAATAGAAGTTTACTCAGCTGTTTTCTTTGATATGTTTTTACTCATTTGAAACCTTTACGTTTTTCTTTTCACAGTTTAATAATTTAATCTTTCTAGAAACAAATACTTAAAATTAAAAAAAGTTATCTGCCAATAGAACAACCTTGAATCTTTCAACCTTGAAATTAATAAAATGTCTAGAAATAGGTTTAATAATCATATTTGTATTGTAATCTTATAATAGGCAATACTAGATAAATTCAACTATATTCAAGATATTTTCATTTGCAAAGATGGCATTTTTGCAGTGTATGAAGAAAAAAAAAGTTTTTATCTGAGAAACTAATCCTGAGGTTGGGGTTAAAGTTAGTTTTACCATTTTCAGGATTAGAGCTGAGGTTGAGGTTAGAGTTACTGACATTTTACTGTGTTAGTATACTGAAAAAAAATAAAATTTAAAGTAAAGGATAATATCAGCTTGTTGTAGACCATTTCTTCTGTAGTTTTTGTTTTCAGCTGAAAAAAATGTTGACATTTTACAACACATTTTATTTAATTTAATTTTTTATTAATTTAGTTTAATTTACTAAAACAGCAAACTTAATAATGTCTTATAATGTCCATGTCTTATCCTTTCTATACATTTCAATTTCAGTAAAGTGTCAAATAAGTGTACTACTACAACTATTACTATTATTGTTACTACTACTACTACTACTACTAATAATAATATAATATATAAAACATTAAAGCATTTTAATAAAATAAATGGTCATAAAATTGTTACTTCATGATTATAAATGTTTTCATGTATTAAGCTCTCTGTGGGGACTCTAGTGTTCCCAAGGGTACAGCGATACATGATAATTTTGTGGGGACATTTTTTTTTTTTTTTGTGAGGATCATTTTGACTGGACATTATGAAGAAAAAACATTCGGAGAACTAATCTTAGATTTCTTTTTCAGTCCTGAGGTTAGGGTTAGATTTAGCTTTTCCAATTTTAGGGTTAGGTGACGTTAGGGTTACTGGTTAGACATTTTACTAGGTTAGTAATTATTTAATGAATTTAATTTTATTTTCTTTACTTTTCTATTATTAAACAGTAAACTTAATAAGCACTGTCTATGCCTTATCCTTTCCTTACAATTTAAGTCACTGGCAAATAAGAGTACAAGTGCTACTACTATTTTACTACTACTACTACTACTGATACTACTACTAATAATAATAATAATAATAATAATAGAGAATAGAGAATATTCATACAATAAACAAAAAAGAAAACCATCAAAGCATTTTAATAAAATAAATTGCAGGAACTTTTAAAAAATGAAAGAAGGCCGTGGAAGCTAGCCACAGTTTGGGCAAAGTCAGATAGTTTCATGATTAGAAAATAAAAAAAATATTTTTATTTCAGACAGGATATGAATTTTTTTTTTTTTGCAGGGTGGCTGAGATTTGGGTAATAAATAAATAAGGTTTACAGGAAGTTAAGGGTTACTGAGGTAAGGGTTTGAGGTCAGGTTTAAGTATCATTAAGCTAAAATAATACACAAGTATGTAGAAACAACACACAAAGGTTACAATAAAGTACTGTTTGTGAGGGTGTGTGTGTGAGAGAGAGAGAGACCAAATTCTCATCAAAAACGCTAAAAACCTAATCAGATAAAACAAAGAGGTTAAGGTTAGGGTCGTGTTTAAACCGTCAGACACACACACACACACACACACACACACATCCTGTATGAACCTCATTAACTATATCCTGTCTTTAGAAATAATTTTATAAAACAAAGGTCTTGTGTGCGTGTGTGTATGCATGTGTGTATATGTTTGTGCGTGTGTGTGTGCATGTGTGTGTGTGTGTGTGTGTGTGTGCAGTGTGTTGGGTGTGGTTTCACAACTGGCCACATGCAGGTGTGTAGCTTGAAGGGATGAGAAAAGTTCCCACTGATTCTTTACTTTTTCCCCAAACACAGACTGGAGGGTGCGCCGCTTCATTCATGTGTGTGTATGTGTGTGTGTGCGTGTGTGTGTGTGTGTGTGTGTGTGTGGCCACAGTGTTTATAGCACATGAATGTAAGGTTGCATTCGTTACCTTAACCGTTCATGCGTACCTTGTGTTTATTGCGTGTGTGCGAGTGTGAGAGCGAGACAGTAGGTGAGTGTGAGGGGAAAAAGGAGAGGCGTGAGAGAGACAGATTGAGGGGAAGAGATGAGACATAGATGAGAGGCTGTGGTGTTAGATGAAAGACTGGCCATAAATTTCATTTAGACAGACTAATAAAACTCTGTATCCTCCGAGTCAGCCTGCTTTCCCCTCGAGCCATGAGACCTCGTTCACACAAACAGGGCAGCCAGAGGAAAAGCACTTCAAACCAGGATTTAATCACGCCACTTGATTTCATTTAATCAAATCGTACCAAAGAATAATAAATAAACCCTTTAATAAATATTACAGAATATTTTTTTACAATATCAAAATATACAAATATAAAGCAATGTCACTTTGCATGTGAAAAAGGATTCCTGGTCCATTTGTGGATGTGCTTCCTTTTAGTGCCACCTCAGTGCGACACACACACACACACACACACACACACACACACACACACACACACACACACACAAAGCACTTATGAACACCAACAATGGGCCTTTTTCCACTGCACATCTTAAAAACCTAAAAACAAAAACTGCCCAAACATGATCCAAGAGCGCTGAGGTTCTAGCTAATCTTTTTTTTTTTTTTTTTTTTTACAGTATGTGATGTCACAGTGATGACAGTAAAAGTAACTGCAGTATACAAAAAAAGAAAAGAAAGAAAGAAAGTGTAAAAACACTTCTGTAAAGTCCAACATGGAAGAAAAGTTTGGATTAACATTATTTTTCCTTTATCTGATCATACATTTATTTAACCAGCAAAATGACTGATGAAAAGTCTCCATGACGAATTCCATTTTGTCAGCAGACAAAAAATAATTGTAAGGATGTTATCAACTCACTAAAACCCACTAAAGTTGGCATCAGATATGATTTGAAAATGAAAGTGTTTCTGTTCATTTGTGCTGCGTTTAAACTGTAAATGCACTGTGCTGACACGTTTTTTTGAGAAATAAAAGGTTGAGAAATAAAACAGCACAATGTTGCTATTGAGGCTCCCACCAGCAACAACGACTCTCAGAAAAAATGGTACTAAACTGTACCGTTGCTTGTCACTGCTTGTCTTCTGTACCTTTATTATGTCTTCCATCTGGGAAAGTGAATATGCGGTATCTTTAAAAATTCGTTTACACCTGCCATCTTTAAGGTTCTTTTATGAGGCTTAAATAAGTATTAAAGACACACAAAGATTTGCATTCCAGACGAAAGGTAAGTAATAAAGCTTCCCTTTTGAGGGGAAAAAAAATCACATGCATTTTGCACAGGATCAAACGTTTCCCACGTGTGATCATGTGAGTAATATGTGATTACATGTGGGGGAAAAACATGTGAAGGTGCATTTCACCATGGAAAAATGAACAAAAAAAAAAAAAGATTCGTTTGTAAAAATCACTTGAAAATTGAAAAATGTGTGAAATATAACATCAGTTATGTCATGTTAATGTAACATTTCTGTAAATACCAGTAACAAGCAATGATATAGTTTAGTGGGTAACTTTCTATGGAGATCATATTTATATATTTATGATCTTTGAACACATTCATATCATGTTATAATGCATTCGTAAGGCATTGCTATAGTAATTTAACACTAATATCAAAGAAAGCCAGGCATACCTTTTCTTTAATAAATAAAAAAGACTTTTCAACTTTTTTTTTTAATTTAGTGCTTTATATCTATATATTGTGTGAAATGAAACACTGGAAATGCTGTTGATTAAAAAACCGAACATAATGCACTAAGAAAACTGGGACTGAACTTCTCTGAATTCTAATAACAATTAATAAATGCATTATTACTATGGCTATAAACTGTAATGGCTTTTCATAAATAATTGAATATATAACAATGAGTATAATGATTTATTAATGCATCATAACATGTTATGAATATATTCACAGGTCATTGTATAGATATAGATAGTCTTCAAAGAAAGTTTTATGGATCAAATTTAGACGATTCTGTGTTCTTTAATCTGAGTTGTGTTATTCTATGCACAAGTAGTTAGGAGTAACGAACTGCTAACCCGACCCTATTCTTGGTACCAATCTTGAGCAGTGGTCAATGAAAAAATAAAGACCTGTATTGCTTTCTGGTGTCAACGGTTCAGACGCTTGCAGTGGAAAAAGGCCCAATATGGCAGTAAGTGGAAGATCACATACTGTAGTGGTTACAAAGACGCATGACACAGCCCATTATGAGAAGTGTGACAGTGTGTGTGAGCATAAAAGCACTCAGTAATCACAAGTCACCATGTGCTGAGTCAGTTTATGAGACAGCAGACACTTTTCTGCCCTTTATTTCCGCTTCATGTCTTCCTTTCATCCATCTCAAAAAGACGGAAATGTGATTCACGTTCCTTAAGCTGCTGACTCGCCTCTCGCTCTGAAAAGCCTGTCTGTCTCTCCTTGTGTCTTCTTTTATTTTGTCAGGATGAGTTCGCTTTTTCCATGCAAGTGCAAAGTGTGAGTCCTTTTGAGTTCCTTTCTCCAAGAACTTTCACTTACTCACTCACTCACACACACACGCACACGCGCGCACACACATAGTCAGACACTCAGACACGGAGTCGCTTCTTCAGTCTGGTGAAGTCCTTGGCTGATCTAAACAGCCAACTCTGCAGCTCTCTGAGTACCCAGAATCCCTCCACTTTCCGTGTGAAGTCGTTGAGGGCAGGGCGTGGCGAGGGAGCGGCCATGCTCAAGTGCGAGTCGACCTCAGTGACCCCGTCTTCGTATGTATAAAGGAGGGAGAGGGGAGAGAGCGGTGGGTGGGGAGAGGATATGGGGTGTCCAGAGCGCCCAGAATGGAGGGACGGAGAGGAAAAGAGGACAGGAACATCCGGTTGGAACTCGTCTGCCTCTTCGTCTCTGCTTATCCTTCGTTCTCTCTCCGTTTCCGTGGGAAGCTGGGCATCGCTGCCTGTGCTGTTGATGTTAAAGTGTTTGCCTTTGCCATATTTGCTGAAATAGTGCGTGGAACTTGTGTGGGTGTTGTTCATGTTGTTATTGTTGTTGCTGTTTGGATCGTAGCTGCGGCTTGTTTGTTTACCGTCATCCTCATCTTCAACAGTCAGCAGTCTTCTCCTCCTCCTCCACCTCTCCAGACCTTCCTCCCGCTCCTCCTCTTCTCTCTCCGCCCAGCTCTCCCCCTCTCTCCGCCTCCCTCTCCTCCCTCGCTCAGCCCTCTCCCTTTCTCTATCCCTCTTCCTCTCGGTTTCATATCCAGCTGTACCGTCCCTCGTTCCTCCCAGGCCACTCTGAACCCGAGACGCATGGTTCCTCAAAGGGGCAGGGCCGTTCGCGTTTGCCCGCTGATACGGCGAAGACAACAGCGGCGTGTATTTCTGAGAAGGCGGAGCGTTGCCGTGCAGGGGCGGGGTGTAGCCCAGGGCGTTCATCAGCCCTGAGATGGAACCCAGGAGTCCACTGAGGCCGGAGCAGAAGTGAAGGAGCGAGCTTTGGAGGTATGGACACAGCGTGGAGCGTGCCAGCTCACGCACAGCACACAGCAGCACACTGTAGGCTCGCTGGTTCTGCGCCAGACGGGCGCCGTTCTCAAGACCACGCCACAGGTCCTCCCGCGTGGCTGCACTGGGAACCGCCAGGGACGAGATGTTGGGCCTCGGCGGGGAGAAGCCTGGGTCACTGAATGGAGGACCGAGATACGAGAGCTGAGGGACAGACAGTGAACACACATCTTAAGCACTTATTATGAATTATGCATCTTTTACTACTTTATCGTATATTACAGAAGACCTAAAAGCCACAGTTATTTTCCACATTTTATTCCACCATCTTGAAAACCCATACAGAAAAGTCGTCCAATTCACACGTTTCATTGTTCACATGCAATTTTTACACATGTGGCTTTTACACACTTCACATGTTATGTTTCAAATATATTTCGCATGTAGTGAATGGGGTTTTACTTTTCCACATGTGATTTTCTCTCATGGGGAATGTGGTTTTACTTTTTATAAACACATACAATCACATGATGCCACACATGCTTACTGGAATTCACATGGTGAAATGAACCTGCACGTGTTTTTCAAATCATCACATATTACACACATAAATCCCATGTGAATAAAGACATATGATTGAATGTGAAATGTATGTGATTTTTCCATAAGGAAAATCAAAACTTAAACAATTTTTTTTGTTGTTGTGAGAGAGTGGGCCTAGAATACCTTAAGCCTGAAAATCATTGTGTGTAGTACTACTCAAATTTACAGTTAAAAGTTTAAAATTATAAACTTTAACCAAAGTAGTTTCCTGTTTTTTTAAGGAATTTTTTGTTGTGTATGTTGTAAAATAATTACTTTGTCATTTAGCTGCTGTAGTCATGAATTAGCCATGGATAGTTGCTACCACACTGTTATCTGTATTCTCCATCTTGCCCTAACACCCACAGCACATCTGATTGGAGAGCACGCGATGATATTCACTGGTAAATTGCAAAAAGTTAAAAAATTCTTTTTCCCCACTCGTCGCATTCTTCTCACTTGGTCTACCCACTGCACCAGATATTCACCTGTCTCCATAGAAAACGAATAGCAGCAGGACAAAAAGCCCTTTGCGTTGCTGTGACGTGAATGTTTTTTGGTTCGTCTCTGGGAGAACCATTAAAGTTTCAATGAACAACAGAAATTCCCTTATAGAGAACCTCTTTAGAAAGCTAGAACTGTTAACCCTCCAAAGAGCTCTCGGTAACAATTTATATGACGGTCATATCTGTAATAAACTATAAGCACATTTCTGTCATGTTATAATGCATTCATAAGGCATTATAGATATAGTTATAATTATTTATCAAAAAATGCATTACACTTTATAGTTATCTTTATAACGCGTTATGAATTGTTAACTTTGTTATCAAGTTAGCATTTTAAGTAGTGTCCAGAACACATTATATCACCAAAGAATACACTATATCACCAAACCCTACTTCACATACGGCTTTATAAGACTTGCCTTGATGTTTTTTCCCTGTAATAAACTTTACAACCTTTGAAAGAACTTTTTTCTTTTTTTTAATGGCTTTAAGTCTATGCAGAACTACAGTTTAGTTTTGGGTTTGGTCAAATTGTGAGACATACAACATTGGAAATGCTGCTGGTTTGATAAATGTCTTTGTTTAAAATCTCTACTTAGAGCTCATAAATACAGCTTGCAAGTTATTATATTTAGGTTACGATACAGTTATAATATCTATAACTGAAATATATCTGTAACTAAAACTGACTTTTTTATTTACAAATAGTTATAACTATGTGTATAATGCCTTATAAATGCATTATAACATGTTATGAATGTATTTATAGGGAAGGATGGAAAAAGTACTGAGAAATAATACTTAAGTAAAAGTATAGCTAATGTGTCAAAAGCGTACTCAATTAAAGTATCCAGCCAAAAAATGTACTCAAGAGAAAGTCTGAAAATTGGTACTTTTACATGTTCTCAAGCATTAAAAAGTAACATATAATTTTTTTTTCACCAATCACCAATACTTACTGTTAATTAAAATTGAACTTGCTGTCTAGTCAGTACTGTTAGCTACTGGAATCGATGCTAGTCTAACCGGGCATTAGCAAAGAAAACAGGCTAATTTAGTTAAATATAATCAGTGAATGTCAGTAAATTAACAAAATGTCAAAATTCAACATGCTTTTCTTTTCAAATTAGATGGATTTCATGGCTTCTAGGGAGCCAAATAAGATGAAACATTACTCCAGCATATTGAAACATTTTACAGAGGTAGGGCCAGGGGCATTCATCCTCAAGTTCAACACTGCATTCTGGTGGCTTATCCATATTTAGACTCAGGATAGCTATTGCATAAACTACATGGTGTAGCATGACAAGGTCACAGTAGACAATTCTTCAAGGTTTTTTCTACATTTATGAACTTGATCAGATGCGTCAAACTAAAATGTAAATAAAATGTGCAGGAGCCTGTTCTGTTGATGTATAGAATAAAGTCATTGGCTGGATGAGAGAATCAGAGACTTTTGAGATTCAATTTAAATAACACTCAAATACAGTAAAAACACCACCCCAAAATAATAGTTAAGCATAGGAACAGAGTTCATTCACAAGGTCATTATACATATGGCTTTCATAGAAAATGTTACCGGGCTTGAGGAAAAGCATTTTCTTCTAAGAGTGTAATATATTTCTATTTTTATTCTGAATAAAAATGTTGGCAGTATGTCGAAATCTACAGCTCATAAATTTTTATACACATTTTACTCAGTGCATAAAAGATTATAATTTTGTTTCAGATGAATGATGGACATTTGCTAATAGCTAGATATATTCTGACTTTTAAAAAAAATTTAAAGGAATTTATTAGTCTCTTTCCCTCTGTTTTTCATCATAGAAAGACGCCACACACACATATGCTCTCTGGACAGAGATGTGAAAAGGAACAAGGAAAGAGGCAAAGGCAGTAAAAAGTATGTGTGAGAAAGGACGAGGATGCCAGAGAGATGAGCGGAAAAAACGCACACATAAACAAAAGCATGCACAACCACAAGCGTACTAAGTCAGACTCACGTAAGTGTCTTTAATTTCCTTCAGCTGGTGGTTCAGGTATTTGGTCAGCTCGTACGTTCTCTCTATCGTGCTCCTCTCGTTGGACAACATCAGCGCGTGGTCCTGCACCTGAACACACCCCACAGCGGCGGCCAACAGCAGCACGAGGTGAGCCTGATGGACTGCAGATTTAAACCAGTAAGAACGAAGAATTCGTTGTTGCTAGCAGATTTATCAATGTGTGTTTCTCAGGATTTATGCTGCACAAATGCTAAAACACACCATTTCTATTGTAAAATACACCACCATCATTACAATGTAAACATGTCGCAAAAACAAGATAATTTATCAGAAACAAAAACGTTGGCGCTCTTATGAGTATCAGATGTCACCCGTTTCATCACCCGCTGTCAACGTAACAGAAAATCAAATCAGACATGCTTACTAAAAGACGGATACTTTGTTTACTGTGCAATTGGCAGTCACTCAGCGAATACTAAATACAACTGTCAGCACTGAATACGCACAAAGCCGAGGGCCTTTTTGTCAAACAGCTTTCAGGGAAAAAAAAAAGGTCAAGAGTTCCTGTCGCTTGTATCATAACTTGCAGAACAGCTGTAAAAAACAAAAAAACAAAATGAAATGGTCAACTCTTTGTGTTCTTGGGATGGAAAGTAAAACTGAGGTCACAAACTCACTCACTCACAAACTCCCTGGGCATGCGATGTAAAAATCCCTCGCAGTTTCTCTACAAGCCTCCGGGTGTTTTGCAAAAGATTTGTCTTGTTTCTTTTGACC
Organism: Pangasianodon hypophthalmus; assembly: GCF_027358585.1. NCBI lineage: Eukaryota > Metazoa > Chordata > Actinopteri > Siluriformes > Pangasiidae > Pangasianodon > Pangasianodon hypophthalmus. The sequence goes on from NC_069716.1 coordinate 5,670,863, forward strand.
TCTTCAAATCTCTCTCTCTCTCTCTCTCTCTCACACACACATGCACACACACATACACACGTATGGTATATATACAGTAAGATTTGGCTGAGTCGCTCCTACTCAGGAAGCATCCCTGTTACGTTAGACTTTAAACATTTGGCACGTGTAAACACAATCAGTGCCATTACTAATTACTTGAAATGGTCCAAACATCATTTGTTCGTTCCGAGCACATACTCTGAGGTGTGGCGTACCAGATAAAGATTCATAATCCTAAAACTTTTAACAGATACTAAGATTTTAATACCAGAATGCTTTAACAAAGACATTAGTTATTAATTAGACTATATGCACACACGTTGTTCTGACAATTCACAATAACCAGCTAGCATTTGGATCATTTGCTAGAATTTGATAAAAATTTTCTTTTTCCTCTAAGATGATTTAGCTTTAATAAATTTTTCAAAAAAAAAGTTAATATGCATACCTGTTTTATTATAGGTCATATCTATAATCATGTTATATTACCGTGTTATAATGCATTCATAAGACATTATACATATTGCCGTAATTATTTATTTTATATATATATATGTGTGTGTGTGAGTGTGTGTGTGTGTGTGTATATATAAAATTATTTATTTTATATATATATATATATATATATATATATATATATATATATATATATATATATATATATATATATAGTTTACTCTTCCTTCTTTATTGTCTCATAGGTGTTTACAAAAAAATTACATATTAAGTTCTTAAATGCAAAACTGTGATTATAAAGATTATAAATCTTTCCAAAGAAACAATAGTGACAATAAAGTACAGGTTAATAAAGTATTTTAATATTACAAAAATATTTGAAAGCTATACCCCATGAAGTTTTATACACACTTTACTCAAAGAATAAAAGAGTGTGATTCTGATTTAGATGAAATGATGGACATTTGTTAATAGCTGATGCTTAGATTTTCTAATAAAAAACAAAGGAACGGGATATTTTGTTATTATATAAAAAAAAAATACACATCTATCTATCTATCTATCTATCTATCTATCTATCTATCTATCTAGGTGATTCCATGACCTGGAAGCCATTTGTGTCCTTCTGTCCTATTACACTTACAAATCTTACAAATTTTACACACAGGTAACTTGTCCAAAGTGCTCTATGCGCATGTTTCAGATTCAAATGTAAAACATTAAAAAAAAAAAAAAACATTTTTAGCCCACTATAACTACACTTTTTCTTTGAAATATAATCATTAAAATACCTTTAATACTTGTATTGTGTTATTATTGCATTACACATTAAACATCCTTTTCCTTTTCTTACTCAGATTTTATACAGTAGATTAAGAAAAACATGCACTGTAGCTTCTCACAGCATTGAGTCCTGTTACCTGAACATATTCACCCCTATGAAATATATGGAACATTCCAGAAATCACATAATGAGCAGAAAGTTGCATCATTCAAATTTCCTGACGATCACAAGAAGAAGAAAATTACAATATATTCTCTCATTATTCTTTATTTTGAATGATATCATGATGTTAAGTGATGAGTTAATTTTGAAAGTACAACCTTGTTACCCAAATTGTTTAAAGGAAATTATTAATTAAAAGAATTAAAAGTTAATAAAATTAAAAGAATTTTAGGTAAATGACTAGAATGGACATATATAGTGTATTTGCTATTTCTATACTAAAACAAATCTCAACCATGTTACTTTCCCTGTTACAGTTACTCATTTAAGAGAAAAAAAATGCAGCATGTCAGCTTTTTTCCAAGATTTTTTCCCCGGAGATGGGTTAACACGTTTTTTTTAAAGGTTACGTGCATGTTTTCTGTGTTGAAAAATGATTAAAAATAAAGTTTAAGATTTACAAGAACTAAATGGCAACATAATTATATAAGAAGCCATTTCTCTATCTAGCTGAATACTGTATACTGTGTGTGTGTGTGTGTGTGTGTGTGTGTGCGTGCATGTGTGTGTGCGTGCAGAATTCAGGATTTATAGTGTGCAAAGGCTACAATACATCATTTCCATTGTAAAATATACCACCATTATGACTCATTATTACAACATGAACACAAATTAGAGCAATGAAAAAAAAAAAAAAAAAAGTTCAGTCTCATTTTGCTAGTTTTGTAGATTACAATTTGTGGGTTCATGGGTTTACATTTATACTTTTAATTATGTTTTGTGAGGAAGTAATGAGACTTACTACTGTGCAAAACTACAGTGCCAGACATGTGGAATTATTTTAAGTGACTGAAAGCACTGTGGCATGCGGGAAAAAACGCAGGTTATAGTTATGATTTCCCAAGCATTGTTTCACAAATTTCTCCCTTGGCGTAACTCGGTAACTCATCACCTCCTGCTCCATCCCCAACCCCTTTTATTTTTTTTAATATGATTCTTGTGTGTTTTTGTCATGTCAACTGGCAACGACAGTGAAGATGCCTTGAGGACAAAACAAAACAGAAAAAAAAACACTCAATTACAGTTTGAAGTTGTGGTTAAAAACAAATACAGGGGATGAGTCATGTTTAAGATGTTAGCGTAGGAAAAGTGTTTTCAGATTTGAAATGTGTCAGGCAAAATCCCTCTTGAGTGAACGAAATCTTATTAGAATACTTTTAGATTCACATTGTGGCAGTGTGCATTAAGTGTGTGAGTGTGTGAGTGTGTGTGTGTGGTCTGGTGTGTTTTTGTTTGGAAATTGCCTTTGCATGTTCCAATTTGGGATACGGTATCTTTGTCCTAAAGCCAATTCACAGTTTACATGCCTTACGTTGGAAAGTTTGCTTATCTGGGTGTTTATGATGAGTGTTTATGATGAGTGTATGTGTGCATGTGTGTGTGCGTGTGTGTGTGAGACCATCATGCGTCTTCGGAACCCTTTTAAGCCTTGAAGTCATGCGGGGAAAATGGCAGCAAATGATCTCTCATACTTCAGAGAGGCTCAGACAGTACTCTAATTTTGTGTGTGCGTGTCTGGGGAAGCCTCAGGGTGTCCTCTAGCACAAACATGGCACACACTCTTTCTTTTGTCTGGCAGCGAGAGGGACACGGTGGAGATGTGTAATTACTTGTTTGAGGCGTTGAGTCTTCAGCAGGTGTGAAATATGTGCTCACAGCCGCTCCTCCTCCTTCTCTTCCCCATCGCTACCTCTCATTTCTCCTCTTTAAACCGTATGCCATCCTTTTGTCCACTCCCGTAACCCTCGCGCCTCTTTCTACCCTCTTTCACCTTCTTCCCTCTTTCGCCAGTTCTCTAATCTACCGCCTTCCCACCCCCCTTTTTCTCTCTCCGTGCTGGCCTCGCTTGTCAAGTTGTTTTTAATCCTCCTCCTGTGCACACCTCCTTTCTCTCCCTTTCTTTTGAAGCAGTTTATCTCTTTTTCGCCCCCAGCCAAAATAACAGCAGCTTATTAACCTCGATTAGGCCTGCCAGTTTTCCTTTTCTCTTCTCTGCCTCTCTTTTCTTCCTCTCTTTTCTTTCAGTCGAAGAAAGGAGAGCCGCGCACAAAAGCTTTTATTAAATATGCTAAGAAAGTTTCACATGTTAAATTGTGCGCTCTAACCACACACTCCACACACTCACGCAAATATAACTTTACAACATAGAGTGACACACCTTTTCCTGACTTCAACTTATGGCAATTATCCCGGGCTTATAGCCTGTAGTGCAATGAACAACTGGGAGTGGGAAAGTTCAGCACCTGATTTCAAGTCCAAAACTTTTAAGAATTAAAAAAAAAAAAAACAGAAATTTTACAAATGCAACTTTCAGTATGCTAGTTATTCTCTTGGCATTGAAACTATTCATTCATATACACCTAGAATAGGATTTGCATTTTTTTTTTCTTTCAAAAACTAATAGAAATATATGATGCTCACCTTTCACTTTAATAGGAACACCTGTCAGCCAATCATGTGGCAGCAGCACAATCATACAGAAAATCATTCAGATCCAGGTCAAGAGCTTCGCTTAATGTTCACGTCAAACATCAGAATGGGGAAGAAATTGATCTCAGTGACTTTGACCTTGGTAGATGGGTTGGTTTGAGTATTTCAAAAAACTGCTGATCTCCTGGGATTTTCACACACAACAGTTTCTACACAGAGTGGTGCAAAAAATACAAAACATCCAGTGACTGTCAGTTCTGCAGTCGGAAACATCTTGCTTGTGAGAGAGGTCAGAGGAGAATGGCCAGAGCCACCAAATAACCACTCTTTACAACCGCGATGAGCAGAAAAGCGTCTCAGAAAGCACAACACTTCAGACCCTGAGGCACATGGACTACAACAGCAGAAGACCACATCGGGTTCAACTCCGGTCAACCAAGAACTGGAATCTGAGGCTAGCGCCAAAGAAAATTGTCAGTGTCACTGAATTCTTTTCAGAAACAGAGAGCAGAAGATCTTGAATCTGAGTTAGTATCATAGAACTCGTGACTGGTGAGTTAGTGTGTCATAAAATATACCTATCACATTCTGATATGCAAATGCAGACCATGGAACATCAGAGGAAAGGGGCAGGGTGTGTAGGGATGTGAACATTTCTGTTTTGCATATCCATAGAGTCTGGATTTCTTCATTCGTTCATTTTCAGTAAGTGCTTTATGCTGGTCATGATAAAGGTGGAGACTATCCTGGGAAAACTGGTCACAGCACAAGAATATACCGTGGATTCAGAGTGTAATGCAACGGTATCTAGATCTGGATCTGTTTAGAGTTCCAAATATCTATATCTGTATACAGATTTAAACCTGAAGGTTGCCTTAAATTGGATTTTTTCTTTTCAAATTTTATTTATTTATTTTGAATGAATGAACCCTACTACTATGTCCATAGAAACATGGGAAAACACTGAAAAAAAAAACACTCAGAGTTAGAAATGCCAGCACTGTCAGCATGGTGTGTGAAGTCGGGCTCCGACAGTTCCTCAACTGAGTATTCTTTCTATCTTATTTCATATCCTATCATGTTCTAACGAATTTAGCTGGCTCAATTTCCCAAAATATAAACAAACAAGTAAACTCTAATTTAATCCACCGCCACTCAGGAAGTTACTAAGGCTAATGAGGTGCTCAGTAGCCTCCTCCTGCCTGCACAGCTTTTATTATTGATCCCAGGCCTGATGCACACCTCTACTCTCAACCAGAGTGTGAAACTTTCTGGCAAGCTTTCTACAAAAAAAAATAAAAAATACTGTGCCTCCTATTAGTAGCTGTTTAATACAAACAATGTATTCACATTTGGTTACACTTCTACAGGCACCATGTAATTCACACCTAGGGGCAATTTATCTTAGCCAATCCACCTCCCGGCATGTTTTTAGGAGGTGGGAGGAAAATGGAGAACCTGGACGAAATCCATGCAGACACGGGGAGATCATGGAATTCAACACAGACAGTAACCTGAGCTGAGGTTCGAACCATGGAGCTGCACGCTACACCACCATGCCAACCATCTGCATTTCTTGATGAGGATAAAAGCATTGAAAAGTAAATTTGCTGCCAGGTTACATGATATTACACAATATTACTTAATATAGGATATAATTTGTACCCCAAATTAAGTTTTGCATGATTTTAATGAATAGTTTTTCATTCTGACATTAATTCTTATTAATAGAGCTACACTGCTTTTGTGTACTTTTTTCCATCCCTGTTTTGATTCACACGTTTCACTGCGTTTGTCTCATGTCCAATTCATCATATACAGTTGGAGAAGGAACACAGAGCAGCGCTGATCCTTCGCCAATATACAGCATGTCTCACACAGGGAGCCCTAATTGTGATTGATGTTTCGATTTTCGGCGCTGACGAAACCAACTGAAAGGGAATTAGGTGGCTGAGCATGATCTAAACACTATCATATTGAGGCAAGCTTTTTCTCTGAGACGTCTCCTCTGAAGTGGATCTCTGAAACCCATTGAGAAATGACGCTTTTTATTAGAGGGGATTTGTGTGTGTATGTGTGTCAAAGAGAAAAAGAGTGTGCACGAGCCAACAGCTGGCAGCAATGATATGATGAGAAATGTGCAGATCAATACATCTTGCTCTTCTCTCAGTCTCTCTCTCACACACACACACACACACGTGCACACACATACGTACGCAGCAGGATATACTTCTCTGATTTGTTGTTGCACTTCACACCCGAGCTTTAGGGAATGCACCGTATCATAAAACATGATATACTTCATAGCGCATCAATAAAAGGTTATGTGAGCCAAATAACCGATCAGGTCCATACACAAAGAGCTTAGTGTTTGCGTGTGTGTGTGTGTATGTGTGTGTGTGTATGTATGTCACTGTGTATGTGGAAGAGTGTGTCTGTAGGGGAGAGTTAGGGGTCAGGGTCCATGTTGTGTGTCTGTGTACAGTTAAAGTGGAGATTTATGTGCAGCCTGCACTCAATCAAATGTGCATTCCTTCACTAACTCAACACACACACACACACACACCAATATGTAGACCGTGAGCATGGAGTACACACTTAAGTATTAGCATCATTCACATGTACCAGCCATCATGTAAAGATCCATCTCCCTCCACACACACAGACACATACACACACACACACACACACACACACGCATACACACACATGGGCACTCAGTCTCCCTGTGGATGCTTGGAAGCGGTTTGAAATTCAAATTGATCACATTTGGCCTGAAACGTTGTCAACTCCGCCAACGAACATCAAAACAAAAGGAGGAATAAAAAAAAAGAATAAAAACCTGGATTTACAACAAATCCCTCAAACCCGTTCCCCTCTTGCTCCTCTCCTCCATCCCTCCTTTTCTGACTGTTTTCCCTTCAGGTCTTACAAAAAAATCTTCTCTCTTTCTCTCTGCACCCTTTGACTCTTGTAATTCCTTTTACCTCTCTAATTACCTTTCTCTTCCTTTTTTTTTAATTATCTGCCCCTCTTGTTCCCCCTCTCTATTTTTCCATCTTCCAGCCTCAGGTTTCTATTAACTCCTGACACGGCCCTCTCATCAAAATAAATAGCGAACGAGCGCAGGGAGCGGTCTACTTATCCGAACTTCCCGTTCTTCACAGAAAAGTGTGGAGAAGGGAAACGTACAAGAGATAGACAGAGAAAGAGAGGGAAGGAGAGAGGGAGTCGGTAAAGCGAGGGGGCCATGTTAATTTGGGAAAAATGTAAACAGCATGTGTAACTGTTCAAACCGTGACCAACTCATTTTATATCATTCCCCTGTGCACTTCTCTCTCTCTCTCTCTCTCTTTCTCTCTCTCTCTCTTTCTCTTTTCTTAACTCACTCTCTACTTTTCTTTCTCTCTCTCTTTCTCTTGGAGGGAATCTGGGCTGCATTAACCCTCACTCTCCATCCCCCTCTCAATCACTCCATCTCTCTATCTCATCCTTTCAAGCTTAAGCTTCTACGCTACTCTACCTCTCTTCCGCTCTCCTTCCATGTTCCTTCTTCCATGTTACCCTCCATCTTTTTTTCGCCTCCCCCCAGATTGTCGCCAAACTTTTTTTCGCGTGGGTAAAAATGCAAATGTGTGGACGGCAGTGACACGCTAATAACAGCGCTGTCTTTTTTACACCATCCATATGCATGAGTCCGAGTGTGTTCGGCAGTCGTGGTTGTGTGATCGCCATGATGGATTAAGTGTGCAAAGCTGGCGTGTGTGTGTGTGAAAGGGACGGAAATAAAAAAAGCACAGAAGATAAACTGGAAGAGGAGGAAGAGAGGGAGCTGGAGGAAGTGTGTGTGTGTGTGTGTGTGTGTGTGTGTGTGTGTGGGTGGTGTGAGCATGACACGCTGCTCTGCTGCTTTCTTTTAGTGTAAATCGCATCATTTCGTCACACACTCATCTTCCTTTTCACAGACATGGTTCCCTGTGGACAGGTGGTATGTAAGGGTCTGTGTGCACCCTAAGTGTGTGTGTGTGTGTGTGTGTGCTCAAACCTTGACTAACATGAATCATGTACTTTCTCATATTAGTGTCAGTTAACAAGGGTGACCCTCGACCTATGAACTCCATCCCTCCCCCTTTGTGTTTCGTTGTGTGTACGTGTTCACGCGTATGTATATGTGTGTGTGTGTGTGTGTGTCCTACTTTGTACACATATATGTCCTCAGAGTGTTAAGTTTTAGTTTTATTAAGAAGCAAAAGGACCCTACCGTGATAGCATAAAAACGCTGACGTTTAGGATAATTCTGGGGCTTTGTGAGGAAAAAAATGCCTTTTTTAGGTTTAAGTTGCTGTTGATATATTAAAAAAAGAGGCAACTACGAGAAAATAAAAAGAAAACCACCGCCAATGAAATCGTTGACTTTATGCTACTGAAATTAAAAACTTTAGGTTTGGAGATTGAGATTTACTACACACTTTATTTCTGTACAGTGACACACACTTATAGAAAAAATCCCCACACAGCAATAACACACTAAGTCCAGTGTGTGTTGCGTGCCTTACAAACTTTTGTAATGATGTCAGTCTTACATGTAAATCACCAAAAATAACAGCGAAAGATTGAGTTACCAGTTACTAGATATAAACCAACAACTCAGTGTACAATACTGCATTTAAATATTTGTTCAAATCCCTTCCTTCCAATCTTCCCAATCTAAATGTGTATACAATCCTATTTCCTAAACCAATTACGTCATTTAGTTCATTTATTTTCACAAGTTAACATATTTTTACCACTATGCTGAGTTTCCAGAGAGTTTCATAATAGTTTCATTGCCTCATTTCAAACTTGCAAACCACATAAGAGCTAAAAGATCAAGTAAGAAAATATTAAAGCCACTCCTCTCATCAGTCAGCTGCTCAAAACCACTCCAGTCCTGAAATCTACTCATATTTTCACAAAGGTTTTATACAATATATTTAGCCGGCACATCCTAAAACACCACAAACAGTTTTTAGAAAAGGAAAAGAGGGAAAAGAAATCATTTCCTGGGATTGCAAACTTCTCCTGATGTGTGACGGATCGAAATATTTCCTTCGTTTTAATTTCCTTCACAATTTTTTTTTTTTTTGAACAATTTCTTAGAATGACACAGAACTAGTTTGGAATGCAATTGTGTAACAGAATGCCTTGTTAAATAAAAAAAAAAAAAAACTTTTCTTTTTTTGGACTGGATAAAAATTCTTTAAAAAAAGTTGAACATTATTTTTAAAAAATACAAAAATGTGACATTTTATTTTATTGTACTATAATAATAATAATAATAATAATAATAATAACAATAATAATAATAATAATAATAATAATGCTGGTTTGCATGTCAGAAATTAAGAAGGAGATCTCTTACCTTCCTGGCGCATCATTTTCCTAATTTTATCTGATATGAACTTTATTTCCTTCCCTTCGCCTTGTGTTGTAAAGTTTATGAAACTTTTTTTGAAACGGATTAACGCTCTTCCGTTACTCCTCCAGACTGTCGGACACGCGCACACACATACACACACACACACACACACACACACACTCCTCCACGGAGAGACTCTTTTACAACTCCGCGACAGTCTATAAAGAGAGGATGAGCGGCTTTAGTAGCACCGATGCGATTCCGCGTGTCCGCTCTGCGCGTGTCCGCTCTGCGCGTGTCCGGCTTGCGCGTGTCCGGCTTGAGTCTGACGGACAGACTCTGAATGAGTGAGTGAGTGAATGAGTGAGTGAGTGACGGAGAAGTGAATTTATAGTCAAGTCCCCCCCTCCTCCTCCTCCTCCTCCTCCTGTCCTCCTCCTCCCCTCTATCCTTCTCCATTCTCTGTCTCTGTGTCTCATTCTCTCTCTCTCTCTCTCTCTCTCTCTCTCTCTCTCTCTCCTCCACCGTGTCTGTTATCAGAGTCTGATTGAGCGCGGCCACGAGGCTCCAAACCGCAAAGCGCCCGCGGGGATTATTATCAGACATTTAATAGCTCCACACTACACTACACTTCATCTCGTCATACATGCCACTGTTAATAAAACAGCAAATTATTAGCTGGACTGAAATAGGGCTGCTTGTAGTGTTCATAACTTTGAGAGTTCATATTTATAGTAAAGAATCATATAGGCAAGCTCGACTCTTCAAGCTCCGGTTAAGTGACTCTTTAGATTCTTTTTTGATGTATCATACCTCTGGTATTACCTGTCTAGCTCTATTTCTTCACCACACCTTTACCTGTCAGTCAAATACACACACACACACACACACACACACACACACACACACACACGCACACAGACTTATAGATTGTGTTTTTTGATGTGAAAATTTCATTTTAAAGATATTTTCTCTAGGCCCATTGTGTATCATGTGACTGGATATAATTGATATAACACTATCTTTGTGATTTCCCTGCATGTAAACCATCTTTTCCAAGCTTTGTCGCCCTCTGGTGGCCGTCAGTGTTTACAGCAGTAGCTCTCAAAGTACACCCTAGGGATCCCCATCAGGGGTATGTGGTACTGTATATTCATTCATTTACCACTTTATTTATTTATTTATTTATTTATTTTACCTATACACCTGCTCATGCACTCACTTATCTAATTATCTACAGGCCAAGAGCTTCAGTTAATGTTTACATCAAACATCATAATGAGGAAAAAAATATGTGATGTTGGTGACTTTGACTACGGCATGGTTATTGGTGCCAGACAGGCTAGTTTGAGTATTTTCAGGATTTTCACACAGAACAGTCTCTAGAGTTTATAAGTTGTGGTGTGAGAAACGAAAACCTGCAGCGAGCGGCAGGGAGGAAATAGCCAGACTGGTTCGAACTGACAAGAGGTGTACAGGTGTTCCTAATAAAGTGGCCAGTGAGTGTACACTCTCAGCAATAAAGGTACCAAACAATACTGTTCCTTGTCACTGGAGTGGGCTAATCAAGGGGACATGTTTCGATTTTTACTATCTATATATTACTTGGAAATCCTTAAAAATAATTGTAAAAAATAATAAATTAATAATTCATAATTAAATAATTTAATATTAATCAGTGGATGTTCAGGACCACTACTCTCAAAGCTAATTAAAGGTACACATGCCCATTCCTTGGTAAAAGATACATAGTAAGGGTACAAAACATGCACCCTTGATGGTAGCACACCAGCAACCAGGAAAAGTACAGTTGGTTCTTTAATTTATGAGAGTATAGCCAGCAGGTCTGTGATGTTTTGACTGTTTGTTTATTACATGATGAAGATAGATATCAGTATGAACTTCTTTTCAACTTATTATTATTATTATAGCCTATTTAAGCCTATACTTCAGTTATTACAGGCAAGCTAATTATAAACCTAACTGATATGAACATGTTTCAAGTTGCAAGTTTTATTTGTCACATATAAGGAGCTATACACAATATGTTCATTGTAGTGAAATGCTTGGTAGCAAGTTCCAGATCTGTGCTTACAGACAATAACAGTAAGTCAAGGCTAAATAGGATGTATGTATGTATGTATGTATATAAAGAGACTATACAATATTCATAGGCCAATGCTACCATCACCATATTTTATATATGCAAGGGGTATTTGGAGCGCAAGAGTGCATGAATCTGTAGTGAGAAATGGAGTACAGATAGTCAAATACGTGTATGTGTTTTCTTAAAGGAAGTATAAACTACAAACTACAATTTTAATAAATCTCAGAAAGGTTCATGTGGCACTAAATTATTTGCCACAGGATAATTAGTTTGAGTTTGCGAGTGAAAATTTCAATAACAAAAAAATTTAGAAATCCGATAAATGAATAAGATGGCATATTTGAATAAACATGTTCAACAGTTGAATAAATAGAATAAATAGATTGCATTCTTAACATTAATCTGTGCTGTGATTAAAAGTGACTCAATGTAAAAAGTTTGGGAAACCCAACCTACATTAAAAAAAAGTGCTCGCATATCTCTCCAAGTCTAAATTATAATAATAAAATATTTCATAGCTGACATTAATAAAAGCAAAGTTAAATAAAAAAGGTCAGTTAATATATCTGTGAAAAGTAAATGTGCAGTTCACAGGTTTGATTGTAGACTTTTGTGATAAGCTACTGAAGGACTGTAGTAAGGCATAAGCAGCTGAAAAGGGGATTTATGGAGTCATGTTTAAAATAGACTGTGGTGTTTATTTCCATTTATTTATCAAGACATTCTTCATGAATCAATGGTGCAATTACATTAGATTAAAAAAAAAAAAAAGCTGAATCCTATATCCTATCCTATATCCTTTATCACCATTCCTCTCCTTATAGAAGATATAATGTTAAGACTTAAATAGAGTTCCCCAAAGTCAGGGCAAAGTCAAATATACAAAATACATATAAATAAATAAATATAAATAAAAATATAGACTATGAACTATAAACTGTATTATACTGCTACTATACTATAATATAATACTAATACTATGTAATGTACTATAATATTACAGCATTATTTATTTATAATTATATTTTAATTACACATTAATAACAATTAAGAAGAACGGGTCCCTGGAGGACAATACCATGCACATTAACATGGAGTTGGTCCTCCTTTGCTGTTATAATAAGCTCCACTCTTCTGGGAAGGCTTTCCACTAGATTTTGGAGCGTGGCTGTGGGGATTTGTGCTCATTCAGCCTGAAGAGCATTAGTGAGATCAGGTACTGATGTTGGTGAGGAGGTCTGGGGTGCAGTCGGTGTTCAGTTCATCCCAAAGGTGTTCAGTGGGTTGAGGTCAGGGCTCTGTGCAGGACACTTGAGTTCTTCCACTCCAACCTTCACACACCATGTGTTCATGGAGCTCGCTTTGTGCACAGGAGCGTTGTCATGCTGGAACAGGTTTGAGTCTCTTATTTCCAGTGAAGGGAAATTGTAATGCTACAGCGTACAAAGACATTCTATGCACTTGTGTGCTTCCAACATTGTGTCAACAGTTTGGGGAAGAAGCGCATATGGTGTGACGATCCGGTATCTACATACAATTTTTTTTTTTAAATATGCATATTGTAACATTGTATGCACTAATAATTAAGTTATTTACAACCGATGTCTTTGTGTTATTGTCACTTGGGCTATCTATTCTATCTATTTTTTTTATTATTATTTAAATGCAACTTATCAATTTACAAACACAAGTTCCAGTTCTCTTTTGTAAATTAAATACATTAGAAGCGTTATAAATTCTAAAGCTTTTCTTAATATTCTTCAACCTAAAGCGCAACCTAAAAGTGCAAAGTCTATTTAAAAACATTACTATTTACATTCTCTATGTGGTGCGCACGCTAGAAGCGGTTGACGTCATTAAACCGGAAATAACATGATCTTTTTCCGGGTCACTGTTCGCTGTTCCCGGACGTTTCACGCGGGAAAAGGGGGAGCAGAGGTATGGTAACAGATTGCCTCTTTTTTCTGTTTTAGTGACCTAAAATTGAGAAATAAACCCATATAAGCAGGTTATTACAATGATAATTTGATGGTGTGTATCTCTTGATCTTGGAATAATGTAATATTTATGCAGGGTATTCATGAAAAACAGGGTAGCACCGTTATGCAGCTAGATAGCTAGCTAAGATGAGTTAGCATACAGCACTGTCTGGGTACTAATAACAGGAGTTTGTATTAAAAGGTGATTTAGACATGAAACTGGGTTGAGAAAAACACAGCAGGGTGATACACACTGTACAAACTCGGTGTAGGTGACAGTTACTGAAGACAGACTTGTGTGTATTGTGTGTTAATCAGGCAGCAGAGATGGGAGACACACTGGAGTTCAATGAGATTTATCAGGAGGTGAAAGGATGCTGGGTGAGACACACACACACACACGCGCACTTCTCTGATCTGACATAAACACAGTGCTCAGTTTGAACCCATGAAGCCTACCGAAGTTCTCTGTGCATTTTATTATTTAGAATTATTTACATTTACATGAGTTATGTATTCCTGTACTTTACAGAATGATGGCCGCTTGAGGTTCAGCAAACAGTCTGTAGTCTACAAAAGCAGTAAGACGGGAAAAGTGGACAGCATCCCTGCCTCTGATCTGTCTCTCGCACAGTGGCGTCGCGTCTGTCTCGGACATGGAATCAAACTGGCCACGAGCAACGGTCACGTCTACAAATATGACGGCTTCAAAGACACGGTAACGATCTGAGGATGCGTTGTGAACAAATATATGTTTATAAATGCACAGTATGTCTTTGTTTTGGAAAACAGATGAATATGGATGCCTTTTTTTTGTGGTTTTACATTAAGTACAAAATAAGTACAAAATCTGATAATAATTCTTTGATGGTGTTTACGAAAGAAAAAAAAGTCTTCATATCTACACGAGTCAGTCAGTCAGTCAATAATGAGACGCGCACATGACGTGAAAAGCCAAACAGGAAGGTAAATTTTTACAGGAAAAATATTTCTTTGGCATGTTGATGATTTCAGATCACACCTCACGCCGTCCTGCTCTGGGTTGACGTTTAATCCGTGGTGACTCGCTTCTCTTTTCTGTTCTGTTTGTGCGCAGTGGGAAAATGAAAGAGATTAGATTACAGTACGCATTCACTGAATAATTTAAACAACGCGGTTTTCTTCACAATGATGCTTTCACAGTCAGTTAACGTTGGTGGTTTTACTTTACTTAATCACTTCATATCACATGCTTTTGTGACCAAAGATGGCCGAGAAATATCATACATTTTAGACGAAATCTCAAGAAACATCTTTGAAACATATTTAAAAAAAGGAAAAAAAAGGCAGAACATTGTCACTTTTTTTTTGCACTGTAGAACTATTTTGAGAGAATTTTCATCCTATAGTCCGACTAATAATTTTTGGCATCTTCGTGTTCACTGTGATACGCAATAAATGTATTCAACTGCTTTTATTGTACAGTGTAAATCAGCCTTACTTTAATATTTGGGGCAAAATCCTGGTGTCTAGGGTTTTCTCTTTAATCTGATAAGATTGTCCTAGTCATATGGCGTTCTTGTGTCCCTTATCAGATAATGACCATATTACTAGTGAGCATGCAAACACACTTATTATGGCTGTAAGTGAATTACAGATAGATCACCCGTGAACAGTCTCATCATTTCTGCAGCCGTACATCACACTTTAAACCTTTAAACTGGCAGAGTGCTGTCCAGATGCAGACCCAGCAAAGTGTTTCAGAGGAAAACCAGTACTTGAGAAGATACAGTCAGAGTATGAAAAACCTGGCCATAGTTCAGCGACTTTAAACATAAACCATCCCAGCTTCTGGAGCACATCCTTATCCAATCATGTGCGTTTATGTAGACGATTTAGCTAAAGGCAGCTCATCAGACCAGAGACTAGCTACAGGGCTAGAGATGTTATAGTGAGTGTTTGCACAGACTTTCATAGGTTTTTCTTTTTATTTACCCTTTCTGGTCTGATTATTCAGCTGACAGTATAGCTTGGATGCATTTCATTTCCTCCACATCGGTAATTCAGGATGGATGTCTTTCCTTTAACTGATTATTAATGCCATTAAAAGGTGACTTGTCCCTGTTCATTCATGTCAGTTGCTTGGAAGAATCTCTATGATTGACAACTGTGGTTGAATATCCTTGATTTCCTCATGTATTTGTTCTAGTTTAACCCTAACCTGGATTTTAATCTGTAATTTGGTTGTTAACTCAGCTAGGATAGTGATGACTTCATAGTGAGACGCATATGATGCATGTTTACCACAGAATATTTTCTCTTTTGTAGCCTTTCTGATTTTAACATAGTCATTATTTATATAAATTTCACATAAATATTTTATTAGGGATGCATTGATACCGATACCAGTTTTGGGTGTTGGTCCAATACCATACTCATTTACTCATACTCATATAAGACATGCTAACATCCTTTACCATAAAATACACTGTGATGTCGCATTAATGACGATTAATGATGACAGTCAAAGCAAAACAGTCGGCAGGCTGTGCTCTGTGAAAAGATGATATACTACAGCATCTTCCTATAGTACAAGTAACCTGATAAAACCTCTTTATGGCGTATGTTTAATAAAGAGCACAAGGTGTTCACAAAGGTGCGAGCACTTCAGTTCAGCGAGCACTGAACACTAAGTAATTCACAGTGCCTTACAGTCATTTTTACTGACCACGCCCTAACAGCTGATGCTGCTCTGCTCTGCACACACAAGTCAGCTGTTCTCACGCTCTCTACTAAAGATACTGTTTAAACGTCGCAACATCTTAAACATAAAACTCATCACGGGGAGTTTGTCGCTCAAAGCACACAGCAGCAACCAACATAAACAGAGCTAAATAAAATGTTCCATGACGCCACTGATTGCTTAATAAGTAGGTTACTCATTTCAGTATCCGTATACACGAATGCCAGAAGTGTGTGTACTCATACTCCGTCTGGAAAAAAAACATGTTTTTGTGGATTCCTGGTCTTTAGTCTATGATTTACTTCATATACTTGTTTTATTGAAGCACCTGGGGTGCGTTTATTGTTGTAAAAGAAATGGTTGACCTGTGTTGGAGCGCACACACGCACGCACGCACACACACACACGCACGCACACACACACACACACACACACAAAAAAAAAATGGTGATGAACTTGATGAGTTGAATCAGAAACTGGCGATTTCCCTGATCAAACACACATAATCGTGTTTAAGTTGGACTAAAGAAGATCTGATGTAATGTTCTATGCAATGCTAAATAGACATCTTCAAAACAAAAATGTTCAGTAGATCTTCTGTGTGTGTGTGTGTGTGTGTGTGTGTAACACATTCAGTGTTTATGTCTGTGTAATTCAAGATGCTGCAGGAAAAGGACGCTTCAAGTCTCTCCGGGATTAATCAGTGGCTTCAGCTAATGGGTGTGTGTGTGTGTGTGTGTGTGTGTGTGTGTGTGTGTGTGTGTGTGTGTGTGTGTGTGTGTGTGTGGTGTCCTAGCGGGAGTGTGTTTTATTAGCTTCCTCGTACACCATCATTCCGGAAAAATGCGCAACATTTCGTGACAAACTAAGACGATGTGATCTGACCTCCATTACTGTTACACACGTGTGTGTATGTGTGTGTTGCACTTAAATATATGGCTCAGCTGCTCACTTTGAATCCTGATGTTTATGCTAGATTGCAGTGAGTGGGGGAAAAAAAACCCGGCTAATTTAAGAACGGAAAATTAGCGTTGTAATGAAAGTTCAGGTTTGTGTATAAAAGCGGGAGAGGAGGTGGATTAGGTGTGTGTTGGTTGTTGTTGCTGTAAGCAGCATTTTTTTGAGCACCAGCACTGCTGAGTGTGCAGATGTGTCTCTCGGTCTCTCTTTCGCTCTCTCTCTTTCTCTTCTTGTCTTGCTCAGAGACACATGCACAGCGCTGGTGTGACATGTGGAAGCGATTGTGCGGTGCTGGATAAATAAACAGTCTGATTGGGCGCGCTCAGTATGAGCCTGTGGCCGGATTACGCACACCTCCACCATCCCAGAGGGCCGCGGGGCGCAGTGCCGTCAGCCGACCTCTTATTAATGAAGCCGCTGCACTGGGAGGGAAGTGAAGAATTAATTCTGTTTACTACTTCTTTCTTCACTCTCTTTGCTCTACAGGACTTTGAGAAAATCTCTGCATTTTTTAAGACCAACTACAAAGTTGAGCTGACAGAAAAGGACATGTGTGTGAAAGGCTGGAACTGGGGAACTGCCAAATTCTCAGGTAAATACACTCCAATATTTATTGGGTATTATAAATAAAATGCTCAATACTCCTAAGTCACATGATGCCTTGAGCAATACCTCTGGTGAAGTGCAAACAAACATTATGATAAATATTAGGGATGCGCCGATGCTGGTGTCGGGTGTACCATGTTATCGTGCTTATTTCTTCGCAGTCGTAAAAAAAAAAGACTCTAATACCAACACAAAATGACAGTGATCTGGACTTATTTCATGATTAATGAAGCAAAAAACAAAGCCGAATGCAAACTGCTCTGCGAGGAACTACGACATCTTCCTACAATACAAGTAACTTGTTAAAACAAAACTCTGCAAAAGGAGTTTGTTACTAACGTAACAGTAGCTAACAAAGATGCAGGCTAGGCAAGAAAAATGTCTACAGGCAATGCTAGTCAAGCAAACATAACAGCTCTTAATCCTGGTTTACGCTTGATGCACGCGGAAGCAGCAGCAACGTGAGCCACATCGTTCATGTCCAAGTACTTGCCTGTATACTTTATATACATCTGGAGTATTAAAAGCGACATCTACGGGATGGCACATTAGAGCCAAAACTTTCCTTTCCATCTGATTCCAAGTCGAACTGTGAAATGTTAAACACACTGATGAGCTCTGTTTCTCTTTAAAATGTTTTGCTGTCGTTGTGATTGTTGTCATGATCTGTGCCTCAAATTTAAAACTCTGATTATTTACTATTTTAGAAATTCCAGAAGATTGGTACACAAAACAGAACTTTTGGCTACTGGAGAGGTTTTTAAAATTCAAACACTCAGTAGAATAGAGAAACCAGTACTCAGTAATGGTCTAGAATCATACATACGTGAGTAGGTTATGAGAAGCGCTTTTCTGAAGCGAAACAAAACCAGCTTTCCACTGCAACCCTACTCGAGCCAAAGAAACTAATGTAGCTAGCTAATGCACTTCACTGGAAATCAAATCGCTGATATTATAAAGAACGAGCCTAGACGTCTAAGTGCATGAACACGTGTGTACTTTTCATGGCCACTATACGCAGTAAACTAGGGAAACAAAATAAAATGTTCAGTGGAATCCCTGATTAATACTGAATACTCATAGTCTAGTACCAGATCTTGTACTTGGGCTGGAAAAAAAGATATCCTTAATAAATACTAATACAGCATCTAAAATGACAGAAACTGGGATCATATTGAAACAAGGTGACACTGTTTTGCTTCACTTTCCTATTATTGAAAGTTGTAAGAAGGGAAATATGAAGACCAATGGAGAGATAGAGAGAGTGGGACCAACCTAAAAGTCTTTGAAGCACATCACTGGCCTCTAATGAGGCCTGTAGAGAGTTACAGTAGTTTGTAAGCACACTGAACCTCGTCACAGTCGAAAAACCGCTGAGCTTGGGTGGTTACTGGAGAAACCGGGGAGGTCCAGACAGCAGGGTGCTCACGCTGTACACCCCTCTCTCTCAGCTGAGGTTTTGCTCTGATTCTCCACACATGGTCCGAATGTTATGAATCCCTAAAGACCACGACATTTTGCTTTCTGGAGCAGTTTTTTATTATAACATTCTTGTTGTGTTGCAGCCACATGTTTAGCATCTCACAGCTGTAGCGGCTGCCGCAGACTGCACACGCCTCAGAGACAAACACGCAACACGACAATTATACTAATATCTCCCAGTCTGAATCTGCAGGGTCACAGGCATCTCTAAATACAGACATCATGTGAAAAACATTGTCGATCAGTCTTTTTATTTTTAACGCCTGTCGTTTATGTGCATTATGCATTCAGGACCGCTGCTGTCATTCGACATTAACGACAGTCCCGCATTCGAGATCCCCCTGGCCAACGTATCGCAGTGCACCACGGGAAAGAACGAGGTCACGGTGGAGTTCCATCAGAACGATGACGCCGAAGTGTCGCTCATGGAGCTCCGCTTTTACGTCCCGCCCACCACAGGAGACGACGGCACAGACCCTGTAGAGGTACACAAACGTGTGTTTGGTAGCATGGTATTAAACCGGGGAATTACGCTGAAAAATATTAGAGTTCACATTATTTCACACAATAAAGCCAAACAAGCAATTCTTAACGTTCCTGTAGCTTTGCCACATGCTGAAATGTAATCATCACTAATGATATTTTGCTGGCCATGGTTCGAAATGTAAAACAGGAAGTCCATCAGGAATGGTATTGTTCCAATTCAGGACACTTTTGTGAATCTTTAGTTCCCCAAAGCCTTGGGAGAAACCTGTTTAAAGTGAAAAGAGGCCCCCTGCTGTACTTCCCTCTCAAATACCATGACCATTTGTCTTTAGATGAACTCCTGAGCAGAGGCCATGGACACACAGCACAGATGAATAAATCCTCATTTGGAGTGAAGTTATAGGATCTCTCTCTCTCTCTCTCTCTCTCTCTCTCTCTCTCTCTCTCTCTCATGCAGGTTTTTTCCCAGAATGTTCTCTCTCAGGCAGATGTTATTCAGGCTACTGGAGATGCTGTGTGTATCTTCAAAGAACTGCAGTGCCTTACGCCCAGAGGAAGGTAAAACCACACGTGCGCACACACACACGCACTCACACACACCCCTGGCCCTTTCGTATTGCTTTTACTTTCACAATTGTTTCACTCAAAGTGTAGAACAATGTACTAAACGTTTAGTAAAATCGTTTTGTCAGTCTTTTTTCTTCTTCTTTTTTTTTTCTTTTATTTATTTTGAATTGTAACCGCATCATGATCTCTACTTTTATAGAAATGTGATCTAAAGAACTTTTACCATTTCCCTGCAGTGCATAACGCACTCATAATGTCCACCATTTAGAAATTTAAGAAAAGTGACATTTTCCCCCTTAACTAGTGTAGAAACTGAGTTTAAACATATCTAGCAGCATTTCATTCTTACCAGTGTACCACCCGCTACTAACTGACACATGTGTGTCTCTCTCACCTCCCATCCAGGTACGATATTCGTATCTATCCCACTTTCCTACATCTGCATGGTAAGACGTTTGACTATAAGATCCCCTACACCACCGTCCTGCGCCTCTTCCTGCTGCCGCATAAGGACCAGAGGCAGATGTTCTTTGTGGTGAGTGTGGATGTTGACTGATTAAAACATACTAGAATACCGATGAGCAATTTTTTTTCATAGCCAGCAAAACGCCAGTTTATTCAAGAAAATACAGTATCAACAGCAAGCAAGAATGTGTTTGTGGTATTACTGCCACCTGCTGGCACTAAGCAGAATCAGTCAGTGAGCTCAGGTGTCAGTGCAGTGATTTCAGTGTACATGACTCGTGTCTCACCTTTTGCTGTCGACTCTTTAAGTTGCTTAAAGAGTAGACTTTATACTTTTCTGGGTTGATTTGGCGTTTTGCTGTAAGTATTTTATTCACCTTTGTTTAACACCAAGAACTCTGATCTTTTTGTCAGTTCAGTAAGCTGTATAGCTGCCAGTAGCCTAAAATAAAAGTAAAACAAAAGCGTCTGTGTATTTATGAAGCACATTTATAAACAATTTAAACATCTATAAGTTATTTAAAGGTGCATTAGTTAGGAAAAATTGTCTCTAATGGTTAAACAGGTGGGGTTGAATAAGATTTGAATGAATTATTATTATTATTATTAATATTATTATTATTATTATTATTTTTAACTCATTTGGGTAATGACAACCTGCCCCCATTTCCACCCGTGTACACAAAGCTCCGCCCTCAAAACTTACAGTGGTTCAAATAGATTTAGCTAGAACACTGACAAGAGGCCACTCAAAATCTAAACAGACATTCTGTACCAGAAGGCGAGTTTCCAAACTGTTTTTTTTTTTTTTTTTTTTTTTTCCCTTTTCCTTTTTCAGCTATTTAATACACTTGTTCTGAGACAATGGCTTAAATTGTAGTTTTCCACATTGTTTGCATGAATAAGAAATGAAAATCCTCACTCATATTGAAACTATTTTAAAACAATGTATGCCTTTACCTGGTTTTAACAGACAGATCCAATGACATCATTTACATTACATTATTAATGGAGCCATTTACAGCTCTTGCTGTGTGTGTGTTGAAACACCATTTTGGATTTGATCCATTTTTGAATTAGATCCGTTTCTGAATTTAAAAAAAAAAAAGAATTTAAAATACTTCTAGGTCATAAGATTGTATGCACCACAATCCTTTCAAGGAAATTTAAATGCTGATAAACTAATGTCTCATCTAGTTAAAAACACAAATGTGGGATAAACTGAAAGTTCAGAATCTGCTTATTCCAACAAGCTAAGAGAAAGAAATTATTGAAATTAAATTGTAGCATGGCTTGTTATTGCCGGTGATAATTTTGACACTAAAGGTTTAATTTGCTTTAGTCTTCACGTCACTAAAATATTACAGAGGCGTACTTCAGATACCTCTTAAAATAATGTAATTTTCACTGGATTGTATTAATTTATTAATACTAATTTATTAGAGCAATATGAAGAGAGATAACATTTTTTCAAGGAAAATGAACAACAGTAAATCAACTCACTGAAAAACATGACTGCTGCTGTGAGGGATCATTAATCTGAACTAAAACAAGCCAATGTTTATTATATGATAGTTATTATGTAATGTATCGTGGAAATGGAAGGTCGGCTAAACGTAACGGTAAACCCTGAGATGTGGAAAGTGATGCATGAGTGTCAGTAAGAGATCTATGAATGGTGTGTTATGGTATAGCAGGCTTTCTTTGTGACACCCCCACACATGTGCGTGCACACACACACACACACACACACACACACACACACACACACACACTGTTTCTTACTGTCTTACTCTCTTTCAGATCAGCTTGGATCCACCCATTAAGCAGGGCCAGACACGCTATCATTTCCTCATCCTCCTCTTCTCCAAAGACGAAGACGTTAACCTCACTCTCAGCATGAGCGAGTGAGTAGCTTGGCCTCTTGTGTTTTTTTTTTTTTTTAATAAATAAAACCTAGCTTTTATGTGTGGCTGTCTCTCTGTGGGTGGGGGAAGGCCCCCTGGCCCCTAGTTACAGTTAAAATGATTTTGTCAGCTATACTGAAAACCTTAGCGCCATCTGACTCTTTAACATACATTTGTTTCTTTTTAACCCCTCTCTCTCTCTCTCGGCAGGGAGGAGGTGGAGAGGCGCTTTGAGGGAAAGCTGAACAAGCACATGTCCGGCTCTCTGTACGAGATGGTCAGCAGGGTCATGAAGGCTCTGGTCAACAGAAAGATCACGGTGCCTGGAAACTTCCAGGGGTGAGACCACGCATGCCTCCACACCCACACTCACACACATCACACAGTGGTTAGAAGAGCATTAGCTGTGGTATTGGGGTCTTGATGCGAGCAGATGCTTTCTTTAATGGCTTCAGTTGTGATCTTTTTAGGAAGTGGGCAAATAAGTGATGTTGGGTTTGCTCAGTCAGCTGTGTGCTGGTTTTTCTATTTTTAGGAAGAAATGCTCCATAAAAACATTAAAGCTGCTTTGAATCCAACACCCAATGTCTTAAGTCCAGTAAAAATCTATGGATGAGAATTTTGGTTATTATTTAACAGCTGGGTTCCTTGACTGAGAAAGCCTGGGGATGGAGGGGAAGAGGTTTGACCTCGCGACGCTCATGTTTGCGCCCTCAATAAAACTTGATGTCAGCAAGTATTTAGCTATCATTTCTATAGTTAGGTTTCTCAAATCTGTTTGTCCACTTATTGTGGAAGACCTTTATCGAGTCTGGCTTGCATCTTTTTCACACATTTCATGTTGAGATTTTTTTTTTTTTTTTTTCCCAGTTTTGTTTTCAGTCTTACTCACCTGTCACCTATGCAGTCTTTTAGACCCTAAGCCCCTCCCCCTAAGGCTACTATACCCAATCAGATAATATATGCCCTTCACAGAAGCTAATAAATGAGAAAAAAGAGCTCCAAAAAGATTTAATTATGTTGCTTAATACTGGACAGATGACGCATAAGCAAAAAAAAAAAATAGTTATGTTTCTTTAAAGGCACATCTTGAAGTGTTTTCTTCTTCTAATACTACAGCAGTTTGCCAAGGATTACAATTCCTATTTATTAAAGAATTACTTTTTATCCATTTATAGTTAGATATGGTGTTGTGGATTGTTATAACTTATAGCAGCTATATATACAAGCCTGTCCCTCTCTGTCTCTCGTGTCTCGTCTAGACAAAAGAAAATGTAGTTTGTCATGTTACTAAGCAACTGCAAAGTGCAATATCCTCCATCCTGAAAACTTTCCCATGGTGGAAAACTTAGTTACAGCTTTAAGTTGGATGGCTACAAAGCTCTGACCCTGGAGACTTCTTTCATTAATGTTAAATAAATGTCTCCTTTGTGTTCTTTGTTACATAACAACACATATATATGACATATAAAAGATAACAAAATTAATAAAAGACCTGTATATAAACCTGTGATTTGTCTTGCAGCTGGGATTACTGTCAGACCTGCAGTTATAGAAAATTTAATCAACACCTTGTGACCAATCATATTTGAGAATTCATCAAATCTTTTGGTATTTAGTAAAGCTGTGAAATTAAAGCATCTGTATCTTGTCACCTGATGTTTATATTTAAAACTTGTTCTTTGTCTCTCTGTCTCTGTGCAGTCATTCAGGTGCTCAGTGCATCACATGCTCGTACAAGGCTACCTCGGGGCTGCTGTATCCTCTGGAGAGGGGCTTTATTTACGTGCACAAACCCCCGGTGCACCTGCGCTTTGAGGAGATCTCCTGCGTGAACTTCGCCCGAGGCACCACCACCACGCGCTCCTTCGACTTTGAGATCGAGACCAAGCAGGGCAACCAGTACACCTTCAGCAGCATCGAGAGGTACATTACCCAGGATTCCCTGTGCAGTACTGCATGTTGAGTATCTAGGTTGTGTTTTTTAACTAGTACAACCACCAAATATAATTTTGCCATTTTCCAATGTGTAAAAACTGCCTGTTGTGTTTCTCCGTCTTGCAGAGAGGAATACGGCAAGCTGTTTGACTTTGTTAATGCCAAGAAGCTGAGCATCAAGAACAGAGGCTTGAAGGAGGTAAAGTAATCACATAGTATATAAACAGATGTAGCTCCAGTGCGTGCGTGACCTGGCTTCATTAGAGACAATAAAAGCTGAACCTAACCATCTAACCACCCCAGGGGTTGGAATTTTTTTGGACTTAATGTACTTAATGACTTGTAAATGTAAATGAATGTAGTTCTTTATCGCCGTCTTATGGACAGGGCGGTGTACTGCAGTCTTTGAGGCTTTGTGTGTGTGTGTGTGTGTGTGTGTGTGTGTGTGTGTGTGTGTGTGTGTAGGACATAAAGGCAACCGGTGGCTACAGTGACTCCGACGAGGATGAGCACGACGCTTATTTGGAGAGGATGAAGGAGGAGGGTAAAATCAGAGAGGAGGGAGACGAGTCAGAGGGTGACAGTGGTGAGTGACGCTGTTGCTGTGTAGCATCTGAAGTGCATGCTCTGTTAGACAAACAAATGTTTTAATTTATTGAATTCTTTGTAAATCATTCCTAAATATGTTGATAATTTAATTGTTTTCTAGCTGTAGCTAGATTAGACTAGCATGCTTTATAACAAAAATCTATTTCTGCAGACGAGTCCTTCAATCCTGGCGAGGAAGATGATGATATCGCTGAAGAGTGAGACTTATGTCTTTTTTTAATGATTTTTCTTTCCTACTTTTGATAGGGTTTGTTTAAAAATCTTTTTTTTTTCTCCTTGTGTGCGTGCATGCTCTCACAGATATGACAGTAATGCCTCGGTGAGCGACAGCGAAGCAGAGGATGATGATAGCGAGGATGAAGGGAAGAAGAAAAAAGTCGAGAAGAAGCCCAAGAAACCGGTGAAAGAGAAGAAGGAGAGAAAACCACGCAAAGAGGTAAATTCTACAAAATTAAACAAATGAAAGTGATTTTTTTTTTTTAAACAAAATATTTTTATGTAGTAGTAATCATTTTTGGTTGATCCTTAATTGCTTCCTTACCCCAAACTCCATATATGGTCGTGGTGTTGGTCATTTTTGCGTAACAGTCATTTGGCTGTGATCAGACATGGTGGCCTTACCACTGAATGCTCAATGAAAGAAAAGGGTCCAAATCTGTTACCATTTAACCTACAGTGTTTGTCCCAAGATGTGTGTGTTCGCAAGTCATTTCTTAGCCTTGCGTTGATGATGCACAGGCACCAGATTCCCACAGAGCCTTAAAAAAAAAAAAAAAAAAAAAGTCCATTCTCGTTTTTTGTTGGGCACACAACCCCGCATATGTCCGAGGGAATAAATAAAAATGTAATTAATACGATCCATGTGTGCAGCATAATTACTTCCTGGTGTGTTGTGAAATGTGCAGTTCTAGTGATGCACAGATGAGCGCATGTTCCTGGGCCAACAAACTAACCACTATACTGTTTATATTAGGACGGTCAAATTTATCTAACAATAGATTTGAAGTTTAGTGATTGCACACATGTAGTATTTATATGCATATAAATATAAATGAGAAAATATTTTATACTGCTACAGACAGTAAACATGGCTGTCATCTGTCTCTCGGACTTGGAGTTCGTGTTGTATATACCACGGAAGGCGAAAATCGCCTGCTTCATAAGCAAAGAAAATGAAAAAGCCTGCAAAAAATTACATTTCCAATTCGTTTTATTTATTTACTCAGAGTTTTGTGGTTGCTGTTATTTAGCAAGATTTTACATTCCACATAAAAATCCACATCTTTTGCAGATCTTTATGTAAGAACATATTTTATGGGAGCACTTATTTACGCTGCCAAAACACAAGCCAAATTTAAAATATTTCCAGTTCACTCTAAATGCTCCTCTCTGTAACCATGATGGTCTTGGGCAATATGACAAAAATATCATATCACGATTATCAAAGGCATTTCTATGTACATGATACAATTCACAATATACAGATTTGCTCATAAACTCCCAGCACTACACTAGTGTTGCAGTTAAAAAAAAAAAAAACTTTAATAATAGTGAAATTGTTTATTATTAATAAACAAGTTTATAATGTAGTTTGTATTTAAAAAATTATCACAATAGCTGCTTCTAATCAGTTACTTTTTAAAAAAAAATCACAATAATATCTCAGAAAAGTGCATTATGATATAGTTTATTGAGATATGGATGAATTAACTACTCAGAGGTCATACCGCATATAGGACATAAACTATTGTTTAAATTTAATTAGAAATCTGACATGATTGAGGTATATGTGCAAATAAATTGTGCCTGTTGAACATTACATGTGTTTATTCAGTCCTTATCCTACATCAGTGTTAATTTAGGCCAAAAGGTTTAGAACATGTTTCAACAGACGTACACTAAGTGACTAAAAGTAGAACATTTTGATCCTAAACATTTTTTTTGCCCTATATACATATCCATATACTGTATGTACTATATATATATATATATATATATATATATATATATATATATATATATATATATATATATATATATATATTTACTTTTATATATTTACAGTATTTACTGTATGTGTGTGTGTGTAATATATACGTGTGTATATATATATATATATATATATATATATATATAATATATATATATAAGCACGACTTGTCCAGCAGAGGGTATTGTCAGGAAATTTTATATAATTAATAAGATTTAAATATAAAATGAGTACCTGAGAAAATATTAACAAAATCATAGTAATACAACACAAATATGTGCTGTGTCTTTCACTAACAGAAGAAGGTGAAGGACGCAGGAGCCCCTAAGAGGCCCATGAGCGCCTACATGCTGTGGTTGAACGCGAACAGAGAGCGGATCAAGTCTGAGAATCCTGGAATCTCTGTCACGGAGATCTCCAAGAAAGCCGGAGAGATGTGGAAACAGATTGACAAAAGCCGCAGAGAGGTAGGTAGTATGATACTGCGTGTCTGTAAGAAGTTATCCTTATACAACCCAACCCTTATACACGGCACAGCTATAATGCGCCTCCTCCTACTGAAACCCATAAACACTCCGGTCTCTGCCCTGTCCGTTATCACTTCCTGTAACGAACCAGCTTCACTTAACCATAAGACACTTAGATAACAATACGGTGGAGTTTAACAGCATTGAAAGATTGGTAAATGTCTTTTCTATCTAACACACTTTGCTGAACCTGAACCCTCTCTCTGTCTGTGTAGGAGTGGGAAAAGAAGGCAGAAGAAGCTAAAAGACAATATGACAGAGCAATGAAAGAATATAAAGAAAGTGGCGGAGGAGCTTCATCATCTGCGGTCAAGTGAGCTAACTGCATATACACACATCCATATACATACTCATGCTTTATTGCTGTATCTTCTACATTGTATGCCACATCTCCATAAAATCTCTCTGCTTAGATTTAAATAGGGTTGTACAGCACTGTGCAATAGTATTTGCCCTCCGTCTACAGTTAGGTTTATGTCTTTAGATAATGTAAACCTAAACAAAGGGACCACATATTAAAAATTATAAATTAGATTATCTACGAAAAGTTATCCAACACCCGTACTGTCAGTGTGCCTGCTTGAACGTATGTACATCCCTGGTTTAGCTTGAGGTTCAGTGGAGTCTCAGAGTTTTAGACATGGTGTTATAACCCCTTCAAGATACTTAAACAAATTTTCTCCCATCTATTCTTGAAATATAATGTGATCAGCTGACTGAGTAACCAAGGTGCTGAATTTTCATATGGGCGACATTGCGTGTTTGAGAAATGATTCATTTTTAAATAAATGTGTTGCCATCGTGCAGGATTGTTTTGTCATTAGATTTTAAATTATTCAGTGGAACAAATGCAAATATTGAGCAAATCAGGAAGAGGCAATACACCGTAACAAGCCACAATAATTAATTATTTCAATCATTGTAGGGGGAATTGGGTCAGAAAGCACTGGAAATGCAAGGGACATACCAGCAACTTTCAAATAAGTCAAAATTATTAAAACCTCAATTTTTGCCAAGAGCAATAATAATCAGTGAGTTGGTTTCTGAAGTCTGGGTTCTACATGATATTGCAAGAAGCCAAACTACATTAATAATCACAACATGACCAGAGCATGTTCAAATTATTAGCATTTATTGAAATACAGAGAAAAGAAAAAGAAACATTAGTCAGCTATTAACTATGACCCTAATTCTAAATAGGGACAAAGAGTTGGGTGTTTGTGAGAGAGGGATTGATAAAAGGTCTGTGTGCGCTTGTGAGAGAGAGAGAGAGAGAGAGAGAGAGAGCGCACAAGCATCCGTGTTGGCGCGCACTTTGCTTTAGAGCATGCATGTCTGTGTGTGCGTCAGCTTATAAAGATGAATAACCGCAGATCACGTGATAGGGCGAGAAATGTGGCAGGGAGTTAATTGGAATAACGTTACAGAGTTTGGATCTTATTTTTCCTCGACATAGATGGAAATCAGCCTGACCATGTTAATACGCACAGTGTGAGATTGCATGCAAACATGAGAGAGATTAAAGAGAGAGAAGAAGAGGAGATTCACAGCGATGCGCGAGATTCACTTTGTTTAAAAGAATACTGATTTTTACCAAACAGATTGCTGCTTCAATTTACTCAACACAGTACAACTTTGAACAAAATAATAGTAAACACTGTCTTTCCTGCCCAGATGTACAGTCTTACTTGGAGTTGCTTGCAAGCGTGAGGAGAATGTGGCTCAAGCCTTTGAAGTTTGAGTGTGTGCTCTGAATGAGCCGATGCAGCCTTTAGAAGAGTTTGTCCTCCTGCAGTGCAGACTGATCGGTAGTGACTCTGCTCTAGGTGAATGGCGATGCAGTGCGTTCGAGTTTGTCTTCATGCATACATGCAATTTGCAGGTAGATCCGTCCACGGATTCGCTTGCTGATGCAGATCAGTTGGTTTCATAACTCGCAGAAGTCCGGCTGTCCAGCGAAGCCGAATGCAGCATATCGTTAAAAGTTAAAAGCTAAAAAAATTGTTACAATGTTACTGGGTCGCGTTGGTTGATTTTACTCCGTTGAGTGATGTGCGCCATGCTCCTTTTATGGTCTCATCACGAAGGTCAGACCTGGGAGATAAGTAGGAGCCATCTCTTTGCAGCTAGACCGCAGGACGACCAGCTTAAGAGAGATGAGAGTTCCTCTTCTTTATGGAGAGATCCATCCAGAGATCCATCCAGAGAGCCTGAACAAAGGCTGGTGAAGTCTTTTTGATGGTTCGCGGGGGTGACGTATACCCTTCTCCACTTGCTGTAACAGTACTTTAAATAAAAGTGCACCCCCTGTTGATGCATGGTACCTACATCACTGTCAGTAAGGTCAGGGTCGAGGTGGGTCCGGAGAAACACTGAGGCAGGAAAACACCCTGCCAGTCCATCACAGAGCATCATGCACACACGCATTTATTCACACCTAGGGATGTGTTAACATAGATAGTTCACCTACCGGAATGTTTTGGAAGGTAGGAGGATAACCGGAGATCCTGGAGGAAACCCACATGTGGCATCTTTATGCTAATGCAGAAATTGTAATAACCTAGTCATTTGATGGCATAAACCTATGTTTATGCTAGTGCAAGAAATACCATTAAGCTACCGTCATAGTCAGTGATGACACGTTTTATCGAAAGTAAGTTTTACCCCTGTCTCTGCTGTGTGACAGGGAAAAGAAGAAGAAAGGCGGGAAAGTGGATGAGAAGAAAAGGAAGAGCGGAGGAGAGAAGGAGCGAGACAGAGGAGGAAACGAAAGCTTTAAGAGCAAAGAGTTCATTTCTAGTGAGGAGAGCTCATCAGATTCTGATCGCGGCAAACGCAAAAAGCGCAAGGTAACACTACTGTAGTCAGGGCTTCTGTCAATAATACTGGAGGTTTTTCTGGGTTGAAACAGGAAGTAATATTTTGTCTTTCTCCCTCACAGGCTGATGAAGATGATGAGGATGAGGAAGAAGTTGCCTCTACACCACCAAGCTCAGAGGAGGAGTCCGGCTCTGACTGAAGTCGCACACGTGTGCTGGGGTTCTGAAAACGTGAGCTGCCGCTCAGGATAAACTACCGAATGACGCACCGTGTTTTCATTGAACATCATTTAGAGTTATGTAGTTCAATCAAGCAAACATTGCTGAGAAACAATTATAATTGGCTAAAAAAATTGCAAGAATGGTTATTTTAAGATTTAGATCAAGTCGTTAAAGCTAACTTTTAAAAAATCAATATGTTAGCTAGCAAGCATTTAGAGCCTGGGTCAAGCATTATACATTTTTAACCCAAAACTTGTTTTTGGTGTAATAATTGCTCTTACAAAGATTTCAGTGAAATTTTTGTTATTTATAATTTCATTCATTTTGTCATCACACGTCATTTTTTCACATTCAGGGAAAACTGTGCATTTTGGTGGCTAATGCTGAATGTCAGCGATGTTTATCAGAACACCACTGTTACTTTTACATTTTTTTTTTTTTTTTTTTTTTTTTTTTTTTTTTTTTTTTTTTAAATACATAACCTCTCAGGCATCGCAGTCACAGACGAAACACACATGTACGCACACTGACATCTGTGGACCAAGTTCTTCTGCCTCCTCAAGCACTGGTGTACATTCGCTGTATGGGAAGTGGAGACCATGGAGAGGCGGGTACCTTTTTTTTTCTTTTTTTCTTTTATAAATTCTGTTTTCTGAGAGCAGCAACCCAACTTGAGCCCTTTACTATCTTTTTCTTACTTGTAGGTTAATTTGATTAAAAAAAAAAAAAAAAAAAGATCAGGGATCATTAGCGTTATCATCTTGTGTTTTTGTTTCCCCCACGTTTAAATGAAGATCCTGTACTGCAGCTTGATTTGAATATATGGATGTTATGTTTTTGTCCTGTCACAATATCAATAAATGTTTTGTAATAAAGTTTGAACTGTGTGTTGTGAAGAAATTGTGAGGCTTTTACACAAACTCCAAATCCCAGTAAGAAGCAGTTTACATACACCTAGGCTAAAGATATTCAATCTCGCATCTCATGTTAGTGTGTTTCTTTTGGCGAGTCCTTTAGGGCATCTACTTTGTTCATACCAGAGATCATTTTAAAACAATCAATTAGAGATTTATTGCAGCTTTGATTCATATATATCTAATTCCAGTGGGTCAAAATTTACATACACCAAGTTGACTTTCTCTTTAAGCAGTCTGGAAGATTCTAAAAATGTATGTAATGCCTTTTTGTTGGCCAATTGTCATAATTAGAAATTAATTGTAAGGGCTCCTAAAGCTGATAAAGGGGAAACTTTCAGAGACCGGTTTCTCCTTAGAAGCAATTTCCAACCAACTGAAGGTGACAGAAGCATCTGTACAAACTGTTGTATGCAATTAGGACCATACAGACAAATGAAGAAATTTGGTCTGAAAGGTTCAACCAGATCCCAAGACAACAAGAAGAGAACCGGTGAACAGGTTGGATGCATTAGGTACCAGATATATATAGCTACCTTTAAGAGAGTCCTACATCGCCAGGGATGTGCAAGGAAGAAGCCACTACTCTAAGACCTGCATAAAAAAAGCCAGACTGAAGTTTGCAGGTGATCACCGGCCTTTTGGAGGAGTGTTCTCTGGTCAGGTAAAAATAAAAAAAATTGAACTGTTTCGCCATAATTATCAGTGCTACGTATGGAGGAAAAAGGGTGAGGCTTTTAATCCGAAGAACACCATCCTAACTGTGAAGCATGAGGGTGGTGGCATGTTGTGGGGGTGTTTTGCTGGAAAAGGGACTGGGGCACTTCAGTAAATAGATGACATCATGAGGAAGGAGGATTATCTAGAAATACTAAAGCAACACCTCAAGAGATCAGCCAGAAAGTTAGAAATTGGTCACAACTGGGTCTTTCAGCAGGACAATGATCCTAAGAGTACCTTCAAAGCTGTAACAAAATGGCTTAAAGACAACAAAGTGTATTGGAGTCTCCATCGCAAAGCCCTGACCTGAATCCCATAGAAAATGTGTGCAATATACATTATACTGTTTGTATATAGTATAGTAAATAAAAGCTGAACTAAATCTGTCTCTTAGGTATTTTTATGGAAATAAAGAAATACACTAATTGATGTAGCACAGGAAATATGTGCTAGCATGAAATGTGTGGAGCTGTGAAAAATTGAGTGTGAATGTGTTTAGCCTAAGTATATATAAACTTTTGGCTTCAACTCTAATAATTGCATGTTATTTGCTTCTCATTTCAATGATTGCACCTCTTTGTTTCCTTTCTTTGCTTCTTCAAATTCCTTCCTCACTTCTTGACCGAGGAATGGAGGAAAGCGTTCAAGAAAATGAATCAAAAACACACAAAATACTTGTAATAATGTTTTCTGAGGACCTATAGCCATATCGATGTACCCCAGGCCCCCATGACTGACCCCACCACCTCCAATTAAACGATATATACCTTGTGTGCTTCCTTTTAAGGAAAAAGGAAGAATAAAGCCAAATCTAGTGAATCTAGAAATCTAGTGAATAGGATACTTCAACACTGTCAGTGCAGTTTCGTCCTGTTCACTTGTTTCAGGACACTTTGGTAATATGACTGCATGTGATTTGTTTCCTTTTTGCTAAATGAAGTAATTTTTATATAAATGCCTTCTCATTGTCTAGTATTCTTTTGTCAAAAGATCAGAAAGTGTTCACTGTAACAAATATGCAAAAATGGAGCAAATAAGGAAGAGACAATACACTGTATTGAGTCATTTTAATTTGTTCAATCATCTCCGGTAAGCACTTTATCCTCCACCTCATCGATTTAGGCATTTTGCTGCACAACTGGAATTTCCATGGTATATCTCCCAGCTCCAAACTTATACTCAGCCATGTGAGTATTTGAAGTGTGTTGATGAAATATAACAGTGCACTTTGGCTAGCCATATTGGGCCCCAGGCAAAATACGCAGTTTTCTTAAACATTTACAGCAATTAGTAGATGCTTTTATTCAGACTTACAGAACCCTTTGCTTATGCTAATGCAAGAAGTACCATTAAGGCAAAATCCTTTTAGAGAGGGAGTTAGTGTGTTGGTGTGAGATTTTGCTTATTTGCTTAAAGACGAGGGTCCTTTTTTTTTTTTTTTTAAAGTCAGGACACTCTTTCCCCTCATATTCCTGCACCTTTGAAGTAAATAATCAGCTTAGACTTTTAGAGAGAGCTAGAGCCTTCTCAGTAAACTGTACAAAAACCTAATTATGTGGATCACCAACATCGAATGACTCTGAACAAGAAGACAACTCAACTCACCTGTCAAGCTTTCCCTCTTGCACTGACAGTTAGACATTTCTAGACCAGTCATGAGTGCGTGGCCGTGTGTTTTGGGTGTGTTGCTTTGGAGGGAACACTGTGGAAAAAAAGCTAGATTTGTTGTATTTTTATGTACAAGAGAGCTTCAGCTAATTTCCACCTGTAAACATTTGATTAAGCTCTTACTGCTGTTTTAAATGACTTCTTAATGCAAAAATATAGGTTGACTAATAAATAATATGAATAAATAATTCACTAATAATTAAAAAAAAGAAAAAGTCATGGAGCAAGTGCCAATGGAACCAAACGAAGGACAATTACATCGAGGAGGAAAAGAAACCATAACAAGAGGAAGAATGAGGGTGAAGGCGTTGAGAGATCAGGAAAGTCTTTCAGCTCAGCTTTAAAGAGGAAGTGGGAAAAATGTCCAGAAGTTTGGGTGCTAAGACACAAAATGACCTTCTTTCCATACTGGACAATCTAATCTTGGGGACATAAGCGTATATACTGGCATGTAGGAGTGCTTAAAGGTAAGCAAAATACAAGATCATCAGATTAAGATGTCAGGCAGGAGTTTATACTACAGGCTGAAATTGGCACTCAGAGTATTTCTATTTTATTATTGAGTACTTAGAGTTAATAGCTAGTTTAATTGGTCTCTTGGTTCATTCCAAATTTCAATAATTCAAAAACAATTCAGCTTAGTAAATAATGTATAAATGAAAAATAAATTGGACCTAATGTGTTTTGCCGATGGAAAGATCAAGAATTAGAAAGCTCTCTGGCTCTAATAAATAGCCAGAGATAAATCTGTACTGAGCGAGTCTGTGGAATTTATTTTGTGAAAGTGGTCCCTGGCAACAAAAAGTTTAAGAAATATTGCTTTAAAAGTATGAATATTTGTGTGTGTGTGTGTGTGTGTGTGTGTGTGTGTGTGAGAGAGAGAGAGAGAGAGAGAGAGAGAGAGAGAGATAAAACTCGATATAAGATGTTTATCCAGTTTACCAAAATAAGTTTCTTGCCTCACAGACAGATAGCTCATAGTTCATAAGAGTGAGTGTGTGGTTTTTAATCTATCTTCTGGCCAAATTAGCCTGTGTGGTCTTTAATATGTTACGCGGAAATGGGGTGGTAAAAGCGAGTGTGGTTTTTTTTCGTAAAATGATGGAAATAGACAAATGGAGCCATTTCCTTTTGCTTTCCACAGAGCTGATCTAATTGGTGGCTGTCGAGGGAGTGTTCCACCTCTTTGCCTGTTTTCAGCTCTCTTGGTGTGGGATTTCAAAAATAATGCCATTAACAGAACAAGTGCATGTTAATGTTTCTCCCTCCGTCTATACGTCCATTTGTCTCGTGGATGTTTTTGAATGTCATTGACTTGGGCTGCAGTACTACGATGTTGCCCTCACTAATGTGCATATGGCACTAGTCGTGCTCTATAATTTACAGGAAGCTAGGTTCTTTCAGAAACACCCTCCCTTTCCCCAATAACTTGAAAGCATTTTTGACATGTAATTGGTTCAATAAAGAACCACAAACATAATGGGCGCACTTCAGTATAAGCGGAAGTGCATTCCCCCTCCTCAATAAGTACACAATTTGCACATTACAGTAGTCCCAGTTGGGCAGAACATATCCTCCAGGGTGTTAAGTAT
Source organism: Pangasianodon hypophthalmus (assembly GCF_027358585.1). Taxonomy (NCBI): domain Eukaryota; kingdom Metazoa; phylum Chordata; class Actinopteri; order Siluriformes; family Pangasiidae; genus Pangasianodon; species Pangasianodon hypophthalmus. The sequence goes on from NC_069716.1 coordinate 5,706,454, forward strand.
TAATGTAGGTTAAAGTACACTTTCTAACTGAAAATACAATCCTAGGTTCGATCCCAAACCAAAAATATGCCAGTAGGTCGACTGGCTACTGTATGTGCATGGTGCTGACAAAAAGATGAACTCATCCTGAGTGTATGTTCCAGATCCACTGTAACTCTGACCAGGATAAAGCGCTTACGGAAGATGAACGAGTGAATGTCCTGACCTGAACCGTCTTGAGTTTTTGGGGTTTTTTATTTATATTGTGCTCTGAATTTTTTTTTCTACCATGTACAAGATGTATTTCTCAAGGAATTCATTTTCCTGAAATAAATCAAATATAAAATAAATACAACAGTAGACTATAACAATGTAATATAATGCAGTACAGTGCAGTAATCAAAATGCCATTTATACAGAACAACGATAGAATAATAATACAATAATGTGCAAACGTGACAAATAGAGTGCGGTCCAAAGGTCTGAGAGCACTAGTGAAAATGCTTCTATTTTGCATTCTTTTCTAATTTAATACAACGATTTTCATTACAAACCGTATTATTGACAATAGCGTGAGTGCAATGTAGAATCTTTGAAATATTTACATGAATTTCAGAATTTCTTATTTCGTATTTGATCCCCTTTTTTGCATCCCCTTTTTGCTTTAATGACAGTGTGCACTTGAGCTGGCATGGACTCCACAAGTTTGCACAAAACCTAATGATCCATTTTAGATCAAATCCACCGGAGTGTGGTTTAAACACATGCTTCAATAGAAGAGATTAGACATTAGACATGAGGAAAATCTGACCTTTTGTTCAAAAACAGTTAACATGGTCAAGATCACAAATTTGCTTACATTTAAATAGGGACCTAGAAATAATGCAGAACCTTGAATATTAAAACTTACTGACTGTTACTTACTGACTGGAGACTCCTCCCATTAAATATTACATAATATGTAATGTAAAGTAAATGTCTCCTGACAGAAAGCTTCACCATATCAACCATTGTACATTGTTCTTTGTAAAATAACAACACTCTCTGAAAACACGTTTGTTAGGCTTGGATTATGTGGTGCACACACTATTCAAGCCACTGCGTATTAGCTGTTACTATAGAGATGACCACATATTAGAACAGGCACATTAAGATAAAACTATAATTCATGTAACAGCCGGAACTACTGTCAGAGCTGCTGTTATAGAAAATAAATGCACGCCTTCTGATGAGAGAATTCAACTGCACTTTGATATAATATTTATTAACACAATGGCCATGTCTTATAATCCAGGAAGTGAGTTAATCTATTCTCAATATAAAAATTAAACTTGAATTTAATTTCTCATTATCCCTACACAGATCTCACTGATCAGTGCCAGGTTTAGCACCTTTATTTTTGATTTTTTCCCCCTTTACCTTGATGCTGGCAGTAGTAATCTATTGTTTGCCAATGAGACAGTTCTTTGACTCAGCACTCGTAGGTGAATTGAAAGATAAAAGATGACTCGCTTATATAAGCTGTGGGATTTTTTTTGTATCCATGATTCAGAAGGCCTATGGATAATATTTCATCCCACTGCATGCATGTGATCTGCATCTGCCAGTAATGACAATAAAAAAATCAACTATATTTTTATTTCACTTGATTTAAACATTTTTATATGCTAATTAACCCATTTATTAGCTGCATTAATTAACAGGATGTTTTTAGAGAGAGCACTGATATTAATGTCTGAGTTTAGCAGCTGATGTGCTCGCTGTGGTGATGCGCTCACTCACACTTTGTTTAGAAGAGCCTGAGAGGTTAGCAAATGAACGGATCATTAAGGAAACGTAGCGGACCCCAGAGACACAAGAGAGGAAGAGTTGAAAGAGGGAGGAGAGAGAAGAGCGTTAATGGTCATTTAGCCATCTTTCTCTTTTTTTTCATCCCTGCATTTAGTGCTGGCAGTAGAAGGCACTAAGCTTCATTCAGCAGAGGCTGAGGGAGCGAGATAAGCCTGGCTGGAGCTCACGTGTTGCGGCCTTCTCCTCTAGCCCTGTGGACGCCATTAGGAGCTTATCATACACTTGTTAACACAGAGATCTACCATCTGACCTCATCATGTTTGGCTGGGTCGCTGGTTTCTTCACCTATGAGACGACCAAGTCTGTGGTGGTCAAAAGCTGGTCAGTGGGAATTATCAACCGTGTGGCCCAACTCCTCATCATCATTTACTTTGTTGGGTAAGAGCTTAGGAATGTTTACATGCTTGTATATGTGGTTGAAATGATAGTGTGTGTGTGTGTGTGTTTGCAAATGACTGCTGTGTGTGTGTGTTTGCAAATAACTACTTTTTTATATTTTGTAAAGTGAAAAAAATCTGTTGAATTTTTTGCACAATTGCACCTGAAAATAGATTTATTTATTAATTATGTATGAAATGAGAATAACAGAATACTGATTATACACAAGAGCATCTACGTAGGATATACTTTGAACCATTTGAACTACTAAATTTAATTTAAAAATTTTTGTATAGCACTTTTTACACTAGAAAGTGTCACAAAGGAGCTTCGGATATAGATTTAGATCCTCAGTGAGCAAGCTTGAGGTGACAGTGGTGAGGAAAAACTCCCTGAGACAACATGAGGAAGAAACTGGGCTCAAAAGGGAACTCGTGCTCTTCTTGGTGACACAAGATTGCGCGATTAAAAGTCATTACAGTGTACAGATGATTAAAGTGTGTTGGAGGGATGTTCAGTATGTACAGATTATGAATAAGAGTCTGGGATGAGCATTAGATAGTCTTTACGATTACAGCAGCAGTTCACAGGTACAAATTTACAGCATCCAGGTGAGATTATCCACTGAAGCACGAATGAGATTTGGGTATAAACTGTTTTTTTGGAACTACGAATCTTTAGGGTATCCATGTGGGACCATCCAAAACAGCAGCAAGTGAGTCGCGAGTGCAGAAAACCCAAGCAAGAGTAGAACATCAAGAAGAATCAGGCAGCAGGTGTGAACATGTAACGACAGAGAGAGAAAGAAAGACAGAGAGAGAGAGAGAGAGAGAGAGAGAGAATGTATTTCAGGTATGCTCTAATTGTGCTTTAATCATGCACTGGTTCTCAAAGTGGTCCAAGTTGTGTGTGACCTTTTAATTTTCTTATAGTGGTGGAAATCACAATCCATCCTTACAAAGGTTATTATATTTATTATTCAGTTCTTATGGTTATTAGACAGTTTGATTGGTCCCTTGAATTGATTCAAACCTCAGAAATAACTTAGAGTAGGTCTGTCAATAATTTATAAATAATAAATAACTTGGACCTAATGTGTTCTGTGGTGGAAATTTCAAACTAAAAAGCTTAAAAACCTTTTTGCCTGTAATAAATAGCCAAAATAAATTGTATTGTACACATTTAAATAATGTTTGTGAAATAATTCTGTGCTGTCATTTATTCCTTATAATTTATTTATTCTTTATTTATAGAGGAATTTATTCTACAGTTAAAGGCATCCCTGGTGATGTTTGAGAAGCCCTGCGTTAATCAGTGCAAAAGTACCACAAATAATAATAATTCATGGCATCCTTTAACTTTTATGAACAGTGCAATGTAAGAATGTTCAAGAATTATGGGTAAAAAGCAGATAAGAAGAAGCATGGAGAAGTGTATCCTTCTTCTTAAACTTTATTTTAGGGATTCATGTGTCCCAGATAAGATACTAAGGTAAATAAATATTATGGAAATATTGTAGCAGAAAAAAAACATCCTTTAGCTGGACATGTTTATTGCAGAATGCTGAAATATTCAGTCACAAATTAGCCAATTTTGCTTAGTGCGAGGTAAATGCTTTCTGTCTGCGGAGGACATAATGACTTTAATTCTCTAATTCAATTAGGCGGCTGGCTTTTTCTTCAATTTGAGGGAAAAACAAGAGATGCATAATCAGAAATCAAATAACCAGAGGACATTTTTGCTTTCTGCTGTGTGTCTGTGTTTACAGCTGGGTGTTTGTCCATGAGAAGGCCTATCAGGTCCGTGACACGGGGATCGAGTCGGCAGTCATGACTAAAGTAAAGGGCTTCGGCTTCTTCAACAACAATCTGATGGACGTAGCTGACTATGTGATGCCCACGCAGGTTAGCAACACAACAAAATGTGCTCCATTCATAAAGTAAGAAGTGTTTCAAAGCGAGAAACCAAACTGTCTGACATTTCCCAGGGTGCCTCAGTGTTCTGCATCATCACCGCAATGGTCATCACAGCCAATCAGACGCAGAGGACATGTCCCGAGGTCGGTCTTTTATAAACCTGTTGAACTATAATAATGAGTGCCATAAAACTGTACATACACATACACATACACATACCATATCCATGTCCTCGTACCTTCTTGTCTCATTCTCTTTCTCTCTTTCTTAGGCTGACAAGAATTTTAACTGCAGCACTGATAATGACTGTGAGAAATACAAGTCCTCAAACTTGGCAAGTGGTGTGTGTCTATTTCTTTCCTTCCTTCCTGCCTTCCTTCCTTTCTTTCTGCTTATTTTACTTTTCTCTGCTCTTTCTCCCCTTCTCATATTTTGGTCATTTGTCGGTATCTTCTGTTTAACACATTGGAGTCATTTTTCTTCTACCTGCCTTCACTTTGTAGGCAAGATAACAGGCAAGTGTATCACTGAGGCTGAACGATGTGAGATTTTAGGCTGGTGTCCAGCAGAAGATGACACCCAGGAGATGTAGGAAACACACACACACACACACGTTTGTCTTACTATCCTTATGAGGACCTTCCACTGACATAATTTTTAATGGTGCTAATTATTACGATGCTAGATTTAAACCTAATTTCAGAAGGAAACATTTGGCTCTTTTAATATTTTAAATAAAAGCTGTAGGATTTGTTTGGCTGTGGGGGCCAGCCAAATGTCACCACAAGGTCAGATATTCCTAGTCTTGTGGGGACATTTGGTCATAAAAACATGCACACTTCCACTTGCACACTTCCATTTGTAAAACAATATTATTACGTCAAAGAATGCTGCATGCTGTGATATTTTCCCTTTCAACTGCATTCAAAAGTGAATTTTGAGATCTTTAACTTCTCACATTGCTTGCTTGTTGAAATTTTGGGGTTCAGTTTAGTACATAGTACAAATGGTATTCATAAGGAATAAACCATCATCGGGTGTGCTCTTATAAGAAAATAATCAATGACTGGGTGACGTGAGACCATCCCCACCCTGAAACCCTCCTATACCACAGCAATTTGCCAACAATTACATTTTCTAAAGTTATGTAATGGCACATCCTAATTTTTTTATCCATTTATAGTTACATTTAAAGTTGTGGAACATCCAGTGTTATCATTTATATTATAGCAGTTTTAAACAGTTGTTCCCTCACCATCTGCTGTTTCTTCTTTTAAGACAAAAAAATGCATCTTGTCATGTTAATGAGAAACCGAAAAGTGCGTAGACTTCTCAGAACAGCTTTACCGCTGACTGTTACAAAGCACTGACACTGGAGACTCCTTCCATAAATGTTAAATAATTGTCTCCTTACAGAAAACTTCAGCATGACATATTATTACATTTTGATTATTTGCCATATCCGCCATACAAGTTTCTATGAATGAATTGTTACTATAGAAATTATAATGTATTACACATTACAAATGCATTACTAGAAACCTGCTGCTGTTACCACCTTCTGACCAATCAGAACTGAGTTTAACAATTTAACAGTGATGTGGTATACTAGGCCCAATATGTTTTATATATTAAGTAAGGAATTTAATTGAGATCATCTTACATACCTTTGCATGGGTTTATAGCATTTCATTCACTGAAATTATTTATTAATCTCGACATTCTGATCTAAACTGTTTAGCCTTTCCGTAATCAAACCTTTCCAAGATATATGTGGGTGGTAAGTGTTAAAAAATACATTTCAAATGAGAGCTCATGCATTAAATCCATGCTTTATAGTGCTCTGAGCAACATTATATGTAGGTTTCCTTGATGGGGACAGGAGGTGTGCGAGCATACAGAGTGTTCATTAATCCTGAAGATAATGCAAGCTAAATGCTGTCAGTAAATGTTTCAATGCAGGTTTGATTTGTATCTACTTGGACTGTTTCAGTAGCTAAATACCATCAAGATCATGGTTAGAGGGCATGGACCTGCATGCTATATGTTGCTTTTTTTTTTTTTTTAAGAAAAACTGCTATAAACCTAGCAGACAAACCCTATAAACTCTGTTTCCCTGCTGTTGACCTTTCTCAGAAACCCAATGAAGGAGGTTGAGAACTTCACAATCTTTATAAAGAACAGCATTCGCTTCCCTCTCTTTAATGTCACAAGGTGAGACAAATACACTTTCACTAGAGCAAGGCTATGATTCGCTTCCAAACCATAATGCTCTCTCGCACTCTCTCTCTGTCTCTTTCTGGCTTTCAGAGGGAATATTGGTGAAAACAGCTATTTGAAATGTCTGTATAATCCCATTAATAACCCAGACTGTCCGATCTTCCGAGTGGCGGACGTGCTAAAGTATGCTGGCGAGGATTTCAATAAGATCTCACAAAAAGTGAGTCCTGCACCTCCCTGTATCTCTTCATCTGCTGTTTGAGGAACGCTTTCTTTTGTTTTATATATATGGTTGACCACCATTTTTCAATATTCTCTGCCATTACCTAAGGATTGTTTAAGCAGGTGTCTCTGTCTACCACTACTTCACCTATTTGTATACAGTTTTAATGAACAAGACCTGGGAGAAGGTTGAGGATCTGTGTGCAAGAAGCCATGGAACGCTATCCAAAACTCAATGTTGCAATAATAGCAATGATCAAACACAGGAAGGGTGAATCTAAAGAATAGTCAACGTCAAGACAAGGGACAAAACACAGTAATAGTGATCACAGTACATAAGGCTCAGAACTCAAAGGTTGGCAAGACTTCGCACTGAGGCTATGCATGGGGTGGCCTTATAAACTCTACGTACAGGAAGTAGCCTGGAAGTACTAAAGTAGAATGCAGGCAAGGGAGGCCTCTGCTGATGAGGAAGTGTACTGTGACAGCAGTTAGGAAATAAACAGATGGCTATGCTTCTGAATTGATTACAAATAATGTCCTGCATTTGAAAAGAGGAAAAAATTGTGTATACTTGTTTTCTGTTAGTCTGATATGGTCACACTGTGTGTGTGTGTGTGTGTGTGTGTGTGTGTGTGTGTGTGTATGAATTAGGGAGGAGAGATTGGAATTAATATAGCCTGGATGTGCAATCTGGACCAGGATGTGGAGAACTGTAAACCCAAGTACACATTCACACGTCTGGACTCTGCATTTAAAAACAGCCTTGCCACAAAGGGATACAACTTCAGGTAGCAGCACAAATACACGCAACTACAACTACAATACACACAAATACACACACATACACAATAATGTCCAACCATGTCTCATTATTTCAGGTTTGCAAAATACTTTAAGTCAGAAGATGGCAAAGACTATCGCACACTTCATAAAGCTTTTGCTATTCGCTTTGACATACTTGTGTCTGGCAATGTGAGTATAATATGTGTGTGAGTGTGTAGATGTAGTAATAATGTGTGTATGTAGTAAAAAGTGCAGATGTGTGAAATCTATTGTTGTTTTTTCCAGGCTGGAAAATTTCACTTAATCCCAACAGTAATTAACGTTGTTGCAGCTTGTACCTCAGTCGGCCTGGTAAGATCAGTGGCATAAACACACACACACACACACACACACACACACACTATACACCACTAATCATAATTCTCACTGGCTACAGGCAACGGTCCTCTGTGATATCATCCTGTTAAACTTCCTGAAAGGAGCTAAACAATACAAGGCGAAGAAATTTGAAGAGGTGACGTCTTTTTATTTCTAAATGCATACACCTTCTCCATTATCCCAGTCAGGGCATGTTAGGTGTCTGTGTAAGTTTGCTTATTTAGTTTTGTGCTGGGGCTACAGGGCTAGCAGTTTAGCATCATGTAAGCTTCTAGTCTAAATCATTACTCACCATAGACTGACACTCTTCTAGACACAGAGCTAAAAAAAAAAAAAAATCGCAGCAGCCATTTTGAAGTGAAATCACATGCTTTGGTTTGACTCCTTGCTAATATCAGAGTCAGTAGGAGGTGTGGCCCAAACTTTGAAGGTGGAAATGTAGGTTAGGATCGATTCAGGTGATAATATAGTTTCAAGTTGTGCTTTATTTAGCCAGGACTCCCTCGCAAAAGAGATATTGCTAAGAGAGACTTCCTGCTTAGCAACACCACCCTCACAGCTCCAGTACAAATCCAGAGCAAACCACAGAAGCTGGATACAACATTTCGTGGCTAATTGACTATATCTGGGGCAAAGGAAAAGTTAGTTTGTATGTGTGTGTTTGTATTCCTGTATTTTGCAAGTAGGTACATTATAACTATACATTAAATTACTCAGTAAATGTAGGCAGACTAATAGGAAAGGTATGTAGTTAAACACTGGCATCTGGAGCCACTGGTTAAAATCTAATATGCATACTATGCATCAGAAATGACTCACAATTACCGCATTCCTGCCTATTAAATCCTGGTTACTTACAGTACTAAAAAAAAAAAAACAGTACACCCCACGTTTTTGGAGAAAATATTCCCAAACTGACCACTTTATTTGGAACACCTGCTCATTCATGCAGTTATCCAATCAGCTAATTGTATGGTAACAGCACAATGCATTAAATCATGCAGATACTGGTGAAGATCTTCAGTTAATGTTCACATAAAGCATCAGAATTAGATGTCAATGTAAGTTCAGATTCTTGTTCTTGGCTGTGAGTGGGACACTGCTGTTGTAACACATCCTGATATGCTTTTCTGCTCACCGTGGTGGTATAGAGTAGTTATTTGAGTTACCGTAGCTTTCCTGTCAGCTCAAACCAGTCTGGCTGTTCTCCTCTGACCTCTCTGGTCACACGATTGGTTGATTGGATAATTAATTGCATAAAGTGGACGGTGAGTGTATATTTCATGGCAATATATGAGACTGATATTGCTCTCTCTCATTCAGGTTTCAGATTCCGTCAGTAGGTCTCCAAGTCTTGACCTCCATCAGGGCAGCCAGATGACAATCAAACGGGAAGAGAAGAGCTCAGATGACTCTGGGGCTTATTCCATTGGACATCAGGTGTGAGTGACGGGACGCCTCGGCAGGAAGGTGGTTGAAAAGCCTATCGAGATTTTACTGCTATCGCCAAATTCCTCTCCAGAATCTCAACATAAGTGTGATAATTATACAATAATTAAATAGCACATTCACTGAAAATGATTGGGACCTTATTTCATAAAATAATTTTACATAGACAAGCTGAATTTCAGTATGAGTAGGAATTATTGGTACCTGTGGTTAAAGATGATTTTAAAAAGTCAGGAAAGTAAGCCATATTTTTAGCGTTCTCAAACATTTTGCATCCAGGGACCATTTTAACTGTAAAATAAATTCCACGACCTTCTCAGTACTGATTTATTTTATGCTCAAACTATTCAAATTATGATCAGTTATGACACTGATATTATTACTTAAATATCAAGCTTTTAACAAGCTGAAAATCATACTAAAAGACTTTGTGAAGGACGGAAAATCAGGGAGGAAGATGTAGACCATATGTGCTCATGTACTTTTACCTTCCTAGTGCTTTTGAAAACTGGCAAATCTTCCAGTGGTATAGTAAAAAGTACAGGCTCTTTCCAGTTCTGCTTTCATAACATCATTAAAAAAATTGTTCTGTGTGACTCGACTATATCACACTCACTGCTTCTTTAACTATGCACATGAGCCTTATGCTACTATTACATATAGTAGGTCTCTCATCTCACTGTATTATAGTAAGATGTTTATTTCTTTACACCATTCATGCTAACATATCACAAATCACAATAACTGCATGTTCACTGTGGTATTTTTGCCATATTTAAACATCCAGTCATGTTATTTGATATTTAAACCTCCAGGCTCTTATATGTTTAGGTTTTATTGAAGAACATAGACTAAATAATAAAAAATATATATAAGCAACCACATTTACCAAATACATGTAGAACACACTGTAAACATAATATCTGTGTAAAAAAAAAACCCTGAATAATACATTTTAACGTAATATAAACGTCACGTGCATCATTCCTACATGGAAGGTCATATCAGTTATAAACATGCGATTTTCATTGTAATCAATAGTAAAATTGTTTTCTTCGGCATTACACAGTGTTTCAGTTATTCATAACTGCATAATGCATAATTACTATTTAAATGAACTACTTTGAATATACACAAGTTAATAAACTATTTCATCTGTCATGCTCTCTTGTTAAGTTATTCCACATTTCATTTTTACAAAGATGTATTTAAAATCAGTTATTTCATAGGGCCCTTCTAAATGATCATTACTGTAATAAACAAATGGTGGACACTTTGCCTTGCCAAATCGTTGTGCTGTTAAGTTTCTGAAAGAGAAAATGGCTGTGGCAACTCACAAGTTTACCTACATATGTACAAGTGCAGGTACAAAACATATTCAAATTACACTTCGAAATAACTTGCTTATGTCGCTTGGAGTCTGTGACTCCTGTAGGTGTGGCCTAAAGTATGAACGCCTGTACACCTGCACATTCATGCAGTTATCCATGCAATTATGCAGCCAATCCTGTGTCAGCAGCACAATGCACAGAATCATGCAGATACAGATCTTCAGTTAATGTTCACATCAAACATCAGAATGGAGAAAAATGTGATCTCACTGACTTGTTTCCACTGTAGCCTCAGATTCCTGTTCTCGGCTCACAGGAATGAAACTCCATGTCATTTTCTGCTTGTAGCCGATCCGCTTCAAGGTTTGATGTGTTGTGCTTTCTGAGATCCTTTTCTGCTCACCATGGTTGGAAAGAGTGCTTATTTGAGTTACTGTAGACTTCCTGTCATCTCAAACCAGTCTGGTCATTCTCCTCTGACCTCTCTCATCAACGAGGTGTTTCCACCTGCAGAACTGCCACTCATTGGATGATTTTTCTGTTTTGTTTTGTTTTTTTGCACCATTCTGTGTAAACTCTAGAGACTGTTGTGTGTGAAAATCCCAGGAGATCAGCAGTTTCTGAAATACTCAAACCAGCCCATCTGGCACCAACAACCAAAGTCACTGAGATCAGATTTTTCCCCCATTCTGATGTTTGATGTGAAGATCAACTGAAGCTCTTGACCTACATGATTTTATGTATTGCACTGCTGATACGTAATTGGCTGTCTGGATAATTGCATGAATTTGCATGTGTATAGGTGTTCCTAATAAACTGTCTAATAAGTGTATTATATTCACACAAAATAATGCAAATAATGCAAATTATAAGCATTAATCTAGTTAGTTAAATTTATAGATATAGCTACAAATGTTTTGAAGTGCAGGCTTCTCACTTTGGAGGTCATGATCACTTCAGAACGGATCATGGAGTTTTCTTTACATAACTTATTACAGACCTGTGTTTTAATAACAGTGTTATTCAGGTGAAGGTAGTGTTTGTAGTTTTTGCTATGTCACACAAAACGATATTTTTTAGTCCTGCGTGGAAGTTTAAGTTTGGGCTTCCTATTAGCCTTACTCCTGAGTGCCTCAATCCATCTGGGAACATACGGGCGAGACAGCGACTCTTCTCCACTGTCATCATTGCCCTCATTGCCATTATGACAGTAATCCTCATCATCAGCATCGCTATCATCGTCAGACAGAACAAGGGGTGGTACAATGGTCACCTCATCTGCAAATCGCACATGACGTTTGTTCTCCACCTTCCTCTGATAATTAAGAAAAATGAAAGTTGATGGAAGTTAGTCACACACAAAATACAGTTCATGCATATGAGTGATAAAAGCAGTAATGTGGACTGCTCAGAGCATCAGTAATATACACTATATCACAGCGCTTCTGAATTCTCACATCTGACTGGTCAGAAGGAAATTGATTAATTTTCTAAAATAGCAGCTCTGACAGGTTTATATTAATGTGATTATTCTACTATGTTAGCGTTTCTATAGCAACAGATTGCTCACAGGGATGTATGGAGGATGAGCCATATGATTTAAGCCTTTAAAGCTTAAAAAATATTGTGTTGTTATTTAATAAAGACAAGCATATAATCACTGATATGATGAAGCTTTCTGTAAGGAGATGTTTAACTGACATTTATGGAAGGAGTCTACAGTGTCAGCACTTTGTAACAGTCAGCAAGTCTTCAGGAAAGAGGACTTGGAGATTTCTGGTTTCCCAATAACATGAAATGCTGTGGTGTTTTTTGACACAGTGGTGGCATTGATTATTTTCCTATAACAGCATGCCCCATTGTATTTCCTTATTCCCTGGTTCTTCCACCAGTTCCAATGTGATCCAATGAGAATTGTGAACAAGCTGTGGTTTAGAGATGTGGTTGGATTATGTTCAGTTTGATAAATATGAATCCTAAACCCCACCCCTAACCCTAACCTAAATTTTCATACGATCATTTTCATATAATCACTTCACACGAGAGTATATACACCTGTTACAATGATCAAGGTTTTGATGAAAAATTTAGTCTCATAGACTGCCTCACCTTTTTGATCACAGTTTCTGTAGACACCGATGACTCTGAATCCTGGGAAACAGAGTGCTGGAGAGAGGAAATAGAGGAGGCAGGGGAAAGACTTGGTGCTGGATCTGAAGGGGAGGAATTATGTCTCCACTCATGTATTTCTGCTGTCTCTGATCTCCATTCATTTGAACCTCTTCTCTCTGTGGAGTGACCCCGCTTGCGGCTCAGAGATACTTGCTTCTTCAGGGAGGAATTGTCTTTGGACTGAGAAGAGAAGAGATAAAATACTGAGAGAACACAAATGGTAGGAACTCATATGTACATTGAATTACAGAATTACACAAAAAATATGTATTGTCTTCAACTGGGCCAACAAATGGGTTTGAGAATGTTGTTATACTTCATGCTAGAGATTTTATTTGTTTATTCATACTTGTAACTCTGTCTCGTGATGCACGTCTGTAAGATTCTTTTGAAAGATCACACGTTAATACACAAAAAGGACTTTTATTATTATTTAACTATATAGCCTTGTGGTTGTTACAGCTATTATATAGATATTGTAGTTTACTGCTAATAAACAGTTATTAATTTCATCTCAAGGCTCAGTAAATTAAAACAAATGTAAATCTATCTATCTATTAATCTATCTATCTATCTATCTATCTATATGTGTGTGTGTGTGTGTGTGTGTGCGTGTGTGTGTGTCACCTTAAATAAAACAATTTTAATTAATTTTTATTAAAACTAATTACTGTTTTGTATCCACTCTTTAACTGTAACTGGTTTGGGTAGAAACTTCAAGAAACAGCTCTAAGACATTAATTATGATGATACATGTTTGGCTAATGTGCTTTCAATTTGAAGAACTGGATTATGTTCATAAAATAAACCTGTATTGCAGTCACCATGGGGTTTTTTAAGGGGAGGAGAGACTGATTGCTGAATCTGATATATGGAATTACACATATATACAATATACAGAAAGGTAGCAAATTAATGAAAAAATGGTTTATGTTGTGGGGCATTTATTTATTTTCATGGCATGGTTTGGGTACGCTTGTCCCCTTACAGGGAAGCGTCACTGCAAATCAAAACAAAATTCTTCTGACCCATGATGAAACATTGTTATCCTGATGGGAGTGGTCTTTTCCAGGATGACTCTGCCCCCATGCACAAAGGCTAACTGAATGGTTTTATGAAGATGGAAATTATGTAAATCCTCAGTGCGATGGTCTTCACAGAAACCAGATCTGAACCTAATTGAACATCTATGATGTGTTAGACAGCACTCTTCTCTACCATCATCAAAACACCAACTGAGGGAATATCTTTTGGAATAATAGTGTTTATTTCCAGAGACATGAAGAATCTACACCAAGGACCATGGAAGCTCTTCTGGCAGCTCTTTTGCAAAACCTTAATAAGACACTTTATGTTTGCTTTTCCTTTAATCTGCCATTAAATAAAAATCCTCTTTTCAGTTATTATTATTACCTGAAGATATGATAAATCCAATTGGGGGAGAACCTCATGCACACTTCCAGGTTGCTTGTGGGTTATTTCCGTCGCTTGTGACTGATTCGCACTTTGCTCACTGGGTAACGTCTGATTTATATTTAGTTGTATTGAGTTTGACTGCTTATATGGATAAATATGTGCTTGTTCTTTGATTGTATAATTGTTCCCCAACGGGCTGACATGCAGATCCATGCTCTCCACATGGTTTGATCTTGAATCAGACAGTCCATACTGACCGTTGTGTAACTCAGACATAGGATGCATACCGAAATCTGAGGTCTTTCTTTGGTTAAACATGTATTCAGTGGTGTCCATGTTGTGGAAACTTCCAGAGTTCATTTTTGATTGTGTCATTCCCAAATCAAGGCCTGTGGCCTCTCTGTAATTCCACTGGCTGAGCAAGGTTTGCTCATTTTGACTTGATTGGCTAATACTGCTTGTTAATCCTATTCTTTGGTCTTGTGGGATGGAACTGGATGCTAATTGGCTGCTGGTGCTGTATGGGAGGAACTTGGCCCACTCCTGACCAGTGAAAATCTCTTCCATCAGGTTAAAAGACCCCGGTGAAAATAAGGTCTCACTGTGAAAATATATAAAAACAGTATAAATTTGGTATCGATTAGAGTGATTATAATTTGGTTTACAAAAATGGGTGTGGAAAAGGTGCTAACAATGTAAATATTCTTTGTTAATGTTCTTTGATTAGTAGTTTAGTAGAAAACAAACTTTACTTAAGCTCCTTAGATTTGACCAACTTCTTAATAAATAAGTTTTAGAGTTAAAGCCTTTTTTGGTGCATTTATTTAGACAGGATATTCGGCTTTCAGTAGCACTCAGGTTGAAATTACAGATCTTTAAGAGTGTAGTAAAACTGTCTTGGCATATGTGCAATACAACTATGTTTCTTGTACATTATAAACACTATCATAATTCCTCTTTCAGTGCTTCAGTTGTAATTCCTTAACACAAGTCACATTTTCATTTTCTCCTACTCTGAGGGTGTGTTAGTTCAGCAGAGTTGAGCAGGACAACATTCTCAAAGATGACAGATGTGTTGTGATAACCACATAGCTCATATTTCATGTACCTCATGTGATCGAGTGGACTGGATATGCTTTCGACTGGACCATTGTTGATTGGCTGGCTCTGGACACTAACTTCCTCATTGAATGCTGTAGTTGTATTGGTTTCATTGGGCCCAGTTTGTATAGGAATTGGAGACCTGATCCTCTACATAGAGAATAGAATGAAAGTGAATTTTTTAACAGACTGAAATGAAATGCAACAAGTTTGAGATTGAATGTATAAAATTTTTTTTTTAGTTAAAAAAAATAATAAAACTTACATTTGCAACTTTGCTCTGTTCTTGTCTCTCGCTGTCGTCTTGTTCTCTTCTGGGTATGCTTTTGTGTCTCTCCTTCCATTTTTCCTTCATCTTCTGGGTCCATCCCTTCTGTCCAACCCCCTGGCCCTGGATGTTTGATTCCGTCTGGACACTGCCATCACTCATTTTTGTCAGAGAGAATTTTTGCTTCCTGACCTGCTTAGGCATCACACCATCATCTGCGCTTGTACGGACATCACTGTTCCCTCCTGATACAGTGTGGTTGCTCATAAACCCCCAACTTAATGTTCTCCGTTTTGGTGTAGATGACATTCCTGGAGTGTGAACATCGATTCCTTTGGCAAATTCTTGTGACAGAGACGTTGTTACGCCAGTCGAACCCGGACTCAGTGGTCTGGCCAGATTAGTCACATTAAAATTGCTGTCCATAGAAAAATCAAAATTGTACATTGGCGGTGTTTGAGGTGGGCTCTCACCAGCACTGCCAGTTTGCTCTATCAATGTTGCATTATACTGTACTTCATCTTGTGTGTGTGCGCTGTTGCTCGCAGGTCTTGGTTGAAGTCTCAGCCTTTGAAGCATGGACTGCAACAAGACCTGAGTGTCCGATGCAGAGTTTGTGTCCGCCATTTACACACATTGAAAGTGAAAGATTACGTTACATGTCCAAAGCCAAAGGTAAAATTCCATCAAATCCTGAAGTGTGGTAGATCCACATCTTAAAATTCTTCAAGTCTTCAGATCATCTCCAAGCACGTCACTGTTAAGTGAGTGTATCTCACTGTCCTTGATATTCCTCTCAGACTTCAAAATGATGATACTTCCATATCATACAAATCCAGCCATTTTTGTTTACCTTCCCAGTAAATGCTGATTTTATTTCTGTTTGAAAGATATGCACACGTCTGATGGAGGCCAGGAAAGGCACAGAGGTGTGTTCAGCTATGACACAGACCCAGACAGACAAGAAAGACAAGTGTGTCAAGTTGACATCTTCCCTAGGAAGTACAGTCTTCTCTTCTTACTCTCCGTCCACTCTCACACTTGGGTAAACTTGCGTGTGTGTTTCATAATTATTCATTTTGCCATCACAGTGAAAGAGTGACACTGTGGTCACAGTGGTTTATAAAGTGGTTTTCTAATTGCCTGATATATCAAAGCAAAAATACTCAACAGCGTTTTTCATGTTAACACGTTATTGGTGCTGTAAATAGGAGTGGCTTTAGAATCTTTTTCTTGGAAATTAAAGGCAGGTGAAATGCAAACAGGATTGTACACAAGAGATTTTTTGCTGCGGTTCCTCAAATTATGCAGGGAGTATGACAAGGTGTGATTCAGTTTGCTATTATACTGCTAAATCTGATCAAATGATATTAAACACATTTACAAATAAATAAGTACATAAACAAACAAATGAATAAATACATTTGACACCATGATTTACAAACTGAGAAAGGATCACTGATAACATCATTTGACCTTATGACTGTGGAGATCACTATCAACTACTTAATATATAGTTATTATTTATAGTTTATTAAAGTATGTATAGGATGGCATGATGCCACAGGGGGTAGCCTTGCTGACTCACAGCTCCAAGGTCCCTGGTCCGAGCCTGAGCTCGGGTTACTGTCTGTGTGGGTTCTCCAGTCTCCTCCCACCTCCCAAAAACATGGTAGCTAGGCTGGGCTGAGATAAATTGCCCCAGTGAGTGAATGAGTGTGTGTGTAAATGTGCATGTGTGTGTATGTGGTGTCTCATCCAGGGTGTATTCCTGCCTCACACCCAGTGTTCCAGGGATAGGTTCCAGGTGCAACCCTGACTAGGACAAAAAGGTTACTGAAGATGAATGAATGAAAGCATATATACACCTCATTAACTGGTCTCTTGAATGAACATAGGCTTAATGTGTTTCTTCATTTTCTTTTTCATTTTCTAATCTAAAGCTCAGTAAATAACACAGAAAAATGTCAGCTTAAAAAACTCTAACAGCAATTTTACTAGGATTAGTGCTCTTAACATGATACCAACCCAACTAACAACTGTTGGTTCCCAGAGCTTTCTGGGGCCATTTTTTTATACATGGTCCAAACATTCCCATAACTTTTTAAATAACCCTTGCAGTAACCCCAAAACATTCATGTTCTGGTAACCTTTACATTATTATTTGAACCTCTCAGGAACCATGCAGTAACCCATGATGGCTCGTAGGATGTTCCCCTAATGTTCTGGTAACCCTGACATTTTTTTTTGACCTCTTTGGAGCCTTGAAGAAACCCTCAATATTTTGAGAACATTCCCGTAACATTGAAGGAACATTCTTTGAACCATCTCTACACAAACCTCTTACTGTCCTGCACAAATCTGGCTGGTTGTCATAAGGTTCCCATATGGTTTTTTATGTAATAAAACAGGACAGGTGCACTCGTTTTCTAATATAACAAGATACATTAATAAATATTGCATAATAATTACCCAGAATGTTAGATTGTATGCGAAATATAAAGCCTAAAAGCTATCTTTGGTGAACTTTGAAAACTTCCTGTAAGAGAATGTTATGGGAATGTTCCCAGAATATTAATTTGTGGTTATGAAACAGTACCTAAAGCAACCGTTGATGAAAACTTCTTGTCAGTTGAACATTTTTTGTACTGTTTTAACATTCCCAGAACATTTCAGGAAGAGTGCTGACTTTGAACATTCTAACAAAAATACAAATCATTCCCAGAACGTTATGATATGGTTCCCAAAAATACCCAAAGGAGAACCAAATGCTAACGTTAGGGAATAACGTTACGTTTCTATGCTCACTGGGAAACTATATTTAACACAGAAATATATCTATCTGTGGTGTGATCATAACATGGTCCCTGAATACTTTTTAGACTAAAGGGCCTAGGAGCAGTCTGGGAACAGTTTATCCAATGCTTTCCATACATCCAACATTCCCAGTGTATGTTTTGAACATGAAAAATTTATAATGAATGACTTTCTAAAGTCAGTCAGTACACATAAATAGTATTAGATAAGTAAGTAGTTGCTTGGGACTACATTCACACTGTTAGCTGTTTGCTACACATATTACCACACACATTCCTGAATCTCAAATAGCTCGCTAGTTCCTACATAAGTGCACTACATAGGGAATGAAGTAACAGCTTCTGTATGTAGTGCACCATTCTGTGTGGTTAACAGGGAGCCATTTGAGATTCCTCCGTTGTCAGTAGGCGACAGAAACCCAGGGCGCGTTTATATGACGTGGCGAGATTTGATTGGTTGGTCTCAGCGCGCGACATGGCGAAGTGATGAGAAGTAAACAGTTTAGAAGTGTTTTCATGTTTTTGTTATTGAGGGTGTTTTGCACCAAAATCTGCGTTTGAACCGCAAACAGTTTTTGGAATAATGAATAACGCATCTAGGTAGTTAGTTTGTTTTTCAGAATTAATTCTGTGCAAGTGCATGAGGATGGACTGCGTTGCAACCGGAGGAAACGTCAAAGGTGACTTAGATATGTGAATAACTTACTAACATTACTAACATTAAATGCTTAATACTTTTATATCTCCTTTTATCTCCTTATTCTTTCGCCTTTTAGCCCGAGCTAACAATCATTGGTTCCCAGAAAGTTTTGAGAACAGCTTTAGTTCAGAGAAAGTTCCCCTAATGTTCCTGTAACTTTTAAATAATTTGAACCTCTCGGGAACCTTGAACAAACCCTGGATGGTTAGGAGAACGTTCTTCTAACGTTAGAGGAACTTTCTCTGAACCATCCCTAGACAAACCTGGTACTATACTGGTACAAACCTGGTTGGTTTGTTATATCTAACCAGTATATAATAAAACAGGACAGACATAGTGATTTTCTAATACAGCAAGCTACATTAATACACATGATAATAATCATAATCATAATATTACATCACTATACATAGAAGATATGAAGAGCTCTGACTGAATCACAAGAGACACCAGAAAAAGTCTGAATATAATCTGTAGCCAAATTTATTTATTGCTGGCGTTGCAGAATACACAATCATGAATGTAATACAGAATATTTTTTGATTTGCGTTCCCTTTTAATCAGAGAAATATTTTAAACAGTGTCTGTCCAGTCTATTGTAATTTCTGTGTAAATATTCGGGAATGGAATGTATCCGGGACATTAGTTTGTATGCAGAAATAAAGCAACCTTTGGCAAACTTCCTGCAAGGGAATGTTAGTTTGTAGTTTAAAAAATACTCATTTGGCAAACCTCGTATTCTGAAACCATGAAAGAACATTACATCGTCCAGAGCATTACTTTGTGGTTACAGAAGTAATACCTAAAAGCAGTCTTTGGCCATGTAAACATGCAGAAGAAGTTTGCAGAATATTTCAGGAACAGCGCTGACTTTGTTCATCGTAATAAAATGTTCCCCGAAGGTTATGAAATGGTTCCCAAAAACACATAACCAAAAGGGAACCAAATGCCAACGTTAGGGAAATGTTCTGTGTTTGCTGGGATGTTATTAGTATATTTTTCACAGTATCTTTATAATAATAATAACCTTTGTTTAACCAGGTAAGTCAATTGAGAACCAGTCCTCATTTATTGCATGTACATTCATTCTTTCTTACAGTGCTGGCCAAAGCAATACACTCCCTTTCAAGGATTGGAGAAGAACTTTACTTGGAGCCCACTGAGGATGGGGTTAGTGTCTATGCCTGTGTGGTCATGCTGTGTTAAATATCCCCATTAATATTGTTGGATTAAGGGGCTTAGTGCATTATGCATTACGTGTGATGTATTGGTTCTCCTTTTGATATTTATATTTATTTATCCATATTTTTGTGTGTCTAGGTTTATGTATATCATGTGCTCATGTTTTGCAGCTAACCCTACGTGCAGTGAACTCATCCCGATCAGCGTTTGCCTGCTTCCTGATGACTCCGCTCTTCTTCCAGAGGTACCAGGCTCCTCCAGACCAAGCCTTCCGCTGCAAAATGCCCATCAAGGTAAAACGCGAAGTCTTCCCATGTTCCCTGTCTCTTCTCACACTCTTTATCTCAAATCTGTGATATTAATTTCCTATGTGGCAGTTGTTTATTTTGTTATATTTTGCACGTTCTCCAGTTTCTTTCCACCCTCTAAAAAAGGATTGGATACTCAAAATTGTCCCTAGGTGTGAATGTGTGTATGAGCACTGATTCAAATCAATGAATCTCGACACCTCTAGTGACTGTCTTTGTATATGTTCAGTGTTTCAGTGTGTTTCTGTCTCTCTCTCTCTCTCTCTCTCTCTCTCTCTCTGTCTCTCTCAGAGTGTACAGACGGTGTTCAGGTCTCTCTCATCTCTCGAGCGCTCTGTGGAGAAGTGCCGTATTGAGATGAACACTGAGCAGAGTCGTCTGAGAATCACACTGCACTGCAAACATGGTAAAAACAAGCTTGATCATAGATATAGTGGAGCTTTAACTAAGGAAACATTTATTTAACATTTATGGAAGGAGTCTCCAGTGTCAGTGCTTTGTAACAGTCAGTATGTTTTCCATCATGGGAAAGTCTTCATGGGAAACTTGGGAAAGTCATCATGGGAAACTTCTCTTCTTGGTTTCTCTGTAACATGACAAGCTGTGTATTTTTGTTTTTAACTTGAAGAGAAAAAAGAGACTCTGGTGAGGCAATAGCTGTTTTTAGCCACTATAATTGTAAGTGATAACAAGACCTAAAAAAAATTGTACTTGATGGCAAATTACTGTGTTATAAGAGGAATAAAACACTTTGGGACATGCTGGATTTGGAAAATAATGAACTCCGGGTGGTAAGAGTAACTCTGCATTACACCACCCAGTCATTGATTACTATTACAGCACATTATGTTTGTGTGTGTGTGTGTTTCAGGGCTTTTAAAGACACACAACCTCTCCTTTCAAGACTGTGAGAGCTTGCAAGCAGTGTTTGACAAGGACAGCTGCACCAACATGCTCCGAGCCCAACCCAGGTGCTCCTTCCCCTCTCCACCTCTCTTTTCCTTCATCTCTGTTTCAGTCTGTGTCTCGTAGTTTCTTCTACAGCGTCCTCCTTGTTATCTTTGTGCAGGTTGTGGGTGGATACAGTTCTGCATTTCCCGCCCTCTCTGGAGGAAGTGAGTGTATCAGTGAGCAGCGATCGAGTTTGGCTCAGAAACCACGTAGAAGATGATGCAGGTGATGTGTCGGGTTTCCCTGTTATTTTCTGTTCTGTAAAATGTGTTTACAAGAACAATACACTGTTCCTTCTTTACTGGGCCTGATGTTGGTACAGTGGTAATCGTGGTCATTGAGGTTTTTCAACTGGCAACACATTTCAGATGCATCAGGTGGCTTAAAGAGCACCTCTCCCAAATCACTACAAGCCCAAACCCAGGGCTGCGATCCTCCCTCGAGCTCTCTCAATCCCTTACCTCTTTATTTTTCACTTTTATACCCTCCATCCTCAGTGTACAAGTCTCTAAGCTTTCTCTTTCTGTTACTTTTAACTGTAGCACTGAGATAGTCACATTTACGCCCCCAAATAACTGACTTCTTTTACAACTTCTGACATTTATTCATATTCCGTGTTTAAAAACTTGTTGTGCAAGTTGCGAAAAATTAAAATAAAATGATATATTAGTAAAATGAATTTACATTTATGTACATATAATGATTTTAATTTTACATTTAGATGTTTTTCTTCTTGGAAAATTTTTTTTCTTGGAAAAATTGTGTTAAATTTAAAATGGTCTTTAAAATGGTCTTTTTCTCCCTTTCTCACCAGACTCATCAAAAGCCATGATGACTGAGTTGTGTTTGAGCTCAGAAGAGTTTGATCACTTTGCTATTGGCTCTCAGACCAGCATCACCTTCTGCCTTAAAGAGCTCAGGGTAAACCTACACACACTAACAGTGTCTAATATATTTATATCGCTATGTTGATCTACAGAAAGTTGACAAATTAAAGGGGAAAAAACACAACATAAAGTGTCTTATTAGGCTGTTTGGGCTACTGCAAGCCACCAGAACAACAAATGCACCTTAGCATCATTCTCCATCGATTCTAGTTCTTCCCTCAAGATATTCCCTCGACTGAGGATTTGTGAAGGCCAGAATAAATAATTTACATCATTTTCATCCTCATCAAACCATTCAGTGAGCCCTGGTGCCCAGTAGATGAGGGCGGAGTCATCTTGAAAGAGACCACACCCATCAGGATAAAAATGTTCAATGCACTTTGCATTAATTTGCAGTGACACTTTACTCAAAGGGACAAGCAGACACAATCCGTGCTAGCAAAAATAAATGCCCCCACAGCATAACCACAGTTTTTCCTTTAATTTGTCACTCTTCTGTATACAACACAGTCATATGGGTGTTTGGAATTCATACAGGTGCTTGAAAAATGCATAATTAGTTTTTTAATAAACATGGTGGGCAGTTGATATTTTCACAGCTAGTTAAGTTTATTGGGTATTCACAAGACTTTGAAGTGCAGCGTTCAGTTATTATTCATCTCCTTCCTGCTTTCAGTTACTGCGTTGTCTTTTCATTTCAGATGTTAATCTGAGTGCTTAAATGTTGATAGTGGAAGATTACTTCAGAACGCTGTATGTTAATTTAAACCCTTTCTCTCTGGCTCACAGGGTTTGTTGGTCTTTGCTGAGACAGCAGGTCTTCCCATCTCCATGTACTTCGATGAGCCTGGCAGGTAAACTGCTTAATATATTAACCATGGATTTTTTCAGTTTTGTCCTAGAATTACTTTACAGGTGAGTGTGTGTGTGTGTGTGTGTGTGTGTGTGTATTAGCCCCGTTGTCCTGAGTGTGTCCGACAGCGTCTTAGAGGCGAACTTCGTACTTGCTACTCTCTCTGAAGACGCACACCAGCGCAACCACAACAACAACAAAGCCGATGGGTAAGGAGATGTTTGTGAGCGGACACTATGGGCAATATTTACTAATTACATACATTCTTATTAATTAATTAACTTTGTTCGTGCTCTGTTCCTCACCATCTCCCAGGCCCCGAGCTGAACTCCCACCGGATGACTTTATGTGCGATGACATCGACTCATATCTCATTGCCATGGAAACCAGTGACCTTGCAGGGCCTTCCTACGAACCTCAACCTCAATCTTCCTCCACCAATCACAAAAGCCGACTGCTCAGTGAAGAGGAAGACGAGGAGGAGGAGTCAGTGGAGAGACCTCCCAATAAAAAGGTTTTAAAATGTTATTTTATTTTTAAAAAGACGTACATATCTTCTCAGCTGTTATTCATCACCTTTTCATTCTCTCTTTCACAGTTCTGCTCACTTTTCTTTGGATCCGTGCTGCCGGCTTCCTCTCAGCTGACCAACCAGACAGTGCAGAGCCAGGAAGTGCTCGCCAGTGACAGCGAGGACGAGAGACAGTCAGATTGAACGCTGTAGCACTGATACCCCAAGAAACCGAGAGTGAAAGGGGTAGAGAGAAAAGACAAATGGACGATTTACACCAAACCGCACAACAGAAAGTGCATCCACATGGAACGTCCTTTTTATTACTATTTCAAAGTGCGTTGTTCTTTTTTTAAAAGTTGAATCAGTGGTGAAGCGGTCAAAACAAGACATGGCACACCCAAATCATTGTACAGAACTGACATTTAAAAAGGTCAAACAGTTTATTTCTGTGTGATGAACACTGAAGTTAATTCACTAAAACTCAAGCTGTGTGAAGAATAGACAATGTCATCTCTTACATGCTTTGGTAATCTAAGTCTCCTCAAACTTCATTCCTGAACGGCCACTTGAAACATAAATGTAGATAAATATAGATACCTGTAATTGTCTTTACATGGCTGATTTTATTTTGTAAACCAACCAGTCATTACCACTAAAGCATCACTGGCTTTTACTGGGGTTAAATTCTGATTTAGGAAATCACAACATTCAAATACCAAGGAAATTTCATTAAAGGAGGCTTTCAATAAAAAATAATTTATACCACAGTGCTCCTGGATTCTTAATCTGATTTAGAGGGTGTTGATTAATTTTCTATAACAGCATCTCTGACAGTAATCCCAGCTCTAATTCAAATCACAGGTTTATATTAATACATTATAACAGTAATACAGGGATGTGTATGGAGGATGCTCCACATAGGATAAGGCTATTAATGAATGGATACTAATTGTCTTGTTATTTAACAAAGAAAAACATTGTTTACATTGTGAAGCCTTCTGTAAGGTGATGTTTATTTAACATTCATGGAAGGAGTCTCCAGTGTCAGCACTTTGTTACATTTTTCCTCAGTGTGAAAGTGTGCAGGATGGAGGACTTTACGCTGGTTTCCGGTTTCTCGGTAACATGACAAGCAGTGTTTTTATTTTTTTTTTGGCCATATTAATTTAGGGAAGGTTGGTGATGAAACAACTATTTATACATTAATTATAAACGGATAAAAAGCAAGACACATTTGGTGTTAAAGAAAAATAATCCACACTATCCCAGTGTTGATTAATTTCCCATAACAGTATGCACTGTGATGTTTTTTCCTTGTGTAACTAACTACACTTTGCTGATAAAACTTGCATATCTTTCAGCTTTGGAATTCATTTCTGATTCAAAGGTAGACGATATATTAAAGCATTAAAATAGCAAAATCAGCACATTTTGCTTTAATTATCAAATGTATATACACAGGCGTTAACAGCTGCTTTGAAAAGAAGAGAGTTTTACAAGCATTTCTCTATAAAGCAGTGTGAAACTATTACTTCATCATCATCATCATCATCATCATCATTATTATTATAACATGCTATGATTTACATTTCCGTCAAGAAGCTCAGCTCTACTTGGCGTTCACATAGACTAAGGTTGGGGTTTGGGATAAATGTTGTTTGAAGCTTTCCCAGTTTTGGGTAACATTGATTGCCAGTGTTCTTTACAATCTTCTTGCTCGGTAATATTTAGCACAAAGCATTTTTCAATATCAGGATGGGGCTGTTCTCGTTTTGAGGATGATTTTGCTCTGATGCAAAATGAATTAATCATACTACAATCCATTTAGCTAAAAATGCTGAGAAATGTCAGTGTGCTCTTCAGTCAGAAGTAACTCTCAGAGTTCCTGTTATGTCCTATCGTCTGGGAGCTGCTCCTACCAGAGAAAACATCGTCATAATCATCTTGCTTTCTACTGGGCACCTGAAAACTCTTCCCTCTTGTCTGAGGCTTTTTCCTCTCCCTCTCCTTTTCCTTCTCCAGCTCTTTCTCTAGCTTCTTCCTCTCCTTCTCCTCCTCCTTTTCTTTCCTCTCCTGCATCCTCCTCCGCCGCCTCCTCTCTTTAGAGCTCAGCTTCTCCTCCACCTCACTGAAGTCCTGGATGACGATTTTGGGGATGGTGGATTTGGAAGGCGTGTCAGCCCTGAGCCGGTGAAACAGACCCCTGCGTTTGGGTTTGTCTGACTTTGATTGTGTCGAGAAAACTTGTGTCTGTGGTTTCTGTGGATCCTCCAGTTTGGAGCTTTGTGTCTGTGTTGGCTGTGTGATGTTTGACTCGTCCTCCTTTGTGGTTTGGGGGCATGACTCTGGTTTGACACATTGCTGCGGGTCCTTGAAAGTGTCCTCAGAGAGGATTGTGGGATAGGAGGTGTGGGAGCTGGAGGACCTGCGAAGGCGGAGCTGTGGGTTTGGGTTTGAGCCTTGTTTCACCAGGCTTGACTCTGTTGTAATATTTATCTCAGTTTCCACTTCCTCTTCCTTGTTGTCTGGCTGTGGAGGCTCTGGATTGCTAGATCCACTGGTTCTATCAGGTTCTCCATGCTCAGGTGTGGAGATTTTGTTAACCTCTACGTTTTCATCCTGTGTCTGGTTGGAGTCCTGTGGAGTCTCTGATTCTCCAGAATGTTCCATCACTGTCTCTGGTTGAACGCAAGGTGTAGATGCTGCTGTTTCTGATGCCTCTTGATCTACTGTGATATTATTGCCACTTCTCTTTTCTTCGTCCAGGACGGTTTCCTCCCCTGGTGCGTCACTAATCTGTGCCTCCTTCTCTATCTCTTCTGAATGCTCTCTCTCACCTTCCTGCTCTTGCTGTGTCCTTTCTTCATCGGTATTGTTTCCGCTTTCACAGCGTTCACCTTTCACATGATCTTCCTCTTGAACAGAGGGTGCTTGTTCCTCTGCATCCTTCTGCTCTTTCGGAGTTTGCACATTTGAATGCATTTCTTCATCCGTTTCCAAACTTCGTTGTACTTCGTTTTTCTGTTCGCTGTCTTCCTGTTGCTGCTGCTCATCTTTAGGGACGTCTTCTTCGTGTATGAGACATGTTTTGAGCTTCTCTTCTTCATTATCACTATTTGCTTGTTTGTCTTCCTCCTGTATTTCTACCTCCTGCTTGCTGCTGTTTGCCTTTATTTCCTTTTCTTCCTGTATTTCCACTTCCTGTTCACTGCTGTTTGCCTTTATTTGCTTTTCTTCCTGTATTTCTACCTCCTGCTTGCTGCTGTTTGCCTTTATTTCCTTTTCTTCCTGTATTTCCACTTCCTGTTCACTGCTGTTTGCCTTTATTTGCTTTTCTTCCTGTATTTCCACTTCCTGTTCACTGCTGTTTGCCTTTATTTCCTTTTCTTCCTGTATTTCCACTTCCTGTTCGATGCTGTTTGCCTTTATTTCCTTTTCTTCCTGTATTTCTACCTCCTGTTCGCTGCTGTTTGCCTTTATTTCCTTTTCTTCCTGTATTTCCACTTCCTGTTCACTGCTGTTTGCCTTTATTTCCTTGTCTTCCTGTATTTCCACTTCCTGTTCGCTGCTGTTTGCCTTTATTTCCTTTTCTTCCTGTATTTCCACTTCCTGTTCACTGCTGTTTGCCTTTATTTCCTTTTCTTCTGGTATTTCCACTTCCTGTTCACTGCTGTTTGCCGTTATTTCCTTTTCTTCCGGTATTTCCACTTCCTGTTCGTTGCTTACTTCCTCTTCAGTGCTGCCCATCTGTATTTCTTCTTCTTGTTTTTGGCTATTTGTCCCTATTTCCTCTTCCTGTTTACTACTATCCATCTGCATTTCCTCTTCAAGTTTACTGTTCATTCCATTTTCCTGCTCCTGTTCACAAGTACAGGTATATATTTCCTGTCCCTGTGTGTCAGTATTTACCTCGACTTCCACTTCCTGTTGAGTGATATTCACTTCCTCTTCTTGTGTGCTGATATTAAGTTGTACCTCCTCTTCAGGTTTACAGGTCTTAATTTCAGTTTTCTCTTCCTGTTTACTTCTGTTTTCCTGTGTTTCCTCTTCAAGTTTGTTTCTTGTTTCCTCTTCCTCCTCTAGTTGGGAAGGTTGTGATTCCTCTTGTTGTGTTTCAGCCTCCGGCTGGTCTTGATGTGTTGAAATTTCTTCGTCCTGGTCATCTCTGGGAGTCTGTACTTTCTTTTTGCCATGCTGTTTTTCTATTTCCTGTTGACAGTTACCTGTTTGTAGATCATCTTCTTTCTGGCTGGAAGGTGGCCTTGTTTCTTCTTCAGGTATACCACTGTCTGTGTGTGATGGGATGGCGGTGACAGGTGCATCATTCTCATCCTCCTCAAACACAGTGGCACTGTGATCTGACGATTCAGAACTCCGCTGTGTTTCCGTATCTGATATACGATGTGTGTTACGGTCTTTCTTTGAAGGTGTACTGAACTCCTGTGGTGTCTTCTCTGTCTTCGTCCGTAGCTCTCCGGCTACACCACACACGCTCGCCCTCCTTTTCTCTTCATCGTCACTGTCCTGTTTTGAGAACCCTCGTCCCTCCCACTCCTCAGTCTCTGCTTTACTCCCTCTCTTCCTCCATTTTTTACGAAGGATTGCCGGAGAGAGAGACGAATGCGAACGCATCAGAGGAACACTCAGGTTCCCGCTCTGTCTCTCCTTCTTTTCGTTCTCCTTCTCCTTTTCCTTCCCTTTCTCCCATATCATATGGCATCCATGGCAACGATCTCGAGGGTCAAAGGTCGAGCCCGGGTGCTCTTTCCTCCATTTCTCTAACTCCTTTTCAGTTTGTCGCTGGAGCTCTGCCAAGGACAGAGGTACCGAACACACCTAAGATAAAGGAGAGAATGAGAATCAGTCTCACGTCTGGTTTTCATATAGTTAGCTACTATTGTTTGCTAGAGCTTTCCTGTGGGTTAAGTGCAAAAACATGCAGGTAGGCATACAGTCTTCCTAGGAAAGGTTTTGGATCCACCAGGATTTTTTTTAAAAAAAAATCCTGCTCTGTTAAATGTCATTAATTTCTGCTTTAGGGTTTATGAGGGCTGTTTCCCTGACTCCTAACTGCCCAAATAATTGGAGTTCAGTCTCAATCAATTTAGTAGGGAAAATGTAAGTGCAGACAGTGTATCTACCATGTACACTTGATCTATGATGTACAATTCTTTTTTATGATAAGATTGGGACAGGGAAAAGGGGATTACGGAGTGAATAATGGCCATACCAAATGATGATAATAAGGAATATTACCGCAAATCAGAAAGGCGTGCGCACCATGGTGACCTTGTTTCCTTGTTTCCACTGTGGTCTTATTTTTCCTGAGATCTGGCAACCCTCAGTGATCACCATTATTTATCTTTTTCTCATGTTTAGAGAACCTGGGGTTTCACAGAAGCTGGAGTTTCTATTTTAAGTAGATATTCTATTGACCACTGCTAGAATGTGAGGAGAACTTCACCAAATATTACAAAAAAAATGTTCTGATTAAAAAAGACTCGCTTTTAATTATGCAACTGTAAGCATGGTTAGTCCAGTTTGAGCACTGGTCCCACCCAAACTACTCACCTCTTGAATAAAGGCGTCGGCTTGTTCATGTTGGACACGCCCCCTAACTGACCGCAGTCTCTCCAGAGTCTCCATCTGGCCCTCACACTCTTTTCGTTGTCGAGCCTCTCCTAAGCACCGTCGCACTAAAACCACAGCCACCTGAAACAGCACGCGTACACCTGCAACACACACACACATGTATCAGTCTCGCTTTGTAAAGGTATATAGTCAAACCTGCATAAATCATTCGTCACCATTGCAGAAGAAGAGGTCCCAGACACGGAGTAAAGTGTTGAAGGGCAGGTGGCGGCTATACAGACACATCAGCCAATCAGTGGCAAACATAAGAGGCTCCACCCCCTGTCTCTGCATGTGTTTGTATGCAGCTGGACACGTCCTTTTTAGCACGCTAAAGAGAATCGCAGCATCGAACAAAACTCCTTCCTGTGGAGACAGAAAGTGCAAAATGGACCATAAAAACTATGACATTTTTCTCCCCAAAGAAATGTGCATTTTCTCCCCAAAGAAAATGTGCTGTGGCTTGTTGTAATTCTGCCCTACCAGCAGGGGGCTGTAGTAGCCAGGGAGGTAGAGTTCGCTGATCTGTACCAAACACCAGAACGCTTCCTGAAATTGTCATGGAATATGCAGTTGTATTATAATTTTATAAAATGACTAGTTCGGTTTCCCAACATAATCATCGGCATACAAACGGTTAACAAATTAAAGGAAGTTTGAGAAATTAGTTTTTTGACAAATTAAGGTTTTGGGCCGTGACAAGCAACCAGAACAGCTTCAATGCACCATAGCATAGATTCTACAAGACTCTGGAATCTCTGGAGTATAACTGGTGGGATGAACACTGTTCTTCGACAAGATACTTTCCTCAGTTGGTGTTTTTATGGAGAACGCTGTCTAAAACATTACTCCAAAATCTCCCATAGGTGTTCAGCTCGGGCTCAGTTTGGGCTGAGATCTAATCAGTGTGAAAACCATAGTATATGCTTTACATCCTCAACAAACCATTCAGTGTGCCCTCGTGCCCTGTGGATGGGGGCGGAGTCATCCTGGAAGGTACCATTCCCATCGGGATAGTGATCTGTCATAATATCTATGCACTGATTTGCAGTGGTACTTCCATCTAATGGGACCCAAACCATACCAGCAAAAATAAATGCCCCCCACAGTATAATGGAGCCATCATTTCCATTAATTTGTCACCAATCTGTATGTACACAATTAGTCTTAAATTAGGTTATATGTCCTCTACCTCCATGGGCATGTTCATTAGTAGCACTGCTGCCACGGGACCCTGCGCCTGGCAGTACCCCTCATCAGGCCGAAATTGAGTGTACGCCTTCAGAACCTGCAACAAGCCCTGCTGGCTTCTCATAAGAAAGCAAAAAGAAATATAAAAACATAAATTTGTATTAGCTTCACTGTAACCCCTGCTGAAACAAATCCAAGCTGCCAAAACACAGGCTGAGCTGGTAAGTCCTCCTAGACCAGAGTGTGTTAAATTAAATGTGAATCACTTTAATTGAAATATATGATCTCATTTACGGACACTAGATCTGCGAGTCCTGGACTGTCCATCTCCCTTACTGAGGTGCAGTTTTCTTGAAACAATTTAGTAGTGGTAAATCATCATCTTCTACCAGTTTCACCAGCACGACCTATATTTTGGCACCTGGTAGCTTGTTAGAACAAGCTGGATTTATCAGCAGGGACATGAATGATTGTTAAGGAGAGGAACAGAGAAGAAGACTGCTTTTACCCATGGCTGTCTTTGGATTGAAACATCTCGTGGAAGGGAAACTGCCTGTCTGTGTCTCTCTTGATGACATCAATCCAGCTTTGCTGACCCGGGGACAACTCCAGAGTCTTACAGAAAGAAATAAACAGGGGAATGAAACACAAACTAGAACTGACAGGTCAGAACAGGTTATGGGAAACCCTGACCTGTTCTGACCTGTCAGTTCTAGTTCTAACCCTGTCAATCAATAGCTGCTTTCCACTGACTAGTTGCTGTTGTCTAAACTGGAACCATTTCACTTGTTTCCATGCCAAAACAGACAGTTCTTGACTGGCAAAACTAGTTTGGTTCCAGCACCAACAACTAGTGACATCAGGGACCTGGGGGCAGTGCCATTTGTTTATAAAATATAAGCAACTCAAATTAGGTTTATTGGACAAAGGAGGAAACAGAATATTTTGCTAGCAACTTCAACAAGTTACAGAACCCCAGGGGTTCTTTGGATGGTTAACTGCTAATGGGGCTCTATGTAGAACTGTTAATGGTTCCCCCAAAGAGATCCACTGATCAGCGAGGCTTGGCAACAAATCCAAACTCAGGACTATCCGTATCCTGAATAATGAGCATGTCATTTTGCCATCACATGTTAGTTTCCTATGTGTTCTCCAGTTTCCTCACACCTACCACAAACATGCACAAATTTCCACTAGGTGTGAATGAATGTGTGTGTGTGTGCATGGCACCCTGAGATGGACTGGCATTCCATCCAGGGTGTATCCTTGCCTCCTGCCCAGTGGTCCTGGGACAAACCCTGACCAGGATGAAGCAGTTACTGAAATGAATGAATGAATGAATGTTGCTCCATAGGCACCTGGAAGTTTGCAATGAAATGTAGGTACAGGTCATTAAATGGCATAATGATGTGAGCTGACCTCCATAATGTGATGACCATGGAGAAAGATGTGTTCTAGAATAATGATAATAAAATGTCTGGAAGGATGTATAGACAGGCAGTGATTACTTTCTTTCTTTTTCTTTCCTCTACTGCTCATTAACATATTCACTCACTTTGTAGAGATCTTTGTTATTCTCTTTCCTCTGTTTCGCTCCACACAGCAGGGGCCAGCACCTGGCCCTGACAGACGCTGGGATGCCCTTCTGACACTTAGCTTTGATCTGTAGCCAAGAGAGGATGAGGATGATGAGGATGATGATGAGGATGATGATGATGATGTAGGAGATTTTGGGTTTCTGACAGCATGATGAATGATAAATAGTGAACATTTCTGTCTTTTTTCACAAACATACCTTACTGTGCTTCTTCTCTAGCACCTGATCCCACTGGTTCATAAGGGTGATCCATTTCATTTCACGGTGTCTCACCAACTCGGGACAGGGGTCATCACTGCTGGTGACAGCATGTAAACAATACTGTAGTAAGGTTCAGGTATGCTTATTATAGATAGATAGATAGATAGATAGATAGATAGATAGATAGATAGATCTCTTTGTTTTTTGTTCTGTAAAAAGGTCAGACACAGATATTAGGTATTACACAGGTATTACAGTTCTCTATTCAACTAGGTGACATATGCAGTATATTTTTAAAAATGCCCAATTTCTTACAACACAGGTTGATTCATACTAAAAAAAAAGGATATACATGCATGTAAAATACCTTTCTTATACAATCAATTCAATTACATAAGTAGTCTCCTTTACACAAAATGAATCTATGACAATAAAGACATTACTGACAAACCTATGACAGTAACGACATTACTGACAAATCTATGAAAATAATGACATTACTGACAAATCTATGAAAATAATGACATTACTGACAATTTCATGACATTTTTCTGTTTTGAAAAAAAAGAAGCACACACCAATAACATTTTAGATAGCAAAATATAAAATGAAAAACCTGTATACATTTTTTTAATGTATTTATGGTAATATTTATTAGATAATACAGCAAGATGTGCTACTATACACATACAGTATACAGTATGTACATATATTCATATACACACAATGCAAAGGTTTGCATTCTCTTACCACAAAATCATTAATTCAACTAAACATTTAATGCTAAATTTAAAGGTCTCCTGCTGTTTGTTTCTGCAATTTTTGTAACTCTGTATAGCATTTTACAGCAGGTCGCATTGCCACTCCACAGCTCCAGGCTTCCTGGTTTGATCCTGATTTCAGGTAATTGTCTGCCTGCATCACTGTGTTCTTCTGGGTTTCCTCTGCATTCTCCGATTCCCCCCCACCTCCCAAATTTAGTTGGATTAATTACCTTAAGTTTAAAGTAAACATGTTGCTTGTAGCCAAATAGGAATATTCCAATGGGGCACATTCAAAGAAATTAATTAAAGCATGTCAATAGGGATGCAAAGTTTCTAATAAACTTCCTAAATCTTTCAAATAAAGATAACTGACGACTCAATTGCTGTAATATTTCAGCTGTGTATTCTGTACACCCAAAAACCAAGTGGTATGCAAACTTTTGCACTCATCTATATGGGTCAATATGTTACAAGGTATACTGCAATGTATTTCCGTTGCATAAGGGCCATCCGTGCAGCTTTGTATGTTTTCTCTCACTGTTTACATTTGACCTAACTGAAGCACTGTTCCTTGTCCACACCATTGCAACAGGCAGCCTTTAAATGTAAGTGTCTAGGATTATCAGCCTACAAAGCACAGCTATCATAATAAACACCCTAACACACACACACACATACACACACAACAGGAAACCACACTCTGACAAGGCCAATATCACCATGGTAATGTGGCAGGATGTTGAGAGCAACAGAGAAAGTAATTGTAGGTGACGGTTGAGAATAAGTTGACAAAAATCCTTACTGCAGACACACACTAAGCTGAACACACACCTCTTACACAGTGTGTGTGTGTGTAAGTGTGTATGTATGTGTTTGTTAACACTGACCTGTCATTATTTGTGTCTCCGTTAACAAGTAGGAATCCATAACGGTCTGTTTTAGTCTTTGAGGAGTCGGAGGTGCTCTCTCCGTCTTCTCTCTCGTCCGAACAGAGAGACATCACCTGAAAGAAAGAGAGATTTCAACTCAGGAGCAAGAAAATCAACAATAATCCGGATATTAATTATTTTCCTCACAGTGATGACTGAGCTGTTTCGACACACCTAAACCTCACATCCTCTGCATCATTTCTCTTGCTTAAGCATGTGAGTTTGTGTGTGAGTTGTACAGCTTTTTTTGGGAAATGGAAGATGAAAAATGGAAGATGAAAATGAAAAATTTGAGAAGAGAAGCATAAAGTACTTACCTTCAGATGTACTGTTTAACTATAAGGTGCAATTGTGCTGCTATGGAAGGGAAGACAGAACTGAAAAAAAGACTTCCGCTGTAGCGGTTGTGTGTGTGAGTGTGTGTGTGTGTGTGCATGATCCTGTGCACATGCTTGAGGAAAGTTCACAAACAAGCCTTGATTGAAAGGGACCAGACTAAAGCTAGTACATTTAATCTATAATGAGATTGGTAATCCTAATAGTGCAGAGTTAAACCTGTAGCAAGAGTTTGAGATTAAGTGCTAGGATGTGTGCGTATGAGTGTAAAATGTGTGTTTGGGTTCAAGAGTAAACAAGTGTGAATCTTTTACACTTTCCATCCAAGATTGCTTCAGATATCATTGAATGTGGTATAATATGAGCTGATGTTTGCCTGGTCCTTTTCTGTTTCTCTGTATGTTATTGTGATGTCTGGGGAATGATGTCTTTTGTCTGTTCTACTCTTCCTGACAACCAGGAAAGTAATAAACATCTGTGGTTCAGTGTTGCATTGCCTCCTCATTTGCCATGATATCTCTGAGAGGTGTGTTACTCTTATGCAAACTTCATGCAGGCTTAATACATTGGTTGAAAGCATCATTGCAGTGTTCTAGGAATTTTCACCAAATTTCTTGATAATTTATGAAGACTAGGTAGCACGGTTCTACATCAGGTAGTGTTGCCAGGATTCTCGGTTCGATCCTGAGCTCAAGGTGCTGCATGTATGGAGTCTCACATGTTCTCCCCATGTCCGTGTGGGTTTCTGGTTACTTTCCACCTACCAAAAAAAATGCCAGTAGGTGGATTGGCTGTACTAAATTGCCCCCAGATGTGACTGAATGGGTGTATGGTGCTCTGTGATCTACTGGTGTCCCATTCCGTGTCTGTTTCCACATTACACCCAGTTTCTATGGGATAGACTCCAGATCCAGCTCAACCCTAATCATCAGTTGTTGAAGATGAAGGAATGATCTCATTATTAAGCCTATAAAGTCAATACAATAATGTCATTATGCGACTAACAAATCAGAATCTGTCAATGCAACTTTGTCCTATAATATCCTGTTTAAAACCTGGACATGCCACTGATACCAACAAGGTGAAACAGAAAGAAGATCTGAAGCTTTTCCACTCTGTGACTGCCCTGAAAGCAAAGTTGTTATCCCTTTGCTTTGTGGAATTGCACTGTCTTTTTCCTTTTCAGTATTTCATTGTTCGTTTCACTCTATTCACTGCCAGCACTGTCCTGGTTTAATCAGTCTCATTATTCCACGATAGTGTAGATACACTGTTCTAATGATGAGACTGTCCGTCTGTCTGTCTGTCTGTCTGTCTGTCTAGTATGAGGTCACTGATTTTTCTATACTGAAAATTATACTCTATGGACAGCCTGGTTGTGTTGTCTCCCCTGACACCAGTTTGGACATGTTAATCCACTGGGGATTATATAAAATGATCATCTGCTGTGCACACAAGGCTGTAGCAAGAATAAATAATCTCTTCAATATTTTCAGTTTCAAGTGCTCAAAGAAAAAAAAAACATTTTCTTTCAATTTCTGTGAACTGCATAATTTTCTGTACTATTGCTGCGTGCAAACATGATATCAATACCACAAAAGGGAGGGGACATTATTTATAGTATTGCTTAAACTTTTGTCATAAGGGTGTGTGTGTGTGTGTGTTAAGTAAAGAATAAAACACAAGGCAGTGTGCATTATAGTAAAATAGTCAATGGTGAAGTGGTGTGATGTGACACAACACAAATCGAAGTTGATTATTTTCCAATAAAAGCACATCCTGAAGTGTTTTATTCCTCTTATGCAACAGCATTTTTGCCAGTTACATTTTTTTATTTTATTATACAACATGTCCATTTTTATTCTTTTATAGTTACATTTATTGTTGTGTATACATTTACATTTATGGCATTTGGCAGACGCCCTTATCCAGAGCGACTTACAATAGTATCCCCCAAGAAACAAGTGAGTTCCTGTTGTTAGTTACGGTGCAACTGCTATAAACCTTATAAAGAAGTCCTTCCTTCGTCCAGCCTTTCTTGTGATGGTTTGGAGCAAATGCGTGTTCAGAAAATTTCTACTGACTTTGCTGTCTTGCTGTACTGCCGAATGTAAACAGTGCCACCGGAGACACAAGATTTGTGCTATTTTGAAATGGAAATAGGTCATACCCCAAGTAGCCCATTTGCAAAAATTTAGAGAAAATCTCAGCCCGCTTGTTGCGCTGTTGCTTTGTCGCTGTCACTGAAATCACGCTTTCGTGTCGCACGCATACGTACAAAATAAACGGCCACCTGTCGCTTTGTCACTCACTAGTGTGCATAACATAACATAACATAACATAACATAAGGCGTTTGGATATGTAAATAAGCACGACGATATGATGAATATGCAAATTAGTTGACGTATGACATCATCTGGTGACTTGTTGCGCGCATAACCGACTTTCCCCTGAAACCCGCTGGCAGCACTGAGAACAGTAATGTAATTGAGAACTGATATTTGCGTCAGAAGAAGTGAAATATTCTCAGGAAGCCAAAAAAAAAATAAAATAAAATAAATAAATAAATAAAAATAATAATAATCCGTATAAAGCTCGCGGCTCCGTCGCAGTGAAAACACGCGCCACAGCGCGGCGATATTTAGAGCGCGCGCGGTTTCTCTCCTCAACACCCCCCGCCCCGCCTTTTCCCTCAGCAGCGTCACGTGGCGCGGGCGGAAGCGTTTATGTGACCGGCGCACGCTGAATCGCGCGCGGGCGCTGCCATTTGCTCTTTTCTTCGTATCGCGTCGCGCGGCACACAAAGTGCTAAGATGTAAGAGTGACCTGTTTTTTTTTTTTTCTTCTTTTTTTAAATCAAAATTTTCCCTTTTCCAAAAACTTGAGCTTTAATGCAGCCGACACTTACCCCAACACTTTAACGGAGGCATTAGATTACTGTAATGGCGTATTTATATTTTAGTAGTTTGCTTGTATTTTTAAAAGGCATGGCTAGGCGTTGTATGTGCTAGAGCTTTTAGCATGGTGTTAGCATGGCTGTAGCTTAGCACCTTTACAAAATACGACTTTTTACTTCAGTTCGTGTTTTAGCTCACAATTTTATTTGATATATGTTAACTTTTAAGTGTTTTTGCCTCTTTTTCAGGGCGAACAGAAGCGTTTGAGGCCTAGCGTGTGTGTTTTTTAGGGCAGAGCCTGTTAGCGTTAGCATTAATATTAGCATCATTAGCGGGTTAGCATCAGGAAAGCGGGTTTTGTTCCAGTTGAAACTAGAAAAGTGCGGCAACGCGATAAAGCGTCATCGTTAGCAGGATATCGGGTTAAATTCTTTACAGTACTGAGTGGTTTTAGAGGCGATGGTAAAATGTTTCAGCGTTGAAGGCCTGTGAGATCTCAATCCAGCGTTTTTCCTGACTTTAACACGCATTTCTTTAACAGGAGTGTGTGTCTGTGTGTGTGTACGCGCTGGTGGCCTGTGCGCCATTTAGTGCATGTTGTTTTGTATTTTCGGGGCCAGGAGTTTTAGAAAGCTGTGAGTGCGGATTTTGTGTTCCGGCCCTTTTGTCTGCGCTTCATAACCATCCCGCCATCTCTCTCTCTCTCTCTCTCTGTCTCTCTCTCTCTCTCTGTCTCTCTCTCACACACAGAGTCCCGCTGCTGAGTCACAATTTAACACACTCTCAACCATGGCAGAGAACGACCCACAGGTTCAGTTTAAGGTAAACTGTACATCTTTTATATTACTGTCTTTTTACATAAGCAATTTTGGATCCTGCTATAATGGCCAGCTTGTGGAGAAAAAAAAATCCATGGGAATAACTATTAAGCATCACAGCTAGGCAGGAAGTTTCATGTCTGAGAGAGGAGCTTGTGCAGATCTAGAAAAAAAAAAAATACAGATTTCAAGTCATTTGTTTCTGTGTTTGGTTAAAGTATTGAAATTCAAGTTATGAATTAATTGATTCAAGTTATGAATTAACTATGGTCTCTTCCTGAATCTGACATGTTTCCTATTCTGCACCAACACTGCATCAAATGTACCGTTTTCCGTTTTCACAATGCGCTTAGTCGATCTAGACACTCGGCCAGAGCCTTATCAATCTGTGAAGTGTACTCGGGACTGTTCTGGCAGTTACGTAACGGTTTCTTCCATCCACAGCTGGTTCTCGTAGGAGATGGAGGCACGGGAAAGACCACCTTTGTGAAGAGGCACTTGACAGGAGAGTTTGAAAAGAAATATGTCGGTACGTGTGTAAAATATCGCAAGAATGCAGTGAGTGGAAAGATTTGTCGTTGAATACAAGCGCAGTGAGAATATGGATCGTGTGATTCCAGAAGGATTTCCTTATATTTAAGATT
This sequence comes from Pangasianodon hypophthalmus, assembly GCF_027358585.1. Lineage (NCBI taxonomy): Eukaryota > Metazoa > Chordata > Actinopteri > Siluriformes > Pangasiidae > Pangasianodon > Pangasianodon hypophthalmus. The sequence goes on from NC_069716.1 coordinate 5,745,141, forward strand.
TTACTAAACACTGTTGCATGTACATGTTGTATGTGAAATATATTAAACTATTAAATCTTATGATTGGTGCTTAACATGGAGTGAAATACAATAAATTTATTATTTTTATTATTATTTATTATTTTTCCTAAACCATTGTTTAAACTTCATTTAATCTTTATTGTGCCATTTGACACAGTAATTTTTATTATTATTATTTTTAAACCATTCTGTTGCTCAAAAGCCATTATAACTAAACTATATCCTGTGTTTTCCTGCAGCAACTCTGGGTGTTGAAGTGCACCCCTTGGTCTTCCACACTAACAGAGGAGCAATCAAATACAACGTGTGGGACACAGCCGGACAGGAGAAGTTCGGAGGCCTGCGAGACGGATACTACATTCAAGGTACCTTCTACTCCTACATCAGTTTTGTAGCTTTGAGCGTTCTCGTCATACGCACTCTAGTGTCCAGGTACGTGTGTGCTGTAATGATCAACGTTCTCCTCTTTCCTCATCTCCAGCTCAGTGTGCGATCATCATGTTCGACGTGACCTCTCGAGTGACTTACAAGAATGTTCCCAACTGGCATCGTGACCTGGTGCGTGTGTGTGAGAACATTCCCATAGTGTTGTGCGGCAACAAAGTGGACATCAAGGACAGGAAGGTGAAAGCTAAGAGCATTGTGTTCCACCGCAAGAAGAACCTACAGGTATAGCATATGCTGTACAGACTTTTTTTTTTTTTTTTTTCTTTTCCCCCTCCTTTATTTGACACATTAAATATAGGTCCAGCTTTTGTTTTCATTATTTTTTTTGTGTGCTGTACAAAAAATTTCTATTTGTTACTGTGGAAATGCACATTTCTGAATCACTGGAAGTCTGGTGCATTTTTAAAACCAGTGGGTCGTATCATCTCTGTTCCATTTCAGTACTATGACATCTCCGCCAAGAGTAATTATAACTTTGAGAAGCCGTTCCTGTGGCTTGCACGAAAGCTGATCGGAGATCCCAACTTGGAGTTTGTGGAGATGCCTGCCCTCGCCCCACCCGAAATCGCCATGGACCCATCGCTTGCTGCACAGTACGAGCATGACCTGAAAGTAAGTACACCCTTCTGTAGTAGTGCTGGACTAGACAGTGTGTTTTTGCAACCTTTTGAGTACGAGTATCACTTTAACACTAATAATAATGTAACTCGTGTTCATTTTTCTTGTCTTTTAGGTGGCATCAGAAACAGCTCTCCCAGATGAGGACGACGACCTCTAACCTGTTACCCTTTGACCTTTTTCCTTGTGGCATTGCTGGGTTTCCTCAGCAATCGGAGTTTGCCCCCCCTCCCGGTTTCTCCTCCTCCTCAATTCCCCTTTTACTGTAAAACCCCCTGCTCAGATATTTTTATTTTTCAAATTGTTTCATTTTGTGTTTCAGACTGAATAAACAGTGAAGTGATTGTTGAATTGTAGACATGCTCATGTTGACGCCACCATTCAGACTCACTCTAGGACATATTTGCGTTAACTTACAGACATGTGCATACACACTCATCGGCGTGAGATTGAGCGTCCCAGTGCTTATTCTCCCTCTCTGTGTGGCTCTAAGCACTTAGAGAACAACTTTGAATAAAAATATTCTCAGTATACCTTGTGGCTGGAACCTTTCATTTTCATCCAAACAAAACTTTAGTTGTAAAACATTTTTACACAGCTTAATATCTACTAATTAAAACTATGTTCCAAATGTTGTCTTGAGGTTTTACTGGCTTTCTGTTGACATTGGAGTAGCTGCTTCTTGTCAGTTTGCCTACATTAAATTGGGAATGTTTGCTTTGAGAAGATGTAGTTTTAAGTGCAATTGCATGGGACGGGATGTAGTTCATCTGCAAAACTGCCTCTTCACAGTTAACTACTTTTCATTGGAAATCATAAGAACCATGGAGGGCTTTGTGCCATGCCCAGCACAGATAATGCTACAAGCGCAACCGCAGAGCTTATGCAAATCAGAATTGCATGCACATGAATGTCACAGACATTCTGTATGTAGAATTAGGAGCACCACCCAAAGTGTTCTGTTCGATATTTTTGCACATTCTAGGGAAGTAAATGTGTGTGGTGTTGGTCATGTATGTTAAATGGGATAGTGGTAGCGCATTGGTTAAAGGTTCTGTGCTATTGCTAGAAAAAGTGAGGTTAAATCTCAGAACTACCCTGGAATTATTCTTGGTTGAGGAAAAAAAGAACCTCAACCGTCATTGTGCTTGTATGGTTTATCCTTGGACCATATTCTACTTGCATATAAATCCTTTGAATTAAAGTAACTGAATGCTCTAAATGACAAAAGAATAAACAGGTTATGAAAGGAAGTATGTGAACCAGCCAGCACCACAATATCTGAACTTGATCCCAAAAAATTAGGTGGTTTATGATCCATTCATGCAAGAATATATTCTAAGGGCAATGCTCTGTCAGTGTCTTTAAGCAGTAAATATACTGCTGAAGGATGTTTATCCTTCCAGTCTTAGACTTCTTGTTCTGATTTTGTTGAAAAGTGTCACGAAGGTGCTTATTCAGCAGTAGGATCATGCCTTACCTGATTGGCAACTTTATTTGACTATTTTCCTGATGAGTAAGATGATCTATTTCATATTCTGAAACACATTAGAAATGTCTTGTTTTAACTACATACTGAAGCCCATTTCTGACATATAGGGGAAAAAATTGCATGATTGTTGTCTTTATTTGTTTGCAGCAGCCGTATGTCAAATTTGTGACTTCTCAACATTTTGACTTGTCTGAAAATCTTGGCTTTTTATCTCAAAATTTTGACTTATGATAGAGCAAGTAGTAAAAATAATGTGTCCTTTTTTTCGTGTCTAGTGCGTAACTCAGAGCTGTTTAACATGATAACCTAATTAGCTAGCTTTGTCAGTAGGTGGCTAACTTGCTAGTTTGATAGCTAACATAGATACCTATTCAAATTATGTATCAAATTGGTAATGTTTTGTATACATCATCCAACAAACAAATCCTCTTCAGTGAGTGACATCTCTTTAATTCTTTGTGTGAAAGGAAGGTAGGATCAGAAGTCATGTTTAAAAAAAAAAAAGTCAACATAATTTATTATGTTGTATATCACATCAAAAAGGTAGAGATAGAGTTAAAATTTTTAAATAAATCAAAACATTGATTTAGAATTGACATAATACTGTAAGTCTATTTTCAGATAAAAAGCCAAGATTTCAAAATAATTGAAACTTTTGACATATGTTAGACTTTTAATATAATAAATCAAAATTTTTTGACATACTTCGGCTTCCAAAAAATAAAGGTAAAAAAAAAAAAACAACAACAGCACTGTTTTCTACCATTTGACATGGTCAGCAGCATTTGAGACGGTCACAAGACTCTTCTGTCCATCCTCACAAACTTTTTAATTATTGGACCAGCAATTAGTGGTTTAATTCATTATCACAGTGACCATCATATCCAGTGACATCTCCGCCATGCACACTCTCAACTAGAGCCACACAAGGCTCAATACTTGGTCCTCTTTTTATCTTTTATACCTACTCTGTAACATGACTGTTCATGCCACTGTTATGCTGATGACATACAACTCATTCTCTCCTCCCGGTCTCGCCTTTACCACATCAGGAGGACCCGGCCATTTCCCTTCATGGACAACAGTCAGATGCTGGTGCAGTCCCTTGTCTCATTTCGAGATTGAACCACTATAGCTCTCAGTAATCTGCTGTAACTGATCCAGAATCCTGCTGAACGAACAGGTTCTCCGACATTGCCTTATTTCTGCATTCCCTCCACTGGCTCCCAGTAGTTGATTGGCTCAGATTTAAAACAATAATATTCCCTTACTAAGCCAAAACATCTGTATCGTGCTTCCTTCAAAGCATGGCCTGACTTGACTCACCATCTCTTAAGACACAAGGAAGACACACATCAAGACTATTCCTTGTCCTGGCACCCAGGTGGTAGACTGAACTGCCCCTGGCTACCAGAACAGCTGTGTAACTTAAACAAGCCACCAGCAGCTACACAAAAATATAGCTGCAAACAGCAACTGGTGGGCCCAAGCACCATAGTGCAGCAGTGACTTGTTCACGAGCCAGGATTGGCATGTGACTGTTCAAATGTCGCATCACTGAACGTACGCTTGTACTTAGAGCCACATTGCACGATGTACAGTGGAATTATGCCACACTTTCTGTTTGTATGGCGTGACTCAGTTGATTGCCTTGTCATGGCACCACTGTTTAAGATATCAGAAATTCCTTTGCAATTTAGTATTGTGGACATCTTGACATCATGCTAACCAAATTTTGTTTGAATCTGATGAATCCCCTAAGAAGAGTGTTTAAAAAAAGTTTGATTTCTTTTAAAATACACAAAATCCAAAATGGCTGACTTCCTGCTGGGTTGAGTTAATGGATGTGGCTGTAAATTTTGTCTTAAGGAGACCCACCAAATTTGGGGCATGTAGCTGAAACTGGATGTCCATAACTAATAAAAATGTCAAACTCTTCAAGCTTTTGCCGTTACAAGATGACCAACATTTCTGAGGTTTGTGCCACGTTCTGGTAGTTTCCAAGGATGCCAAGCACTTCAGAAATGGCTAAAGTATTGAATAATAGTAAGCAAAAACAAGAGGGTCCTTTGGACCCTTGGTGCTTGGACCCTTAAAATCCATGACTCATACACTGTCTTTAATTGCTCTACTAACTCTCCTACCAAGTTATCCCTAGATCATGATTATCATCATCCCTAGATCAAGGTCTGTTTGTACTAGCATGAGGATATGTTTTGGATAGAGACTAAAAAGCACTTCTGTGTAAAGGCGCTTGCTGAATGCTAGTAGTATGAATGTAAATGTAAATTGTTGTGAGAGTTTTTGGCCACAAGGGGGCGAGAAAACCCCAAAACTAGGGGTTTTCAACACACATCTCAGGAATCTCAGGTTTTACATTCATCAACCAACTATTACTGTAAATATCAGTTGAATAAGTCCAATTTATACTGATCATGTGTCTCTGTTATTGTTATTCTTTATGTTTCTGTTGGGAAAATATCATATGCATGATGTAGCTGATGATGCGGTCTCACTGTTAGAACTGTTTATATGTAGTTTTTCATATGTAGGTTAAAATAAAGCAAGCAGAAATACCAATATATGTTTTATAATTGTATTAAAATTTGTATGTATCAAAATTATTTGTAATTTATTGCTTCTGTGTATCTATTTCCCTGTCAGTGTGCCTTGTAGTCTGTATATGAAACTTGAACCACACGTTCAAATGTTTGTAGCATATACGCTGTTTTTTTTTGTTCCTTCACTTGCTCTGAGAAATGAAAAAAGAGAGAAAGTCGTGTTGTACCTAGGTGATTCCATGATTGGGCTACCATTTATCCTTTATAACTCTTAAACTTGTAAAACCTTTATTTTAAAGATCAATTTTAAACCACTTGCATTTAACCAAGTGGTTAATCCATCTCAGACACAAATCATATTTATTTATTTAGCTAGCAATGGCTGCATTTTTGCTCTTAAATCATTTTAATCTTAATTTTATTTATTTATTTATTTATTTATTTATTGCATAAAATTAACAAATACATAAAATGTAGTTAACTAGTATCCGCTAATGGAATAAAGACATTAAGGCCATTCTAATGATTTTTTTAAATGTTTTTTTTTTCTTATTAATAATTAACTTTCAGTCTATAATTTCAGGTAACTGGTTTGTACTTTTCAAAAAGGAATGAAAACTTGATTTTCTTCTTCCCCTGATCTTCAGGAAATTCAGATGATGCAATGTGACCTTTGGAACATTACAAATATTTATTAGGAGTGATTTTTTTTATAATTTTTTTTACCGGTGTTTAGAATGTCTTCTAACTTATGTACATATTTGTTTACATAACTTATGTAAAATGAGTTGGAACCAAATGGTACCCCAATCGTAACATTACCCATTCATGTCGTGTTGTCTTTGTAACTTGTATCCATATGAAAAATGAATTACACACAAACACACAAACACATACATAACACTGTTGAAGAAAGAGGTTTATATGAGTTTACAGTGACTGAACTCAAATTCTTCCTTAGTTTCAGGACAATTAACTGAAGCCAGTAATTGGTAATAATGATAAATGATTAACTTGTTTATCCAGTCCACAGTTCCAGTATCTGAATACTTTTTTTTAATGAAGGTGACGCATTTATTTGTGTTGAACAGTGTTTGTGTTGCTTACGGTGTAATTTCTTACATAAACTGAGTTGTGTATCCAACTTTAGTCTTTCTTTTATGATAATTATATGAGGCGTAAACAGGATTTCTCCATGTTAGTTACATCACACACACCTTAATAAACTAATATTGTGTGATCTGGGTGTGTTAATCAATAGCAGCTCTGGCAGGCCTCATAGATGATGAGTTATGTAATGGCTTATACACTGTGATCCAAGATGGAGAACAATCTGAGACACCATTCTGTTCACTGTCTGAGAAAAAAAAGACACTCTTGTGTTAGTAGTTCCAACACACACACACACACACACACAGAAAGAGAGAGAGAGAGAGAGAGAGATAGAAAGATGATATAAAAAAAAGTAAACAAAATTTTTATACTTGTCACCTGTTAGAATAACGTCACACAGAGAGAGAGAGAGACAGAGAGAGAGAGAGAGAGGTGATCTAAAAGGAAGGTCAGCAAAATTTTCATACGTGTGTCACCTGCTAGAAGAACGTCACTCTCTCTCTCTCTCTCTCTCTCTCTCTCTCACACACACACACACACACACACACACACACACACACACACAGGTAGGCTACAACAAACAGGGCGTGTCCACCTTTACCAAGCGGTTTGCATAGGTGTGCTAGTGCGCATGCGCGGACTAGCGAGAGAGCGAGAGAGCTTAGAGTTTTGTGATTACAGCGAGAGAGACAGAAAGAGAGAGAGAGAGAGAGAGAGAGAGAGATTAAGCGTACACAACTGTTGTCTTAATCCTCTGAGCGGATAGATTTAGACGGAAAAACACTGCTGGTTTGGAGCACAGCAGCCATTTTTATGGACCGTTTGAGGAAAAAGTGGACTTGGAGGAGGAAGACAGCAGCCTGAGGGAGAACAGAGGAAAACTTTTTTTTCTTTTTTTGCCTCGGCTTTTCACTTCCCAGCTGCTACTGACTGCCCACTTCACTTCTTCACTTCTTCACTTTATCTATTTATTTATTAACTTACTTCATTTCGTATTTGTGACCCCCACAAGGCAGAGGCGAGCATGAAGGACCGACTGGAGCAGCTGAAGGCGGTGAGTGCAGGGTTCACCTTAAACCTCAGCACAGAGTTGTGTAGAAAAAAGCAGGTTTTCGAGTCAAACTCGTGGAGCTTGGAGCTGCTCTTCCTACTTCTGAAGGCTTTAATGAAACACAACAGGGGTGTAATATCCCACTGAAGGGGAAAAAAAAAACGTTTAAATAAGACTTTTACTTAACCTAATGTCAGTGGCTGCATCCCAAACAGGTCTTAGTGCACTATATAGGATGTAGAAGCCATTTTAGATAGTGCACTACATCAAAGGAGCTGAGCCCTTATCTGTGTTTTCCAGGTAGGCCCTGTGATACCAAGGTGAGTTAATAGCTAAAATAATAATAATAATAATAATAATAATAATAATAATATCAGAAAGGAAGTGTTTGAGATCATGGAAAATGATCATGCACAGAGTAATAGATTTGTTATTGGACATCATGCTGTAATTGGATATCTGAATAAGGGAACAGATGATGTGGTCAGCTGACTCAGTGTGGTGGGGTCATGGGAGAAAGAGCGACAGATTGTCCTTCTGATTTATAATTTAAACACTATAAATGTTTGTGTAAAACAGAAATAAATTAGTATACCAGGAAGAGTGACACTGATCAGCTGGACAGATTTATGTTCAGAGAGATGGAGAGATATACATAGACCTTAAATGAAACACACATACACACACAGAGTGAGTGAGAGATAGACAAATAGAAAGAAAAATTAACGGAAATAAGATAGAAATACTCTGATGTAAAGATATAGAAAGACACGTATGCAGACATGAACATCTCAACAGTGAGAAAGACCCAGTTAGAAAGAGAGAGAGAGATAGACTGATGGTCTGGCAGACAGAAAGACAGGACAATGCCAGACAAAAACACAGAAATCAGCCAGACTGACACCTGACTGAAAGATAGAACGACAGACAGACAGATAGACAGACCAACTGATGAACTGACAGAGAGACAAACAGAGAGACAGACCAACTGTCAGACAGGCTGGTGTACAGACAGATTAAAAGAAATACTGAGTGACAGACAGACAGAGAGGCAAAAAGACAGACAGCCAGACTGACCAATAGATGACAGAATGTACAACAGACCGACAGACAGACAGAGAGATGGGCAAAACGACTGAAAGTCAGACTAAATGACAGACCAACGAAAAGACAGAATGACAGAGCGAATGACAGAATGAACAACAGACAAACCAATGCACAGACCGACCGACAGACCAGCTGATAGAAAGACAGACAGACAAACGGAGAGACAGACTGACTGTCATATAGACTGGCGGACAGAGAGACATACAGACAGACGGAGAGATTGATGTACAGTCAGACAGGCAGACCAAGAGATTGACATACAGACATACAGATGGAGATACTGACTGACAGATGGACAGATGGAGAGACTGACGGACAGACAGAGAAACTGACGGACGTAGAGATTGACGGAGAGACAGCTGGAAAGATTAACGGAGAGACACAGAGATTGACGGACGTAGAGATTGATGGAGAGACAGATGGAGAGATTGACAGACAGTCAGTTGGACAGATGGAGAGATTGACAGACAGACAGACGGACAGACAGGGAGAAGGAAAGAAAGACCCAGTAACACACTCGGTGAAAGAAAGAGAGACTGAAGCAGGATTTGTTACTGTGGCGACGTTTCTCTGTCAGTCAAATATTTTGCTCAGCGTGTTACATGGAGTGTCCTGGCACTAATCCATGACTAAAGAAGCGTATAGAGGAGGTTACGCGAGTGTGTGCGAGTGTTTGCTTGTGCACATTAATGGTTACGAAACGTCTGAGAAATGTTTCAGAGCAGATTTTCACATAGGAAAAAAAAGCTGTCTTGACTTATCTTCCCTCCGGTCTCTGTGAAGTCAGGGAGAGATTGTGCAGTAGCTAACAGGACTGGCTAGGAGGAGTGTGTGTTGTCATGTTGTGTCATTAGAATCCTGGATGTTTTACTGTGGCCTTTGTTTTCAGAGAACAGACTCTCTGTAATGTTTAACTTGCTGGTGGGGCCGCTTTATTCTTTTCTGATGTGTGTGCACAAGCTTATTTTGAATGAACACACACACACACATACACACGCACAAGTCCTCTGGCAGGCTCTGTGAGTCAACCGTGAGACGCTCAACAGCTGAGGGGTGTGTGTGTGTCTGTGTGTGTGTGTGTGTGTGTGTGTGTGTGTGTTTATCTGCTTCTCCTGTGTATTTCCAGGAAAGTGAACTCCTCTTCATATAAACGCTCCGTTTTCCCGCTTTCCTCCATTCATACTTGGCTGTTAGCGCACATTCTTGTTTTTATTCTCTGCCAGCACACACACCTTTTTCTGGGTCTTGTTACCCGGGTGGGAGAGATTTGTGCTGAGCTAGTGTTAAACAGACACATCTCTCGCTTGCTCTCTCTCACACACACACCCACACAAACAAACACACACACACACGCAAACACACAGTCTCTCTTCAGGAAGTCTCATGTAGCCTTATCTCCCTGTCTCAGCTTTTCCAGTGCATGCTGTGTGTGTGTGTGTGTTTGTTTCTCTGTCTTTTTGACCTTCACACAAGCACATTGTGTTCTCCGCTTTATAACTCTTCACATATTCATATGTTGCTTCCCTCTGTTGAGTCGTTATTAAAGGAAGACTCCACCCTGAAGTGTGTTTATATCGAAATATTTGTGCTCTATTTATTGAGTCTGCGTTTTCGTTATTCCAGTGAGAAGTTAGTGTGTGTGTGTGTGTGTGTGTGTGTGTGTGTGTGTGTGTGTGTGTGTGTGTGTGTGTGTGAGACGTGCTGATGTCACAGGAGCACATTGGTAGCGCAGTTATAATGCCAAAGCAGCCAGACATTGCTGTTACCACCTAAAATTAAGCGCAAGAGCCTCTTTCTCACACATGATATTCCTTTGGACTGAGCGACCCAGAATGCAATGCAGGTAATAACTAAGCGGACTACGAGATGACGAGCGCGGAAGGTGTTGACGACGGTATTAGCATGACAGTTCTTGTGCAGAGCGTACGGATGAGGAGGTGAGAGAGCTGGACAGAATAAAGCGCCGCTGCATAGCTCTCTTTAAGGAAACCATTAACCAAAATGAAAATAGGCCGACATGCCAATGAAAGATGTTTAAAGAGAAAAACCTCAGAATTTCATTACAAAATGAATCAAGGATGCTGTTGAAAATGACATATTAATTATAAAGATTAACATGCAAGTGTTCAGGGAGAATTTTCTCTTTAATTTAAAAATGGTTAACTTTAGACAAATGTAAGATTGTTATAAACTAAGCCTGGATTAATATTAAGAAAGAAATCATGTTATTAAAACACCGAAAATGTCTTAAAGATCTATAGTTTTTAAATATTAAAGGCTAACTCTGGATCATAGACAGATTTGTTGATACCGTTGATTGATGTGCAGTGTCCAAATTCAATTAATCATTTATATATTGTTCAGTATGTGTAATAAAGTTTGGACATCCTACATTAAATAAGCAATGAATAAAGCACTTGGGGCATTCTGTTATAGGAAAATAATCCATGATGCAGTGGTGTGATGCGGCCTGACATAAAGCGGAGTTACTGTTATCGCTCCGAAGTTGATTAATTCAATACCAGCGCAACCTGAAATGTTTATTCCTCTTACATCACAGCATTATTATTATTACCTTTTAACCATTTATAGTTGCATTTAATGTTGTGGAAGTTAGTTCATGTCATCACATACATTACAACAGCTATAAACAGTCATTCCTTCACGAGCCTCTCTCCTTTTTCCCCTCTTGAAGTTAATAAACCGGAAAGCGCAAAGTCCTGTCATGAAATCTTTCCCGTGACACACTTATGTGACACAACTGTCACAAATCTTCACCATGTCAACGATTATGTGACTGTGTTAGATTTTATATGAAGCATTCACTTTACAAGTCCCTGTAAGTTGTTACTATAGAAACGATAACGTATTAAAACGATAAGCTTGCTGTTTACTTTACCGCCGACACTACTGTCAGAGCTGCTGTTATAGAAAACTAATCAACACCTTCTGGCCAATCAGAAGAGAGAATTAAACAGTGGCGTGGTTTACAAATATTTATTGTCCTTAAGGCATTTTGATAAAGGCTTATGGTTGATTTCTTTATTTAATGTGTATGTATTTCTGGAGCAAAGTGTACTTATTTGTTGCTTTTTCCCCCATAAAACCGATAGTTAAATTAAATAGATTTGCCCAAACAAGCCAACAAGTGCTCAGCCTTCATCAGGAATAGTGTTAAGAATATAAAATGCTTTTAATTTGTTTAACACATTTCTTGGTCTCTGGTATTAACACTATGTATAGTGTTAATGTCTTTGTTGTTCTTTTAAAACAGTAGAAAATAGTTGTAAAAAAAAATGGGGGGGAAAAACTTCAATGGGTAGGTGTGTCATCTTTTGATTGTGTGTGTGTGTGTTAGTGTGTGTGTTCGTGTGTTGTTGTGTGAATTGTCTAAAGTAGTGCAGTGGAACCAACAATGATATGATGCCAAGAAAAACTTACTTTACTTTAGGTGTCATTTTCCTTGGACTTTGGGCTTGACAGCTTGTGACTTGCAGTGTGTGTCATAAAAATGGCGTTCACCACCTGAGTGCTGCTCAATATTTTTGAGCAACTTTCTAAGATTTTTCTGAAAGTCTCTGCCATTTATCTTGTACTCAGAAACCAAATCTCAGCATGTATGGCAGACAACAGATTACATATAGGAGCTAAACAACTAAAGCTGAATCCCAGTAAGACTGAGTGAAACTCTGACACGAGATGCGTGAGTATTTTCCTTACTGAAGGAAAGCACGGCCATAGAGGACAGGAAAAGCAAAAAGGACGCTGACTATTTATACAGGAAATGTTTTAGACAAGCCAATCAAGAACATAGACTGTGGGTCTGATGACAGGAACAATGAGGCAAAAAAAAACTTGTGTGATCAATGAGATGTGTGTTTCTAATGTGTGTTCAGTAGTCTGTATCATGTGCATCCCAAGGAATAATAGCAATGACAGAATGATGGACGCTTTGGACTAGGCTTGCATGGTGGATTTTCAAGTGATTCTGCAGTAATGTGCAGTAAACAGTTAAAAAAAAAACCACACAAACATTTCAATAAAATTCTTTTCCAAATTGGAGATCTGATATTAACGTGGCTGACACTTTCTCTGTTGATGCTGCTCACAGTGATGAGCAGGAAAGAGCACTGGTTAAAATCTGACACTTTGTTGTAGCCCTATTTAATCTTTTGGGTCAAAATCTTCATCCTTTTTATTCTTCTGTCTGAAAACTGAAAGAATTGTTTGCTCTTTGGCGTACCCCAATCTACAATACCCATAATGCAATGGACCTAAACACTAACCCTCTACTCTCTGACACTAGTGTACGTGATGTTTTTGCGGAGCTCTTACGCAAAAGACATAATGCTTGGCAGGTCTGGTAATAATAATAATAATAATAATAATAATAATAATCTGTAATCTGCAGTCGACATCGCTGGATATCGTGGCAGTGCAATATAGTGAATGAAGCCTGAATAAATTCAGTAAGTGTTTCAAGATAAAGTGTATTTGTTCAGCTGAAAGGCGAGGCCTGATGTATTAGTCACATTATAATCAACCTCTAAAAATTTTAATGTCATTATAGCAAACCATAAACTTATGTAAACTTTAAGCAAAAGCTCCAGTGCGTTGCCAGGTCTCATGTTTTGCATGGTTTTCCAGAAGCCTAACTTAATAGGCTAAAAACTGATAGCTAACGTAATGTGACAGTGTATAGCAAGCTATTTTACATACATTAATACAGATTAAGTAACAGCAATTAAATAATAATTTAAAAAAACTAATAGCTCAGACACAAAATCAGTGAGTCCCAGGCTGCCCGGGCTGCTGATTTGTCCACCCTTGTTATGTAATATTGCATTATTGTAAGTGCAAACAAGCAGGCACTTGTGTAACATGACGTCATCGCACATACATCTCCATCCTTTCTCATACAGAACCACACAGCTAACACTGATCTAACACACCTAATCCAGCTAATCAAGGTCTTCAAGATCCTCTAAATATTTGAGTCAGGTGTGTTAAGGTTAAGAAAAGGCAGTAAAGAAAAGAGGGGATTAGACAGCTAGTTTCCGACATTCTTTTGTGTTTTGTACCTTTTGTGTGACATTTTCTACTAAGTGTAGTTCTGAAAAGGCTTTTCTGTCTGAAATTGGTGTCTAATGCTGCGTTCAAGGTGAGGTTGCAACTTGTATATAAAGATTAAACATAGAGATATGTTTAATAAACAAAACGAATAGGGGAAAAAACTATATTGAAAAACTATATCAGACACTATATTAAAAAACATATATAAAGGTTACATAAAAATAAGTCAAGTTCTAGATATAAATGATGCAAAAAATTTCTTTGGCAAACTTGATGTCATTATAAAAGACCCAGACCGTTGGTTGGGATGATTTCATGCAACAAGTAGCAATCATGATGAAAGTGAAGGAGATTCCTAAAGTTCTTAGGAACAACATTATTAAACAACACTTGAATGGAGAAAGCTACAAAGACAAAGCAAAGACCTTAAACATCCCTGTCTATAAAATAGATTTAATGATATGCAGGTGGAAAGTTCTTGGAACCACAGCTAATCTTCTCTGGACAGGTCCACTATGCAAGATTTCAAAACATGTTCTCAGACAAATGATAAGGAAGCTAAGAGAGAAACCAGCAGTCACTTGAAAAGAGTTGCAGGACGACCTGAAAGCAGCTGTTACACGGAGAACAATAAGCAGTGAACTTCATCGCAATGATCTCTGTCACTACAGCTCACGGAAAAAAAACGTCTAAAAGCATTTAGAAAAATCTCAGAACTCTTTAGCAACAAAAGATGAATGTTTTAACATTTTAAAAATCTGGGCACGCCAGTCAATCTTCCTCAAGGTTTCAGCATGTTGTGTGTTCTGAGATGCTCACCATGGTTGTAAAGAGTGATTATTTGCGTTACCGTAGTAGCCTTTCTGTCAGCTTGAACCATTCTGTCCATTCTCCTGTGTGTAAACTCGAGTCTATTGTGTGTGAAAGTGAAAATCCCAGGAGATCAGCATTAACCATCTCTCATAGACCAAACCTTCTGTATTTACTGTTCACAGACTTGTGACCATGACGACGAGGATGTTCAGATCGCTGTGGTTAACCCAGCGTTCATGGACGATTTTTTTTCCCAGGTAAAGTCATGACCATTTTAAGCAAGCATTTTAAGTTATAAGAACTCAGAAGAACAGTTTTCCGCTTTTTTATATCGACTTGTGTGCTCTGAGTCTCTTTTATTACATTTGTTCTTGAATGTGTATCTTTGTTTCAGATTGAAGAAATCAGAATCAGCATTGATAAGATTGATGAAAATGTAGCTGAAGTGAAGAAACTTTATTCCGTTATACTGTCTGCGCCGACATCTGATCAGAGTAAGATGCACACACAAACACACACACACACACACACACACACACACACACAATGGGAACTGTGAATCAGAATGCAGTTATTTAATGACAAATTCATTACAAATATTCAAATTGCTTTGCAGATTAGTTATTTCCCTTTTTTTTAAAAAATCTGTTCCTGATTATGCCCTTTTGTGCACCGCTGGAAATACATTTAAAAGTGCATTCAGTCTACTTCCACAGTTTTGCAACTTAGATCAACGTGTCTCACAAACAATTCCAGCATCTGGTTTCAGCATGCAGTTACCTGATTATTCACCTGATCATGAAGTGACGTGACTTGTGGCCAAGTATGGTGACCCATACTCGGAAATTGTGCTCTGCATTTAACCCGTCCAAGTGCACACAAACAGCAGTGAACACACACCCGGAGCAGTGGGCAGCCTTTTTTTTTTTTTTTTTTTGCTGCGGCGCCCGGGGAGCAGTTGGGGGTTCAGTGCCTTGCTCAAGGGTCTCACCTCAGTCGTGGTATTGAGGGTGAGAGAGGGCGCTGGTCATTCACTCCCCCCACCTACAATCCCTGCCGTACCTGAGACTCGAACCCACAACCTTCAGGTTCACCTTCGGGTTGCAATTACATGATTTGCCCAGTAACGTTTACCAGTAAAGCAGTTTGAGAGCTGACTCTTTGTAGACTCTAGCTTTTGAAGCGTGCTTCTCATCAATGGACAAGAAATACATAACTGTAAAAATATATGAGCTCCATTATGTGTGGCGATCCGGGACATTCCTCCCCATGGTGAAATTTTGATATGCAAGTACAGTTTTGAAAACCTCCATGTTTCCCTGAACCGAAATCTGTGTATCTTTTGCATTTTTCTCAACCACAGCTAAAGATCTAGCATTTCAAATCAAAACCCAAATGTGAAAAAGGGAGAAAATTGCATTTAAACATTTCATTCCGACTGCGACGCAGGAGCATTACAGGCATTTTGACCGATGATATGTGATTACATCTTGAATTAATTTAAATATTAAATATGCTCTGTATCTTTGCCAACAACTTGATCAAAGCGTGAGATTCCCTGTGTGAGGAAATCATACTTAATGAGCAAGGTTTTACACATCTTTAGGAAGACTGACTGTTACCAGAATGTTAATTAACTTGGCTCCTTACACAGTGTGCTAGATCACCTAGGCAAGATTAAAATAAGTAAAATACATGAACTTAATGAAATAAATAAAAAAGGTTCTGCATATTTTTGATGAAATATATGTATGGCATCTTAAAGTAGAGGTGTCAAAGGCAGAAAACACTAATTTATGGCAAATTTTTAGTCATGATTTTTTATCATTTTTTATCATTTCTTTATCATTCTTTGCTAGAATTCAGCTACAGAAACCTGTAATGGGATTTCCCAGACCCGTAGGCTACGTCTGCATTAATCTAGATAAATTTGAAAACGCTTCTTTACACTGAGACAGCGTTTCATCTATGAAAACCTAGCTTTTTGAAAACGCTTTCCCAAGTGGATACATTTGAAAACGCCGTTTTCGTGCTGTGTGGACTGAGAAAATGGAGATGTTAAAACATCAATAATGTATTTTTAGTCGTGTGACCCATTCAGCTCAAAACAAACAAGATGGTGGACGATGTCGTACTGCAGTTGTTGTGCCTTCTATCCAGTTTGATAGTAATGTTAAAGATTAGTGTCACTTTGTACAACATTCAGATTGCAGGTTGTGCTTTTCCTCAACATACCCACATCAATTCAGAGAGACGGAAAGTAAATAAACACCTGACAGAAATGACGCAGGCCAAAGCTTCTTACATTTTTAGGCATAGGTCTACGTATAGATGTGTAAGCATTTTCAGACGTTTCAGTGTGGACGAGCAATTTTTTTGGAAAATGTTTGAAAACGCCAGTGTAGTCAGAGAGCGTTTTTAAAGAAAAATGCAGTTTTCAGATCTATCCGGATTAACGTGGACGTAATCATAGTCACGCACATATTGTGTACATTAAAAAAAATAAACACAAAGTTTTAGCATTACATGGCCACCAAAGTAGTTAAAATTTTCACTTAATTTAGCTGAAATACTACCAATGGGAAATGTAATTAAACTGGTCGCTTTGCTAGAACAAGCAATGCGATGATTGATTGACTGATTCACGTGACTTGTAGGAGTGACCCATTATCAGGTTACCGAGATGTGTGTAAACGCTTTGACTAAATTATCACCAATTATCTCTCTTAAAGTGCATTCTTTACCAAACTTATTCGCATTTAAGAACAACGTCATGTGCTTAACTCAATCGAAAATATTATTGCAATCTCTGTTTATTTTGTAAGATTATAAATGTAAATGTAGGTTATATGCAAACAAACATATGACCTCAGTCAGCTATAATACACTAATATCTCGTTTACTGTAGCTAACCTAACCTCTGTTAGCTGCTGAAGGAGGCCGTAAGGTCACAGCCGATTCGTCAGACTGTTAACACTGGATTTGTGCAGCCGTGCTGGTATTTACAGTTAACACACCATCCCGTCATCTAGAGAACACACAACAGCTCTCCTGTATAACACTATAGAGAAATGTCAAAGGTTTAAACGTCTCGTTCATTTGACGGTAGCTTAGAAACTGATAATAGCTCAAGCAGTCAGTCATATTATGAATAATACAATACTTAACTTGCAATAACAGTAGTAACAAGGGACGATAATAGAATAATGCATACAAGTGTGAGAACTGCAGGTCATCGGTGACAGTTGGTTTGGTGTCAGTGTTCAGCTTTTCTCAAAGGAGCCTCCTCTTTTCAGATATCAGTTCAGTTTTTCGGTTTCTCACAATCTGTATGGTCAGTTCCTGAAAAGTCCTGTTTGTTTAGATATCTGATAGCTGTACTCTGAGTGGCCTACATTCCTAATTTCGCTTCACTGCTTCTTTCATGTATTGTGCAATACCTTAGAGTGTACACAGTGTTTTTATGTGTGTGTGTGTGTGTGTGTGTGTGTGTGTGTGTGTTTTTTTTTAAGAAATATAATCTTGGACTGGCAAACAATTAAAATAATTAATGATGATGAATCACATTTTAGTCTAGTTGAGTAAGCAATACTGCATGAGCAAGAGTGCTGTTATTCAGTATATGTGCTGATCTTCAGTATTACCGCACGATTGTGAGTGCAATATTGTTTTTATACAATTCTATAAACAAGAAATTAATATCGAGTAAGTGACATTTCGAACACAACATGGCCAAATGTTTGTTTATTTGTGCTCCGCTTGTGGAAATACATCCTGAAGAAGCCACACTCACTTTATAGCTCTTCATCACCTTTTCATCTTCATCCGATGAGCTTTCATATTTTAAGTCAAAAGTTAAATTTGTGCAAAAATGTATCATTTGCCATGTCCGCTGATGATGTCACTAACTCTCCCGTATTAACCGTTTCGAGTGGCCAAGTGCTAACATTGGTAGTTAACAAAAATATATCATCATCGATATGGTGATGTTTTGGACATGTTTATTTAAAATTTATGGAAGGAGTCTCCACTGTCAGTCCTTTGTAACAGTATGTTTTCCACCATGGGAAAGTCTTTTAGCCTTTTAGTAACTTCTTAATAACTTTATAGCAGCTGTAACATAAGTAACAGGAACTAACTTCTTTCCTGGACATTCGACACGCGTAACTAGATAATAGTTAAAAGCATGACGTGACATTGGCAAGAATAAAAGAGGAAGAGGAAGAAGAAAATGCTCCTGGATGTGTGACTAATGGCATTTGGCACCACCGTATTTCTGATTTTTTTCCTATAACAGCACTCCCTGTCATGTTACTTAATAACTTAACATCTTTGTTCTTATTTCTGAGCATAAAGAAAGGGTTTTACAATGGCATCTTGGTGCTGCTGTGCTTGTTCTGCTGTGTTTGGAAAACTTTTGCCTACCAAGTGCCTAGCAGGTTTGGGGGGGGGTTATCTCGGATTTTAATATAAACTTCATGGTTCGCAGTGAAGGCTTTACCAGAAAAATAATAGAAAATAATAATAGCAATAATATAGCAAATTACTATCGGAGGTGATGGTAAAACAAAATAAAATGCTCACAAACTCTCAGTTTAACTTTGTTTTTCTTTAAGCACAATTTGTCAGAATTCTATTAAAATACAGATATAAAAATCTCCTTTTGTCCTTTATGCCATCACTGTTTTACTTAAATGAACTTGACTGTCAGGGAAATTGTAGACATGCTGAGCGAAGGGAAAGAAAGCGGGCATGGCTCAGAGCTCAGTGCTCGCAGAAATGAAGTGCTCTCTGTGAATGCAACTGTAATGAACATGTTTGCTGATAGATGTGCATTATTTTTTAAAAATTTATTACATTTTTAAAATGTTTTCCTGGATTACTTATGGCCATAGGATGCTTTTTCAATCAGCTAGGCATGATATCCGCCTAATGCAATGGCACAAAATGCCCTGCCACCTCAAGCCATCATCTATGCGAACTACAATACATGTGGTATTATTGCAGGATATCACATCACCCAGATATTTTCACATATGAGAATGAGTGTCTTATACCTTGGTAACTCAGGCCTAATCCAAAAGAATCTTTAGCAAAAAGTAACATCTTGGACCAGCGTTAAGTGGGTTTCACTCCTTCTCACCTGCACAGACTCCTACACTGTGCTTTAGTCTTCTAAATTTTATCTGATTCTATTTCAGAAACACAAGATGACCTGGAGGCCCTTACCAATGACATTAAGAAAATGGCAAACAACGCACGCAACAAGCTGAAGAGTAAGTCTGGGCTCCAACGGCATGCTTGGTAGTGTGGTAACATAGGATGAAAAGATCTTTTATCAGGATGAATGTCAGAAATGAATATTTATTAGATCACTTGGTTTTCAGAAAATCACAGCTCAAGTACTTCTTATTCGTGTGGCAGCTGTAACCAAACTGCTGCGATAGCATGGAGTGAATGTCTGTAAATATTGTGTTTTTTTGTGTGTTTGTGTGTGTGTGTGTGTGTGTGTGTGTGTGTGTGATCAGCCATTGAGAGGGATCTTGAGACAGGGGAAGAGGAACGAGTGTCAGCTGACATGAGAATACGCAAATCACAGGTTAGTGAAAGTCCTCCCACCACACAATATACACTTACACACACACACACACACACACACACACACACATCTAATATCATCTCATGTCTTTTTCTCCCAGCATGCAGTTCTCTCCAGGAAGTTTGTGGATGTGATGACGAAATACAATGAAGCTCAGGTGGACTTCAGAGACAAGAGCAAAGGACGTATCCAGAGACAGTTAGAGATCAGTGAGACACACATACACACACACACACACACACACACACACACACACAGTTAGAGCTGTCAGATTTATTTCCCTATTCAAATACTATTATAATTTTTATGAACTTTTGTCTAATCATTGAGGGAAAAATCACAGGTTTGTGTAAGATGCCTCGGTCTACTAACAAGAGTCTGTTGAAATCTGTATAATAAACCTTTGACTGAAGGTCACATGAGGAAAAACGGGTTGGAATAAATGAATGTAATTTCTGTCATGTTTTATTTCCACGTTTTCAATTTACGTATTTTCTAATTAAAATTGAAGTTTACAACGACTTTATATTATATTCTGTGTCAGATATAGGATCTCTGTAATGGAAGAAGGGGGCGGGGCTTCCACAGAGTGTTAGTTAATATGAGAGAGTTCAAAACACTTACGCAAATGTAAATTTGGGCTCATCTGCTCTTTTGTAAAAAAAAAAAAAAAAAAACAGCTCTTTTGGCTTACTTTGGAGTAGGTTCCAGCGTTAAAATGTGGAGCTCCTACGCAAAAACGCACAAAGGATGGCACGTCTGACGCAGTCTTTATTAAATACTTATTTTTTGGTATTTTCTATCTCACAACTCACTCGTGCTCCTCTGAAATTTCTTGCATCCAACAGCTTGAATACCTCAATCCTATGTAGTGAGCATATATAGTGAACAGGTAACATGAGAAATGTGAACTCAAGTGTTTGATATTGTACCAAAGACAAACCAATATAAAATGTACATAATCATGTAAAATTATAAGCTGTGTATAGTTATATAATCAGAATTTTGTTGTTATATGTAAATATACAATTGTGTAAAATTATAGGCTCTTGATGATTTAAATGTATTAGAATACTAAACCATTTAAAAGAATTTAATTTGGAATATTTTTTAAGGAATATAATTGAGATAAGTGAGCCATTTTGGCTTTCTGTTTCAGCATTGTAACTCACCCATAACTGCTTTCTCCACAACCTCAAACTGCTTCCTCTCTCGCTCTTTGTGGTTTCAAAGTGTCAAACTGACAGCATCTCTTTTTTTTTTCTTTTTCTAACCTCCCCAGTTCATATATCTTTATAGTTTTTGTTTTAGCGTTATTTAGTAAATTAAGTAAAATCTGATTAAATCACTTAGTGCAAAAATTATTAATCAGTTGAAACGTAACACTGTTCTGTCTTTCTGTCTTCAGCTGGTAAAGTCACTACTGATGAGGAGCTGGAGGAAATGTTGGAGGGGGGCAATGCAGCGGTCTTCACTGCTGGGGTAAACTGGTGTTTTTGTGTGCTTGTATGTGTCTCAAACGCTAGCAGTAAAGTCTAATTAATGTGCATTCACACCTATTAGTCACGTTGCTGAGTCTGAATCAGAGTGATATTTGATACTTTCTGTTTGGTTTCTATTCTCAATGAAACATATAATTAAGTGACCCAAAAAGAAATAAAAACTCTGGCTGAAGGACTTATAGGGCTGAAAACTTCCTTGTTAAACTCTTTCAATCATTGGTCAGAAACATTGCAATGGAAAAAGGTAAACAAAGCTTTCCCAAGTGTGCAGAGGAATCATAAAAATCACCCGAGCACGGAGAACACGGAAGCGGTGCTCAATAAATTACCCCAAACATTAAAACAAAGAGTTTGTTCTAATGAAACATTTTATAGTTGCTGTTTTTAAGTCTTCAGTACTGTGTTTTCTTGACTGAGGAATTCCCATAATGCACTGTAGGTCTATGAGTCTTTTTTGAAAAGAAGTAACATGTTTTTGTAATGACAGAATTGTAATATTAGCTATGTTATTTCAGCAGTGGGAATAATAATCTAGCAAAATATATTAAGACCACAATATTTAATCTCTGACTGTTCTGAAGTGCTGACACTGGAGACTCCTTCCATAAATATCAATTAAACATCTCATTACACATAATACATTTTTCTTTGCTAATTAACACATTTTAAAACTTAAGTGTTTATTATTAGACTTAAATTATGTGCAGCATCCACTATAGTCCCTGTGAATGAGCTGTTACTATAGAAACGATAATGTATTAGAGCGAGCGCATTAATATAATCCTGTGATTTGAATTACAGCCAGAACTAGTGTTAGAGCTGCTGTTGCAGAGAATGAAACTCCTTCTGGCCAATCAGATTTGAGAATTCAACAGTGCTGTAGTATAAGAAGGCGTAACAAGTATGTTAACCTCTTAGCAAGTGAAAATAACTTGAATATAGTCAATTTTATTTAATAGTTCTGATTAGGAGATTGTAGTTATTCTGTTGGCACATAATTTTGTTTCACACTTGTTTTATCGTAATGAGAAATATTAGATATTTCAAATATTTCCACTTGAAAAGATATTTTCTTTTCTCAGCTTTAATTTGGAACTGGATTGAAAATGAGCCTGATATTCCGATTAAAATCTTTGCTGTGTATGTATGTTTTAGATCATAGATTCAGGAATCTCCAAGCAGGCGCTGAGCGAGATCGAGTCTCGTCACAAAGACATCGTCCGGCTGGAGAGCAGCATAAAGGAACTACACGACATGTTCTTGGACATCGCCATGCTCGTAGAGAGTCAGGTACATTCCTCCGTTCATCACTCCTTCACTCCCTCTGTGTTTTCATACATTACTCGGTCATGCACACTTCCTTTTCATCAGCCGCCTCAAAAAAATATCATATCTATTCTTCATTTTCTACCTCCTCTTCTTTTCCTCCTTTTCCTTTTCTCAGGCATTTTATATACTTCCTGTTTTTTTTTTTGTCTCAGTTTTCCTTTTCTCTCCGGCTCCTCGCTGTGATTGGTCACTCGCTCTTTAACCCTGATCCACTGTCCTGAAATTCGTCTGATTCCAAATGTGAGTTTTCCATACCGGATTCCTTTCCCTGACTTTTGCATTGCCTTTTTCTCATTTTTCTTTTCTTTTCATTCCTTACATGCACATATTTACACATTCACTACCACTCAGAGGTAGTACATGTTGAATAACCTCTAGCATTCATTTGATTTATTTGTAATCTACTACACAATAAAATAGTGTTGATCAAGTTGATTTTTATTTTGCTTGTTAAATGCTGTCTGAGGGGAAAAAAAGCTGAGAGGTAAGTGGTCGTATTTTTGACACGTGCCATATCCTGTTCGGGTTGTGAATATCAAATGTGTGAGAGTTTCTGACAGTGCTTTTCCACTGCACATTCAAAAACAAGACCTACGCTCAAACAAGAATTAGTGGAACTTTGTTTATTTTACATGACTGTGGAATAATCATAATGATGACCATAAAGCAGCCGCATCATCATTACAGCACATAACAAGGCCAACGCAAGTGTGTAAACTGGACTTGATCTTTATTAAGGGCAAAACAGGTATCATAATGAGAGAGCAGCACAGGGATCAAGACACATATACACAGAGTTTTCGTTGGCCTATGCATATTCGCAGAGCTAGCAGGCTCGAAGTTACAAGAAACATGAACTAAGAAAATAGGAATATAGGGCTTAGTAACTCATGAGGATTCACCACAAGTCATTGACACAAAAGGATATAAATAGACAAACAAATCAGAATTAAGCACAGAATAGGTGATCACACTCAGGTAACAAGTCAGTGACCGTCGAAACCAAAACAAACATGAGTTTGTCGCCATGAGAACTGAGGTGCAAACAGGGAATCCAAGACATCAGCAAATACAGAGTGAAGCATAGTTTCTGTTACCACCCTGAAGTTGATTATTTTCCTGTAATGGCATTGCATGAAGTGTTTTATTCCTCTTATACCACAACGATTTGTCAATACTTACAATTTCCGCATTACATGTAACTATAAACTGTTCTTAGACGTCATTCGTTAATGAATTAAAGTACTTAAGAGAACTTTGATTTTAGTGACATAAAACCAGCACCAGTGAACCAATGAATTGCTTTATATTGTTATTTTTTTTAATTCAGTATTTTTCGTTGTGTTTGATCTTTTATTCTGTGAGGTGGTATGTGTAGCCAGTTAGCAACAAGGAGTGCCTTATGTGCCTTTAGTTCCTGATGGTACCTTGAGCAGCACCCAAAATCATACAACTGAAACCTTTGGTACTGAGCCAGTGCTTTTTGGTGCCAAAAGTTCTGCTATTTTGTGCAGTGGAAAAAGCGTGAATGTGAGCAGAACCCCAATGAGAGAGAGAGAGTTGTGTATTAATAACAAGGAATAATACATAATATATTGTTGCATGTATGCTTGTGAGTGAGTGAGTGTGTGTGTGCTTCTCTCTGATCATGTGTGTGTTTGTATTTCAGGGTGACATCATTGATAACATAGAAGCGAATGTGTCAAAAACAGTGGATCATGTTGCAGTAGCAAAGATTGAAACAAAGAAAGCAGTCAGGTATCAGAGCAAAGCACGGAAGGTATGGAACAAACACACCTATCCTCACACACACCTTCATCACGCAGTAACATCACTGCTCCTGCTGTTTCTTTCCTTTTTCTTCTCTCTCTCTCTCTCTCTCTCTCTCTCCCTCCATCCTCCTCCATTTTTGGCTTGTCACCTGTCAGGGTGGAATGATTGACAGGATTGAGAGCAACATGGACCAATCGGTTGGCTTTGTGGAGCGGGCGGTAGCCGACACTAAAAAAGCCGCCAAATTTCAGCAGGAGGCGCAGCGCGTGAGTGGCTGAGAAATATCTGACCCCGCCCCCTCTGCCCTGGCCATTCCACAAGCTTCTGATCCTTTCGCTACACGTGTATATTGTGAATAAACGTTGTGATGTTGCGTTTGAGCCAAGCCCCACATTGTGACATCTCTTTAATATGAGATTCACGTTCCTCCACCCGCTCCTCCTATACAGACCAACACAACCCTGTTACAACACTTTGACTACTGTTGCTATAGAAATGTAATACACACAGTGTGTTCAGTGAAAGGAACACGCCTTCCTGTGGTGAAAACTTGCAACAGCTCAACAACACAAAAGCATCAGTATGAAGATTTTCTATATATAACTAACATTAATTTGACCGGTGGGTGGTTCTCAGACATTTTGTATCCATGGACGTGTTCACGGACCCCCTCAGTACCTGGTTTATTTTATGAACATGACCCAATCATTCTATTTAGTGTGCAGGATGTGGTTTGAGACGCAGCCATGAGTTCTTTCTGTACTGACTTAGCGTGAGATCAATCCACAGGGTGGAGAATGAAGCAGCACAACCCACATTATGAAATGCTCTTACAAGTAGCTACCAGAGAGGGCGCCATTTGCAATTTGCATATCTTACATCCATCATCTTTAATATTAACAAACCAAGTATTGGAGAAGGTTCAATTCCAGAGTGAAATGCAGTCTCATTGGTGAGAAGTATGTGACGTACAATGCCCACACAGTATCGCTTTTTATTAGTGACATGCAGAAAACATGCCAAACTGAAAAGCAAAACCTTCATTGCATTGCTCTTGTATCACTTGATCTCTTTAATGATTTGTTTTTTAAGAATGCAATGCTGAATGTGTCCACGCCACTACACTGCTTTTCTCTCCTATGTCCTCAGCACTCCTCTGTCCCGTTGTGAGCTTGAAGCATTTTTAATCATATATACACTTTGAGCATATTTTAAAAAAAGAAATTCTGAAAGGCTTGATGATTAAGGAATGATCAGTGAAGTAGGAATGAAGAAAGCAATCAGAAACTATTAAAAAAACAAAAAACTTTCCTTTATGTGGACAACTCGTCCTGAAAATTATGCTTTCAAACCCTTCTACCCTTTCAGTGTGCATTTCAGTGTGGCACGTTTGCAATGCAGTGATGATAGTGAAATGCAATGCAGCATTTAAATTCTTTAAAAAAAGCAATCCCCTGCTGATTTTTTTGTTTGTTTTTCACTGAGTGCAATGCAGTGAAGGTTTTGCTTTTCAGTGTGTAACATTTTCACTATGTTGCTGATAAAAAGCAAAACATTGTGTGTGTATTAATATATTTCACTTCTTTTTTCACCAGTGAGATTGCATTTCACTCTGGTGCCGAAATTTCTGCATACCTCTACACTGATGTATGTTTAAATGTTAATTATAGTATAATAAACACCTACACTACCAAATATTCCTTCCATTTACGGAATTATGCTATTTAGCGACATTTACTGTATTAGCATGTTGATTTTAGTTCATTTATATGGACTATTTTAGTCACTGATTAATTAAACTTTGTGCTATAGGTGTTAGTTATTTAATTAGCATTTAAACAAACAAATTAATACAGGTGTAAATATTATTGTTCACTTATGGTGTAATGTAATTACTTAGGGTATTTAATAAATGGATTTAAATGAAATACTAATTAAATAGAAACCTCTACACAGTAATTTTCTTGAATATATACTCTGATTCTTTTCTGTCTTTCCATGTTTCTCTCTTTTTAACTACAAATTTCAGCATCTATATTTTTTGTATGCACATTTGTGTAGAACTGTTCTTTATTATGACTCAGTGTCGTGTGTGTGCGTGCTCTGTACACACTCTGTATATGCTGTTTTTGTTATAATGTCAGTAATTTGTATTTTTGTGGTCAACCTGAGACTAGTTATTATAGTAATCAGAGGATGTGAAACTAATGCCAACTGTGTGTATGTGTGTTTTCACAGAAAGTGGTGATTATAGTGTGTGTTGTATTGGTGCTTCTTGGCATCATTGCTTTGATAATAGGGCTGTCTATAGGACTTAGACAGGCATAAGTCACTATAGCTGCTGAGTAAGTATAGGAAAGACGTGTGTGTGTGTGTGTGTGTGTGTGTGTGTGTGTGTGTGTGAGAGAGAGATAAAAATGAGGTGTGGTGGGGGTGTGGGCTGTGATGCAGATTGTGTGTGTGTGTGTGTGTGTGTGTGTGTGTGTGTGTGTGTGTGTGGGGTTTAAGTATGTTAATGCATTAGGTGAGGGTGAGGTTATAGGTGATGGTGTTCTAGTTTTCTAGGTTTCTTCCTGCCTCGTAACATTCTGAAAATAGGTTGATTCTAGGCTTGGGTAACTGTTCATTAACACACACACACACACACACACAGCATCAGTTCAGACATTAAGTCTGTTAAGTAAGTGTGTGTGTGATACGTTATATGTGTTTATTATTGTTAAGTTGAATGGGGCCTCGTTTCTAATAAGTGCTTAAATATATTTCCCCTTTACTAATTACATGACTGAGAATGAATTATTAATTACTGACTGTCCTTAAATATTCTTATATTGTGGGATACAGGTAGTATTAATCGCTGGTTAAGTAATTAATTATGTAAGGAGTAAAATATGACTAGCTGTGCGGTTATGGGAAAATAATCAACAGTGGTGTGGTGTGATACAGCCTGTTGTAACATGGAGTTACTGTTATTTTCCTAAAACAGCATGTGCTGAAGTGTTTTATTCCTCATTTACCACAGCAATTTGCCAGTGATGACAATTTTTATGTTACTTTTACAACAGCGTTATACTTTTTATCCATTTTTAGTTATATTTAATATTTTGCAACTTCAATGAGACAGGTTAGTTCCTGCTATCACTTGCAGTATAGCAGCTATAAACAATTAAGCTTTTATAAATGAGGCCCCATGATCTCACTTATTGCTAAATGCAAAATAAGACTATGCTATTAATACTTGCAAAGACTGTTGCATTATATCAGGAGTGTCAAACTCATTTTAGGTAACAGGCCACGGTACACTTAGTCAAAGTGGACCAGACCAAAAAGTCAGTTTAGTAGACCAATGAAACATCAACAGTTCCTCTTAAAAGTGTTAATTTATCCACGTTTAAAGTTACATTCTGAATGCAAAAATGAATAAAACATAAAATTCGTTACCAAGAAAATAGTTTTTGCAAATTATGGCTTTACTGTACATTGTCACCCCCTTGTACCTTTCCACCTTTTGTAGTGTTAAAGCTTAGAACTGAACTCGACTTGGGATTGGGATTATATATGACATGGATTTAATTGGGAAATGGCCTTAATTTGGATTGTATGTCTAATTTCTAGCTTCTCAAATTTTTCAAACTTCATGTCATTAGCAAATTTTGTCACTAGCTGAGTTTATGGCCTGGAGTTAATTGCTCTGTTTTGCCCCCTAGTGGAATAAGAGGTTTTAATTTAGATAAGTGAATTCAGTGGTGTGGGCAAGATTTGAACCAGCCATATGTTTGACATCCCTACCTCATATCATTACACTAATGATAGAAAATATTTCTATGCTAGAAATATGACATTACCCAAGCCTCATTCACGAATTGTTTGCCGCATTATCATCTTCCTGTCCTTTGCTATGGCTTTGATGGGTTACATGCTTTAATCTTTATTTGCTGTTTAGTCATTCATTACTGTTGTTGAAACTGACTGTACTTTGTTCTTCTCTCTCTCTGGTAGAAAATGATCATCTTGGGTGTGATCTGTGCTGTGGTTTTGGTCATCATCATTATCATCATACTCACACAGACACTCTGAGACCACACCCATTTCTGTGACTCCTCCCACTCTAGTCATTTATCCGTCTGTGGCATTCCCGGTCCCTCTTTTCTCTCTCATCCCTTCTCGAGAAGTGCGACAGAAGTTAAACACCCTCCTCATCTGTCACTGTGTCCTCCTGCGCTCCACTGACGGATGGACGATTCCTCACCACGGCTGTTTGAAAGTGTGCTTTCATTTAAAGCACTCTGACTGCTGGGGCAATTGCAAAGCAAGTCTGTTTTGCGTGAATGGACAGGGCTATTTTGTTGAAGTATGGATTGTACAGAGAAATAGACCTCCACTTTCTTACCTTGACATTTTTAATAGTGTGCTTTACACCAAAGACTTGACTAATCATCCATGGAACCTAAAGTGGTCTTACTGTATTTCGTGATTTATTATATATATATATATATATATATGTATATGTGTGTGTGTGTGTGTGTGTGTGTGTGTGTATATATGTATGTGTATGTGTGTGTGTATATATATATATATATATATATATATATATATATATATATATATATATATATATATATATAATTTCAACACCCTTACACTCTTATCCATCCAGTCAACACGTCATTTCACGTGTGCCACATGTGCCATTTCATATACCTCTGTGGAAAATGACTTTCTGATTCTCTCATGCTGAATGCAATTCACAACTGAGAGATACTCTATAACATCAGTACTTGTCGGATTTACATTTCTTTTCATGAAACACTCAGTGATCATTTATAGACTTTTGGCCATGCTTTTATCACCTGATATTTCTGTCATAAGGTCCCATGTTTTGATCAAGGTCCATATATGATGATGTGTAATAATTTGCACTATCATGAATGTCTCATTTCACTGGAATTTGATTAATAATAATAATAATAATAATTATTATTATTATAATTATAATAATAATCTAACTTAAAAGCAATTTAAAGAGGCTCAGTTGGGTATTCAGTCATCAACAGAACCCACAACTAGGAAGGATAAAGTGCAATTAAGTTGTGTTTTTAAATTTTCACACTTTCTTGTAAAAAAAAAAAAATATCTATATATGTCACTTGAGGAATAAATGATTTTATATTTTTAACTGCTGGAGGAGGAATGACTGAGTGAGTGAATGAGTGGAGTTATGTAATGCACTACAAGCAAAAGTCAGTCACTGTCTGACAAGGTTTTGGAGTTTCATTCCTTGATCATATTGAGAATGGTGAAATTGGATTTTTTTTTTCTGCTCTGAAAATAAATATGACCATAGCTATGTATTATCTATTCAGGAGCAGCTAAAAATGTAGGACTGCCAGTAATAACTGTACCCTTCTGTTTTTCCTGCCCTGATTATGCCTTCTTTGCAATGAAGGCTTGTGCTGCTAGTTATTTCATTTTTGAAGCTTTTATCCAAAGTGGCTTCGAAAGTAGGGACTCTGACCCTGGGAAGAAACACATGGACTCCATGTTTGTCCTGTTTTAACAAGCAGCTAGCTAGTTAACTGTAATTCCTCACCAAACAGCAAACTAGTTACAGATTTAGCACGTGAATATGTCTGTATGTTGATTGATCTAAAGCAAATGGTTGTATATACAGTATAACTCATTTAAAGGTAAGAAGTGCTAATTTGTTTGCTGCTGTTGCTGTGTGCGGATGTGTTGATTTGATGTTGCTTTCTGAACTCGGGTAGGAATTCCCAGTTGAGGAGCATTTTCTTGGGTTTTTCCTGGTTGGAGGTCAGGAGTTACGAGTTATGACCTCTAGTCAAATGCAGCATTACAATTGACCTGAACCAATGAAGTTTATGGGCCTTTGTAGGGCAGTTGTAATGGATTTCTCCAAAATATGGTAGAAATATTGTTGTTCATAATGGGTGTGAATCATGTATGTAATGTTAATGCTTTTGAAAAACTGTCCAACTCAAAAACAAAGATGGATTTGAGTAGTAAGGATTGTAATATGAAAGCAAATCCGTGCTGTAAAGTCACAGCATTCAGAATTGGTGATGAGTAATGTTTTTTTTTAAGTGAAAAGTGACCACATTAAACAAACAGATGAGCTTACTCCTCTCATGCTCATCTGTGTGAAACACTAATTCCAGTCCTGGTGATCCCATGCACTGTACATTTTTGTGCTGCTTTTCTTTAATCATCAGATGGTTATCAGGTTATCAAGCTGATGCAGCTGTGGTGTAGGAGGGAAAAGCACTAAAATGCACAAAGTGTGTGGTTTGCAAGATGACACCACTGCTCAACACCTGGAGAACCCAGTGTTTTTTTTTCTAGACACGCATTTCATGAAGGGTTGCATGATTAGCTGTCGTTTCAGCAGGAGGAAAACCTTTCACACATGCATTTGGCGTTGAAATGCAGTACTGTGCAAAAGTCTTAGACACTCTATTTTTTTAATACAAACTTTGTTATAGATATTTATTTTATGACTTCTACATTATCAAGTCAGTACGAAAATATTTTAAATTTCCAAACATTAGTTTTCCAGCACAAAATTAAATGTTACAGAAAAATGTTCGTATGTCAGTAAAGAAAGCAGCATGTTACGTAAGAGACACTTTTCAGATAAAAACAGAATGAAGGCTGCTGGGTTTTGCTGCAAGAATAAAAAGCAAGTCTCCAGAAGAACTGTGGCTGCTTCTGCAAGATGCTCAGTAAAACTTACAGCTCATTTCCTTATAAAACTGCACACACTGTACCTGAGACTACTGTTATTTTTTTTAAAGCAAAGGGTCGTCACACCAAATACCGACTTTGTTTCATTTATTACTGTTTACTACTCTTTGTATTATTTTTTTTAAAACGTAGAAACATTTAATTTTATTATCTTTGAAGGCATCTTTGCTCTACAGAAACTTTTGCATGTGCCTAAGAACTACTACATGAACTACTTTATGATCTCATTATGCACAATAAGCTAGACTCTCATACCTATTATAGTCATTTATTTGCTTATTATAGAGAAGAAAGCAAGAGCATCTTATACCTAGATTGTCTGAATTCGCAGCATGTAGATTAATACAGTTAAACCATGGGTAAGTGTTTGTGTTTACTGTTATCTATCTCTGGCTTTCTTTCTTTTTTACACACACATACACACCCTTCCTGTTGGTGCTCCCATTTTATTCCTTTCCTTTAACCTTTAAAAAATGATAAATTACAAATGAATCTACAAAAATAACAGATCATATCAGATTGCATGTACATGTAATTATTCTTATTTCAGACATGCTTTTTCTGTTCACTGTCTCTCTCTATTTTTTGGCCCTTCCAATCATCTGCTTTCCTTTTGTAGAAGAAAATGATGATCATGTTGTGTTGCATCATCCTGGGGATAGTTGTCTTTTCCTATCTCTACAGCTTCTTCTCGTAAAGTTGTGATCAGGTAAAATGCTATGCATGCTTGCAGCCCGTGTGTAATTATTGGGGACCTGTGAAGGTACATTATAATCGGTCACGGGGATCCTAAAAGAAATGACTCTATTAAAATGTTTTTCTTTTATAGGGATTCAATACAAAATGAGTGGAAATCGGTTAAAACTGTATTATCCTACCATATGTCTGTCAAATTTATATTCACCTACACAGTGATATGTCTAACATTCCATATCATGTTTCCAAATGTCTTTTTTGAATTATTTAGTTACTGTAGTATTGACAACATACAGTATACTATTAATTGTTCACACTCTATAATGACTTTTTTTCTTCTTTTTTCAGGATCACAAGAATTACACTGGAAGGCTGTCAGACACGTGTTGTTTTCCTTGTTTTCTCCTCTCTTACTCACCTGCTTTGGGCTTTGTGTATAAAATGTCCTTATCATCATCAAACCTAGCACCAATCAACTGCCTAAGTCAGTTACAATAATCAAAATGAAATTTGAGATATTCATTTGATGATAATAGACAGCCAAAATAAATCCAACAGAGAAAAAAAAACACTTAATGAATATTTGTGGTAGTTTGTATGTTTTTGGTAAAATGTGCTTCTATGTTTTTCTTTTTTCAGAATGTGTGTACTCATGTTATGTTTGTCTGTGTAGTAATATTCTGATTATAGAAGTTGTTTCACAAAAGGTGGTTGCCATGTTGGTGTGTGTACTATCCATTTCTGTGCATTATGTAATAATCTATTAAATTCACATGAATATAAACTCACTAATGCGTTTATATCATATAGCATATCTACTCAGTAGGGGAGCGTGGGGTACGTTGTAACACTGTCACTCACTCCAAACAGCAACAAGCTCATGGTGACATTCATGCCGCGTTTGAGCCTAACCCTCAGAAGTAGGAACTCTGAATTATGCCATTTTTTTTCGATCACCGTACAGTCAAGCTACAAAGGAAAAAAAAAAAAAAAAGCCCTGGACGCCTCCATGTTAGAAACACTCAGTTAGCAATCTAACTATGAAGATTGATGTATATTTACCTCTTCGGAACACCTCACTGTATAGCCAATGTTTTAGATTTAACAAGTGAATATATCTTTATGTTGATTGACCTAAAGCAAATACTAGTATATACAGTATAATAAATAAGTAAAATAAATAAGTGCTACTTTGTTTACTGTTGATGCTGTGAGCGGCCATGTGGATTTGACATCATGTGCTGAACTCTCGGTCAAGGAGACCATACAGAGTTTCCAAGTAGGAATTCTGAGCTGAGTTCTTTGTTTTTTTCCTTGTCGGAGGCTGGAAATTGTTTGGAGTTTTGAGCTTTAGTTGGACACTGTACATGCTCAGTAGCATCCTCTACCTGCCTGCAAAAGTACAGCAACACAAAAGAATTCACCATCTAAACAATTCATCATCAAAAGTCAGATTTTGTGGTATGAAAGTAATTTTCCTTATCTGGAGATCATTTGGAATTGTGTTCATTTTGTATGCAATTGAATGGTGTGATTGAAGGGTAAAAATGCAAACCTGGTTAACTAGCATATCTAGTTAAATTTCAAGATGGCTCGCAGTATGAAGTCAGCTGTAACAGTGTCACTAATATATACAGGGTGTCCCAAAAGTCTCCATACATGGGGGACTATGTCTGCCAGCACCATGTTGGTTGTGTTTTCATCAGTGGATACTTGTGGACATCCACTTCTCACTTGGTCCACAACACTTCCAGTCTTTTTGAATTTGTTAAGTTTGGCAACAGTGTCTTTTGTGATGTGCTTGCCATGTTTCCTGTTAAAGTCCTTTGCAACCTTGCGACAGCTTCCCGACCCAGCCACGAGAATGATTACAACAAGTTCTTCTTTTGTCAAAGGCATTCTTAAAGGCTATCTGCAAAAATATATATATAATATAAGCTAAATCTGTAAAACTTTGGAAGACATTTTGCTAAAAAGTGTTAATTTCTGATATATATGGGGACTTTTGGGACACCCGTTATTGTTTCATTTACTTGAAAAATGGTTTTCTTTGCTGGAAAACTTTGTGGCACAGAGATCCGAGATGTTATTATCAGCTGTTATTCATATGATTGATGTATTTGCGCATCATGTAGTGGCCAGCGTTTATGCATGCACTTAAGAATACGTTTTAGCAAAAAACATACTTCATCTACTACAAACATTGTACAACTACAGAACTTTACTGTATGAAGTAAATTGTTCTTTTGGGCTGCTCCCGTTAGGGGTCGCCACAGCGGATCATTGCTCTGCATATGTGATTTGGCATGTTTTTTGTTTTTTTTTTTAATGCCGGATGCCCTCCCTGATGCAACCCTCCCAAATTTTAATTGGGCTTGGGACTGGCACTGAGAGTGCACTGTCGTGTGGAGCCCCAGTGGCCAGGGTTAGTTCCCTGGACGGGAATCGAACCCGGGCTGCGGTGGTGAGATGCAGTAGGGTCTTCCAGGGAAAGTAAAATAATTTGCAAAAATATACTGACAGGCTTAATGAATGTAGATGTTACAACCGACCCCACCCATGGTCCTCTGAATTAATCTTGTATCTTCTCTGATATTAATATGAAAATTGTATTTGTTTATTACCAATAATTAACAGACCTATCATGTGTCAAACACTGGAGATTTAGAAGCTTTTAGGAGCTTTTGTTTTACTCATAACAAAGTGACAACTGCACCCACTCTCCCCAAACAGATGGATTTATCACTGTTCATTAGTTACAGTGACTCTAACTGCAAAACATGGTTAATTCTAACTCAAATGTTTTCGTATCTGCTGTATTTAATCCAGCCAAAATGTCGATTAATCTCGTCTTCAATTTTGCCCTTCAGTTTTCAGTCTTCAGCTTGCAATCTGCATAACCGCATTTTGATTGGACTAGATTTTTAGCTTTTTATAGAGGGCGGGGAGTAAAAACGCTCACGCTGTGTGTGTGTGTGTAATGACAATCTGAAAATGGCGGATGGAAGCGGACTCCTTTAACTTTATCGTATACAATAATAAGCATATTAAGTGGGTGAGATTACGACAGGATGAATTTCAGCTGAAGTTAGGGAAATACCCAGTGTTTCTTCGCATTAAACTGAAAAGACACCATTATTACTGCTAACAAAAAAGGCTGAACGCTAGGTATGGTTAAAGGTCTGAAGATTGTGGGTTTGCTAGCTTGTTTTGTTCCTAGGCAGCTAACATTGTGTGTTTTGCTAACGCTAGCTGGGTGTCAATGAAAATGCTAACTGGCTAGTTTTAGATTAGCCGCTAGCAGTGTTTTCTATTTCGGGCTCTGGATACCAAACTGGCTAGCTTGCTCTCTGCGTCATTTTATTGCGCTTCTCTCAATGTAATAACGGGTCGGAATGAATTAAAATAATTTTTTTAAAGGCTGTGTGACAAACTCAGGCGGTGTTAAAGCGGCAGGTGGAGAGTTCGGCTAACACAGTTAGCTCCGGATGCTAGCGAATCGCCTGTCACGGAGATCAACGGCGCTATCTGTTATAAACTTAAAATTTAACATTAAATAAGAAGTTAAGGGGAAAAAACAGGTTAATTTAATTCTGTTTAAGTTGCTGCTTGATGTAATTGTTGTGTGAAGTGCGCATCGAGTCAAATCAGAGCCACACAGCTGATGTTGTTCCTCTGTTAGACTCTTTGTTTCTACTTTTCAGAAGTAACTTTAGTGCCTTCTTAAAGTCTGATCATTTCAGTTCACTTCTCTGATTCTCAATTAAAGATGTAATCTTGGTATTCTTTCTAAGCTTTGAGTGCGGATCATTTGGGAAAGGTCAGTTTGAGCTAACCTGCCTGTTTAAATAATACAGGCGAAACGCCAGGGATGGGTTAGGGATGGATTTGTAGCTTGAGCTCAGTTTATGAGACATTAATTTTCATTTTGTTTGGAGCTCGTTTGTGTTAAACACAGTGTGTCTCGCGTGCAGTCTCAGGAACACAGCAAACTCAATCCTGTGTGTTCCTCTTTTCAGGCAATGGAGGAGACCCGCTACAGCAAGCGCCTGGTGAGTTCACTTTCTGCTCTTCATACAGTAAAAACAATCCTGGTTTGTAAAAGAACATATGCTTAACATGAATATTCTCAATGCAATCACTAAATACACTATATGGCCAAGGGTTTGTGGACACCTGATCATCACAGCGCTATGTGCTTGCTGAACATCCCATTTCAGACTTAATAATAACCTCCACTCTTCTGGGAAGGCTTTCCACTAGATTTTGGAGCATAGCTGTGGGGATTTGTATTCATTCAGCCTCAAGAGCATTAGTGAGGTCAGGTACTGATGTTGGGATGTCGAGGAGGTCTGAGGTTCAGTCGGCGTTCCAGTTCATCCCAAAAGTGTTCGGTGGGGTTGAGGTCAGGGTTCTGTGCAGGACACTCGAGTTCTTCCGGTCCAACCTTAACACACCGTGTCTCTGTTAAGCTTGTTTCGTGCCCATGCTGGAACAAGTTTGGGTCTCGGAGTTCCAGCGAAGGGAAATTGTAAATGCTGCAGCACACACATACATCCTGTACAAGCTTCGTGCCAGCAGTTTAGAGAAGAAGCACGTATGGGTGTGATGATCAGGTGGCCACAAACCTTTTCACCATATTCTGTGTTGTGCAACTTAATCCTTATGTTTCTCAGATCAAAATGTAATTTTTTTGTACTTAAAAACTTGAACAAAATTTGAAAAAAGTTCAGAAAGTTTTTCACCTGATATTAAATGCTTAGTAGGGTTGTAATGGAAGACATTCAAAACAAAACAGATATAAGTAAAGATATAATATATAGGAGGTGCATTATTTGTGGGGTTTTATTTTTTCCTCGTTTTGAGTATTCACATGGTCAGATCACGAAGCTCGCGGGACAGAGAAAGACAGACTTGATTAACGTTAACAATACGTTTACAGTGGTCATTCATTCTTAGTAACTGCCCGGTCAGGCTCATGGTGTCTTAAAGTACTAGCTCTGCTACTAGTTCATTTATATTTTGGGAAATAGAACCAGCTAAATATTTTCGAAAATGTTGTTGCCAGGTACGAACGATAACTGTGCCAGCAAGAAATACCTTCCCGTTTAAAAAAAAAAAACTTCAGGTTTAGACGACACCCACTTTGGGTTTAAATACGGATACAAATATGAATAGTTTTAGCCATAAACAAATACGGATATGCTTCACTCAATTATATAGATTTAGAAAGGAGAGTAGGAATGATTTATTTATTTATTTATTTTAAAGTCGCAACTGTCCAGGTCATACTGACGAGTAACCAGTCTTTGCCCTATCACAATTTTTTATATACACTTTATCACACCTGCCATCAGGAAGAAAGTAGTGATTCATTACAGAGTATTGGTATTGGGGCTGATACTAACCTGAAACAGTGTCAGATTTTTCTTAAATAATTAACTGACACACTTTATGCCATGAACACGTGTGATGTTGACTGATGCAACACAAATCATGTACCTGGACACAGGGCACAAACTCGCTGCAGTCGTACATCTGACGTGTCGCATAAGCGTCTAAAGAAGCAGCTCAGCTGTCATTAATACTCGGGGCTCTGAAATCGGTAGTGTATTTAAAAAATGCGTTCAGTTCATCCCTACTAATCACATAAATTAGATTATATATTGTGTATTATATACTGTGGATATAAAGCAGATACTTTTTATTATTATAAAACTTAAAGGGATGGCCTGAGTCAATTAGTCAGCTATTACTCAGTAATGAGCAGAGCATAAGGATTACATATTTGTTGTTTAGTTAAATATCAAGGAAATAGTTAACATTTATATTTACTGTCCCTGCTGTCTGTCTTTCATC
Organism: Pangasianodon hypophthalmus; assembly: GCF_027358585.1. Classification (NCBI taxonomy): domain Eukaryota; kingdom Metazoa; phylum Chordata; class Actinopteri; order Siluriformes; family Pangasiidae; genus Pangasianodon; species Pangasianodon hypophthalmus. Next base: position 5,782,957 of record NC_069716.1, read on the forward strand.
CCATGTGTGTGTTGAAGCTAAGGTGAAAGCATGGGTGCAGTAATGGTCGCGATAGTTCTGTTTAGTTCAGATTGGCATGTTGGTTCAAGCTTTACTGTTCATCCAGCCTCTCCTTGTGTTTAGCGAACAGGAACACGCCGGCGCTACCAGGATGATGGCATCTCAGATGATGAGATTGAGGGGAAGACGACTTTTGACCTGGAAGAAAAGCTTGAAAGCAGCGACTTCAATTCAGACTTGGTCAAAATTATGGATGGAAAAGGTTGACTTTAAATATATTGCCCTGAACATCACAGTGTGTGATCTACTCAAGTGCATTTTTAACTGTGTGTGTGTGTATGTGTGTGTGTGTGTGTGTGTGTGTGTGTGTGGCCTCTTTTCTGCAGACTTCACTTTTGAGTACATCCAGCGGGAGGGGCTTCGGGACCCCATCATCTTTACTAAAGCAGACGGTCTTGGCATTCAGTATGTCTTATCTATCTATCTATCTATCTATCTATCTATCTATCTATCTATCTATCTATTTCTGTCTCTGTCTCTCTCTTTCTCTCTCACTCTCTCTGCCTATGGCTTGCTGTCAGTCTTTTTTTCTGTGTGTATCTCTGTCTCTTTCTGTCTCTTTTTCTGTCTCTCTCTCTCTCTCTCCCCGCCTCTCTCACTTTCTGTCTCTCTGTGTCTTTGTCTATGTCTCTCTGCCTGTCTCTCTGCCTGTCTCTCTGCCTGTCTCTCTGCCTGTCTCTCTGCCTGTCTCTCTGCCTGTCTCTCTATCTCTGACTCACTCTCTCTGCTATACTTTCTGCCTGCTATTTTGCTGTCACTTTTACTCAGACATATTTTGTCGAAACTGAGCCTCTTTGCGTTCTCAGGATGCCCGATCCAGACTTCAGCGTGAGTGACGTGAAACTGTTTGTAGGTAAGCATTTTCTTCTCTATTTTGATTTCTTTAGCACTCCCATGTTAAGACAGAACAACACGCAAGCATTATTGAAGTGCACACAGTTCTGTATTGTACTTGCTTCCTCTGCAACCTGCTCTCTACATCCCTCTGATAGGCAGTCGAAGGATGATTGACGTGATGGATGTAAGCACTCAAAGGGGCATGGAGATGTCAATGAGCCAGTGGAGGCGGTATTATGAAACTCCAGCCTCAGAAAGGGAAAAGCTATACAACGTCATCAGTCTTGAGTTCAGTCATACTAAACTGGAGCATCTCGTCAAGAGACCTGCCTCCGTAGGATATTTTTCTCATGCATACATACATGAACTAGACTTGCTCTCTGATAAATTCCTGACAGTTTGCTTTGCGGGTTTCAGGTTGATCTGATCGACTGGGTGGATAACATGTGGCCACGGCACCTGAAGGAGAGACAGAGAGACTCTACCAACGTCATCACTGACATGCAGTACCCCAAAGTACAGAAGTGAGTTATGGATACATAGTGTTGATGGTCAAATGAGAAATTTATTAGTTAGCGTACCAGGCAAGTTAAAGCCCCAGTGTATTTCCGAGTCCCATGTTTTGGTAGACCAGAAATCAGACTTGGCTAAAAAGTGGTAGCTTAACGTAGTGTAAAAACGTATGGCAAGCTAGTTGTGTGCATGATCGTTTAGCACATCATGTTTGTGTTCTTGGCAAAAGTTCAGCAATTCATTAACCCAAATTCATTGGTCAGCTGTGAGCTGTGGCGTTCTCTCCTCACCTCGTACATAAAGGATAATAGTTTACTCTGGTTAGCGTCTTTATTTTCACTCTGTATGTCTGAATGCGAGGTGGCAGAGTGTAGTAAGCAGACGAGCTATATGGTGGCTTTGTGCTGTACTTTATATTGCTCAGTTTTATTAGTGTTCCACATATGTATGTGTTCCTGTTTTTTTTTATCTCTCATCTGTGCATGATATTTAGTAAGTGTACTAAAAACCGTTTTACCACCAGCCAGATTGCACCTCAGTTCATTTGACACGAGTAACCTGTGCTATATTTATATGAGCCACGAGGCATATTACATTTAAAAATGCGCACCAAATGGAAGCTTTTGTATTGCGGAAGTAGGGAATGAGGGTTTTTCAGCCTAGGGTTAATAATTTAAAAAAAAAAATTAGCCTGGACATAAAATCTACTTATCCAGTGCACCCTGGGCTACAGATTTGTTCATCCCTATATTAGCACAGGCTGTTTTTCGTTCTTGTTGTTGGCCATACACTAGCATGGTTTATCTGGCTGTGATGATAAACCATTTTATCTGCCTAGGTACTGTCTGATGAGCGTGAAGGGCTGCTTTACAGACTTCCATGTTGACTTTGGTGGCACATCAGTCTGGTATCACATCCTGAGGGGACGCAAGGTGAGAACTGCACACATTGACATTCTCCTCTGCTTCTGAGAGCATTAATGCGTTTCACACTGTGGACTCTGCTTATGATCTGCTTGCACCTGTTTCCCAGGCTGTCCCCGGGTTCTTATTAGTGTCTGAAGTTGCATTTTACAAGTAAAAATAAGTTGTTCATTTTAATCTTTGTGTATTATTAATCTAGTATCATTTCATTTTTTTTTCTTTAATTGATGAAAGTTGTTTCTAAAATATTTAGCATCCTGTCACATGCACACTGTATAATATTAAACATTACACCAAGGTTAACGTTGAGTTAGCATACACCCGTCAGTGGCAATTATGGAAATAATTATGGAAATGTGAATTTGGCTGGTGAAGAGCAAATGCTGTCACTAATTAAACCCTGAGTGCACTAATGACCCCAAAGCACACTGCATCTTATCTTGCAAAAGTGGATCTTGAGGACAGGCGTTTTTTACGCTCATTAGTGTAAAACATAACTCTAAATCTGTGAAGAAAAAAATCCATTCAGGATCTGATTGGAAGATCTGAAATGAAACAAATTCAGCATTTCAGGCTAACAGTTGTCTGATAGTCATATTGGATTGGTGAATATATTCTGCTTATATTTTCTGATGTTATTGTTAATAATGGACTCTCTTTAAAATGTTTATATTTTGGAACTAGAAACTGCAGAAACTTGAGAATCTGTTCTGCAGGAATGTGTCTCATACTCACCTCTCTTACACAGCTCTTTTATCCCTAAATGGGGAAAAAGTCCCTGTTGTATGTTGTTATTCACTATGTCTTGTGCTCCTTGTTAATCCCTAGGTGTTCTGGCTGATCCCACCCACGCCACACAACCTGGAACTCTATGAGAACTGGGTGCTGTCGGGAAAACAGGGTGACATCTTCCTCGGGGACAAAGCCACCGCCTGCCAGCGCATTGAGCTAAAACAGGGTTACACCTTTATGATCCCCTCAGGTGTGTGTACACATGGTGTAATAGCTTGTTCATATGAGAAACCAGGATCGTGTAATATTGATGTTAAAATGCGTAAGTTTAGTAAAAGAGGTAGTTATAACCTGGAGTGACAGAATGCAAAGTTTTTGTACAAACTTGAAGTGTGTGCGCGTGTGTGCGTGTGTGCGTGCGTGTGTGCGTGTGTGCGTGTGTGCGTGTGTGTGTGCGTGTGTGTGTGCGTGTGTGTGTGCGTGCGTGCGTGTGTGTGTGTGTGTGTGTGTGTGTAGGTTGGATCCATGCAGTATACACTCCCGAGGATACGCTGGTGTTTGGAGGGAATTTCCTGCACAGTTTTAACATTCCTATGCAGCTGAACATCTACAACATTGAGGACCGCACACGGGTTGGTTACACAGCCTGATAGAGATCCAGATTTGCAAAACGTTATGTTTGCAAAATATTGTAAATTTAGTCATTAGATTGCACAGTCATATGTTTTTACGGCTGATGCCCTGAGTAAAACTCGAGGCAGACATTTGAATAATTTATTACAGAGGAATAAAGTCTTGCATTGAGAGGATTTTCCTTGCCTTAACAAGACATGGACAGGAAGGGAAAAGAGTGACGCACAGAATTTCTGAGACACTATTTATATGTGAAAGTTTAACCTCCACCGAAGGACTAGGACCAATGAAATGACCCTTTCTGGAGGGAGTCTCTGGTCAGCACTGGGAAAGGGGTTAGTGGGGATCTTGAATGGGACAGAGGTGGGGGAAAAGAGATGTTCAAAGCTCAGTCCTATCATTTAATAATGTCGTGACTAGTATTTAGTGATAGTACATTTATTAAGATCTATGTTTTCCACCTCACTACATCATAGCAAACAATGTTCTTTGGATACATATTTATCAGTTTATTGGGTCCTTGTGTGTTTTTTTTGACACTCCTCATTATTTTGATGGGCAGTGATAGAAATAAACAACATTAATTAAGGCCCAACATCACAACTATGGTTATGTTATGGTTTCAAGCCAGAAAAAAGGAGAGCGCAATAATATGGAGGCAGCAGTTTATCGGCTTTGCAACAAAAACTTGGTACTAATACCACGAACATAAACCTACTAGCATAAAATAACAAAGAAATCATTACTCACAATTATTTTCCAGTGACAGGCCAAAATAATTAATAGGCTATTTTTATTTCATTAAAAGACTGGACTCTTGTAGATTGTGTGGTGTTTTTTTCCTCTCCAGGTCCCAGCTAAGTTCCGTTACCCGTTTTATTACGAGATGTGTTGGTATGTGTTGGAGCGTTACCTGTACTGTCTCACCAACACCTCTCATCTAACGCCGGAGTTCCAGAGACACTCACTGGGCATCGGTTAGTACGACACACACCTACACTAACATTTCTGTGTTAATGGGGACAAACCTGTATTATGAGCAATCTGAGTTTATTCTTATGGACACAGGGCTGAAAAAAGATGACTTCACTAAACCAAACAACGAGAATACCGAGGAAAAAACGGAGGTTAAAGAAGAAGGTGACGAGGAGGAAGAAGAAGCTCCCTCTCCTCCTGCCCGTCCTGGGGTGAAGGTCCACCTGACGCCGTTGGAGCTGGAAGGACTCTGGCAGTTGCTGCACAAACTGGAGGCGTTGCCCGCCCACAAGAAGTGTGTACCTGCAGGGATTAGAAACGCTCCAGCACTTCTCGGTGACATCCGTGTGCGTAAACCTCTTCACTAATTAATAACCATTTTAGATTACTACGTAGAATATTTTTGTATGGCAGTTATTCCTTTGATATCTGCATAGACACAGGATAATTATGTAAACAGTTTGTCATGAAAGACTGTATGTACTGTTAAATGTAACAGTAATTTAATTTGGTGTCTGCAGGCCCTGCTAGAAGAGCATGCCAATGATGATCCAAAATTGTCTTACACTGGAAAACCCATTGTCACATGGCCTAAAAGGGTAAGCGCCACCTTTACTCATCACTCGTCATACTCGGAACTGGGATGGTCACATGACTGCAATAAAAGTGATTGTATCATCATTATGCCACACAACGACACTACTGTTAAGTGCAGCATGGAAACTGTGCTTGTAGCAGCAATGTTCCTGTGAGCGATCTACCATTTGGTTACTTATTTTATATAGTGATAAAATACTGATTTAAAGGCATCATTGATAACAAGAGCAAAGGTTGACACTGTGACTGTTATTTTAATTTCAACAACAATACGAAGAAGGCGAATAACATAACAAGGATGTTATCAACATGCTAAAAATCTCAGTGAAGTTTCACTCCATGTGATGTTTTTTGTTTGTTTGTTTGTTTGTTTGTTCATGCTCTGGTTGTACTGAAAAAAATTTTATCGTGATATGGATTTTGAGAAATTATGTTTGTGTACGATAAGAATTTAATTTCTTAACCTACACAAACATTTAATTTCTTAAAAACAGTTTCACAACAAAATCTTTTTTTTTCTTTCTTTCCTGCTTTCCTCTATTTACTTATTTTATTTTTTATAATTTTTTTTATTGTGGTGTTTTAAGTTTTTGTATGTTTATAAATGTATTTTATTTTTATTAATTAATTAATTTATTATTTATCAGATCTGTGTTTATGGACTGTTAAGTCCTCTCGTAATACACACTGTGCTGACAAACTTATAAAAAAATTTTTTTCTTCATGTGTTTTGCAGCCCTCGTGGTACAGGCCTCTCCCTCCTCCCCCATCTGTAATGTACCGGCCACGCGCTTCAGGTTCGGGCCCAACGATGGCCCCGGTGCCACGGCCAACCAAGCCCGCATCTTCTATCTCGGCTCTGAGGCGGCGGCGTGTGCGCTGTAAACGCTGCGAGGCCTGCAGGCGCTCCGAGTGTGGAGACTGCACCTACTGCAGGGACATGAAGAAATTTGGCGGCCCTGGTCGACTCAAGAAGTCCTGCATTCTCAGACAGTGCCTGGCTGTGAGTACTTATTCTACCGTCTAGGTGTATGTTCTCCTTGTATTATATTACAGCTCTAACTTGGATGCTTTCTCTAGCCGGCGCTGCCTCTGACTGCTGTCTGTGCCATATGTAAAGAGGGGAGCCAGGAAGACGCTGAAGGGACCCAGACCACCCAAACGCTCATGGAGTGCTCTGAATGTGGTCAGATTACACACCCAGAATGTATAAAGGTAAACACAAGCATGCACACCGCATACATTAGGAATTGTTCAGCTGATTCAGTGTGATGATTAATACAGTGATGTTATTTTTTGTCTTTAAGGTCCCAGGGGAGGGTGTGATCAATAAGGATCTTCCCAGTTGCTGGGAGTGTCCCAAATGTGTCCAAGATAAGAACACAGAGGTAGGGTGTGGTGTCGTTTTACACTACAGCATTGCTTTTCAAGAACAGTGAAAAGTTTTCCTTTTTGCTATATACTGAATGACATACCTCACGATAATGACATGGTGAGTTCAGTAAAGTGCCGAGTCAGTGCAGTGGAAGCACAAAGCCATGCAGAGCAAAGATCTCTCAGCACTGGGAATAGCAGGTTCTGAACCTGTTTTTGACATTATGTTGGTCGAAATCTTGCAGAAGTTTAGAGGACCAAAAAAAAAAAGAAAAAAAGAAGCTGCTCCTTTAATATATTTTGTTATTCTGGAGTTATATATAGTTGTATTCAGTCTGACTGATGAAACTATGATTAAATGAAGATAAAATTTTTATAATAAAAATGTGAACATATGATTTCTGAATGATCAAAAAAAGGGAAGTGTGTTTGTGCAGATTAAGCACAAATGGTTCCCATGATGGCATGAATGCAGTTGTGATTCAGTTTGGACTTTGTCTGACTAATATGTTAATACATAATCTCTGATAATTTTTATTGCACAAATGGATAGAAAAACATTTTTTTAATATCATAAAGGGCTCTTGACATCATTAAGGCCTTTTTTTTTTTTTCGATGTCGTGTGTTACAGTCTTCCAGCAGTAATTCAGAAGAGGAGGGCAAAAGCACTGTTACGACTAGCTCACCATCCTCTGCTCCTCCTGCTAAGCGGGCGTACAGGGAGGGTATTGGGGTGGGGGGTCTGCGTTTGGGGCGCAAGGGTCAGCCTCCCCCGTCGCCCTTGTCCCTGCCTCTGACTCGCTCCCGACGCCAACCTCCACCCTCACAGAAAATCCTGCTGCAGCACCAACAGAGCCGCAAGAGAGCTGGGGCACTGGAGCGACAGCACAGGAAGAGGGTAAGGGGACAGACGTGTGTACATCCAAACACCTGTACTCTTTTTATTCTTTACTCTTGGAAGAGTTTGTTTTTGTCTTTCTTTTCTGCCGCAGATCAAATTAGAGAGGAGCAAACTCTTCCAGTCGGTAAGTCTTCATTGCTTGTTATGCTTGTACAAAGTGTGCACACAGCTTCAGCCTTCTGAATCTTTTTTTTGTGTGTGTGTGTGTGTGTGTGTGTGTGTGTGTGTGTGTGTGTGTGTGTGTGTGTGTGTGTGTGATCATACTGGTTTAGAGGGACAAGGACATTTTGGTATCTGTAGAAGCAGAATGGCGCCCCCTTGCCAAAGATTTCAGTGAGAACAATGTGTCAATAGACATGCACTAGCTCATGGTGATGCCTGAAAATTATTCCCATTTAAATGTTTGAAGGAATGTTCTCTGATGTATGCCTTAGGGTCACACTTTGGTCATTCACATCAGTGTTGAACAAAATGGAGGAATTTTTTTGCTAGCAGCCAGAGCTGTACATACAACTCTCATAATGTATAAGAATACTTCCTCATTTGTCAAGCTGAGGCTCACTCTGAGCTTTAGTTAGCTTTAAGGAAGTCATGATGGCACTACAGGACAATGTTACAGTAGTAGGTGATATGACCATATTTCCTGATCTTTTATTTTTGATATCCTTTGGTGTCTCAAGCACATCATTTTGTGACACATACCAAAATGTCCTTGTGAAAAACAGCCTAAAAAACTCACTGTGCTCACCTGCTCTGTCAATTTTGCTTTCTGCTCCTTTGCTTTCCTCGTTTGTGTCTCGTTCTCTTGTTCCTTTTTCCGCCGTTCTGTCTCTCAGACACGGCCGTCTGTCTCTGTTTCTCCAAAGCTCTTGCGTCATCGGAGTTTGGAGAGAGGGAGCCTGTTCAGGGCAGGACTCAGCAGGGGCATGTCCCGCAGGAGAGGCACCTCATCCTATCAGGGAAGAGAAGCGCGGCTTAAAAGCGAAGCAAGAAGCGGAGCTCTGCGGGGAAGGACAGAGAGAGAAGAGGATGGAGACGACAATAACAAGGAGGAAGAAAACGAGAAGACAGATAGGAGAGAGAACGGGCTGGGAGGTAAAGAGAACCGGCCACAGAGATACGGAGGAAGGCCGACGGAAGATGAGAACGCTGACGGCCAACAGAACGGAGAGCGGGAAACAGAGAGGGAGGAGGACGGAGAGCAGACTCGCTCAGACTCTTCCGGGGTGCTCAGCGATGAGACCAGAGATCAGAGGTCATGCGTGACCGTGACCTTGCATCCTACACGAGGCAGACGGGATCCCAGCACTATTGTCCCCAAGCTACAAGCGAATGTATCCTCTGTAAGCCACACCCAAAGCAACAGCGACTTTCAAGGCAAGTCTCTGCTCCGCCCCCCACTCCGGGGTGATTCACGCCGTGCGGACAAAGCTCACTCTCACACACACTCGCATGCAGCCAGGCCGCAACTCCAATCCCCCACCCTTACCAGGAGCACTTCCAAACACGCTCACGTGAGTCAGAGCTTAAGGTGTAGCTCCAAAGAGTCCCATCACAACACGACACGGGAGAGGAACGGGAAAAACGTGCGACCGGAGAGAGGGAAGCCTCCTGCCTCGTCTCCCAGCTCAACGTCCTGCACATCACCTGAGCAGAATGGAGCGAGTGAACCAGGCTGGGGCAGGCTGGTGTGGGTGTCCGTCTTCCGTTACCTGAATCGAACCGAGCTGTGCGTCTGCATGGCTGTGTGTAAGAGCTGGTACAAATGGTGAGTATGTAAAGCATAAATGTGAGTGTATAAATAAATATAATGTATATAAATAATTCTAAGTGTATAAATATGGTTTGATTTTAAAGAAAGAATCCAGCGTGCTTTTTAACCTAATACTAGTATCATATTTTGATATCAGATTTTGCTAGAAATTGGGAAAAACTGTAACTGTGAATGGCCTTCTGTGTGTATTACAACCACACTTTGTTGTACTAGGGGGTGTGATAAGCGCTTGTGGACGCATATCAGTTTGAGCCGCTGCCAGTCCATCAGCCCACAGGCCCTCTCCGGCATCATCAAGCGCCAGCCAGTTACACTGGACCTGTCCTGGGCCAAAATATCCAAGAAACAGCTTACATGGCTCATCAACCGATTACCAGGTACACACATTGCACTCAAAGCTGGCTCTGACACGTTTGGTTTCATAGGCCAGGACCCAAACACCTCCCCCCCTTCACTTCTCCTCTTCTCCTCATCTTTAGGGCTGAAAGATCTGGTGCTTTCAGGGTGTAACTGGACATCTGTCTCTGCTCTGAGCTCTCCCAGCTGTCCTTTACTGCGCTCGCTAGACCTACGCTGGGCAGACGGCGTCAAAGATGCACAGATCAGAGAGCTGCTCAGCCCACCAGGTAACACACACACACACACACACACACACACACACACACACACACACAGTCCTTTCTGAAAAACTACGTTACAGGATAAACCTTAGAAATGGTCCACGTTGATCGCATAGACATGAGTCATGTAGATATATACTGCAAGTTTGTGTGTGTGTGTGTGTGTGTGTGTGTGCGCGTGTGTGCAGGAAGTAATAACCGTTCCCAGCTGAGAAACGTGCAGTGCTTGAGGCTGTGTGGTCTAGAGGTGACGGAGGCCACTCTGAGGCTGATCATCAGGCACATGCCCCAGCTGACGAGGCTGGAGCTCTCACACTGCCCTCTGACTGACAACGCTCTCAACCTCCTCACTGCCGTGGGCTCATCCACACGCAACACACTCACACACCTCAACCTAGCAGGTACCTTAACACACACCCAAGACCTTACACTGAGGGCCTTAGTGTGTAGCAAGTGCACACTCTTGAAAAGTTTAGGAATTAGGGAACAGAAACACTTGAATAAAATCTGGTAATTAATTATCTAGGTCTAGCAATTAAGCATGGTGCAAAATGCATGACTAATATTTATGACACTACAGGGGGGTCTTAAGTCTCCATACGTAGGGTATATTAACAATTTTTAGCAAAATGTAACTGTATTTATAAAACATCATCGCCATGATTGCCATTTTTTTGTAAACCCACACAGTCGTCTCTCCAACTCATGATGAGCTTGTGTTAACACATCTGGTGTTTGAATGCATTCCTTTAAATTATCTTTGTGCTGTATCTTTTATCAGGTACACCATGGCCTTCTTTTGTCAAAGGCATTCTTAAAGGCTATCTGAAAAAAAAGAAAAAAAAAAAAACTAAGTATGAAAAATTTTTCCCCTATGTATGGAGACTTCCGACACCCTGTATTTAAGATCATTTAGCAAACTGATGCAGCTTAGCTCATAGTTCTTTGTTGTCGATGTTGGCTCATAGTTCTAATGAACAACTAAAGATACATCATGCCTCTCTTGACCAACTGATAGTGACTGCAGTTGGGTAATTTTTGGTTAACTATTTTTAAAAGGCATCTCATGATGAGTTCCAGAGTCCTCAGCTGGATAGCTGGATATTTTTAATTTGACGTTCCTGTCTGTGTACTCAGGAAAACATGCTCTGCGGTTATGGCAAATTGTGAAATTTGACAAGCATCGTAAAAGGGCATGCATTAATTACTGTGGTCTTGTGAGCAATATTTAACAGCATTTTTTTATTTATTGGTAGCAGTGGGTAGCGTCCCCAGTTTAATCCTGAGCTTGGAGTTTCTGTGCATGTTCTCTCCGTGTCCACCTTTTTTTTTTTTTTTTTTTTCTTCTTTTTCTTTTTCTTTTTTCCCCCCTCTCTCTCTTTCAGGTGCTATGGTTTCCTCCCACCACCCAAAAGCCTACCAGTAGGTGGACTGGCTATAGTAAATTGGCCCTAGGTGTGAATGTGTGTGTGCATGGTGTAACTGACTGGCGTCAAGCCACACGTCTAGTGTTCCTGGGATCGACTCCAGGTCCACCCTGACCAGGATAAATCGCTTACTGAAGATGAATGAATGAATAAATTAAGTTTTTGCTACTATATAACTATCTGTCTGCATAAAGCATTGAACAAAATGAATAGTCATTCATTAATGAAACACAGTTTATCTTATTCCACTCCTATAGTAATGTTAATGAGGGCTGTTAAGCTGCATGTTTACTATGGCTGCTGTCAGTGGTGTATATAGGTATGCATCGGTCAACATGAGCGTATGGGAATCCCTACTTCAGTGACCACACCATTGCATAATTCCCTAGCTGTAGGTTTAGATTACAGTGGAACTCAGCACAACACCCAAGGTTTGAACATTGTGATCCCCTGTCTCCCTCCCTTTCTCTCTCTCTCTCTCTCTCCCTCTCTCTCTCTCTCTTTCTCTCTCTCTCAGGTTGCAGTCGTCTGACGGACCACTGTCTGGTGTATCTGCAGCGTTTGTCCTGTCTCTCTGTGCTTGACCTGCGCAGCTGTAAAGGAATCTCCCGTCTGGCCTGCGAGAAATTCATCTCCGAGCTGTCCGTCAATGCCCTCTACTGCCTATCAGACGATAAACTTATCCAGAGAATATCCTAGAGCCCATCCTTCTCTGAGAGAGACAGACAGTTTGGGCTGGTTGGGTGGTGGCAGAGGTGTGTGTGTGTGTGTATGTGTGTGTGTGTGTGTGTGTGAGTGAGAGAGACAACATTGCAGCGTGTGTACGTGTAGGAATGTCAGCATGATTGCTCTGTTCGACTACGATTCATGTACAGAACAACATGATGGAGGAGCTCAAAACATCTCGGAGGGGCTTTATGAAAACAAGACTCAGCGATGGCCACCCCTAATTTGTACTTAACTCATTTCCCTTTGGTCTGCATACACACAAGTGCAGCAGTCGGCAGTCACTGCGTTACAGGCCTGAGAATCCTCATGGGCTCTTCCAATAAGAGTTTTAAGCAGGTGCTATTCCTCAACAGCCTCTTTTCTATTGCAGGGCAGGTCTGTAACTTGCATGCCTCTCCTGATCCCATCTTCTCCTTTTCCACTCTTTCTAACTTCTCCGTCTTCTTTACTCCAACGCTTCTGTTGTTTGTAGCAGCGTAAGGGTGTCGCATTTGGTTTCACTCCTGTGCTTAACCTCTGAATTTTTTTCAAGAGGAATACTTTTCAGTTCTTAATTCCATTCTCTCTAGTTACAGAGTACAGATATATATAAATATAAAAATATATACACACCCTTGTGTAAATGTATTCCTCTCCTATAGTATGCCAGAAGAAGAGTCTGTAGCGTTGTAATTATTTTTGGATTTTTTTTTTTTTTTTTCACTTTTTGTTTGTTTTTCAAAAAAAATAAAGAAATAACCAAATATGTTGTTCATTTATTGATGGATTGCATTCACGTGAGCACACAGTCATATAAGTACATTTTCAGAAGCTGTTTAAAGGATTGTTTTTGTAATTTTCATCCATTCTAAGAGCAGCCATGGATAAACATGGATATTTTGTTCCTCTTTGTGCTGGCCTTACTTTTGAATGGAAAAGTGGCCACAGGTTGCGTCTGATTTATCTATAAATGTAGGGTAGGATCAAGTACAGAACACTAACTTTAAAAACAGGAAATTAAAAACAGCAGAAATGTATATGTACCTCAGTAATTAAGCTTTTGGTTATGAGATCCATTTTTTAAAATCACTACTTCAGGTAACATCTTTTGCTTTTGTATTTGTGTTGACTAAGTGAACTGTGAGTGTTAAATGAAACTGTTGGCAGTGTTGTACAAAGGTGTAAGAGAAAAGTGTGATATTAACACCCTCTTACATGTTGTTATAGTACAGGCTTTGGCTAAAAAAAAAAATCATCTCATTTGTGCAGCAGAAAAATGTAAAACCACATAAACAAAGTATCTATCTAGATTTAATTGCATAATTATCAAACAATTGTTCAAAAATGTCATGATGTAACGATTTATGGCACAGTGCTGTTGAATTCTCAAATCTGATTTGTCAGAAAGTATTCATTATTATTTTATAACAGCAGCTCTGACAGTAGTGCCAGCTGTAATTCAGATTATATTTACAGCATTTGGCAGATGCCCTTATCCAGAGAGACTTACACTTATCTCATTTTTTGTACAACTGAGCAGTTGAGGGTTAAGGGCCTTGCTCAAGGGCCCAGCAGTGGCAGCATGGTGGTGCTGGGGATTGAACGCATGACCTTCTGATCGGTAGTCCAGTGTCTTAACCACTGCCCAGATCACAGGTTTATATTCATTATTCAGTATTGTTTTTATAATAACAGCGCATTCACAGGGTACTGCAGACACTCCACAATAATCTAAGAATAATAACCAATTACCAAAAAAAAGTGAAAACTTGTAATCATCGATGTGGTGTTTTAGGAAGTTTTATGTAAGAGGGAGTTAATATTACACATTTACAGAAGGAGTCTCCAGTGTCAGTGCTCTGTAACAGTAATTTTTCCTTCATGGGAAAGTCTTCATGATAAAGAGTTTATGTATTGTGGCTTTTTGGTAACTTGACAAGTTTTGTTTTTTTTTTTGTTATTTTATTCATATTAAGCTTAAAAAAAAAAAAAAACACTGATGATGCAATGACTATTTATAGCTGCTCCAGTATCAAGCCAAAAGTTTGTGGACACCAGTGGGAAGCCTTCCTAGAAGAGTGGAGGTTATTATAACAGCAAAGGGAGGACTAATGAGATGTTCATAAAGTTCAGATGGGTGTGATGGTCAGGTGCCAGGTGTATCATGTAACTATAAGTGGATAAAAAGTACAGTGTGTAGTTCATTAAATCTGGCAACTTGCTGTGGTATAAGAGGAAGAAACTACATCTTTAAAGCACTCTTTTAAAAAAATAAGTGTTATATTTTGATGGATGTAGGAGTGTAAATAAAGGATAAACATTTGTCCTGGCATTTTCCACTGCAGTGTGAAAGAATAGTGAGAGCTGCTGCTTTGATGCGCATGAACACACCACACACACACACACACACACACACACACAGTTTTCCTCACACTGAAGTGAAAGCGACGTGTGATAAATAATTAAATAAGTAGTTTATCTGCGGAGTGGACGTGTGCGAGTGCAGCTCCATGTTGTCCCCGCTCAGCGCGTCCTGACTCGGGGATGCGGTGCGGAGGCTGCGCCCGGCGCTGCGGCTCTGCTGGACGGCAGGATGCTCCTCTGAGCTCCGAGGCAAAAACACACATCTGTGCTTCCTCCAGCTCTCTTCACCTGGATGCGGAGGGAAACTAGGCCGCTGCTTGCTTGTTTTTAAGGCTTGTTTTATCGGCTTTTTGCCACAAATTTACAGCAAAGCGACTCGAATCCATATGCTGAGTTGTTAATTCTAATCAATTTCTTTTTGTATAAACGCGAGTGTATTTTGAACTACATTAGCCGAGCTAGCTGGCTCTCCGTGCTAGTTTTAACTAGCATGCAAAGCCAAACAATAAATATTTGCATGAAATATTTGCGTTATTATTTTTTTGACACACAATTTGACCAGTAATATGATAGAAATATAACATGTTAATAAGTTTACAAGATAATGAACTAAGCTAGCTAGCTAACGGTAACGGTTGGTGCTTCTTTGACTGTCAAATGATGTTCCTATAAGCAGCTAGCTAGCTAAAAAAACAAGCTTGTTTTTATGATTAATATTATTTCATATTTCAAATTTGACCTAATTAGATATCTAGCTCAATTGTAGGCACTGGCCATCCATGCTAAACCTGAATATAAGCCTGAATATATGTATAATTTAGCATTTCATGGATGACAGGAAGCAGTATTGACTGCATTTCCACTAGAATGAATGGTACTGATGGAGTTTGGCGTTTCACACGGATCCTGAGGAAGGAGGAAGGATTTGTTTGTAAGGCTGCCAACAGCTTTTAATGCAGCAAACCGTTTTTCAGCCACTCATTCCACTGCACAGGCGAATAGCAGGAAAAATTGGACTTGGTTTGGTTACATTGGATTGAACAAAAAAAATGGCCCAGGAGGCATTTCCTTTGCATTATCTGGTCTGGAACAATCGGTACCTGGAGCTCGACAGAGAGCTGAAGAAAAAACAGGTAAATCAGTGCAGAGGTGAGTGTGTGTATTGTGTTTCAGGTTGGGTTTTGCCAGGAAGCACGTTTGCCTCACACCTCCAGGGTTGGGGGTTCGAATCCCGCCTTTGCTTGCATGTTCTCCCCGTGCTTCAGGGGTTTCCTCCGGGTAGTCCGGTTTCCTCCCCCAGTCCAAAGACATGCGTTGTAGCCTGATTGGCATCTCTAAATTGTCCGTAGTGTGTGAATGTGTGTGCGATTGTGCCCTGTGATGGGTCAGCACCCTGTCCAGGGTGTCCCCGGCCTTGTGTCCCGAGTCCCCTGGGAAAGGCTCCAGGCTCCCTGCGACCCTGTGTAGGATAAGCGGTACAGAAAATGGATGGATGTCAATTCCATGCTTCTAAAGCATCCCAATAGTTAAACTGTAACCTTATAGAATTATAAAATAATTATATGTTTACCTGAGGCTTTTATCCAAAGTGACTGACAGGCTACAGTTGAGCAGTTGAGCTTTAAGAGCCACGCTCAAGGACCCAACCCTGGCACCTTGGTTGTGCTGGGATTAAACCTTAACCACTCAGCCACCACTTACACTAAGTTTGTGGCCACCCATCCGTCACACCCATATGTGCTTGTTGAACATCTCGTTCCAGACTTATTCCTCATTTGCTGTTATGATAAACTCCACTCTTCTGGGAAGGCTTTCCACTAGATTTTTGAATGTGGCTGTGGGGATTTGTGCTCGTTCAGCCACAAGAGCATTAGTGAGGTCAGGCGCTGATGTTAGGCGAGTAGGTCTGGCACATAGTCAGCATTTCAATTCATCACAACGGTGTTCAGTGGTTGAGGTCAGAGTTCTGTGCAGGACACTCAAGATCTTCCAATGCAACCTTGGCAAACCATGTCCTCATGGAGCTCGCTTTTCACACAGGGGCATTGTCATACTGGAGCAGGTTTGGGCTTCTTAGTTCCAGTGAAGGGAAATTGTAATGCTACAGCATACAAAGACATTCTGTACAATTGCGCATTTCCAACTTTGTGGCAACAGTTTGGGGAAGACCCACATATGGGTGTGATGGTCAGGTGTCCACAAACTTTTAGCCATATAGTGTATTTCTGTGAACCAACCATGGCAAAGGTGCCATTAAGGGGAAGGAGGACCCTTGGAGTAAAATCTGTGGGTGGAAGGATTCAACTGTCAAAAAGTTCTACCAGCAATCCTAGATGAGAGGATATTTCCAATCGCTGCATGCAAATATGTGTATATATGTGTGTTTATATTTAGCAGGACATGGAGTGTGTAGATCCACGAGGACGTACACCGCTCGAATTGGCCGTGTGCCTCGGTCATGTGGAGTCCACGCGCGTGCTACTGCGGCACAACGCAGATCCTACACGCTGCAGTGCACGAGGATGGACAGGTGAGACACACCTGCCTGGCAAACAAGGTCACGAGTGCATACTAAGCTGTGGAACAATCTAACAAGGACAAGGTTGATTAAGGAAAAGTCTTATGTCTGCATTGATCATAGTTTTGGTGCTATAAATGGGGTCAGATTTGGGATTGCAAAGCTTATTTCAAGGATGACAGCTGAACCATCCATGTGGACATGGACATGTCTCTAGAGTACAGTTCAGTTCTGGACTTAGTTTACAAAGCTACATTTCAGAGTACAAATGCTAAAGGCTACCATTAACGATGTTCCTTTTGTATTCCTAGTCCTTAGGAAAGTGAAGGTAGTGTACTTCTCACTCAAGTTACATAATTGGAACTTCAGGGGATGTTTGAGGCTGCGCTTACATTGTACCTCATTTTAGAAAACAGAGATGTACACTTTATTTGCTAGATTAGCTTTATCAAAGGAGGTTTGATCATCTTTAAGGGATTTGCCTGCCCAATTCATAAAGTATCTGTGTATTTGCCTGGATCGACATCTCATACCTTGGATGTACATGAAGCAGCACTGGGAAAGAAAAAAAAAAAAACACGGCCGTGTCTATTACTGGGTTTATTTCTTGCAATTGTTACTGAAGGTTTGTGTTCAGTAAAATATGGGAGGTAAATCACTCTGGAACTTTTACCTTACAGACCTGTAAAAATGGCACACATTTCCAATTTGTACTGGATTAAAATCTGAGATCTTATTTATACTCACTTATACCACTGTTTGGCCAGAAGGTGCTTAAGTTAAATTTCTTCACAGTATTTCCCAGCTGTGAGACAAATCACAGGTTCATTTTAATGCGCTTGTTGTAATACGTTATCGTTTTTATAGTAACAGCTCATTCACAAGGACATGTACCGCAGACAGGTCACATAAATGGATTTTTAAAAAAGTGTGTAATTGTTGATATGCAGACGTTTTCCATGTGGAGAAGGAGAGAAGGTTTCTCCAGTGTTTTCTGAGACAGGAAAGTCTTCAGGACAGAGGGCTTGGGGTTTGCAGTTTATTAATAACATGACAAGCTGCATTTTTTTCCTTATTAACTTCAGGAGTAAGAAAAAAAAGAGCCTGGTGAGGGAACAACTGTTTATAGCTGTTTATATCTTGTTTGTGGAATCAAGGAATTACCTTCAGGGTGGTAACAGTAAATCCATCGGGTGGCATCATACAACCCTGTCGTTGATTGTTTTCCTAAAACGGCAAAGCATCTCTCTAAGGATTCTTAAGTAACCATTTGTGGAATGGAAATAGCAATGTTTGCTTTTATACCATGTGTGTAGTGTT
Organism: Pangasianodon hypophthalmus; assembly: GCF_027358585.1. Classification (NCBI taxonomy): domain Eukaryota; kingdom Metazoa; phylum Chordata; class Actinopteri; order Siluriformes; family Pangasiidae; genus Pangasianodon; species Pangasianodon hypophthalmus. The sequence goes on from NC_069716.1 coordinate 5,801,234, forward strand.
ACAGGAAGCAGTAAGCACAGGAGACCCTGAGCTGGTGCAGCTGGTCCTCCAGTACAGGGATTTCAGACGAGCCACAGAGAGACTAGCTGGTATTCCTGAGCTTCTCAGCAAACTGAGACAGGTAAAACTCACTCATACGTTGCGGATCAAGGCTTATCACTTGACGTGATCATAGTCACCATTTTGTACGTTGTATCACAGGCTCAGGATTTCTATGTGGAGATGAAGTGGGAGTTTACGAGCTGGGGTAAGTCCTGACCCAGCACATGACTCTCCTCATCACTGATCGTTACACAGATACACGGCACACACACAATGATCCTCTGTCTGTGTGTTGGCCTTGGGCGTTGATGGTGACCATTTCAGCACCCCAGCACTGGACAGCTCCTCTGATGCTGGCCCTTGAAAGATTACTTCTTCCTCTTCTGCTTCCTCTCGCAGTGCCTCTGGTGTCGAAAGTGTGTCCGAGTGACGTGTACCGCGTGTGGAAGAGCGGCTCGTGTCTGCGAGTGGACACCACATTACTGGGATTTGAACACATGACCTGGCTCAAGGGCCGCCGCAGCTACATCTTTAAGGGTGGAGGTGAGTTGATCACAAATGACTATAAACGATGGGCCAGTATTATAGCTGTGTAAACTTGTTTCTGCCACGTTATACAATTCATCATGTTTTAACACTCAGAAGCTTCATTGTTCTTTTGAAAACGCAAATGGATCAGAAATAATAATAATGCGACCACAGCAAAACTGGTTACATGTTACACAGTTCTGATGTTCCGAACATTTAAATACAGTAGAGTCTGTTTTTATTCCCATGTACCTTATACACAAGAGTACACTCCTGATTTGCATCCTGTTGAATTTCGAACAGGTTCCACATGTCTCGCTGCCTTTAGTCTGTGTTATTACAGATGCGTAATTATGCCCATTTAGCAAGTTTCCACTACAGTTTGACTCTTCCACAAGTCTCTTAACTGCTGTCAAGTGCAAATAGCACACATTAATCAAGGACTTAGTGTCTTCTTATTGTAAGAGAAATGCCTTTGTTGTCGTCCATTTGGTTTGGCTATTCTGTATTTTAAATAGAAAATAACATATTACACACAGCAAACAAAAAAAACGATGCCAATAATACTATGACTGATTCACTGTCAGGAAAGATGTACTGAACTATTTTGTTTCTCAGGCTGCAAACACTTTAAACGTTCTTTTAAAGGTGCAGCAACATGGTCCTTTAGGTCTATGTACCTGCGTTATGTTTTTTTAACTAGAGGTACTAGAGGTGTGAGGGTACCACCCCAGTGATAATCATTTGTATTTTAAAGCCTCAGGTTTGGTACCTTTTCTTCTGAGAGAGTTTGCGGCACAGGTCAGTTGATTGTGTGCAGTGAGAACATTATTTGTCATTTGATCATATGTTGAAGGGTTCAGTGTTACATTTCTGTGAATAAGCATTAGAGAAACGCTGTAGCATGGTCCAAATGATTTTTGGTTTTTGTCAATTGTTTTTTGTTTTAAGATAAAACAGGAAGTGTTGGTCCTGGAAAATGAAAATACACATGATCTGTGTGTGTGTGTGTGAGATCCAGATGGTGGGGCCATGGTGATGGAGGTAGACCATGAGAAGCAGGTGGTGTACACGGAGCCACTGTCTCTGTCGCCGCGTGACGCGCCATCTCTCCTCGCTGCCATGCTGCCATCACAAGAGAACACAGCACAGAGGCTCACCTCTCCCATCGTCTCCACACACCTGAACACACGCAACATCGCCTTCGAGAGGTACACACACACACACACACACTCCACTCAGTTTCACTCGTTTCTATAAAAAAGGGCATCACCACCTGAAGTTGATCATTTTCCAATAACAGCACGTGTTTTATTCCTTTTATACCTCAGAAATTTGCTAATGATTATTTTTGCATTAATTAAAGAACAACACGGTGTACTTTTTATCCACTTACAGTTACGTTTGATGTAACTGTAACAGTAGCTGTCTTTTTCTCTCTCTCTCAAAATACACAGCTTTCTATAGAAAACAATAATGTGTTAGAAAGAACACATTAATATTAACCTGTGATTTAAATTACAGCCTGCACTATTGTCAGAGCTACAGGTGTAGAAAAGTAATCAACGCCTTCTGACCAATCAGAATGAAGAATTCACCAGCGCCAAATAATGAAAGATCTTTCAGAGGTGCATTTAGTAATGTATTTCCCTCTGCACTAAAGCGTGACATCAGACTCGTGATGTTTTCAGGAACAAGTCTGGGATTTGGGGCTGGCGCTCTGAGAAAACGGAGGTGGTCAGCGGGTATGAGGCGAAGGTGAGACTGATTTACACACTGCTACTTAATTAGAAATTCATGGTTTCGCTTGAATTTCTTTTTCCCATTATCTAAAATTAAGAATTTAGAGCTTGCTGTTTTTTGTAAAACGTGTAAAGTTTTAATTTTTTTTTTCAAATTCTCTTTTACATTGGTTTATAAGATTTTTATTTTTCCTGAAATCTCTAAATCTCTGCATCTGACTCTTTTTGTCAATTTCAAGATTCTTTCCGTGTTTTGTGGCACGGAAACCTGTTATCATTATTGAAGCATGTGATTTTTCTTCTGTTTCTTTATATTGTGTAGTTTATACAGGTTTAGATTTGTGTTATAAAAACAAGCAGGATTAGTGTAATGTATACAATGCTGCACTGTATAAGTAACGAGTATAAGTATCACCTCATAGTCTGGGAAATACAGTAACAGCACATGGTCCTCCAGAATCTGTGAAAAATACTGGTCATAGTACTAGTGCATTTGTCTAGTAATGTGTGTGTGTGTGTGTGTGTGTGTGTGTGTGTGTAATAATGTTACTGTAAAGCTGATAATGTGTTGTGGTATTGACATGAAGGTGTATAGTGCCAGTAACGTGGAGCTGGTGACACGCTCTCGAACTGAACACCTCTCTGATCAGGACAAGTCCAGATGCAAAGGTACACACACACACACACACACACACACACACACACACACACACATATATATACACACATACCCACATTCATAAATGTACATACACACACATGACAGCTGAAATAATGAACATCACTTACAACCATATAAATAGCTAAAGCTTTGCATTTTCCTTTTTTTTTTATCTCTCTCATCTGTCTCCAGGATCCAGAACTCCTCTTCAGTCTTTCCTTGGAATTGCAGAGCAGCACGTGTCGAACAACGGGGTGAGGATGATTACGTGCTCCGTACTCATGCTGTTTTCTAATGATATGTCATATTACTGATATGCTCCATTCCTTCATTAGCTGTTTATACAGTTAATGTGTATAAAAAGCAACCATGTATTTGAAAATATGGAGTCTGTGTGTGTTGGTCACCCAGAAAGCTTGTTTCTCATAACAGCTTTACTGATTTATTTGTTAAATGGTTGTTTTTACATCCTCTGGGGGAATCCTAATTTCCTCACTGGCACATGGTTGTGGTTGGGAAGCTCTGGTGTGGAGTGCAGAAATCATTAAGCCCCTGTATTATGGCCAAAGTGCATTAGAGAAGTGCATTAGGAATATTAATGTAGGAGTTGCTAGCAGCTTTGGCCACTGCAATTAGCTAATGTAAAAGGGTCTTTGTAAGTAGATCACATATACAGTAATATACACTGCTGTATTGTAAACAGAGCTAGAGAGATAATTGCTTTTAGTGTATCATGAGTGTGGCAACAGATTATTTCTCTTAATCTCAGTACAGAAAAAAATGTGCATCATTGCATAAATTTGATAATAATGATTTCAAGAGTCATAAAAGGTTCCAGTCTTATAAGGTGTGATCTGTATTGTATAAACTTTTTAAGGTGCATTAGTCAAGAATAATTGCGATTGTGGGGGACAGGGTGGCACTTTTGCCTTGCACCTCCCGGGTTGAGGGTTTGATTCCCGCGGAGTTTGCATGTTCTCCCCGTGCTACAGGGGGTCTCCTCGAGGTACTCTGGTTTCCACAGACTCTGGTAAACACAGACTCCACACTGGAGCTCACTTTTCCAAATGGGTTTTCTCAACCACATAATATACTTGTGCGGATACTCTTGCTTAAAACAGTTTTTTTTATTATGTTCTGCATATTTTCCAGGTTATTTGTACTAGTGTGGAAATAAAAAAATTCACCTGTTGCATCTCCATTTATAATTTAATGACAATCTAAATGCTGTATAGATATTATGTATCTTGATTCACTTGCTACTTTCCGATGCTGTGCTTGTTTTTCCAGAGTCAGGTATCTCAGTGTGCCAGTCCTCATAACCCGACAGCCATCACAGCTGAGGAGTACTTCGACCCCGAGTTTAATCTGAACGGCAGAGACATCGGCAGGCCCATCGAGCTCACCAGCAAGGTGCAGAGGTACTGAAAACCAGCAGGCACATGTTGTTCTCTATTCTCTAGCACTCTGTGTATCTGATAGCCTCTGTATGTTCTGTCTTTAAGGTTTAAGGCCACGTTGTGGTTAAGTGAGGCCCACCCTCTTTCACTGGCTGAGCAGGTGACACCCATTATTGATCTCATGGCTATTTCTAATGCTCACTTTGCTAAACTGCGTGACTTCATCACCCTGCGTCTGCCGCCTGGCTTCCCTGTGAAGATAGGTGAGAGACAGTAACACACAAAAAACCCCTTCAGAATAACAGCAGCTGTGGTATGATCCTACTGTCATTAGTTTCAGGGTGCCTTTACACTTACTAGTCTGTTTGTTGATCCTGAATTTTGCTTGGATTTGGAATTATGCTCAATAGCAATGCTCAGTTATGTGTGCTGGATATCATGATATGTCATATAACCAGTGATTTGCACATAACTAAACAAGTTTATACATTTCCAGCTTCCTAGACATAGTGCGCTTAGATATGTCAGTGAGCTGTGTGTCTTTATAAGTTGTCAAACTGCTTTTGCCTCCCAGAGATCCCTCTCTTCCATGTACTGAATGCACGGGTGACCTTCAGTAACCTGTGTGGCTGCGATGAGCCGGTCAGCTCCGTTACTGTGCACTCGCCACAAGGAGCCACTGATGCAGGTACGAACCCTTTTTGATCATCATCTGAACCACTTTACAGTCTCTATAAACATATTCACCAATCATGTCTAGTTAATACTAGTGATATGAATTTGTTAGTTTTTAATGGAGTTTATTTTATGTGAGTTCTTGCTCAAGGGCACTACAGTGGGAGATTTTAACTTACAACCTCTTGATGGCTAAAGCAGAATCCTAACCCTTGAATTACAGTGCAGTTAATTGTCTCTCAAGCATTCCTTGATTCCTGAGCCTAATAGCACTTTTCATGCTGGATGGTGCAACATGTCACCCGTAATCCTCCATATTGATGCTGTTTCCACTGCTACATGAGCCATGATGTGCTTAAGTACCCAAGCTAAATTTGGTTACCCTTCTTGCCCAAGTACCACGTGAACCGAGCATAAACTAAAAATAATGCAGACCATTGATTAATCAAATAGTCGCCAAGAAGTCCTGATTAATGTCTCTGACTGAAGTCAAATTAATACCTTCAGTAGAAAGCTAGTGTGCTGTCTGTGCCAGATTCTCACCCTTTTCAAAAGTCGTTTTTTTTTTCTGGCCGATTTAAGAGGCAACATCAGTATTATACAGAAATTTAATGTTCTCAGATTTGATTTATATGGAGACACGGTGGCACAGCAGGTTGCATTGCTGCCTCACAGCTCCAAAGTCTCCAGTTCTATCCTGAGCCCTTGTTATATACTGTGTTGAGTTTCTGTGCATGTTCTCCCTGTGGAACTCCACCTAGGTTTCCTCTGGGTTCTCTGGTTTCCTCCCACTATCAAAAAAACATGTCAGTAGGTGGACTGGTTATCCTAAATTGCCCCTAGGTGTGAATGTAGATGTGAATGTTGCCCCTGGCATCCCATTCAGGATGTGACCTCTCCTTACACACCAGTATTCCCAGGATAGGCTCCATATCCACCATGATCAGTATTTAGCTTCATCTTACATCTTCATTTCTTCCCCTTGATCCAAGGAAAATACACCCTACTTAGTACACACACACATAGTGTAGAAAGTTAAGACAGTTAAGATTCAGTCCCAGATGTGTGTGTTTTTGGCCTTTTTTAAAATCTGGTATGGTTTGCACTCAAATGTGTCTGGATTTTTCCTGAAGTATTGGCACACTCGATGGTGCTTGCACGTACCCATAAAGTGAAACTTTGTTCAAATGTTTGCTCAGTGAATATGATAAATATTGTCATCCTTGTGTTTGCATGCATTTTGTTGCAATTCCATTAATCTGGACTCACTGTGTCACATGCTTACTAGCTTTATTAATTAGAATATTATTACTTGTCACCACATGATAACCTCCAGAGAAACTCCTCTTACTTCAACGGGAAATGTCATGTGATTGAAAGTGACACATGCATTCGGCCAGTATATTGATGGTCCTGGGTTTGGACCCATGACTTTAACTTCAGAGCAGATACCTTTATCATGATTTAAGTAAATATTTACAGTAGTTATTGAATCTTTTTCAATGAAGTATATTTTGATAGGACTCATATAGTAGGAAGAAGGTGAAGAAGAAGAAGCCTTTATATACTGTATATTTTTGAGACTATGTTTTGTTTCCTATGGAAACTACACTGTGCGCTCAGGTCAGAGCCCTCCCCCCCTGCACTGCGAGGTGGACCCGTCCGTGTTCGAGCCTCCGGCGGATTACACCACGCTCGGTCCAGGCCGTAACGAGCCGCTGAGAGATGAGGATGATAACCTGCTGCAGTTTGCCATTCAGCAGAGTTTGCTGGACGCAGGGACAGAAAGTGATCAGGTAACCCCTACTCTCTGTCTCATTGTCCTTTAACCCTTCAGGCTGATTTATCAGTATCAAATAAACAAAGGCATATAGATTCACGGTGTGAGTTGCACTCCACAACTCAGCTGTAGTACACAGGTCTGAGGGTGAGACAACTGAAGCCCTTTCTCACATGTACAGCGATGTTATAATACAAGTGAATATAGAAAGAATAATGGAGGATTTATAATAATTCTCTTCTATCTGTCACCCGAAAGAGTTTTTTGGATTGTCCCTCTAGAGGAACTTCTACAACAAAGGCTTTCTTTAAGAACCCCTGAGGAACCTTGTTTTCTAATTGTTCTTTGCTGCAATGCACATACATGTCACTGATTTTTTTTTCCAGACACACCCATGTATGGTATGTAAACATTGCTTTAAAGGGTTTCTGAAAATATGACATTGACTTTTATTTGGATAGCAGTGGAAACACAGAAAGAAAAAAATTTTCTGAAGCAGAAACATTGTTTAATGCTAACAAGTTCATGTTGCGACTCAGCTGCATGTTCACAGAAAAAAAAAACGTAATGCATTTGAATTCATTTTGTGATCGTAGATTATTAGCCCTGGTGTTAGTGTCATGTTTTTCTTGGCATGCATTAAAATAGAAAATTAATTTATTTTATTTTTTCCAAAAATTTATTTTTTAAAAATTAAAATATTGTCTTGTTTTTGTTGACTTGTTTTAAGTCTAGAAATTAAATATTCATTGGTCCAAATATGAAGAATATATCCCTAAAAATTCAGTACAGAAATTCAGTGTGAGCAAAGTCGACTGCGACTAACAAGTAGGTTATTCCACATGCCATTCTCTGATTAAGATGTAAGTTTACTCTGTAAACTTTCCGTAAATGTTGTGATAAAAATGGAATCAGTATATGCAGAAATAAATTCTGGGTGATTAAAATGTTCTTTAATTGCAGCACCTGGAATTTCATGCTGATTTTTTTCAGCTGCCTTGTCGACCTCCTCCTTCACTGCCAGTCTCTTGTTGTTATTAAAAACCATGTAGTGATCCATATTAACAGTACATCAGGTGCTAAGAGAAATCTGCTCTTCTTGCTACTACTCAATAATTGCTGATACACATCTGGATTATTCAAGATGACTGATTGATTTTAGTCGCAAAATGAATTTGAAATGATGAAAAAAAAAACAAAAACAAAGGAGAAATAAGAGATCTTGTTGTAATATTTATTGTTTTAAAGCCAAAATCATACACGGATTGAATACAGTAGACTGTGTGCAAGTCCATATGTATGTTCTTCTGTGTAGGGGAGTTAGACATGCTTTTTGGGAAATACCTGCAGCATGTCAACTTTTTTTCTGAAATGTGCCTGTAGCTAAAGCTTCCAATGTTTGAAGGGACTTTTATATGCACATATGTACCTCATTTCTTTCTCTAATGTACCAGTAGGGTTTTGGAAAGAAGTTTCTGCTGATAAGTCACTTAGCTAAGAAAACCTTGAAAATACATTCTCTCCAAATGGCACAAAGCACAACATCCTGCACAGCGAGATAAGCCATGCTGCATTCATTAATACCTCAATTTGTTTGCCTTTTATACTGTTTGAGTTGAAAAGTTCAGACGTAATTTAGGTGCAGCATTAATCCAGTGCCTTGCATAAGTAATGGAATTGACTTTAATTGGCTACATTGGCTTGCTTTAACATTTGAAGGAGCAAAATATTTATTTTACTGTGACAGGAAGTGTATTAATTAAACAAAAAAGCATTTGTGGGTTGCATAAATATTCACCCCTTTGGGTCAATACTTTGTAGGACCACCTTTGACGGCATGTCTCTTGCAGACTGGAACAAGTTTTCTTCTACGACTACTCTGTCATCCATTTTCCCTCAACCCCAATTTCCTAGCCCCTAGTGACGAAAAGCATGATGCTCCCACCACCATGCTTCAGTGTGCGGATAATGTCATGTCAGTCAACCCGCATTCCCATCAGGTTAGATGGAGACTGTTTGTGGGCTTTGACTGGGCCGTTCTATCACATTCAGGTTTCTGGGTTTGAATCACTCCAGTGTAGCTTTGGCAGTAGCTTAGTGTTGCTGTCCTGTTGGAAGGTGAGCATGAACCCCAGTCTCACATTGCTTGCAGATTGGAACAAGTCTTCTTTTAGGATTATGCTGTATTTCATCCATTTTGCCCTCAAACCTGACCAGTTTCCAGGTTTGATGAAAAGCATTTCCACAAAATAATGTCCTTCCTTCATACTGTACACCAGAATGGAACGGGTGTTCTAAGATCGCCGTGTATTTTGATGCCGCTTGGTTCAGTAAAATGGCTCAGTAAAAATTGATTATATACATTTTTTTACACAACTTCCTGCAAATGTCATCAACAGTTCAAGACATGCTGGTGCTGGTGCACTGGAGCTATAAATATACCTAACTGTTCTATGTGTTTTTCTTCAGGTGACCATATGGGAGGCTCTCACTAACACACGTCCAGTGTCTTCTCAGCCTCCACTTTATGAGGAGGACTCCCAGCTCGAGCGGTGTGTGTGTTTTGGATCAAGAGCATCTCTAGAATGAATTTTGATGTATTCTCATGCTAGGGTGTCTGTAATGTCTGTTGGTGTAACGCTTCCTGTGTCTGATAGGGCGATCCAGGAGTCCCTATCTCTGTCATTGGCTGGGGGAGAAAGCGGGGAAGCTCCTGCTCAGTCTCCTCCAGGTTCCTCACCCGACCCTGCCCTCAACTCTCCACCTTCCTACAACTCATTGGTTGATTCGCGGGTAACCGGGGCGTTTGCCGTAGCAACCAGCTTTGACGAGCAGCTGCGTCTGGCGATGGAGCTTTCATGCAGAGAGCAGGAGGAGCTGGACAGGTGAGGAAGGAGGGAATGTAGAAATGACAGGTAGAGGAAGGACAGTACTGCTTGAATGTTTACACTGACCAGTGACTTTCTTTCTGCAACAGGAAAAGAAGAGAAGAGGAGGAGGAGCTTGAAAGGATATTACAGCTTTCACTCACAGAAAAGTGACCACACTAACAGTATCAAAAAGCTTAATTTATTATTTGTGCTTTTTTTCTGTAGTGTTAAATTATTATTACAGATTCATGCTTCTTCTTTTTTTTTTTTTTTATTTGAAATGGGACAGAGGGCTTAATCGGGGGGGGGGGCGGGGGGGGGAGAGAGAGAGAGAGAGAGAGAAATGGAGGATTACCAGGTTATGCAAGAAAGCAGATGAATGAATAACATCAATCCATGAGCATGGCAAGACGATGTCAATGATATCCTCTCAATCTCTGTGTCATCATTCTGAGTGAAAATGTTCAAACTTTATGTTTATTATACAGTACTGATAATGTGAATATGAAATGTTGAAAACTATGGCGATGCATAAAGTGATAAAAAAAAAATATTGCATAAAATGAGTTAAATATGTTGGCTAAAAAACATGTAAGAATAATTATTAAATGTATCTGAAACACTTTCACAATCTTAAATGATATTGTTCTTGTCTGTGTTTTTTTTCTCATCCATGTCCTGAAACTATAATCAAATACTTTTCCACATTTTCTATCTTTACAACCTGGAACTGAAATAGACTTATTCGGGATGTTTACCATTTGATTTACACAGTATGTCTCAGGAGCACATTTTTTGTGACCCAATGGTTAATTAAACAAAAAATTGTTGGTTGTACAAGTATTCTGATGCTACCAGCACCATGCTTCACTTTAATGATGGCGTTCTCAGATTAATGAGCAGTGTTGGGATTCAGCCAAACCTACAACTTTGTGCCAAGTTCAGAATTCAGTTTTGGTCTCGTCAGACCAGAGAACTGTATTCTGTATGTTTGCAGAGCCTCCACCATGCAAACTCCAAACAGCTAATTTTTTTTTCATCACTAGTAATGAATTGCACCCAGTCAGGGGAGGAATGGGATATAATTCACAGGTTCTTAGCCTGACAACACGATGTAATAACCTGCGTATTCATTATTAAAGACATCAAGTAGGGTTCTGTATAAGAGTAAAAACTATAACTGTGTATGGAATCATGAACTCGTGTACTACTGTGGACAGTTAATATGAATGACTAGTGGGAGTGTTGGAGAAACAGAGAAAGGTACTTTACAACAGTTTAATTAATTAATTATATATAGACATATAGTTTATTAAAAGTTCCAGTGGCTAGTAAAATATATAGCTGAGTAAAAGTTAAAAAAAATAATAATAATTCATTCATCTTCATTCATTCAAGCAATTTATCCTGATCGGGGTCGCGGTTGATCCGGAGCCTATTATGGGAACGCTGGCACAAGGCAGGAATACACTTTGGATGGGACGCACACACATTCATACACTTATTCACACCTAGGGACAATTTAGCATAGCCAGTCCATCTACATGTGTGTTTTTGGGAGGTGAGACGAAACCAGAGAATCCGGAGGAAACCCAAATGGACATGAGGAGACCGTGCAATACTCCAGTTAAAAACTGTATATGTTAAATGAATGGAAAAGCAAAAAAATAAATGACTGTAACTATCATTGGGTTTGGCTGGATATTTTAGGTATATTTAAAAGCCTAAATAAAGTTAAGAAAAAGAAAGAAAAAAAAATATCTGAAGCATTATCTTTGAGATTTCCAACAAGCAGTTTGAAGAATTCTAAAGAGGAAAACTTTTTATACTTATTATACTTCTTCTTAATGAAGAAAAATCATTAGTTGCTTATGTATTTGACATCTTTGTGACTTATGCCCAAGTTTTACTGACTTTAATATCACCTGGATACTGTCGATTTGTCCCTCAGTGAAATCAAGGACAAAAAGACTCACCAACAGCTTCTATCCACAAGCAATCAGACTCCTGAACAATACTTCAAACACTAATCACCTCTCTCCCCATCACCCCTACTGACTGTTATCCTGTTGTCACACAATGCACAGAGCACCTTACTTACTTACCAACTCAGGGACTGTATATTTTTATATTTTTTATATATTATATACATTATATTTTATGTATATTTTTCTTCTTCTTTTTAGGGAGACGTGCAAAGTAAGAATTTCATTGTATGATCTAAACCGTTGTGTTTTCACTGTGCATATGACAATAAAGCTCTTGAATTAAAATTAGAGCTGCTGCTGCTGTAATCGTAAAGACCTTCCTGTGCTCATCCCAAGACTCATATTCACAATATACTCGTACTGAACATCCTTTCAACACACTCTGACATTATATTGACATTATAGTACACAGTTATGGAAGAGTAATGATCTATAATCACACTATCCAGTTTCACCAGAAGAGGATGGAGTTTGGTTCCTCTTGAGGTTTCTTCCTCATGTTGTTTCATTCAGGGAGGTTTTTTTTTTTATAATTCATACTGTCACCTCTGGCTTGTTCATTAGAGATCTAAATGTAACTCTACATCCAGATTTATTTAAAGCTGCTTTGTGAGAATGTCTATACAAATACAATTGAATAGAACTGCACACAAATTCCCGAAAATAATCCGATTTATTTGAGTCATGTGTCATTACTAAGATCACCTCTAGGAGGCGCTGTGCCATTCCGCCTTTACAGTGCTGTATCTGTTGGTTCTGCCTTTTTCTCTAAGGCACGTTGTTCATAGTCATCGCAAAATGGCGTCGTATTGGATACGTAGTGCACTACGTAGGGCGTAGAATCCGCTAAGACACACGCCCTATGAAGAGCGTCGGGATAGTGACTAGGAAGCTGTTTGGGATTGATCCAGGGCCTGAACTCTGTAGACTTCCTTTTATTAGGGGGTTTGATGGCGGAGAGCGGTAGCTAGCGGGGGAAGAGTTGTGTTTCGCCCACTTTGGTCACACTGAACCCGTAGCTTAACCCTCTTTAGAGACGGTGAGATATTTGCTGTAACTTTAATTTCTTCCTCGCTGCTTTCGTAATGGCTGAATTAATTGTTTAATTGAGTGGAGTAAACTCCTTTTCAGTGCTTGCTGGAGAAACGGATATGATGAGAGAGAGAGAGAGAGAGAGAGAGCTTCTTGCTGTTTGTATCCACACATTAGCATTAGCATTAGCTAGCGTGGACCAGCGCCTTAAAAAAAAGCTGCATAGCAAAGCACCAAGCACTCCAGGAAGTCTTTTAGGACGAATACTAAAAGTATAAAAGTTAATATTTCTGGTATGTATCTACTCATTCGAGGCTCCATTTTGTGGAGTTTGTGCGCATTTGAAGAGTTGCTAGCCGCTTTAGCTAAGTAAGCTCTGTTTTAGCCAGCTAGCCAGCAAGTTGCTAAGAAGTTTGGCGTTAGCGAGCTGCCTGGAAATTTGGGATCTTTTTTCCGACTCCGTATCCGCCATAATTGCTTCCTACAGTCACAACAAAACATGTCGGGCGTCACAGGATTGAGATAACAGTGTGTAGTAATTACGGGAAGTTCAAACATGGCTTTAAAGTCAGGCTGAGGTGGTTTTTAAAACACAACGGATGGCGGTGGGAATGTTAGCAAAGCCGAGCAGCTAGCAAACTAGCTCTTTTAGCTGGCTTAGCTTAGCTTAGCTGACCGGAGTGTAATTGTAAAGTTGGGGTTGTTAACTTAGACAAACCTGTAATCCATTCCTACTCTAATCCGTCATGTTACTAAGCATTACATCACAGCGCTGATAAATTCTCCAATCTGATTGGTGGATAAATTTTGTATAAAAGTAGCTCCGGCTCCAAGGCAAATCACAGGTTTATATCAATGCGCTCGAGCTAAAACGTTATCGTTTCTATAGTAACAGCTCGTTCAGAGGGAATCTGCGTAATCCATGCTTAATAATAAATCATGTTATTTAAGAAGTAAGGAATCACACACGACAGACTGCGCTGTTGTATGAAAATAATCCATGCTGGAGTGTGTGTGATGGAGAACGACGCACAAGAGTCGTATAACTGCACAGTCTGGAGTGTGTTCTTCCGCTTATACCACGGCAGTTTGCTAACAGTGACCATGTTTAATTTACTGATGTACGAAACATCGCACATTGTAACGGTTTGTAGTTAGATGTAATGCTGTAGAGCGCCTGAGAGACAAGTTAGTTACTGTTCTCACTTACATTATAGCCATGATAAACAGTAATTCTCTCTCTCTCTCTCTCTCTCTCTCTCTGTCTCTTGCTCACTTTCTCTCAAAACAGCAGCTTGTCATTTTACCAAGAAACCGGAAAGCATAAACTCCTTTGTCCTGAAGACTTTCCCGTGCTGGGAAACTCTGACTGTTACAAAACGCTGACAGCCGAAACTCCTTCCATTAAATGTTAAATAAACGTCTCCTACCAAAAAAACATCACCACATCAATGATAATAGATTTTACTTGGTTAAATAACACATTTTTAAAATTTGTTTATTGTTAGTCTCAGATTATGTGGAGCGTCCGCTGTACAAGTCCCTGTGTGTGAGAAACAATAACGTATTAGAACGAGCGTATTAATATTAACCCATCATTCATGTTACAGCAGGAACTACTGTCCGAATTGCAACGTTATACAGAAATAACACACACCTCCTGACCAATCAGAGTCGAGCATTCAGTTGCGCTGTGGTGTAAAGACGTATGAACGTTTGTATAGTGACGCTTGTTTATTTAATGTTAATGGAAGGAGTCTCCAGTATGAGCAGTTTGTAACAGTCACTGGAAAGTCTACAGAGGGAGGAGTTTGTGCTTTCAGGATCCTTAGTAACATGACAGTCTGCTTGTTTTTTTTTTTGTTTTGTTTTGTAAGGAGGAAAGGTGAGGTGAGGCTGGTGAGGGAACAAGTGTTTAAAACTGCAGGAACTGACTAACAAACATTAAGTGTAATTCGAAATGGTTAAAGAATGACAAGAATTCATAAATTTAAAGAAAGTAACTGTTGGCAAATTGCTGTCGTATAAGAGGAGCAAAACCTTTTGGTGTGTGCTGTTATAGAGAAACAATTGACTCCGCTTCATGCGGGGCCCCCGTCACACCACCCTGTCGTTGATTATTTATCTATAACTCAACGTCTTTTTCTGTTCTTTACATATCGGAGTCTGTGATGTTAACAGTTTGCTTTTCTTTTACACAGGTGCTTTTTAAAGGTGTTGATTGACTTGTGCCTCAGGTGAGTGTGATTTATAACCCTGCATTGTGTTATCTCAGTATCTAATTGAATTATTACTCATGTTTACGTTGTGAAACGATTGTCAGGTCGGATAGCAGAAGTTAAACAAAGGAAACTTCTCGAAAATAATCTGTTGAGTGTTTGTCAGAACATGCTTGTTGATTTCTTTTTCCTCTTGGATGTGATTGCAGGTTGTGAGAATATATCAGAGCGATTTGTTTCCTGTTGTGAACGGACCTGGACTCTCTTCTGTGAAGTTTTTTTTTTTTTTTTTTTTTTTTTTTTTCTTCCCCCCTTGTTTCTCTTGTTGTGGCCGTAGCTGGTCCTTGTGAAGAACTGCCAGTCGATGGCTCTGATGGACAAACACAAAGTCAAGCGGCAGAGACTGGACCGCATCTGCGAAGGTGAGTTTAAATTTTTCCACACACACGCACGCACGCACGCACGCATGAGTGCGTTTAGGGCTACATGATGATGATGATGATGACTAAAATATCCATCGCAGTTGTGTTTTGCTCAAGAATCACATTTTTTTCAGAAACATTAGGGACAGTTTGCCTCTACTGAATGTAAATCTTTTTTCATTATAAGCCTTTAGTTCCACAAATGTGTAACTCTCTGAATGAAAGACTTGGTTGCGTGAATTGTTTGTTAATCTCATAGATGCTACGCATAGTTCGATTGTAAATAAACATATAAATATAGGCTCTGACCTATCCTGCACAGTGATGTTGAGTTGCATTTGTGACCGGAAGATGATCAGAGCACTCAATTTTTCTTCAGACAGTTAGACCATATGAATGAGCAGCTTATGGTTTTAATGTATCGATTAGCTGATATACACTATATGGCCAAAAGTTTGTGGATACTTGACCATCACACCCATATGTGCTTCTTCCCTAAACTGTTGCCCCAAAGTTGGAAGCACGCAATTGTATAGAATGTCTTCTGCAGCATTACAATTTCCCTTCACTGGAACTAAGAGGCCCAAACCTGTTCCAGCATGACAATACCCCTGTGCACAAAGCGAGCTCCATGAAGACATGGTGTGTGAAGGTTGGAGTGGAAGAACTCAAGTGTCCTGCACAGAGCCCTGACCTCAACCCCACTGAACACCTTTGGGATGAACTGGAACACTGACTGAACCCCAGACCTCCTCACCAACATCAGTACCTGACCTCACTAGTGCTCTTGAGGCTGAATGAACACACATCCCCACAGCCACGCTCCAAAATCTAGTGGAAAGCCTTCCCAGAAGAGTGGAGCTAATTCCAGACTAAATCTGAAATATGGAAAAAGCACATATGGGCGTACACAAACCTTTCGTCTTATAGTGTATGGATTCTCATTAGTGGTGGGTAATACGACAAAAATATCATATCGGGATACTTCTTTGATGCACTGTATATACGTACATAAAGAGACACATTTGATAAGAAATGGCCAGCGAAGTAGCAGCGTTGCATTTTTATTAAATGTTTGCGAAAGGCGTTTTTAAACAAGGAAAAGTGGAGAAAACTGTCAAAATTTTAAACTATTTAATAAAAATTCATCATCTTCTAAGTTCCATTCAGTTTGTAATTATTAAAAAGTGTATTGTGACCTAATTTATCTCAATATGTTATAATGTTTAATTATCTGAAGAGGCAAAATATTGCGATTAAAATATGATCAATTATGCAAGCCTAATAATCAGAATTAGGAGGATGGATCCGTCCTGTTTCAGCTCTAGTGTGTTTACAGGACGATTGAGTTCAGATCTCTGTGCTTTCACTCGAATGCCTTGGGGTGCTGCACTGAACCTGAACCCTGACCCTGTGCTTTTATACCAAATTCTTTCCCATATGTGAAGAAAAGCTGTAGTGTAGTGTACTAATGTGCATTTATGACACACTGAACGTGGAACACTTGTAGTGTCAGAAGTACAGTACACTCCACACATTATGCCTGATTTTTTTTTTTTTCATGATTTATCTTAAAATATTGTATGGAAATCAGATTAACCATGATTATTTTTGAATACTTAGGTTTCTAAGAGTTATTTGGACCAGTGTTTATATCTTGGTATGGTTTCATGTAGTTTAACAGACAGATATTTACCGGTTTTATAAGTAAATATAGTGTTTTAATTCGTTCAGCGAGAATGTTCACGTTACCTTTAGGAGCTGTAGATATTGACGGGGTAGTGTCTGAAAACAAGAAAAAAACTTTTTAATATATTTGAATAAATAAACCTGGTGTCATTTACATGCAGTAATTTGACTGAACACAAAGCTGTCTGCATATATATATATATATATATATATATATATATATATATATATCCTACTGATCACAGTATATCTGGTCACATGGTTATATTTATTAAAGATGTACCAATACTGTTTTTTCCCAGGCTGAATGCGAGAACACGTTTTTATTAACTTCATTAGTCAGGGTAATTCAGGGTAATTTTAGTAACTTCATTAGTCAGGGTAATATGACAAAAAAAAAAACGTCATGATATATTGTGTGTTATAGAAATCTACAATGCCTGATATAGGTTTCATAGCAATATAAGTAACAGTAATAATTAATAAAACTTTAAAATTAGTTTGCTACTTTTATTTAATGATTACAGAAATAAATTAACACGGAAATTGAGGAAAATGTGTAAAATTGAAAAAAAAAAATCACAAAAGTCACATTTTTACAAATTTAAAGATTGAAGACAATTTTTAAACCTTAAACTGTAATTGTTAAACCTTACAAATGTATCATGAAAACAATAATATGTATTGTGACATAATTTATCACAATATCGATTTGATATCATCATATCTTCCAGTCCTCCTGCATAGTATTAATCAGTCAAGGGCATCACGGGACATTTTATTATTTTTTAAAAATGTTTATGTTCCCCCAGTTTAAATATTGCCCGTACATGTGTATGTTCCTGCACCAAGGCTACTAGGCTCATGCGGTATAACATTAGCGAGTTGATTAGCTAGCTCTATTAGTTCCATTGGATTGAGAAGGGTTACAGTGGAGAGTGGGTTTTGTTCCACTTCGCTTTCCCAGAAGCGTTTCTGTGCAGATGTAAGTAAAGCGAGTGTTTGTTTCACTGTGCCGGAGTTCCTCGTTTTTAAAGACCGATAGTTGCTGATGTTCAAGAACAACATACTGGGTAAGAGCTGTTATTTTCAGTTGCACAGTGTTTTCTGTAGATATTTTCCCTCGCCTAGCTAGAATTTGCTGAAGAGTCAGTTTCTCTCTGACTGCCTTGTGCTGAGTTTAAGATGTTTTATCTTAAGGTTAAGTTACTTGTATTGCAGGAAGATGCTTTAGTTCAGTGCCAGTGCCATCATTAGTCATGAAATATGTCCAGATCGCTGTCATGTTGTGTCATCTGTTCATTTATATGACTAGTCACTTAGTGTCACCTGGTGTCAGAGGGGTTTTTTTTTTGTATGAGTATGTAAAAATAAGCATGGTACAGACATATTTGTGGTTAAGAACACTGTGTGTGTGTTTGCTGAACTGTTGAATCACATACAGAAATATCTATGTGTGAAGTGGTGCTGAGTGTGCTAACTCATGCAGTCAAGTCAAGTCAAGTGGAGATTCTAGTCATTTCAACCATATACAAGTACATAGTGAAACGAAACAGCAGTCGAGCCGAAGTGTGTATGTACTATTGTGTGTTTGATCAGATTATTCTTTGAGCATGGTGCGTGCATCTGTGTATGTGTAGATAGAGAGCTTGTGCAGACTAGGGCAGATGCAGAGCTCTTTTCTTTATCTGTGCTCCTTCCTGTGGGCTGCAGAGGCGGAGCAGACGGCTCTTAGAGGGGCTCTCGCTCAGCGCTGCTATAGTGCTGTAGACCGCAAGAACAATGAGGGCCTAAATGTGGCGCTTCAGCTATTTCTGGAGCACTCAGCACAGCATTCCTTAACAGCAGGCCGAATTTCTGCATTTATATGTTCTGCTTGTAGACTGAATTAAAGCAGTGTATAGGAATCTGAGTGGTTCATGACAGAGACACAGTGTACACCCAGCTCCATGCGTATCACCTCGAGTCATCTCAGAGCCAGCAGGTGATGAAATAGCATAGTGCTTGACATCTGATCTGTAGTTTTGCTTGGGGAAATAACAGCAGCTGATGATGGAAAGCTTGCAGTATGCCAGTGTAATATCACACACAGTTGTAGGAAGAGGAATAGGATGATAAACAGGCAATAAATACGCCTCTCTTCTTCTGTCCAGTGCTAATCCAAGGCAGTGTCTCAAATCACTCTGTAGATCATGTATTATGTTCTTTTAATTTTAGTGTCTTCTAGTGTCTAAACAGAAGTTACAGCTTGCCATGTCGTAGCTCATGTTATTGGCCACACATCTAAAATGTCCACCTTAAACTTTTTGCTCCTCATTTGCGTGTCTTGACCCGGCATTCTCACTACTTGCGTCAGCCGTTTAGAAAAAAATCCAAGCACCCTTGCCCTCTGTCTTCTTCCCGTCCACTGTGTAGAACAATTGCAGCTGCTCGTCACAGTAGTCCACTATATCTTGTTAAAAGTTCCCAGTCTTGCCAAAGATAGCCGAGTTTGATCACCGCTCAAATAGCTCTGATTTAGCTCATCAAAAAGACCCGTTATCATCAGAAGATATGTTGGATTAGGGCTGAAACTAAATGAGACATGGGTTAACTCCAACCCAGCTGTTGTGATGCTCTAACTTGTTGAGCAATTTACCAAAAAAAAAAAAAAAAAAAGGCTGTGTCCTTTCACCTAAAGTAATTTTTTCACTTTGTGTGCTTGCATGGGAAGTCTGATTGTTTACACTTATTTTAGAGAATGATTATGCTTTCTCAGGCCTTAAGTCCACTATATCTCTGAGTTTATGCTATGACTACTTGTACACAAGATGGCTGCCGTGTATATCCTGTGTTCCTTTGGAGCTTTTACGTCCATAACAGACAGAACAAACTGGAGCCGTGTCACAAATCACATACTTGCATGTGTAGAACGGTGTTCTAGACCGTTTTGGAGTATTAGTACTAATTTTACTACAGTGTTCAGTGTTCCATCAAACCTACCGAAAAGGTTTTGTGTACCAGTCTCCTGTGAGCACTTTAAAGTTAGGTCATAGTTTTTTAATCTGAGACACAGCTCGCATGTGTCAGAATGGTACCGAAATTGTTTTAGCGGTCGACATGGAAACCTGCTGCACGTTTGTTTTGTTTGAGGTGCATCTGGTGGACGTCATTTTTTAAATTTGAATATGAATAAAGCCACTCCTGCGTCCGCATGCGTAATCACGCGTCAAGTATGATCCAGGACTAAAGTGTGTAACCCATACGCATGCTTTTGGTTATTTACTGGTACGTCCTGCCTGCTTTGCTAGAACGGGCTAGTAAATTATACAAGCATTTAACCGAATGAACAGTTGAAAAGTCTGTGAAAAGTTGTCCTTGTAGGCTTTAAATCTAATGTAGGGTGGTTTTCTTTCTGCAGTTGTAAGATATGAATAGTCACTTTGAAAAGCACCCAGGGGCAAGTTGCAGCAGTAAAGTCTGAAGATGGCGAGAACCTGAATAAGCAGCTGAGTAAAGTGTGTGGGAGAGAAGTGGTTGAATTCTTATTCAGGAGAAACCTGCGTGTCTCAGTAAGCAATATGTGTACAACGATTACTGATCCTGGAGTTTTATCCAATTTCAGAGGGAGTTTTAATCCATATTATAGTGTAATAATAGTGAAAAAGTATAGAAAAAATTCATACATAGCAGTGTTAATAGGATTGAATGTTAGTTTGAATGCAGGGAGGTGAAGGGAGAAGGAAGAGCTCTTCAAGTTAAAACACATCGATCTTGCCATTTATCCCCCAGCGCTTCTTCTTAACAAACCTCTCAGTTTTGCAGGGCCACCAGGAGAACGAGCTGCTGTCTCTTTAAAAAAAACAATAACTGTCTGTCTGCTCGTAGAGCTGCTCGCCTATGCTAATGAGGTTAATGCTGGTTGGTTGGCGCCCAGTGCCCGACCCTTGTGATTGGCTGGTGTCTGTGGGGGAGGAGCTGGGTGTGGATGACAGCTGGGTGCCTGCCAGGCAAAAACAGCCTGACACTGATTGTGAAGGGTGGAGAGAGAGTGATAGAGCGGTAGAGGAGAGAGAGAGAGGGGGAGAGAGAGAGAAGACAGGCGTGCTTACTTCATGATGCAAGGTTAGGATGTTTTGTGTATGTGTGTGTGTTTTGTGGGATGTGAAGCAAAAGCTTGAGGGGTTGGGTGTATTGTGGGTTGGGTGCGGTATCTCGAGTGGTAATTTTCCTTTTTTGACGGTATGCATAAATGCATCCGTGTGGTTGAGTAAGCGTATGTGTATTTGCGTCTGGCAGGCAGGAGGTTGGGTGTGGTGCTTGTGTATTATCATTCCACCCCACCCCCCCTCTTTGTGTGTGTGTGGGAGCAGTGGGGTAAGAAAGTGAGGTGGAGGGGTGGAAGACAAGGAGGTTTGGGACGAGAGGGGGTGGATGAGAGGAGGAGGAGGAGGAGAAGTAGGACTGGGCTGTGAATGAATGGCATTGTTTGCTTGGCCATGCCTCCTCTGCTGCGCTCTCTTTTTCATACCCACTGGCTCAACCTCAACACGCAGCATCTGTGCTCGGCACCGCGCAACGCTCCCTCCGTGACCTCGGAGGAATAAGCGTTTGCATTGTTCACGCAAGAGCTTTATGATTAACATTTTCAGAGTTTCCTTTCTCAGCATTTTTTTCCCCTTCCACTTTGTTTAAACTGGGCCTAGGTTGTTTTCTCATATCTTGGCAGCCATGTTTCATCATCCTCGTGTGTGTGTGTGTGTGCGCGTGTGCTGTGAAAAAGGGCTGGCATAAATGGAAAAGAATTAAACAAATATTTGTATTGTAAGCCTCCTAGTGTTACACTCGTCAATCAGCCGCTTAGGGTTTTAGCGAGAGTGAAATGGAGACGAGTGTTCTTGGGTTAACAGCTTCTGCTCTCCAGAAGTCTCCAGCAGGCAGCCAAGTGGACACCTGTCAGCAGGGCAAAAGGGCACTGCTGTTCAGTTTTACTGCCGCGTAGGAGCTTATATTTGTGTATGAAGCACGTTTTTGGACAATATACTAGTGGATGCTTTTTCATTAATGCGTAATTTGTTTGCCATATTTTGGAAAAGTGTATTTTTTTTAATAGATATGAACACAAACTGTTCACTTTCTATTTTTATTACTAGAGGAAGAGACTATTGATGGTGTGAAAGCCAATTGTGACTACTGAACTGGCTAGTGCGCTGGTATTTTCATTACTTAAGATAATAAAACAGGTAAAATAGTCCTGTCCTATTCACTAAAGTAATTTAGTGAGCCCATGTATCTTCTTTCAGGTACTAACTCTTCATCCAAAAATGTTGAATATTTCTTAAAGAGAATCCGAGCCCATTATACAAATATGAGCGTTTTGAACTAGCCAAGAGCAAATCTAGGATCACTTTTCTCTGTGCAGGTGTTTGTTCTCGCCGCATATCATTTGAATATGAAGTGTATGACAGTGTACACAGCCCATTGTATGTTAGAACAGCAAAACTGGAAAATGAGCTCGAGGCACACAAATGAATGCATAGTTCACAGAGGTGGGGTGTACAGAGAGTTTGGCCTGCACATACCCCGCAGGATTTAGGTCATCATGAGTCATATCAACCCTCCCTGCCCCCACTCTCAGCCCAAATACCCCCATTCCTCCTGCTTCTTCTGTCCAGTTCTTCCTCGACCCCTTCATCTGTTTATCCTGCTGTGGGGGTCTGGAAATGGACAGGGGCCAGCGATGATGTGATTCTCGTTACGCCCATGTGTGGGCTGAAATGGGATATGCTTTTGTGTCTGTCTACATGCAGCTGCACTTCTTCCATGCCCTTGGAGTTAACACGATCTTGACAGTGTGAATGTAGGCGTAATATTTAGCATAAATTCTGCTGAAATTGGAGGAAATTTGAGCCAACTGTAAGACTGGGTTAGCTTCCAGGTTACCATGTGGGGAAATTAAGAGCTCGAACATGCAAAATT
This sequence comes from Pangasianodon hypophthalmus, assembly GCF_027358585.1. Lineage (NCBI taxonomy): Eukaryota > Metazoa > Chordata > Actinopteri > Siluriformes > Pangasiidae > Pangasianodon > Pangasianodon hypophthalmus. Next base: position 5,824,240 of record NC_069716.1, read on the forward strand.
AAGGGAACATTGCATTATGCGAACAAATAGAAACCCTTTTAAATGGAAATTATGATTGGATCAGTTAAATAGATTTTAGAAGTCCAATGCGCTATCCATTGCACTTCTCGGCCTTTTGGCTAAGATCAAGTGTAGTACCTGTTCTTATCAGTCTAAATAGATTTTAGAGAAGTTTATCTGCTTTTTTTTTTTTTTCTTCTTAAATGGAGAGCTAAATGAAATGCTACATTTGCAAGTGCCAAAAGCAGCAATAATGCAAGGGGGCGATGGTCCCACAGGGAAGTTCCAGTGTCTGATATGATATCCCCACGTCCCAGCGCGTTAAACTGTGTCTGATAAATAAATAATGGGGCCTGTATTCAATTTGAATGATCTTATTAAAGCTTGGCCTTTATACTTGATTAAAAAAGATTTCACCCTAAATGTTTGATATATTTTTTATAATCTGTTAGACACATCCTTCCCCAAGCAAAGATGTATTAGGCACGCTGTGAATATTTTTATCTGTAGCTGAATTAATGGCTGATGTAGCATAGCATTAGCATTCTCTAAGCTGGAGTGCCAAAGAAATGCCTCGTCTGTGTCCTGCAGGCATTCGCCCACCCATCTTAAACGGGCCCATGCACCCTCGTCCTCTGGTGGCGCTCCTGGACGGCCGGGACTGCACAGTGGAGATGCCCATCCTGAAGGACGTGGCCACTGTGGCCTTCTGTGACGCTCAGTCCACTCAGGAGATTCACGAAAAGGTAGATTTAATACACTGTAAATGGTTTGGGGGTTTGCAGATCATGTCCTGCTTTTATTATAAACATCTTTGATGTCGATACAGGTTCTTAACGAGGCTGTAGCTGCATTACTATATCATACCATCTCACTATCACGAGACGACCTCGACAAGTTCAAAGGGCTTCGTGTCATTGTGAGGATCGGCAGCGGATTCGACAACGTGGACGTTAAAGCCGCAGCAGAGCTTGGTGAGCTCGGCATTCTGCCTTTCTGCTAACTGTTGAGCTTTGAGTAGCTCCTGATTCTGATTTTGATTTGATTGGCTGCTTGGGCATATATCATATATCCCCTCTGCCCATCATTAAGAAGTAGTTTGTACTGGATGATCAGTCGTTTGAGTATCTGAGAAATGCTCATTAAAATAAATACGGCTACATCATCGATATTCTCCATCTGTCTACTACACTCAGGTATCGCAGTGTGTAATGTGCCAGCTGCGTCTGTGGAGGAGACGGCAGACACTTCAATGTGCTTGATCCTGAACCTGTACCGCCGGGTCACTTGGATGCACCAGGCCCTGCGTGAGGGCACTCGGGCCTCCAGCGTTGAGCAAATCAGAGAGGTGGCAGGAGGAGCCGCTCGCATCCGAGGAGAGACGCTGGGCATCATTGGCCTCGGTGAGCCTTTAAATCACTCATGTCGTCCACTCGATTATTACATTCTTGGGTTGAATCCTGTCTTGATCTGACATGCACTGCAAAAGATGTGGAAATGGACAGTGGACTGTATAGCATCTTGATCTCTGATGCTGGCCTTTGTTTCAGGACGTGTTGGCCAAGCAGTGGCTTTGAGGGCAAAGGCGTTTGGTTTTGGGGTGATTTTCTACGACCCATACCTGCCAGAGGGGGTAGAAAAATCACTGGGGCTCCAGCGCATGGCCACGCTGCAGGATCTGCTCATCCACTCAGACTGTGTGTCCCTTCACTGCAGCCTGAACGAACACAATCACCACCTCATCAACGACTTCACCATCAAACAGGTAGCTAACATGCACACTCCACCTCATCAAGAACCACGTCACTATCCAACAGATAGCTAAGACACACACTCAGTCACACCCTAGCGTGCACAGACACACACTCACTTCACGTTTACCATCCAGCTGGGTGCAAAATCTTGCACTTTGCCAAATCCATAGTTTACTGTCACACAGGAATCCTGCAAACAACTGCTACACCATGCCACTGATGGATATTGTACTGTTTGTGCAATCATCAAACAAGGATGCTCAAGACATCATACGTAGCAATATGTGACTGAAGTCCTAACACACACTATGATATTTAGGCATTACAGTTTAAGAGCACAAGTCCGGTTTTCCCCTTTATACATTCAGCAAAAACACTTGATTACCCTCTGATAGCGTCTTGTAATCTGTGTGTTAGATGCGTCAGGGTGCGTTCCTGGTGAACACAGCCCGAGGGGGACTGGTGGATGAGAAAGCTCTGGCTCAGGCACTGAAAGAGGGCAGAATACGCGGCGCAGCTCTGGACGTCCATGAGACAGAGCCCTTTAGGTAAGCGTGTATATCTTAGCAAGGTCTTCTGTAAGTAAGGGTGAAAGAATTTTGTTATTAATACGCACTGTCTAAATAAGACCGGAAGATTCAGGTTCACTAAGCAAAGTTACTGTTGGTTAATTATTTTGTCATCTAACAGCATGGTTTCTCAAACCTTTTTGCAGTCTGGGACTCCTTTAATTGTAAAATAAATTACACTGACACCCTCAGTGAACATAATTAAGCTGTATAACTGTGTACAATATTCCAGGAACAGTTTAATTCCAGAACACATTAGGTCCTAAATCATTTATAATTTACTCGTTTTAAGTTATTTAGTTTTGGATCAAACCTATTTAGAGTGAACAGTCATGCTAATAATAAAAATTCAATAATAAATATAATAGCTAGGATAATGGTGGGTTGTGTTTGCCACCACTGTAAAATAATAATAAAAAAAAAAAACCTCTGGCTATGCTGCATAGTCTTCTGAGGACAACTGTCTTAAGTGTGCTGATTTTTTGACAGAGAGATGTGTGGTCTTTGTGGGACTTATGCTGCGTGAGAAGTCAGAACTCAGAATCACATCATTTTCAACATCCAGCTACAAAGTGGAGAATAATCCACGGATGCCTCCATGTTTGTCTTTTGTTAGCAACAAGCTAGCGAGCTAAATGTAACGAGTGATGCATATTTACCTCCTCAGAACAGTGAACAATAGTCACTGTTTTAGATTTAACAAGCTAATATGTCTGTATATAGATTTATCTAAAGCAATTACTTGTATGTACGGCATAACTGATTTAAAGGTAAGAAGTGCTGTTTTGTTTACTGTTGGTGTGAGCAGCCATGTTGATTTGATGTCACTCACTAAGCTCGGGGTTAAGGGGACTGTCCTGAGTTTCTGAGGAGGAATTCTGAGACATTTTCTTTCTCCCCCCCTTTCAGAGGTCAGAAATTATGAGTTGCGAGTTCTAGGCGAACGCAGCATTAGTTATAACCACTGAATGTGTTTATAGGACACTGAAGTATTGCAGATTGGTGAAGACAGCATGTGATCATACAAATCTCTTTTGTCTTTTGCTTGTTATTCCCCAGCTTCTCACAGGGGCCTCTAAAGGATGCCCCTAATCTGATCTGCACCCCCCACACATCCTGGTACAGTGAGCAGGCCTCCATTGAGGCGAGGGAGGAGGCAGCACGGGAAGTACGCAGAGCCATCACAGGTTAGGAACCTTCTCCTAATCAAACACCATCTTCTCGTGTGATCACTGTTTGTATGGCTGACTTTTGTATGTGTGTGTGTGTCTCTGCAGGTCGTATTCCTGACAGTCTGAAGAACTGTGTGAATAAGGAGTATCTGATGGCAGCTTCCCAGTGGCCCTCTATGGAGACTGCCTCTGTGCACTCTGAGCTCAACGGAGCAGGATACAGGTGAGAACTGCATCAACGAGGCAAGTCGTTCCTTAATCATTTTTGAATTTTCCCGTACAAACTGTTTTACGTTTGAACATCTGTCCTTCCCAGGTTTCCGGCAGGTCTGATTGGTGTAACCCCGGGAGCTCTGCCTGGTGCAGGGGCAGGAGTAGAAGGCATGGTGGCAGGCACGCTGCCCCTAGGCCATCCCCTTGCCCCAGTCTCACACCCACCACACACCCCCTCACCTGGGCAGCCAACCAAGGCAGAGGCTGACAGAGACGTCCCTTCTGACCAATAGCATCCCAACACATTCCATCGTTGCCCCAGCGATGCCCTTTCCCCCTTTTTTTAGGGCTCAATCCATGCTGATGCCCTGCTTTTGACACAACACCTGGGTCAATCCAGTCAAACAGAACACACAAGTCCAGATGTGACCCACTCAAAAACATTTCCCCCAACTTCTCCTTCCCTTCCTTTGTTGTTGTATCCATTTATTTTTCCACCTGTGCAGCAAGCAATAACTCTTTTTCTCAAGGATTCAGTAATTGGATTGTTTTTGTTAGAATTAGAAAACCCCTTTTTATTTTTTATGCCTTTTTTGAATCTGGACTAGTTGGAGTTTGTTTTTGAGTAGTGTGTCTTCTACTTGCCTTCTGTCTGTCCAGCTGATTTAACAGTATAGTAAAGAAGTTCTTTTTTTCAGCCTCCCAAGCATACATTTGTGATCCTCCGGGGTTTTTTTTTTTTTTTTTTTTTTTTTTTTTTTTTTTTTTTTTTGAGCGGAGGTTTGACCCTTGAAGCAAAGTGGAAAAGCTGGCTTAAGTCAATGAATTTCTTTTTTTCCACAATTCCAACGGACAGCTAACAGTAGCCACACCTTTGACAACCGGATTAGAATGATAAGAGAAACAATGTGTCATCTGTCTGTGCCTGACAGTAACTCTGTGGTGATCTTGGACACTTGGGGTTCCACTTTTCCCTTCATGTTGAGGACATCATGTGCATCATGTCCATACTCTTCTTCTGAAAGATGACTGAAGGAGGACAAACTCTCTCATTTCCTGTAAAGCTTGTTGGGTATCTGTTCAGTCATATGCTTCACTGTATCAGTAATGTATGGATAAATGACATGTAGGTCTCTGTAAGAGCATCATAAATATGACGTTTGTGTACAGCTTTTTATTGACGTCTGATCACTTTTCCACTTCTAAAGAGTGAAATCTCCTAGACTTTAACAGTGTAGATGTATGAGATCTCTATTTTATGTGTGTGCATCTCTGAACTTCGCAATGATTTATGATTCTCTTATAAAGACCGTGTGCTTGGGAATATTCAGTAAGCTGTGTCTTTACACTTAATCTATCATTACTTTCACTGTTAACTTTATGAAAACTGGGGGAAAAAATGGAAGCACATTTTCAGGTGTCTTAAAAGACCGGTGTTCCACTTGCAGATTTTCACGTTGCGTTAAAAGTGTCATGATACTTTGCTCCTTCTTTCTTTTTTCAGGTGGGATTTTATTATTATTATTATTATTATTATTATTATTATTATTTGAGACTCCTGCTCTCTTCTAAAACATGCACATATCCTCCACCTTGATATGCCTAGCTCCTTTGTTTTTCGTAATCTTTCCGTACTTCCTGGATGTGCCTCCCTGGGTGGTTCAGCTTTTTCACAATGACCTTTGTTCATGATTCTCTTTATCTCTGATAGTCCTTCCTTCTGCTCCTGCTCTTCCCATGACATCACTATGTAAGGAGCCAGGCTGTTCTCACCCTGTCAGGAGCTTAAATGAAGATGAGATCTCCTATACACACACCAGGCACACACACACTATGCGTATACTCATCTAAGGCTGTTGTCTTGAATAGCTTCTGTTCAGCAAGGGGTTTGCAGACATGCAAAGATCTTGGGTGGTTTTTTCCCTTCATCCTTTTCATGCAGATCTCTGTAGTAACATGATATGGCCATTAGGGGTCAATGACAGTGTACTTCTGAGTCCAATCTTGTCTCAGCCTTTCATTTCACCTGCTGTACTTCAGCCATGCAGTTGTCCTTGCTCAGATGTGATCAGTGCTTTTGTCAAATAAGGCATTGTGCTTTTAGAGAGGGAGGCAGGCAGGACCAGACTGCATCACTCCATCCATCAGCAGACCGCGTGGCTGACTTCCAAAGATTCAGAGCGGAGCCGTGGTAGGCGCGCAATCTGTCCCTTTATCAGTCAGAAGTGAAAACCTCAAGCCAACAATGCAGATCTTATCAGTGTTAGCTATTTTCTTTTTTGCCTTCTCCTCCTGTTTTGTTAAACCCAACTTTGTACCCAACATAAGGAGCCCAGTGGGGATTGGGGTGAGGGTTTGGATGGAGCTAGTTCACTGACAAACCAGTTGTTTTCCAAAGGGGGGGTTACAGTCATCCCCCAAGATGAGTCTCTTGTATGAAAAGTGTTCTGCGTCAAGGGAAACCGTTTCTAGTACCTCAGTAACAGATATTGAATGTATGAGCTACTTGTTCTTTGCTTTGTACAGCTTCTTTTTAGATTGTACTTTGCTATTTCAGAAACCATGGAACGATGGAACCATGTGGATGTGTATTTGAGCTTAGCCAACACATCTAACAAGGATATGCCCCTCCTTAGAATCCATATTCTTTAGCATAGACTAGCATCTGGTAGTTTGAGTTAGATTTTGAATCGCAGGCTTTAATTTTAGAGCTTTTCCTGTCTTTGATTCGTTATGAATGAGCACAATTCTGCATCGCCATTCATTTTCTGTAGGGAGTGTATATGTATCCGTGAGTTGTAAGATGGATTTGGGGTCTGGTCTTGAATAAGCTAGGTGATAGTACATTTGGAAATAAACTCTAATAGAATGGTTTAAGAACATTGCATAGATGTTCATTGTGGCAAAGATTTTACATAATCCTGAATTAAATCTCTCTCTCTCTTTTTTTTAATTCTTGAAAAATCCAACAAAGATCAGAACTAAACTAGTTTTTGTGCATAAAATGTCTGTTGCTGTGCAAATCTTGCTTTTTAATTATGCTTTTCTGTCTGGTTGGCCCTTGATTGACTGATTATTCTCAGGAAATAGTCTGTCACTCATGTGAGCTTGAACCATGCCATGCTTGTTTTGGTAATTTGGTGTCGTCTGATGTCTCCTCTTCTGTCCTTTCAAAAAGTTCTAGCTATACTCTTCAACTTCAACTTTTCTTTTCATATCTGTGATATTTTTGAACGCTATAATTTTCTTCTTGCTTGAACATCAGCAGTGTGTTTTTGTATTATTCAGTGTTCTACATGTTGTATGGAAACATTTCAAAAAGACCTCTTCTTCCCCGCATTCACTTTTAAAGGTCCTTTCCAGCAGCTTGTCTAAAGGGCCGTTGGTTCCAGGTTTTTTTGGGGTTTTTTTTTTTTCGCTCGACTATAGTAGCCTTAAATTCATACACTATGGTGGACTTGGTCACCCACCCCATCCCTAACCTGTGTTCTATATAAAGAGAGGAGACATTACTCTTTAGCCATTCTGTGTTAAAAGTTCACAGCTCTGTGTGCTGGACGCGTATTTTACAGAGAACCTGACTGGTTTTGATTTCAAGGTGTGAAATCGGCTCTCCTCTCCCCAAGCCCCTCTCTCAAACCTGGAGTTATCGCTACAGCCAGTCCACGAATAGATACATTGGGTCTGGAACAGTCACTTTCTCTCTCAGGGTTCAAAATGCACACACACATACACACACCCACCAGGAGTCTATAGGTCACTCCTCTCTGAAACTCCAGCATGAAGATCATTCAGAACATACTCCTTACAGTCCCTTCAAGCTAAGCTGTGTCCCCTTTTTCTTTCCCTCTGTTGTTTTTTTTTTTTTTTGCATATTTCTCGCACTGACATCTAACAATGAAAGAATGAATGTTTTAATTGAACTGTGTGTAACGTTGAACTTGGGAAATGTATTTTTACAACATGAACTTTTTATTCCTTTCTTTCACCACCTTTCTTTTCTTTGTAAATTGATCCTCCTCCCATCACCAGACTGCAAAAACTACAAAAAGAAGAAAAAAAAAACTTGTAACTAGGCTCTTAAGCTTTACTTTTTGCTTTTGTTTTCTTTTTTATATTAGAAAACAATCATGTTTGTGATGGTAACTTCTGATGGTAAATTCCACAAGGTATTTTAATAAAATCCTAAAGATTACCCCATCGTCTCTTCATGCTAAAGAGTTTCAGTTCACCTGATGTTTGTTTCATCAACATTTTGTGTATTAGAATTAAAGCAGTTTTTAAAAACAAGTGCAATGAACAAAAATGTGCAAACAGCACATGTTGAGCTTTGTGAGTTTGTTTTGGACTGGAAGGCGATTAAGGGAAGTTCAGTGATGTGTGTTTAGCAGGGAGCCCCTGCCGCGCGTGTTTATGATGCCTGTGTATCTGCTCGTGCCCCCGGCATGGGGTGGTGATACAGTGAAATCAGCTTTACGAGAGCTACAGGGCTTGAACACCCTGCCTTGCTTGCCAACTCAAATGGTTCCCAAATGGACCTTTATGAGCCATCTCTCCTGTGCCCTAGATTTCTGACACACATTTAGTGGATTTCTGAACCGTGTTTTTTTTTTTTTTTAATTTTTAAAATTTTTTTTTTTTTTAAATAAACCAGAAATAGTTCATGGGCAGTGTGTGGAAGAGCACTTGTTTGTATGAATATTCAGTGTGAATGGATTTGCTGTTTGGTAATCCTTACACGTAGGTTATCTAAATTGTTTTGCATCACATGTAAGCATTAAATAACATTTAGCATCAGATATTGTACGAGCGTATATGTGGGATCAGTATATGTACAAGATTATACTTATTTACACACACAATTGCCAGTAGTTAGGTACACCTGCATCTAAAATTATTGGCCTTTTTAATCAGGTAAACCTACCATATAGGTCACTTGTAGGTAAACACTTATGGCCTGTTCTGTACAATTTGTCATCTACCTTGTCAGTGGAAAGGAACCTCTATTATATTACTGGTCATCACATATTATGTAGATGGCAATTGAAGGTAAAAGTAGAACTTACTCCAGAAGCCAAAACTGAGAGCCAAGGGCCTTGGAAGTCCAAAGTGATGCGCTTTGCAATGCTTCTGCCACTTTGAAATGTCACATGCAGCAAGTTCCCAGGAGGCTATGTGTGGCGAATCTTGATGACTTATTGGTTCCTTCAGCATATTTTCAGTGCAGCCCTGCATAGCCTCCAGCTACTGCCAGGCCAGCCTTCATGTTAACCTCAATAAGTGTAGCCTGATTTATTGAAAAATGGCATTTTTCATCCATGTGATCAACACTAATAGTGTGGCTACTAATCCAGTAAATGGATGCTGTCAAAAACTGTTCCTTGCAAACTTGCTTCTCTACAGGCTTGGTTTGGCATCATGCTATTCAACAAGGACTTGCAGCCACTTTGCCAGCCCCCTGCATGACCTGTTGGAGAAGGACCATTGGTTGGAGTTAATCGAAGACTGACCAGTAGGATGTGCTCAGCAGGTCCTCTATCCTGGCACACCCCAGGGCCAAGCAGATTTTCTTTCTTGATACTGACGCCAGCAATATCAGGGTTGGTGGAGTGCTGTTGCAGGGTGAGTCGCTTGAATGGTCACTTTCTTCAGCCATGCCCTGGTCCATCCTGAGCAGAATGGCTGCATAACCTGTCAGGAATTGCTGGTAGTGCTACAGACATTGCACCACTTTTGTGCCAACCTGAATGGCAGGCAGATCCTCTTATGGATGTCTCATGCCTACTACACAGACATTACACTACTTCTGCCCCTACCTGTATGCCAGGCAGTTCCTCTTATGGATGTCTTGTGCCTCCCTCATGTGGCTCGTCAACTTTAAGGGGCTGGAAGGACATTTGGGATGGTGAATTGCAGCCTTCCAGGACAATTATTTCGGCATACAACACCTTGCAGGCTGACTCCATTGCAACATGGTGTCGCTCTCTGATGCAAGCCATGTGAGGCAATGAAGTGCTTCTAATCTGATACTCCCCGTTCATGCCTGCACTGGATCCATACAATGCCATAGGGGAAAGGCTGCCCATGGTTGATCATCACATATAGCAGGAGATGGACAGTGTCTTTATTCTGGTGCAGGTGAAAAGGTGCCTAGAAGAAGGGAAGCATACAAAAAGGAGCTTGGTGCTGGCAGCAGTTGACCCATAGACAAAAATACTACTCAGATTGAAACTCTTTGACTCTGAACTGGACCCTGGCTGCCCAAAATTCTTCCTACTAAGTGGAACACCAGTGGGACTGCGACCACCACACACCCTTGGAACTGTGGGCATACTAGATGGCTGTCCAGGAGCCCACCAATGCATGCTAGCATTTCTGATGTTTGGCTGGGAGCTGAGGGCAACGGTGAGGTTGGTGTGCAGAGCCCTAGTGGAGCCAGGCATGCCAGGGAAGTCTGGTATGAAGTAATTTTGCCACCTGCAAGAGCATGAGCCTGTGACACCCATTGCTGTGGCCAAGACTTTGCACTATGGGACCGTGTGTGGGTGTACTGGCCTACCCATAAGAAAGACCTGTTGCTTAAACTTAGTAACCACTGGGTGGGGCTGTGCAAAGTGCTGGAGCAGGTTTTAGACATGGTATACCACACAGTTGGAAAGTGGCGGCTGTAGTGCTCCACCAAGACCAGTTGGCACCCTACTGACTCCTTGCTACACTTTGGGATGAGGCAATGGAGAATACTGGTAGCCATGGTCCGGATACAGCTTCTTTCCCAGCCCCATACCACCACCCACAGATCTGCTTCATCAGCCCCAGTACCAGTGCAGGTCACCTGGGGGGACTCAGAGACTTCATACTCTGCTTTGCGTTGTTTGAGTTGTCTTGCATGTAGGACACTCTGGCTTGTGACTCCACTAACTTTCACATCTGATAATGGAACCTCTGCTGACAATATTATGCCTTGTGTTTGATTTAATAATTGAGTTCCTAGCCAAGTTTATATTGGCCAATTGTGAACAGCTGTTTTCCTGTGGTGTCTTCTAGAGAAAAATGAAGTAGTTGTTTTATTATTTTTCACTATATCTGGTCATGCAGTTTTGAAAATGTGGTTATGAGGAGATGAGGTGACATTTAAAAATTGCCCTTCTCATGTTCCGGATTTATCCTAGAGGATGGTTGTTGTGAAACAGACCTAGGGCAACCATGTTTTACAGAAATGGTTTCTGATGACTCTACCTTCATTTCCCTGCATGGGATTGTGCAACAGGCTGCCTACTTTGTTTGTGTCTTTTGAAACAATCCTTTGCCTAACATTTTTATGGTGTTGTTTAGCTAAACTGAATAATGTTTTTATGTCATGTCACATTAGACCAAATAGAGACAGAGGAGTTTGACAGTTGTCATTCAGAATCTTTTTCTAGTAGATGCCACTTACTGCACAATATTTGCTTTGATGTGGAAAAAGATGATCAAGTGGCTGTTTTTGTTCTGGAGCCTTTGTGTTGCTCCTATTTTGCATGCTACATTTAAAAGCATTTTTGACATTTCTGTTATGTAATTCTCTGAATGCTACAGTAACACAGCTATTCTGCATTGCTGAATGTTTTACCACTCACCTCACAACCTGATAAACACACACTTTAGCTGCTACTTAGCAGTTTAGCAGGTGTGGTTGTGTATATAATGAATGCTAAAGTTGAAAAAAATCGAGTGACCATATATTATGTCTAAAATCGGCCCACTGAGACGAAGCTGTAAAACCAAACTGCACTATTTATGCAACTCAGTCAACAAAGAGCAACTGTGTATGCGGTGTGTGATCCCCATATAAATGTTTGGAATAAGATGGGCAGCTCGTTTCTGTTGTTTCTCTTCACTTCAATGCATCTGCACTTAATCCCAGACAGTGATGTCATTTTTTCCATCCATGATTTAGCTTGGTAAGGGAGCTGATCTGACATGGGTCTAAAAGTTATAGCGTAAGGGACACTGTGGCACACCGGAGAACCAGCCGAGATGAAATTTTTACTTTGACATAAAAGACTGAGACATAAATGATCTCATTTTGGAGATAAGATCAAATGGGGTTGTTTAGAAGCTGAGTGCTGAGCATTCCAGTGCTGTATCTGGTGTTAGCACGCCTCCAGGTTTTTAATAAATCAACCAGCAGTTCACGAGTACAGTGTTATGTAATCATTTATTTTCCCAATCCAATAACACTTGAGTTGCCAGTTTATTCGTTAGTACATTGGGACACCTAATAAAAAAAACCCTCACTGAATGCCTTTTGCACATTAGCCATTTCTGTCCCTGGAGTCTTTACTTTAACTGCTCAGCAGACATGACCTCTTCGTTGAGAGCTTTTGTCCAGTAAAGTTCAGGCTGAGGTCAGAGAGGCCGTCCACCAGCCCTTCAGTTTGCACTGCTGCCCTAAAGCTGCTCAGTGCAGACATATTTGCGTCAAAGCAAACCACTCTACGGTAAGTCAGTCTCATGATGACATACACTCTTCTTACAGTCACGATGGCTGCGACTAAACATGAAATACTACAATTTTCAGATACAATTTCCCAGCTGTGCGTCACTATGCTTTTTTTCCCTGTACATTACCGGCAGTGATTTATAGGACTGATTATAAAGGTTTATAAAATGTTGTAAGAGTTTTCTTGTTTTCTTTTCTTAATTCTTAAGCAAGTCATGGTTTGAGCGTCAGAGTTTTTAGAGTTACATCCACTGGAAATAATGACCTTTTATTCTCAGGTTCTGTCATGACGCACCTTTTCACTGCCTTTTTTTTTTTTTTAATTTCCAAATGCATGAAAAACCAGTTTGTGACTAGACATTTTTCATATGGTGCTCTCAAGCTCCAACTAGGGCATTCTTGTAAAAGTAATTTTCCATGGGCTGAAGCCATGTACTTAAGCCAAGGCTTAGGCCTAGAAGCTTGGGCCTCCATCACTCCACTTTGGTATGCTGCTTAAAAAAAAAAAAAAAAAAAAGAACCCCAAAAAGTTCTGGATGATGTGTGCTGTAGTGTCACAATGTAGATGACTACAGAATTTCGCTGGATTTTCACTACAAGTTCAGTGTTCCCTCTCTTGATGGCATGGATGAAGACAGATCTCACATCATCATCATCACCTTTGAGTTTATTGTGAAGTTGACATACACACACCTTCGTTCTCCTCAGGGGGAATTTGTGAAGTCCTTAAAGGAATACATACCATTTTGCCAAACCGAATCTCTCAGACAAGACTCTCGACATGTTTCACTGTAAGAAAAAAGATGAAAATCTGGTCACTTTTAATGGAAGTCTAAGGGAAGTTGATGAAATCTATCAATAAACATTCATGTGAAACATATTTTTGTAGAAGGCTTTTGTAAATTATGACTAAATCTGTATTTTATTCTTTCAGAGATATATTTTTTTAATTAACTAAACTTTACCTGGAAATGTTATCCTTCAGAAATCATATTATTTTTGCATTATTTTATGAATTCATTTACCATCTTATGCTTGAAAAATCCTTTTCCATGAGTCATCCATTATAGGTTAGAAAAAAAAAATGTTCGTTTTACTGTCCCACAGCATTCACGCAACCCTGTTACCTGAACTCATTCACCCTTATGAAATATTTGGAATATTCCACAAGTCACATGATCAACTGGAGTTAAAATAATCTGAATCCAAATAATCTGAATTTCCTCAAGATCATGGGAAGAAGAATATTCTCCCATTCTTGTCTCTTAATTTTCAGTGATATTGTGATACTGACTGAGGACGTCACTTTGAAAGAACAACCATATTACCCAACTTATAGATTGGAAGTAAACCATTAGAATGACCTTAGGAAAGTGTTAGTTAACCTTTCTGGGTATTTGCTAATTCTTTGCTAAATACCTCAACCCTGCTACTGATTTAAGGGCAAAATGATTTGTTGAAAATGATTTAAAAAAAAAAAAAAGTTTAATTTTTTAAGATTTACCACAAAGCTTTTGAGAAAGCATTAATAATACTGTACTTCCCCAGTTTTGGAAAGTTGGATAAAACTCAATAAGAACAGCTTTGGCTTTTTGGCCTCATCTAAAGATCATTATTCTTTGATATTTTTCTTTGCATATTTTTCACATTTACTGACAGAATTTGACATCTGGGTACCATGGGAACAATATTTATAGAAACTGGATGTTTAAAGGGTTAATTCATGTGGCTATGAGGGTAAACATTTGACATAATACTCAGTAGCCCCTTCTCACTCTTGTTCCTCATTAGCCTCGTCTGCATTTTTAGGATAACTGTTATGGCACATGTTTTACAGAAACCTTAATGATGCACAATCATCTTTTCAGCCTCATCACGAGGAATCCACCTAATGGGTAATTAAATGTGGAATACCTGATGTTCGCACGCTCGAGGTGAGGGAGTTTACTTTTAATAGTAAAGAGGTGGGGAAATTTTGTATGGCTGGAAATGAAAAGAGAGACATTTAAAAAAAGGTGGTGGGGGGGACACACCGTTATGGGAGGGTGTGTGTGTGTGTGTGTGCTGTGTGCATCCATACAAGGAGAGGTGAAGGGGGGTGTAGAAGGGGAGGGAAAAGAGAGAGAGAGAGAGAAAGAGAGGAGGGGAGAGTGAAACAAAGAGAGAGACAGAGTATAGAAGAGTGAGAGTCCTGCTCTGTGCTGCACATCTCCAACTCGGTGCTGCTGTATCCTCTGCTGGACCAGGTGAGCACGAGATCCAGTGTGGAGCGCACACGCATCTCTAGATGCACATCTGAGTGTGTGTGTCTGTGTGTGTGTGTGGGTGTGTGTGGGTGGCTCTTGCACTCATGCTATCTGCTGTAACCAAGGTGAAAGCCGGCTTTGCTTCACTGCTTCTCCTCTTTCCTTCTCTCTCTCTCTCTCTCTCTCTCTCTCTCTCTCTCTGCAGGGCTCTCACTCTCTCTGAAGTCCAGTGCCCTCTTCCTAAGTGATTTAACACATGCTCTCTCCTTGACCGCTTACGCACTCTCTTTACTTCCTCTTTCCCTCTGTCTCTCTCTGTCTCTTGTCCTTTTCAATCCAGTTTCTTGTTTCTCCAGTCTTTCAATGTCCTTCACCACATCACTGTCTGTGTTTGATTTTGAGATTGAACTGGCAGTTTCTTTACCTGTAGCTGAGATACATGTGCTGCACTGCATGTGGTTTGCTAATTGCACTCTCTCCAACTCGTGCCTTTTTACTTTATGTGCTAACTAAGAACCCGCAAGCACTTTTCTTTGGCGCTTCTCCTCCTCTCCTGGTTTTATTGCGTCTGGTTCGTGCTTGGTGAAGAGAGACGCTGTCTGAAAGACAGAGATGATGTTTGAGGCAGTATGTGTGTCTTCTCAGGAGGGCAAATAATGGTTAGTTTGCTTTAGGTCAGTGTGAAAAAGTTTGTGAACCCTTTGGAATTGTCTACATTTTTGCTCAAATTCTTCCTGAAATGTGATCTCAGGGAACTTCAGTGAGAAAAACAAATCTTGTATAGAAACTGTGCAAAATATTTACAGTGCTGAACAAATGGTTTAAACAATCGTGGTCACTGCTGGTAAAGGTTGGTGAACCCTTATATTTTGTAACTAGTGGAAGCACTTTTATGGGCAGTAACCTCCACAAGAGGTATTTACAAAATTTCCTGTGTATTGTAGGACATCTTGCTTGAACGACCTGTTTCTGATCAGAATTTCAGTTCAAATGAGGTCAAGACTTAGATTTGCCAAGATTTTATATTCTACAATATGAATTTTCATCCGTGTTGACCTAGTTTGTGATTTATTCCTATTTTGGATCCTATTTGGATCATGGTGCATAACTTGGCGTCTTTTGTATTTTTGATCACAGACAGATGCCGCGGCATTCTGATTATTATCTATACACAACAATTTGATGCAGACATCAGTGTTTTCTTTAAACGGCTGTAGTCTCCTTTGTCGAAACCCCTCTAGAAAATGACTCTGCTTTAGTGTTTTTTTTCCTCTAGACTGAGGTTATAGAGGTCAGGATTTGCCTACAGGTCCCTTGTTGTCACCCTAGGGTTCACATGCTGGTGGATTTTATTGCCTGATCGCTGTAGGACATCCACAGCCTGAGGAGAGTAACAACAGTGCTGGATTGTAAACTCTTTGCCTGACTGGGGACTGATAGGGGGCCCACGCCTTCAGAAATCCCTTTGTAGCCCTTTCCTGTCTTATAAGCTCCAGTAACATTTCTTCAAGCCATTTCTGCCCACGTCCAGATTGCACTGCAACAGAATTCTGTTGTGACGATCAGGTAACCAAAGCTGTGGGTGTTCTCCGATATACCAAGGAGGGTGCAGACACCTGAACTGAACAACATCTGACTCAAATTAGCCTCTTTTTTAAGAAGTCTTTATTCTAGAGGTTTGTATACTTTATCCATGGATGGCCATGATTGTTTAAACTAATGTGTGACTGATAATAATCAGGTAATAATAACCAGATAATCGCAAAAGGCTGACATTTCCTTCACCCAGCTCTGTTGCCAAGTTTCAAATTTACACAGAATGTAATAAAATTCAAAGCCAAACTTTTATTGCATTAAAGGTGCAATTTTCCCAGAGCTGCCATGAACACCATTATCTAAGCAAGCCTACAAATCTCAGTTTTTAATGTGTTAAAAAAATGCCTGTAATTGCACCATGTGTCGTGTTGCTAGAGATCTATAATTAGTAGTTTTTATTTATGCATCTGCCATCAATTTACAACACGGTATCTCAGTTCCAGTTCCTGCTCCAAACACACCTGATGTCCTCTATAAGTCTTCATTCTGTGTGATCAGGTGTATTTAGCATCTCCGGGAGTTAAAAAATCTCTGACTTATGTGGAATAAAATGGACTTTTTTTTTTTTTTTTTTACAGCCCTTATGGAATGAGTGCAGCAGAGATTTTTTACATGACAGGCATGCAGTGCAGTAAATATTTGCTGATCTTGCATTACCTTCTTGTTCCACATGCAGTCATGATGAGCCGGTCAGTGCACACACAAGAGAGTTTCCAAAACCAGGCCATAAAAAATTAATGTGTGATTGCATTTTTCAGCAGCAAATGCATTCTCATGATATTTATTTATTTTTTATCTATCTGCCCAACACAATAATACCTACAGACTCAATGCATTTATGACAAATATTTTTTTTATTATATTACTTTGCAAGCAAGGTAAAGGATTACCATTGTGTCAGTCTAAAATATTGCTCTAGCTCTCTCACTCTATAATGTTAGCAAGATTAATAAAACATGTCCTACAGCTTAACTGAAGTCTTCGATCTACCAAGCAATAAAAAATGTGGTAGAATATCTGACAATAGTATTACAAAGACCTTTTTATGAAAGATACATTTTCAGCAATTTTCTGCTCTCTCAGTATCAGTATGCATGCTTTTGTAAATGTAAATTCATTATCATAATCATACTTGAATAATGTTCATTCATTCATCCTTAGTAACATCCTGGTCAGGGTTGCTGTGATTTAAATTAAGCTACTAGTTTTTATATTTTAGGAAATAGAACTAACTAAATTCATTAGAAAATATCATAGGCAGGTACAAACAAAATTAACTGTGGGAGCGTGACATCTCTAGTTGAGACCAATTATGAACTGGAATGATGTTGCTGTGGTTGAGGAACTGTCAGGGCCAGAATTCATATATCATGCTCACAGTGCTGAATACAGATCCAGATACAGATAGTATCATTGCTTACCTTCAATACACCATGGCCCTAGTTTGTTGGACCTACCTTCCTCAATTCCATGCAGCACTGCAACCTGGTGTAGATCCCTAGAGCTTAATGAATCACTATAAGGTCTCTGATTCTGAGCATAGTGATATTGATGTGCATATTGTCTCTATTAATCAAATCATTGATAGTTGCATGGCTTAATGCAGCAGCCTGGGATAGAAAGAAGAATCTGGGAGAACACCCAGTGAAGAGAAAATGAGGAGGATTGGGAAAGGTGGTCCCGTGTAAACATCACTGTTTAGTTCTTGAAAATTCCGATTTGCTGTGTGCTTAAGTTTCCACAAGTATCTGGAGCAGATTCTTCACACGTGTTCCACGCATAAATGCAATGTACGTGGTATTTATGGAAGGGTACTTCTGAGAAGTCATGCTTGTGGTTAAATCTTCTCTTTAAAAGATGAAGAAAGCCAGACTTACCCTAAAAGTAGGATGTTTTAGTCATTCCAGATGACTCAATATCGCCTCTTAGTTTAGTGTGTCTTATTTCTATTCTGGTCACTTGTACCTTTCAGCACTATGGGCTACATCAGACTGTTCCCTAAATCAAGCTGGATTACTGTCCCAGTCCCTCTAGGCTATAAATGTTAGCGAAAATGCCAGCTATGCATCATCCCTTAAACTTATATGATCTCAAGGCTTAAAAGCAGAGCATAAAAATGGAAAATCTGTGGAGATGAATAAGGGGCACAACCTCTGATGCTGATTAGTTAGTATGAGGAATCAGACGGTTGGTGTCGGGCGTGGGCAGGTGTCTGGGTCTGTGCTGGTGACTCGGTGCCCTTTGAGGCATTTACCTCTTTATAAAGTGGCTCTGACAGACAGGGCACGTGTCCTGAACCCGCCTGCGCGTGCTTTGGCACTATAGCTACCTTTTTACTTCGTGCACACCAGAAGATGCACGCGGACGCTCATATGCAGTGTGGAAATAGCTCAGTCATGCTGGCGTTGCTCTTGTTCTGCTATTTAAATTCGGTCAGGCAGTAAATCATGAAGTGTGTGTACATGTGAGAGTGTTTGTCTGCAGGAGAGATGACAGAAGGCTTGCCGTGATGGCAAACTGTCTGATTTATGAGCCTCTACAGACAGAGAAACACTTTCTACTATCTACTACTGTCTACTACTGTCCTGCTTAGTCATTGAGCTCCACATCTGACCTTCTGCAGCTCAGACTCATACTTTTTCAAAGGGATAAAGGGGATAAGGCATTATTAAATGGAATGGATTCCTTTTTAAGTGAAAAGTGCAGCCAAGCACATTATGCACTTAATACACTGTGACTTGGCTAGGCTAATCTTCGCACAAGCAACCCTAATATTTCAGTAGCCTTCTAAAATAGGTGCATGATTAAATGCGACACAACAGAATCCTACACATGCCTCGGCTGTTGATGGTCATTTAAGGCTGGAGATGACAAACAAGACACAAATAAATCCAGTCAGTCTACTCATGCTCGAGTGCTTAACAAGTGGCCAAAATAAACCACTTCTTACAATCGCTGTCTTCAGCTTTTAATCACACGGGATTTGAAAGGCATTTCTGCAAATCAGACACTTGGTGTGATGCTATGCAACGTGCTCCTGAGTTTATTATAGAATTATTGTTCAGAATTAGAGAGCAGTTCATTTGGAGGCTTATTGCATTCAGATGGTTGATCTGCACTCTGAAATCTTGGCGATTTAGCTTTAGTTCATCCAGCAAAGCAGTACTCCATTTTAGGAAGAGAAATCAGAAAGAACTGAAACTCTGCACCAAATCTAAATATAATCCTTTCTCAATCAAACGATTAACCTTAAACAGTCAACTATCTCACAAAAAACCCATCTAATAATCATTTTAGTGACTCAAACTCAGGCAACATACTTATAAAGGAAAAAATTTACTATGTTCAGCTTTTTGTCTCTCTCAAATTAGTGAAGAAAGGAAAGTAAAATTACCATTCTTCAATTTCTATTTAACGTTATAGCATTTTGTTCATATTTATTCATTTTTTAACCAAGTATCTAATCACACAGGTCTTCAATTTACACAGAAACACAGCAGTTCACAAACAAACCGGACACATCCTTAATTAGCAACATTAGCTCAGCTCTAAAAAACAGCACTCACAGCACTGCTCTAATGTTGTTAGATATGTTGTTAGCTTAGCTAATGTTACTTCTCCAGCAAATTAATTATTTTATAATGTAATTAAAACCAAGCACATTACATTGTATATTGTGTAAACCAGCAGCCAGGATCATTAGCAAGCTACATTTGGCTAACTGTTATATTGTTTAAAGTAGTACTAGGTCTCTAGCAAGCTAGCTGACATTAAGTTAATGAATATTTAATTAAAGCCATTAATTTGCTCCAGCCAGGAGACATTAGGCTAACTATTATATTATGTAACCAGAAGGTTAGCCAATTTCGGTAACAATTGTTAGCCCTCATGACCGACGTTGTTGGTTATTTATTTATTTTTTTACTTTTAGCTAGTGCAAAGAGCCCCTAATTGTCTACCCCAATAAGCCATTTAAATAAGCAATTTAATAAAAACATTATTTGGAACTAAAATAACATTTGTAATGTTATTTCTCTCATTTCACATGAGAGGAATTGCTTCTCTCTTTACTGTAGAATATGCCACTTTTTTGGACATAATACTGTTTTACCAGTGTATATGACCTGCTGAAACTCAAAATATAGATATCTTTAATATGTAAGGAATAAAACACTTGGGAGCATGCTGTTGTAGGAAAATAATCCACAATGGGGTGGTGTGATACAGCCTGAGGCAAAGTGGAGTTACTGTTACCGCTCTGAAGTTGATTATTTTCCTATAACATTAAGTGTTTTATTTTTCTTATACCACAACAGTTTGCCAACAAAATTTTTACAGTTTTTCATCAAATTCTACTAATGTTTAATGTTGTGGAAAGTCTGGGAGACAGGTTAGTTTCTGTTGCCACTTAGGTTATAGCAGCTATAAACAGTTATACCTTCATCAGCCTCTCCTTTTCTCTCTCCTGAAATTAATAAGAGGGGAAAAAAACAGCTTGTCATGTTACCGAGAAACCAGAAAGTGCAAAGTTCTCTTTCCTGAACACTTTCCCGTGGTGTAAAACTTACTGTTACAAAGTACTGACACTGGAGACTCCTTCCTAAATGTTAAATAAATGTCTTCGTACAGAAAGCTTCCTCATATCAACTATCTAAGACTAATAGTAAACTGATTGTTTTTTAGCCTTAGATTATGTGATTGTGTGATTATGTGATTATGTGCCATACAAGTCCCTGTGAATGAGCTGTTGCTATAGTAATAGTAATAGCAATGTATTAGAATGAGTGCATTAATATAAACCTGTTATCTGTGCTGTGGTATAAAGTAGAACGAATCAGGGGAAAACACTAGTATAATGTTTTTGCCATACAGGAGTGAAATGATTCCTCTTTTCTCTCTCCTGCAGACGATGATGCCCTCTGAGCTCCTCATCCCCGGGTGGCTGCAGCACCTGCTCATCGTGCTCCTGAAGCTGAGCCTCTCCTGTGCCTCCCCTCTAAAAGTTACCAATGGGACTGCGTGCACGGCTCGAGGCCCCGCCTCTTACATCCTAGTATTCACTGGCCAGTGGAGCCCGCAGATGTTCCCGAAACAGTACCCTTTATTCCGACCGCCTGCACAGTGGTCCAAACTTGTCGGTAAGCTCCAGGAGGAGAAAGAACCTTTGAAACAAACCTTTTTGTGAGCCTTTAAGTGGTGGCAGGAAGGTAGTGTTTGGTTTAGCATTGGAGCTGCCTCATGGCATGATGAGTCAGGATGCTGAAGCCTCGCAGCTGGCCTGTTAACCCACCCCAGTGGCACACCCCTCCCCCAGCACCTCCTCCATATGGGAGTAAGACAGCCTAATGAGGAAAGCAGAGAGAGAGAGAGAGAGAGAGAGAGAGGGGAAGAGCAGGAGGGGGAAGTAAGTGCTACCAGATGACGCCAGCTACCCCACAGGTTCCTTGTATCCAAAGTGGAGTTTTAGGAAAGACATCCAGGAAAAAAAAGAAAAGGAGAGTTGGAGATGCTGACCTTTTATGCCCTTTTAGATAAACATACTGCATATATGACATCCTTAGCCCAGAGGTCTGCAATGGCCATTTGCTTTAATGACAAGTGCTCCCTGGCGCACATATAATAAGAATCTGTGCGTAGGGCGTCTGCGCTTTGCCAGTTCCCAGGTCAGGAGAGGATGCAGAGCTGGACAGATCCGGCCAAGACATTTAAAACATTTACAGCCGGAGGATGGAGGGCGTCCGTCTGCAAGACTAACACCAGGTTACTGGAGTTTCTGCTCCGACAGTCTGGCTCTCCATATCGCATAATATAATCGTTCGGTTTGCAATTATAGTCATATTAAAGTTAAATAGAGGTGCACGAGGGTTTAGAGATAAAGACAGAGATGGTAAGGAGAGAGAGAGAGAGGGGAAGATTGCTGTGGGTTTGTGGTTGAGTTGTCTGAGGTTGGGATGCTTGGCTCTGACTAGTCATGTTCATGCCAAACCCGTCAGACGCTGCATGTGGACGGATGAACCATGTCATCACTGCTGACACTCTCTCACTTTCTCTCTCTCTCTGCCCTTCCTCACCCCTCTTTGAATTTCTGCCATGATGGCTTGTAGCTACATAACACGCAGTGGGACATAAAGGATATGCCTAATGACTTTTAAAGCCACCATAAGCTCTGCGTTTGCTTCCTCAATAGATTGTAATGAAAAGCTGAGGAGCTTATAGGTCTGTTTTGTTAGTGCAGTTTTGCGGTTTATTAAACAGGATAGATTTTACTCGCTTCCTGGAGACCTCAAACCTACCAAATGGTTTTTGCGAGTGTATAAGAAAAAAAAAAAAAAAACAGAATCATACAGGCTTCTGGAAAATAGCTTATTTTAGGATATGAAGTGTGCTAATGCTGGTCATGGATCCAGGTGAAAGTTTAGACTAAAGTATGGGAACTATCCACATGTAATGTGACCATCTGCACAAGATTGTGTTTATGTTCACGTTTTAGCCGTATGTTTTTACTTCTTTCTTGAATGTGCGCCCTAATCAACGCTGAGCATTTACGTGCTTTTATGGTTGCAAGGAAGATATTTTGATGACTCCTCTGTTTTTCCTCATACACTTTATAAGTTTTAGCAGCCTCCTATTTCTATATAAGGGGCGGAAGTGTAGAAGAATCACATCTGGCCTGTAAGTATGTGTATATGGATGCTGAAGAGTAGTGAAATCTGCTGCCATGGTGTGTATGACACTGCAGCTTGTAAACTTAAATAATTAGCTGGGCTACCAAATTTTATTATAAATCCATTTCATTTTTAGTAATCCAAAAAGTTTTTTAAAAATTTAATTAATTATTTTTTTTTTGACATTGAAGTCTCAGCTTTCACTTAGGTTCCGCAGCTAATGTTTCCTTTACCAGATTCACCATCTTTAATTTCTGTAACACATCTCTCAGGACTAAAAAGGTTCTCATTTGTTCTCTCCTCTCTTTCTACCTACAGCTGTCACCCACAATGAGCGGTACCGACTGTGGCAGGAAGGGGCAATGGCAAGCCCTGGTGTACAGAGTTTTGCTGAGCTCGGTGTCACGGTTGAGCTGGTAAAGGGGGCAAAAGAAGCAAGGAAGAGGAGGGTAGTGGGCTCCATGTACCGCACAGCAGGGATCCCATCGGGAGTTGGCCACAGCTCCACTGAGCTCGTTCTGCAGCCCAGGAACCCACTGGTATTTAACGTTTCCCTAACACTGACCTGAAAGAAATGCTTCTGCATTTTTCAATTTTAGTCTACCACATCCATAGTGTATGTGCGATTACCACAGATAAGATTTCCCCTGCACTGAGAAAAGACAGAAAACCACTTACAGGAAAGTCACTTATAAAGGAAGCCTAAAGGCAGGTGCTGAATTCTGTCAGTAAACATTTATACGAAATGCACACTTTTGTAGAATACTTTCATGAATTGTTCATTCAAACATATTTATAAATTAAGATCTAAATCAGTATAATTTGCTCGCTCAGAGATGAGACTACTTCAAAAGGAAGGTGGAAAAGCAGTCCAGGTGGCTACATCATTAAACTTCTGAGTGTACAAAACTGTCATCAAGGCCATTTTGAACAATCTAACAGATTTAAGTTTTGATTTGTTTAACACTTTTTTGGTCACAATTCACAGGTAATTGTATAATTGTACAAACAAAGCAAATCCTTCTCTTGAGAAAAAAAAATGGCTCTCCCAAGGGTCTTTGGATGCCTTACAGATCCAGTTTTCAAAGTGGGTGCTACTTGGAACTATTTCTGAACGGGAAAACCTTCTGCTCTAAAGTACATAAAACTTATATAAGGGTTCCCCCAGAGAGACAAAACAAAGAACCCTTTAGAGTGCTTGAGAGTGATGAGTGGGTTTAGTCAAGGTTTGGATTGATACTGTTTAATAAAATGCTTTTTTTTTTTTCTTTCATTTTCCACCATGGAAGGAAGGTCAGCTGTGTTTAATGTTAAGGGCCTTGCTTCAGGACCCAACAGTGGCAATATTGCTAGGATTTCTCACAACTTTACACCTAGTAGAATATAACAGGAATGTCACACTTTGGTACTGAAGGGCATCAAACCTTGTTTAACATATCTGGTTCAGCTCGAGTTTGGTGAAGAGAAAAAAAAGACTCATCTTCAGTCCCCACAAGACTTACCAGGGTGGTAACAGCAACTCCACTCCTTCATTGATTATTTTCCTATAACAGCATAATAGTCAGTTAAAACAACAGATCAGTGTTGGAACCATCATTTAAACTCAAGAATATGCAAACTTGCCCCTACTGAGGCCAAACCCCGGAGCATGTCTCTATAGCTCCAGTAACGACTCTGAGAACCAGCACTGGTTTATAGAACCTCCAAACCACAACCTTTCCCTTGTCTTATCCATTCTAGTGCAATCTCTTTGACCTGTCTCAAAACTGGAGGATGAGACAAATTTCTTGCTCAGATCTTTCTCTTGTTTATTTTCCCTCGATTCTGGCTTTCCAGTGACTCATGGCTGCTGAAGGGTCATTACTCGAAGGGATGTTTGGAAGGGATGTCAGGGGCTAAAACAAGCATGATGGGAATTGGTGACCTACATATCTTTATTACTCGGGCATAATTTCTAAATAGCACAGAGGAGCACCAAAAAGAGGGACACTATTTCTCTTAGGCACATGCCTGGCATTGCTAGTGAGTTTTAAGTGACAGCGACAGGTCACATGACCCGACAGCAGGATGACTGCTACTTTTAGACCTGCCGGGAAGGTTAGGGTGGCCCTGGACGTGGAAGACCCATCTGTGTGTGTGTGTTTGTGTGCGTGTGTGTTTGTGTGTGTGTGTGCATGCATGTGTGTATGTTGGGAACTATTATAGAGACACATGAATAGAAACTAACAACACCATGGCCACATACACCTGTTGAGTGCACTTGAGCTGTTCTTTGTCTATCCAGCTCTCAGCTCAGCAGTATTATCTACACTGCATGCAGGAATGTGTTATTTGACACACTTGGCAGTTGGCACTTCATAGCCGCTTATTGAGAACACAGAAGATCGTAACTCCTTTTTACTTTATACTTCCAGGAAATCAAAAGACCAGGTCACTGAGGACATAGCAGTCAGCTCAGTGCAATGTTAGTGTGGAGACCTGACTGCTCCATAAGTTTGAACACTGTGATAGCTGGTCATAATATTAGATGGGAGTCTAAAATTTATCATCAGCTCGACAATGAGGAGCATAAGAATGATATGGAGCAAGCTTATTCTATTATTATTCTATTCTATTATTATTCTATTATTATAGCTGATATAATTTTTTTTAAAAAGTGTTTAAAATCTGTAATGCTCTACTGGTTTCACGATGTGTTTCGTCCCAATACCAAACATGCTGCAACCATTTTGTTCGAACAAAAAAAAAAACCCACTAAACTTATGGACCTTTTGGGTAATTAATCTTAATCTACTTTTAGTTTCTCCTCTAAAGGCATTTCGGGGAAAAAATGATGATAAATAATCCGCCTCATTTACGTTCATTACACCAACAACTATATTTCACATGCTCCTTCTCAATCACTGCTAATGACGTGTTGTGAACTAAAATCTGCTAAGGCTTTAGTCAGGACTGTTAAGAGGTGGTTTACTGAGGCAAAGCTGGAATTGCAGCCCTGCTTCGACTGCACTGACTGGAGTGCTTTTGAACCTGCAGTTATCAACCTCAGTGAGCTAAATGACATTGTAACATCATACATCAGTTTTTGTGAGGATAAGTGTGTAACCACCAAGACCTGTTTAATATACAACAATGGCAAACCATGGTTCAAGGAAAACTCAGACATCTTTGTGAAGCTAAAGAAGAGGCCTAAAGAAGTGGGGACAAAATCCTGTATAATCAGGCCAGAAACACACTGACAAGGGAGATTAGAGTTGCTAAGAGGAGCTACTCTGAAAAGCTGAGAAACTAGCTCTCGGCTAACGACCCTGCGATAGTGTGGGAAAGGCCTGAAAGACATGGCCAACTACAGGCCACCTACCCCCCACTCTGTGGGCAATCAACAGCTGGCTGACGACCTGAACATGTTCTGTTGTAGATTTGACACACCCAGGCCTACACCCCAAACCCACTCCAATAATCTCTTCACACATCCAACAATATCCACTCTAACTGCACTTAGGATCTGTGAGGAAGATGTTTGTCAGGTCTTCCTGAAAAAAAGTCCAGGAAAGCACCAGGCCCAGATGGTATCTCACCCTCCTGCCTGAGAACCTGTGCTCACCAGTTGGCCCCTGTCTTCACACAGATCTTCAACAGATCACTGGAGCAGTGTGAAGTACCCTCCTGCTTCAAACACTCTACCATCATCCCTATCCCCCCCCCAAAAAAACCCAGAAACACAGGGATAAATGACTGCCTCTCTCCTTAATGTCTGTGATCATGAAGTCCTTTGATTAGATTGGTGCTGATGCATGTGAATGACATGTCATTGGATGATGCAATCAACATAGGACTGCATTATATCCTCCCACTTTGCACTTTGCACACTGCACTTATCCTAACACTTTGACCCTACAGGGACCTAGGCAAGGCTCCTTTCGTGGACTTCATCTTGCCATTTAACACATCCCAGATGTCCTCCAGACTAAACTGATTGAATTCTCTGTGCCCACCTCCACCTGTCAGTGGATCACCAGCTTCCTAACAGATACAGCAGCAAGTGAGGTTGGGGACATTCACATCCAGCACCTTCAGAGACGAGGTCTAGTAGTTGGCTGTCTTGTGCAGTCAAAACAACCTGGAGCTGAACATGCTCTAAACAGTAGAGTTGACAGTGGACTTCATAAAGAACCCCCTCTACACTTCTCCTGCTCACCATATTGAACAGCACAGTGTCATGCATGGAGTCATTCAGGTTCCTGGGCTCTACAATCTCACAGGACCTGAAGTGAAGACCATTAACTCCATAGTGAAAAAAGCCCAGCAGAGGAAGTACTTCCTCCACCAACTGTGGAAGTTCCACCTGCCACAGGAGCTGCTGATACAGTTCTGCTCAGCCATCATTGAGTCTGTTCTGTGCACTTCAGTAACTGTCTGGTTTGGTTCAGACACCAGATCAGTCAGAAGACTTCAGCGGACTGTGAGGAGTGCACTTGTAGGGCTATAGTGCAATATACTACTGCTCCTTTGTAACCCACATTTACTGGTTTGCACATACAATACTGTGTATTGGTTATATTCATCCAGATTATTTTTATATTGTTCCATTTTATTCTTTTCCCCCCCTACTTTTTTCTACTTTAATATATTTCTTCTTATAGGTTATACCCCATTCTGTGTTGCACTCAATGTATGAACTGGAATCAACTTTGGCCTGTGAAGCTGTTTCTGATTCTGATGTGTCAGCAAAGCAGGGAGAAAAATATCAGCCCAAATGGAGATCAATTCTAGCAACTCTGTGTAATCACCTGACATGACTGTCACTGATAGGCTGCAGGAATCTACAGTTAGGGCTAGAAAGAAATCAGCCCTAGGCTTGCTTCTTTATGCCATTTTGTGTATTTTTCCTCCCATTGGTGGTGCTGTTTTGCATGGTTCCACAAAAATCCAAAATATGTGGAGGTCAAAAATGAAACCTAATATTGATATCGTTTTATCTTTGAAAGACTTAGCCCTGGTAGCCTATTTATATCAGCCGACCCTACTCTCTTACCTACCCTACTCGCACAGTATCACCGTCTCCAGAGGGAAGTGCATTACTGGTGCAAAGCTCATATTAGATCATCAGATGTGACTGGACTGGCTTTCACTTAGCCAACCACATAATGGCAGGGTGAGGGCTGGAATATCAATTGATGGATTTAGTTTAGAGAGCCCCATGAGCCACAATTATACAAACACTTAAGATGAATGGGCACATTAAAAAATCTCAGCTGGTAAATATTTATACTCAGGAACTGTGTGTCATGCAAAAGGAAAGTAAATGGTAATATTATTTCAGAGGCGATGTGAAAGTTTAGTGATAATCAGTAATGGTGAAATCGGGGTTCTTTTGGTGGTTAGGATGTTTGTTCAATATTTCGGACACTTTAAGGTTGTTGAGGAAATGGAAGAAGAACATCAAGTGCCTGTCATAGATTTATGACTGTGTGTGTATGTGTGTGTGTTTGCGTGCACACATCTCGATGCCTCAGACCGATGTCCATCAGCTGAACTGTGCTGCAGACAGATGTAACCACACTGGCTTTACGTGCCAGCCAAACTGTTGTAGCAGGATGCATTCCTGGAAAAGCCACAGCGCTAGAAAAAGAGGAGGCGGAGGACAGGAGAGAGAAGACGTGGAGGAGAAGGAAGTGTAAAACAAGTCTGACTCCAGACGGACTGCTCCTCAGCTGAGATTCATCGATCAAAAAAGTTGAAACTGTGCTCTGATGTGTGCGTCATTAACAACCACCAAAAGAAAGATCGGTTTCCTACTAATGCATTTTCTAATGTCGTCAGTAATCTAATATGTATTTAAGACCAAATTTGAATAATAACAAAGGTTATGGGTTTTGACTTGATGCCTGATCGTGGCCTTTGAGTAACCTCAGCTACTTCATCAGTTATTAACGCTTTGATTTCAGTACCTGTGCCAATATTAAGCAATAATGTCTGTCCATTTGGTTGCAATCTATGCACCATGATCCACTCAAGAACTTTGGCTGTATAACAACTTATGGTCTAATCTTCAAATAGACCTGTCCCTCAGGACTGTGTGTGAGTAAGCGATATAAAGAGTGCGTGCATGTGTTCTGACTGAGGGCTTTTCCTGCATTAGGTCATAACCCAACAGGAAACATTCATCACCATTTAAAGAAAAAAACAGCAGCCTAACAAACACAGGAATGACTGGAAACTATTGGGAATGGGCTTAAAGAGACATTTCAGATGTGAATTATGAAGTCAATTGCTCTAACATTGCAGGGCATATTCAGGATGGAAAGTATACTGCCAGAAAGAAAGCTGTGTTGTCAGTGTGTATGTGTGTCTCTGATCATGTTGCACTCTCTCACACAGCTCTCCTTGATGGTGAAAGTAATTCCCAGTCCTGACTGGTTTGTGGGGGTGGACAGCCTAAACCTGTGCGAAGCGGGTCAATGGAAAGAGGAAGTGACTTTCGACCTGCACCCGTTTGATGCCGGGACGGACAGCGGTTTCACTTTCTCGTCACCCAATTTTCCCACGATGCCCCCTGAGAACATCACAATGGTGAGACAGTCACTCAGCTGGGACACCACACTGAGAAAAACATGCTGCATCTTCTACATTCCATAATCTTAAACCTCATATATATATTACACTAGTTAAGGCTGTAGCTAGAACATAGGGAATTATGGTGCATTCTAGGTTCAAAGGGGAGCACACAGTGCTCAAAATTCAGAAACAGTATTTTAGAGTGCAGTTATTGCACAAAGTGACAACAAAACCAAGCCTTCTTTTTAAATAACATGTTGGTATAAGTATAGGCCAGTGCTTTACTGAGCAAACTGAACTGTCCGTAAACAGTCTACCAAAACATGCTAGGTATTGAAGTCAGCCCAGTGTGCACTGTAGCTTATATGCATTTCCTTATTCCAAAACTGATACTACAATATATATACTATATGCCAGATGTATCATCTCCAAGGGTTGCAATAGATCCTCTGGTAACTAGTGATGCTTCAGGCATATTAGCTATATTAGGTTCAGTTCAGTTTTTTATTGTCCATTTAGAAAATTTTGCTTGCACAAATATATTCTTACTCAGCAAAAATATATTTATATTTATTTCTAAAGCACTTTAACAATATCTAAGCAGCTTTATAGGAATCTGGATATAGATTTAAATCTCTAATGAGCAAGCCAGAGGGCACTGTGGCAAAGAAACACTCTCTTGACAGAAACCAGACTCAAAATGAAACCTGTCCTCTTCTGGGTGACACCAGATCTTGAGATTATAAATCATTAGAGTATACAGTTGTAAGTAAAACAAAATCAGCTCTAAAAAATGTTAAATAACAATCTAGGGAATGCAAACTAACATATAGTACATGCGAATTATTGATGTCAATGATATTTTTGTGTCTGTCCCCACCATCTCTGGTATTTTTGAATTAGGGTTGTCTTTACTATCATAGAAGCTGTCTTTACTTTCCTGAGCTTGTGTTACTGTTTGTGCAGAGTTTTACATATTTTCACATATGGGTTCTCTGGTTTCTAGGCCAGCAGGTGACTTGGCAACTGTAAATTGCCCCTAGGTGTGAATATGTGTGTGCATGGTGCCCTGTGATAGACTAGCATCCCATCTAGGATAATCCTTCCTCATGCCAGTGTTCCCTGGAAGAACAGGCCAAGTATCCAAAACAACCAGGACTAGGATAAAGCAGTTAATGAATGAATGAATGATAAAAAACTGTTCACTCATACTTTTACATCCTCATAATGTGTTTTTTGTTGCTTCTTTTCAACATACAGATCACGTCTCAGAAGCCAAATCATCCAGCAAACTCGTTCTACTACCCGCGGGTGCCTGAGCTCCCACCACTGGCCAACATCTGGCTGAAGAGACAACCTCGCTCACCCGTCCGTCAACACAACCACGTGTCCAATCACATCCTGCCTCAACTCAGCAAAGCCCCACAATTTACAGGTCAGTATACATACACACACACACATGCACATCAAAACCCCTGAATCTGTTTAAACTGTAGGTAAATTAATCACATAAATGACTTTCTTAAGAACACTGTCACTTCACTTTATACCTCTGGGGAAACCCTTAAAGATTCTATGAAGAATCCTGCAAAAGAGTGTTTCTCTATTAAACAATACTCCAAGAAGAACCCTTCTGAAAGAACTGTTCAGGAACCCTTTTTTCAAGTGCGGTGTGTCAACACACTTGTTTACTGTTTCGGTTCTAGTAAAATATTTAAAATAAACTCTACTGTGTTGTACAGTGTTTGATGTTTTACATTTTCTAGTTTTTCAGTGGAGCTACAAGGCAATGTAGCTTCAACATAGAGGTGTAAACTTTAGGCTTCCCCACGATATGATATGATTCTTAAGGCACCAGTTTGATACTTCTGCTATGATATGATATGAATCTGCTCCGATATAATATGATTCAATATGTGACCAACTTTGTTCTTAATCTGGGGTTTGATGATGTAGAGAAGAAGTATTTTAAGCATCAAAGTTCTGGGCAAATCACCTTGCTAGCCTATTGACACATTAGTTTAAAACTATGAATTATATTTTACACACCAATTTTCTGTTCTTTTATTTTTTGACAACAGTTGATTCATGATTGTTGCCTCAGTTCATATACTAATTGTCTTTTAAACCAATGTGTCAATCTAAATCATCCACTCATTACACTCTTACTTCAGACCACATCAAGTTCTTAATTAATGACCCACACGCTTGCCCATGCCCCTCGTGCCCTGTGGATTGGGGCGGGGTCATTTTGAAAGAGACCACTCCCATCACGATAGAAATGTTTCATCAGAAGAACTATGAATTGACTTGCTTTCCTCTTGGGGAGCAAGTTGACCCAAAGCATGCCAGTTAATGGCATCCACGGCATAACACAACCACCAGTTAGGCTAGTTAATTCATCACAG
Organism: Pangasianodon hypophthalmus; assembly: GCF_027358585.1. NCBI lineage: Eukaryota > Metazoa > Chordata > Actinopteri > Siluriformes > Pangasiidae > Pangasianodon > Pangasianodon hypophthalmus. Next base: position 5,855,903 of record NC_069716.1, read on the forward strand.
AAAAGACTTTGGGTTACTCTGTTACTCGTTAGCAGCATTTGTCTCATAACTCTAGTGCAAAACAAGCAATATGTATACACCAAAATGTATACATGTATACCTTTAACTACAATTATGGTAAGTGGACAATTGGGTAAAATTACCCCTCCAATTATGGTTCTGTAGAGAATCAGCCTCAAACATTTGGAATTTGTTTTGTGTGTTTGAAGGACTCACTGAGTCAGCACAAACAAAATTGTGTTGACTCTTGTTTGGCTTGTTAAAAACCCTGTTGTTTAGCTCACAGGAATCATTTTTAATCCATGGAGTTAATTTGAATTAGTTTAAGCAGAACATGCTGATGAGGCTACTGTAATACAGACCAGCTGGCATTTTCCAATTGGTCATTTCGTTGCCAGAGCCTTTCATTCCCTGCTCGTTTACAGTTTAAACCCTTGCTTAAGTAAATAATCTCACCTTGATACTGTAGACTTGAACCTAAGAACTGCTGCTGTAATCATAAAGGCTATGATGATAATTCAGAACATCATTTCAGCAGTACTTTTGACTTTACAGCACACAGTTTGTAGAAGAGTAATGATTAATAATCTCACTATCTGGTGTCACTGAGAAGAAGATGGGTTCCTTTTAGAGTCTGCTTCCTCTCAAGGATTCTTCCTCATGTCATCATGTCATCTCAGGGAGTTTTTCCTTTTTTTAGCATCTGGCTTGCTCACAAGGGATCTAAATCTACATTTTCTGTGAAGCTGCCTTGTGACAATGTATACTGTGTGTTGTTGCAGAGACGCCGCTGGACTGTGAGGTCTCCATGTGGTCGTCCTGGGGGCTGTGTTTGGGGCCGTGCTCCAGAGGAGGAGTGCGCCATCGTACCCGCTACATCTTGTTGAAACCTGCTAACAGCGGCACCCCCTGCCCCGAGCTGGAGGAACAGGCCGAGTGCACGCCACACAACTGCCTGGTGCAGCAGTGATGCCTATTTCAGTGCTGGCGCACACACATACACACACACACACACACACACACACTCTGACACTGTCCACTTTGAGATGCAAGGCAGTGCTATGTAATACCTAAAGAGGTCAGAGGTCACAGTGAGTGGTGGCCTAGTGCACCAGTTCTGCCTGGAAGAATACGGTTCCTGCATTCAGCTTACAAAGAGACACTTTTTTTATATAGTGTATCGAAAATAATCACATAATTTTTGAAAATGTCAAATGTTATGGATAGGATATTTCCTTTTATTATTATTATTATTATCCACATTTCACAACAGCACTGAGACAAAAGTACTTCAGTTGTGGAATGAATTGACCAACAGTGCCCTCCACTAGTACACTTTAAATTAGCCCACTAAGACTGAAATCTTATACTGGGGCAATTAGGATGAATTTCTTAACATTATTAGGCTGACAGTCTCCATAACATAATCTTATATTATTATTATATTATTGTTTTGCTCCCTCCACAGCTTTTGAAAAGTTGTATATATGATGTATTTAGTCATTTTCTCCTTTTAATAAATGTGGTGTTGTTTCCTCGAACTGAAAACTCAAATTTTGAAATTAAATTTTAACGTCTTACAATTTAAAGGCATAGTACAAAATGAGGATGAAGATAAACGAATGATTGAATGAATAAATGAAGATGAAAATATTTAGAAAGTAATAACGAGAGGAAGCGGTTCAAGAAGAACGATTTCTATACACCAATTAGCCTTAATCAACAATTGCTGGTGAAATTTGTTTAAAGAAGCCATTTGTCATTTTTAGAGCCCAGTGCCACCTAACACTTCTCCGTAACAGTGCCCTTCCAACAAACCCCTGTTGCCACTATATCTACCGTGTGCATTGCCTTTTAAGGAAAAGGGGCCAGGCTGGAGTTCTGACTGGGGTGGGGCTAATTTCTGGGCCAGAAAAAAAATGTATACATAAGCCTGGAATGAAGAAACTAGCCAGATCCATTACATGGCAGTATTGTGAAAATAGAAATAGAAATAGAAATAGTTTTAAAAATTACAAACTGCAACTTTAAGTCCCCTCTCATCTATATATTTAAATATTTAAATATATGTATATATTTAAATATAATTGACACTAAAACTAACAATTGCCCTTGACATGTTCATTTGTTTAAAGTGATATTCCTGAACTAGGATGCATGAACACGGATATGTGAATGTCATTTCTGTGAATGTCATGTTTTTGCCATCAAACTCTTTGTTACTTATAAACTTAAACATAAAAAGGACTGGAAGGAAATTTCCTCTGCTGAAAGAATAAGCATGGCTGAAGCTCCAGGTGCAAAGTGATGCTTTATTACCATCATCTCATTTTATAAAAAAAAGGAAAATGGACTGGCAGGAATA